>NC_080784.1:17920000-18532500 GCF_028018385.1 Neofelis nebulosa
TCCCACTCTGCCATCTTCCCTAGCTCCCCAGTTTTTAAAAAAACATGTGCTATGTAAAGAGTATCTTGAAAGTAGGATTTGTTAGTATGACGATTTGAATGTTGAAGCTGGCCTATGTCATCTATACTCTTTTCTTCCCCCCTTCAAAAAATTTATTTAAACAGTGATTCCTTAGTATCATCTAATGTTCTATCTTGTGCTCAGTTAAGCTTTTGGGACACTGATTTCCCTCCTTTTATTTTATTTTATTTTATTTTTTTTATTTTTTTATTTATATACTAACTCTTTGAATATAATAACTCGCTGAAAATTGAATACCTCATTTATAAGTTGTTGTAAAAATCTTTCAAGTAAAAACCTTGCGTGAATTTCGAAATCATTTGTCAAAAATACAAAAATGCATCCGCTTCCTGGGGCGCCTGGGTGGCGCAGTCGGTTAAGCGTCCGACTTCAGCCAGGTCACGATCTCGCGGTCCGTGAGTTCGAGCCCGGCGTCAGGCTCTGGGCTGATGGCTCGGAGCCTGGAGCCTGTTTCCGATTCTGTGTCTCCCTCTCTCTCTGCCCCTCCCCCGTTCAGCTCTGTCTCTCTCTGTCCCAAAAATAAATAAAAAACGTTGAAAAAAAATTTTTAAAAAAATGCATCCGCTTCCTAATTGTCTTGAAGGACAATTGATAAACATTAGGGAAAATTGAAAGTTTCTAGAAAGAGTTCAACAAAAACCTTTTCCTAATGATTGGATGGAATTGAAAAAGGAACGTCAGGAGTTTTTCTCTTACAGTTTATTTTTATTTTGAGAGAGACATAGAGAGCAAGCATGGGAGGGGCAGAGAGAGAGAGAAGGAGACAGAATCCCAAGCAGGTTCCATACTGCCAGCGCAGAATCCACTGGGGGGGGCTGAAACTCACAAACCCCAGGATCGTGACCTGAGCTAAAGTCAAGAGTCAGGAACTGGACGCTCAACCAACTGAGCCACCCAGGCACCCCTGAATGTTAGGATTTGGTAAATGGAGCCAGTATTTATTTCTTACTGTTGGAGCTCTTGATAAAGTATCTCTCTCCACTAACAAAGCAAATAAAGCTAATGCTTGCATCAAATAACCTGAAATTAGGTTTAGTTCTTTGAATTGCTGTACCCAGAATATTAATGCAAGATTTTTAAAAATAAGGAGATACTTTCTACCATATTGTGCTTCTCTAAATTAATAATTTTTTTGTGAAAGAAAAAAGTGCTGTCATTAACTAACTTAAATAGTTCACTTAAATATAATTTCACCTTCAGGTCACAATATAAAATTTATTTTTTTCATGTTTTATGTAACTTATAGATTGATATAATAAAAACTTTACAATTAAATAAACATGAATATCAGAAGTATAGGCGCAAAATTCTTGCTGACGTGCACATTCAAAAATCTTTAGACACTGGTGTTGATAAGGTTTTCTGCATAGGAGGAATTCAGGGTTTTTTTTTAAATGTTAATAAACTGAGATAAATGTTTCGATCTGAATTAATTGAAATTAGTGGGAGATAAGGCAGATAAGAAAAGTCTTAATTGAAGTAAAAAAAAAAATTTTTTTTTTGCAAAAAATGATTAGACCCCTATTTTGTAGGTCTTGGACCATTGGCCCCTGGTCATTCTTCTGACCAGCTCTCTGAAGGGCTGCAGCTGTCTCTTTGCCCACCTTTTGTTCCTTTTTCAGCCGTCCCCTCAACACACTCTCCTTTCTCAGCCTGTGTATTATGGTTCTCCAGAGAAACGGAACCATTACATGCCTGACATACATTGGGTGATCAATAAACATTTAAATGAATGGCATCTTCTTTTTCACATAGAGACTCCTCACACAAGTGTTTTCTATGTATCACTTTATTCTGTAAATTTTTCCCCAACTTGTGTTTCCCTGAGACACACTTCTTACGGCTCTTCCAAGATATTAATTATCTATACAAAAAGTTAGTCCCTGTGACAATTATGTAATGATTGAACACTGCATATGTCTCAGCAGCTCACATTGCTAAAAAACAATCTCCTTAAGAGCTGTCTTCTGTAGCGGATTTGATCTATATCACTCAAGACTATGCTTTCGCTTACTTAAATTGAATGTTTATCCCAGACAGATGGTCTTTACCAATAACAGGAACCAAGTTAGCATAAACTGAATCTAATTGCAAAGCCGATTTTTTTCTCTTTTATTGTATTTTCTTCTGTATCTTTTTCTTATCCATCTTTGATAACTCTAGTGGAAAATTGTACGATTTAAGTATCTTAGGTATGTGCTCAAGAGATTTAAGCGAAGGAAGAAAACATTTTGCCATCTCCATTTTGACTATTGGTTATTAGAAACATAGCTTTAGAATACTTAGTTACAAACGGCCAATTTAATAAGCTCTTTTCTTCATTTTTTTTTTGGTTTATGTGGTACAATACTTTATTTCTCCCGTGTTATTCCCCCCCACTTAAATCCTTCCTTGGATTGCCTTCAGAATGATACTCAAACTCCTTAGCATAACGTCAGTATCTTCCAACTTCTCTATTTCTATGTGTTCATTCCCCTGACCCTGGTCATACACACACCATTATCATCACTCGTGCCAAACCACTTACACTTTCCAATATATTTTTCACGCCTCTCCACCTCTGTATGTGAAGTTCTTTTTACCTGCCGTATGGCACTCCCCACCCCGCTGCTCCCTCCTCCCTTACTCTCCCCTGCCCCCACCACCCTTGCTCCAACTTAAAGCCTAATGATTCTTATAAAATCATCTCAAGGATAATCTCTTTCTGGAAGCCTTGTCTCTTTTTTCATTGTCAGTATAACTTAGACAGAAATAGGTATGTATGGTAATTACTGAAACTGGTGATTACTGTCTGTTAGATAAGCCAGAAACTAGAAATACATATTTAAAAATAGGCTTACTGGAAGAGTGAAGGCAGGGGTGCTCGAGGACTGTTCATGCAGCATTGAGTAGCTATGGAAAATAGTGTGAAGAATGGGGCAGTGGGGTGAGGTGGAAAAATAGAAACGGTTCAGGGGAATGTCTTAAAATTGGGCTAAAGAAAAACAAAGACCCAAAAGGATGAGGGCGTCTGCGAAAGACTGAATTTTTAGCATAAAATTCTGCTGCGATGTATGGAATACCCCGGATACCAAAAAGATGGAAAAAGACGTGTAAGTGAGGTGATCGGCTAGTCTGTGTTGGCAGTGGAGATAGGAAGAACGAAAATGGCTTCTCACCATGAAGGAAGCATTGTCTGTCAAGTTTGGGCATTCCGTGATCAGCAACACGAACGTGGCTGAGAGAGCAAGCAGTCCACTGTGCGGCTCAAAACCAGCACTCGGGTGTCTTCCTTTTGAGCACAAGATAAAATTGAAATCTGTGCCATGGCATACGAGGCCCTACATGTTCTGGCCCATTACCTACCACTTAACCCCCTGCTAACTCTCTGCTGTAATAGCCTCTTGTTTTTCTTGGATCATGTCAAGCTTTGCCCTGCCACTGGTATTTGGTACTTGGCTGTTACCTCTACCTGGAATTCTCTTTCCCAGCAATTCCTGACTAGTCCTCCAGTTGCCTTCAGGTGGATGCCCAATATCACTTCAGATGAGCCTTCCTTAACTATTCTAACTAAACCAGTATTCACTCATTTCCATCAGTTTTTATCCACTGGCATTGATTTACTTACTTACTTACCTACTTACTTACTTATTTATTTATTTAGCATGGAACTTGTCTCTACCTGACATTCATGGTACACATTTTTGGCTTATTTTGCCGTCTTTCTCTCTGACTATACTGCAAATGCTGTAAGGCAAGAATTTTTGTTCTGTTGACTGATGCATGCCCAAAACCTGAAGAAAGGCCGGGTCTCGAGTGGGTATTCATGTTGAAAAATTTGTGTTGAAAAATGTTTATCCATGTTGAAAATCCCCATTGAAAAATGACCATGACAGTGACCGAACATGGGACAGGGAGATTGTGAGAGTTATGAGTAGTTGAAACCAGAGGACATAAGTCTCGGGGACAGAGAGGTGCATCTGGTCTAAGATTAAGGGTAGAGAAGTCTCTTATGCAGTTAAGATGAGACTACACTCTTTTTTTTCTCTCTCAGCTTTTAACTTCTTCATTCAAAGCTGATTGTGTTAAAATAGGACTATTTCTGCTTGTTTCAAGTTAATTACCCATATGGTAGAAATCATGTACCAAAATGGGTTTGAGGCAAACCAACTCATGCCAAATTCACAAAGGAACCTGAAAAACTTGGATCTGTCGGGCAGATTCAGGATAAAAAATGGATCAGAATATGGAGAAAAATAGAAATACTTGGAAACATTTTTTGGGGAGCAGAGCTACCTTCTTTTTCTCAAGTGGAGTGAACCCTAGTGAAGAGGGTTTTCCATGAGATCAGCCAAGGAGCACTGTACTGACATGTATTCTCTCCAGGGAGGCACAAAGGATTGGTGTCCGACTCCTATGCAGGGTACACAGAGGGTGAGAAATATGTCCGCCATAGGCAGCTACATGGATGTTTTCTTCTTCCAGAACTTACTGGTGCGAGGGATGCTTCTGGGTACCAAATGTGAACTTCTTGCCCACCAGAAAAAAGCGAAGAGATGGAGTATTCTGAACTTTTTCTAAGAGAATTTCTACCAAAGTGTGAGAAGACCCCAATATTGAGATTCTGTTAAGGATAGGGCACCAAAGAAGTTGAAGTTGAAGGGACATGAGGAGTGACTGAAAGAAAGAAGTGTTGCAAATACCAAGGGAATTTCCTTTGGGGGGAGCACTTGTGGAGACTCCCAAGCAGTCTTAAAAATGTCTATAGGAGTCAGGTTTAACCATCTGTCAGTGCAGGGCTCATGAAACCACATAGATTAAAAAAAAAAAAAAAAGTGTCTTACCATCTTATCTCTGTCCCCAACACCTTAACTTGCCTTCTTTGACCTTAACAGCCACAAACCACTAGACAGTGGGAAAGGAAGTGAGAGGGGAGGGAAAACATAAGCCAACCAGCTTCCATTCTCTAAATTCTCTGCATTAACCAGAGGCCAGTAGTCACCTATTTCTAGCCTGAGCATGGGGAAAAACAAGTTCTGTCTTTAAATGGAAATGTAAAAACGTAGAATTCTGTTTCCTTGTCTTCCTGAATAATTCAGTGTTATAGATGAGATTTTAGTTAATATGGGGGATTGATCAAGTAAGTAAACATAATAAGGATCATTGGAGCCAGGATTCTCATTGCCAGAGAAAGGAGTTAAAAATATGGAAAGGAAGAAAACTAAAATAAAATGCATGATGTTGGATTGGGACTGGAGATAATCGAACTCATGGTTCAGGCAGACAGATCAATTAAATATAAATGTATGTATATATACACAGGTCATGATCTATGCACACATCCATGTGTGTGTGTTTATATATGTACACATTAACACGTATGGATATACATACATGTATATATGTGTAAAAGTATTTATATATTAATATGTATTTATATACTTATAAGTATGTGTGTATGTGTGTGTATGTATATATACTTATACATATATGTATATGTATGTGTGTGTGTATATATATCTCCTAGATCTGTCCATTGGGATCAATGGACACCCCAGCACCATTGAGGACACGTAACATCCAGATCTCGCTTCCAAATAACATTCTCCAGTAATAGACACCTGACCTCCTTAGACAAATGGCTGATTCCCAGATTGGGCCAAAGTATAAGATAAGCCTGGAACATTTTGTTGTACCGGAAGATAAGGAAGTAGTCAGAAAATGATGCAGACATATCCAAAAAAAAGAAAAAAAAAAATGGAGACCTTTTCCATTTCCTCCTTGCCCAACTGGGGGCAATGAACACTGATATAAATAATAGTAGCAATGAGTGAAATAGAAAACCATGCGTTCATCCAAATGTAAGCAAAAATGACCATATTGACAATTTGATATCAGGAATGTGGTATTTATACGGTTTCAAAGTACTTTCCCACAAAATACTTATTCTTACAAAGAGCAATTAATCAAGTGCTCAAACGAACATCGTTAGTTATGGACAAATTGAAATCCCATGCCACCTGATGGGCTGCAGTGGGAACACAGCATCACATCTGCAGTAGTTTTTTCAGAGGGCATGGCTTGAACCCAAGCTTGAAGAGACAGCACAAACCCCATACAAGGGCCACAGCAAAGCAAATCTTCAAGGGAGGGCACTTTTGGGATGAGCACTGCGTGTCACATGTAAGAAAGAGATGAATCACCGGGTTTTTCTTCTGAAGCCAAGACTACACTGTATGTTAACTAACTTGAAAATAAATTTTATTTTTTAAAAATTTTTTAGTGTTTATTTTTGAGACAGAGAGCATGAACAGGGGAGGGTCAGAGAGAGAGCAAGACACAGAATCCGAAGCAGGCTCCAGGCTCTGAGCTGTCAGCACAGAGACCGATGCGGGGCTCGAACTCACAGACCGTGAGATCATGACCTGAGCCGAAGTCGGACGGACGCTCAACCGACTGAGCCACCCAGGCGCCCCGGAAATAGATTTTAAAAAACATGTTAAAGGTATGAGAGTCACGGAAAGATTAAGGAATTCTTCCAAACTTAAAGACGAAAAGACATGAAACATAATTCTGAACCAGAGCATTTAAAAAATTTATTTATTATTATTGAGAGAGAGAGAGAGAGAGAGAGAGAGTGCACATGAATGGGGGAAGGGGCAGAGAGAGGGGGTGGATAGAGGATCCAAAGCAGGCTCTGTGCTGACAGCAGAGAGCCCGATGTGGGGCTCGAACTCAACAATCGTATGATCATGACCTGGGTCAAAGCGGAAGCTTAAATGACTGAGCCAACCAGGTGCCCCTGAATGAGATCATTTTGCTAAAAATAAAGTATATTTAAAACAACTGAATAAACTTGAATGGGACCCGAGGATAAGATGAGAGTACTGTTTCAGTGTCAGCTTCCTGGTTTTCATGAAGATGTTGTAGTTACAGGAGAGTATCCTTGTTTGTAGGAAATACTGACTGAAGTACACACAGGTGATGGGGAATTAGGCCATCAAGTTCCCAAATGGTTCAGGAAAGTTCATGAAACATCCCAAATAAAATTTTTAAAAAAATATTGTATTTTCAGTAATTCTGCAAACGTGATTGTTTTCTAAAAAAAAAAATGAGAACACTTTGTACTTTAAGTAATAAAGTTTTCTTTTACCTGCTCTCCACTTCAAATGAAAAATCTAAACTTCTAGACATTCAAATTACTAGCCTGAGACCACTTACTATATTAGAATAGACAACTCATGGGGTGCCCGGGTGGCTCAATCAGTTGAGCATCTAACTTCGGCTCAGGTCATGATCTCGTGGTTCATGAGTTTGAGCCCTGCATCAGGCTCTGCTGTGCTGACAGCTCGGAGCCTGAAGCTTGCTTCAGATGCTGTCTCCCCTCTCTCTCTGGCCCTTCCTCACTCACACTGTCTCTCTCTCTCTCTCTTTCTCAAAATTAAACATTAAGGGGCGCCTGGGTGGCGCAGTCGGTTAAGCGTCCGACTTCAGCCAGGTCACGATCTCGCGGTCCATGAGTTCGAGCCCCGCGTCAGGCTCTGGGCTGATGGCTCAGAGCCTGGAGCCTGTTTCCGATTCTGTGTCTCCCTCTCTCTCTCTGCCCCTCCCCCGTTCATGCTCTGTCTCTCTCTGTCCCAAAAATAAATAAAAAACGTTGAAAAAAAAATAAAAAATAAACATTAAAAAAGATTAGAATAGCGACCTCATGAGGGTTGCCATGATTTTTCTTCCAACAATAGAGGAATTATATCTTATTTTGGATAAAGCTTAATACAGCAGAAGAAGTAAGGACTAATAATAAAGCTGAAATTTGATTACAATTCATGATTTTCAGTATACCCATTGTAAAACCACGTATCCCTTCCTTTAATTAATATCTAGGCCCTGTTCTGTTCTAGAAAATGTGCTAATTCTAGATGTTACAAAGATGAGTAGATTGGAGCACGGTGGGGAGACCTATGTGCAGACGATGGCAACACAGTGCTGCGAGTCATTTTAGAGACATGAAAAAAAATTACAGTTGGAAGCCAAAGGAGAGAAAAATGAACTCTAAATGGGCAATCAAGAATGACTTCACCAAAAAGATGACATTTTGAGCTGGGTCTTAGGGACTGAAAAGAAGTTTGCCAGGAAGGCCTGATGATGTTTGGAGCATTGGTGAATGATGAGATTTTAAGCAATTGGGCGAAGACTTGGCCCTTTGGAAGGGCTTTGGGTGGGTGGAAGGGTGCAGAACAAAGAAAGCTCTAGTTTGGCTGGAGGGCAGTTTAAAATGAACGGAATGGTAGTAAGGAGCAGGGGTTGGTTTGCGGGGGGCGGAGAGATTTGGTTCTTAAGGATACCTCAATACGGGTCCTACCTACTTCTTTCCAAGACACTTTGTCCTTCGTGTTTGAAAAATGATCCCTGATTTTTAATGTAAATCCCTCTCATTTATGTGTGTTCTCTAAGGTTGTGGCAGACTGTTCACGGTACTGGTGGTGTGTTGGAGATGAGGTTTATTTTTCTTGAGTGCAGATAGGACTCCTGGGGCTGTGGTTAGGGGTGTTGGAGAACTGCCATTTATTCTGCCAAATCACTGCTTGAATAAAAGTTAACATTATCTCCCAGGAATTATTAAACACTTTCTTAAACTCCTATTACGGGAGGTCACATGGGAATTTTTTAAGAAATCTTTTTGTTCGTGTCGTTTAGTTAAATATCCCAGGAAACAGATTTAATTTTTTGTTCTCCTGAATTAGAGCTCAGATTATACATTTATATAAAAATGCAGAATTTCTATATAACCTCAACTAAAAAGCTTTGAGTTTTGTCTTGTTTTTGTTGTGGGGAGTTCGAATTATTTAGACGGTTCTTTGGTCAGATGCCCACATATAGACAAAGAGTATGAAAGGAAATGAAAAGCAGAAAGAGTAAATAACTGAACCCCAAAAGAACCAAACAGAAGGATTTGTGACAACCCAGATTTCTTCCAATATTTCCCCCTTTCTGTGTCCTTTAGTGGGCATCGTAAATATGGCAGCTTAGTTATATAGGTAAAGGTCCTGAAAATAAGATAAACATGAGAAACGTTTAAAATACTAAGCACTGTGGCAATGTAGAAACAGACGTTCATACGAGAGACTCTTTTCAGTTAGTTACATAATCATTTTAATATGGGAATCTCAAAAACTCATTTTTCCGACATGCAGTATTTTAAGATTATCTGGATATTTAGATAATAATTATCCTTCAGCAGTTTTTAATATTCGCGTTAAAATGAAGTATACATGGGGAAAATTTACTGTGGCCACGTTTGCATTGATCAGTTTATTTAAATGTTTATCTTTTATTGATGGTTTAATTGGTGGTGCTTTGCTTTTGAGGGAGCACACGGTCTTCGGATTGGAGCAACACGAGTTTTTGCAGATCGACCTCATGGTCGGTACAACTAGCAGAATTGGAATAGGATTCTCGTGCACTCCAGGGCACAAAATGGACACAATATGAACCTTCTGTGAACCTTGTACACAATAACCGATTTGACTCTTTAAGAAAGACGGAGCCCCTGCCCTTGAGCCTGACAAGTAGAAGGCGACTGAGGTGAAAGCAGAAGGCAGTTGGGGTGTGGTGTGGGACCCTTTCAGCTTTCGAAGCACCTGCTATCTGAGACTCTGAGAAGTTTTTTTGTCTGACACAATTGGGTATCCCTGAATAGACAGAAAAGCATATTCCAAAAGTCTCTCTCTGTAGACAACTGGGGTGATTGAGGGAAGAAGTCAGGCATCCAGCTACTTCACTAGGAGCTAAACTCAGAATGGAAACCATGAAAGAAACTCCCCAGAGATAGCCATGGGTTTCAAACTTTTCCATACGAAATGCCATGTCCTAATTTGTTCAAGAGAGTGGGTGAGAGATACTCTAGATAATGTTGCCATGATTTTCCACCCTTGGGACAAAAAAGAAAGAGAAAAAAATGTGTTACAGTATTAAAGATGTTTACTTTTCTAAGGAGATGTGAATTGGAAAAAAAATGTAACTGCTATAAAAGCACTAAACCAGGATCAGCCAGGCTTCCGATGAGAGTTTAAGCTTTAGAGTAAATAAACCAATTTATAATTCTCCGCAAATTGAATCGAGGAACTTTGGGGTCTGTGACGTGGTTAACCGCAGGCTGTTGGCCTGAAGGGAAATCTAGGAGAACAAAACCATAAAAACAGGGCCCCTATGACGCTCTGGGCCATGGCAGTTTGCAGTCTGTATATGTCTGCTTGAAGAATCTAGCTTTGGTCCTCTCAGTCTACGCGTCCCCCTAGATTGAATAGTAAGGTTAATCCAGGGCCACACACCCCTAGAAGGTGTGGTCAAGAAGGAGCTATATCTCCACACCCATCTAGAAAGGCACACAAATGGAGAAAGCCATGGGTTCATTTTCTTCTATGCCACTCCTTTAATGTCTAGATGTTCTTGTGTCATTGGGTTTTCCCCCATGGGTGGGGTGTAGAGAGAGAGAGAGCACTTAAGCAGTTTTCAATGCAGGCACAGTATGGACTTGTTGTGAACCTGCTACACACTATCCAGTTTCAGGCTCTAAGATATACTAAGAAAGACAAAAGCCACCACCCCTGAGCCTGACCCCACCCCTGAGCCTGACCAGTAGAAGGTGACCATGGTGGAACACTATGTGACCAGTGCCACCAAAGACGTCTTGCCTGATGGGGGGCTAGATCTTGGCAACACAAGAAATTTCCTGCGTGTTTCAGGGATGGCTTACACCGTTCAAGGATTCCACAAAGGTTACATCTTTGAGAGAAGGAATAACTTTATCATGCTATAGTCACAAAATTAAAGTTAATTGCATCAGCACCAAGGACCGAAAATAAGATGTTGTTATAAATACACATTGTACATCAGGTGTATGGCATAGGCCTCCGCTGTCAGGAAGGAACCAAAATCAAAGTGACTTCAGTTAAAATGTTTAAAAGTGACTTTAATTCGTTGTTTGCTGTGGCACGTAGCAACGGCTAATTATCTGGAGATCTTGACAGTGAGCCATGAACTGCAAATTCCAACTTTAAAAAAGGAAAGGAACATAGCATCCTGGATTTGTACTCAGTTCTGTTGGGATTTGAGGTCGTCAGTGAATGAGAAATAAAATTAGGGTCCTTATGTGATCCAGCGATGATGATGATGTGCCATGGACTGAGGGCTGTGACTAACTGATCCCTCTGACCCTGAAGAAAGGGATGAAGGGAGACGAAAGGAAGTGAAACAGTGGGGGGGGGCAGGGGGAGGAAAAGATGAATGTATTTCACCCCTACTATGTTCTGACTCAGTTGAGAGAATCCGGAAGATGGAGATAAAGTCAGCTTTTGTCACTAATAGAGCTTTTGAGAATATGGCTCAATCCCGAGGTCACAATAACTCTCTATACGTGAACCCTGTTGCTACAGTGAGAATGTGTCTTCTCCAAAGTCCCATGTTAAAGCCCTAACCCCTCAGTTGGGGCCTTTATATATGATATGTTTTTGATTTGTGGTTACCATAAGGTTTATATGTAACATCTTAGGCATAAAGCAGTTAAGTTGGTGGTTGCTTAAGTTGGAATCCATTCCAAAAGCACTAAAATTTTACTCCTCTCCCCCTGCTTTATGTACATGAAGTCTTGCTTTACATTCTTTTATTTTATAAATCCTTTCACTGAGTTTTAATAAATATAATCCATTTTCTTGCTCTCGTGCTATAATTTCCATAATGGTTTCATAACTGATTAATCTACTTTTATTACATGTTTGCATTTACCTGCGAATATTTTTCCTTTCATGTGTTTCTCATTCCTGACCGTTGCATTGCCTTTTCTTTCCAGTCAAAGAATTTCCTTCAGTGTTTCTTGTCAGGTTGGTTTAGTGGTGATGAACATCTTTAACTTGTTTGTCCCAGAAATTCTCTCTCTCCTTCTATTCTGAATGATAACCTTCCTGTGTTGAGCTTCTTGGTTGTGGGTTTCTTCCTTTCAACACTTTAAATCTATCATGTTGCTCCTTCTGGCCTACAAAGTTTCTGTTGAAAAACCAGCTGATAGACGTATGGAGTTTCCCTTACATGTAACTTAATTATCATGTGTCTTGGCACAGACCTTTTTGAGTTAATTTTGTTCGGGGGCTGTCTGTGCTTCCTAGACCGGGATATCTGTTGCCTTCCTCAAATTGGGGACGTTTTCGGCTACTATTTTATCAAATAGCTTTTCTGCCACCTTCTGTATCTTTTCTCCTTTTTGAATCCCTGTAATGGGAATGCTATGACACTTGAATATGTCATAGAGTTCCTTTAACTTATTCTTTTGTTCTTCTTCCTTTTTGCTGTTTAGCTTGGTTGCTTTCCATTGCTCTGTCTTCGAGACCACTGATTTCATTCTTCCTCCTCTAATAGGCTATTGACTCCCTCTAGTATATTTTTAATTTCAATTATTGAAGTTTTTTTTTAATCTCTGGTTCGTTTTCGTTTTATTTTTTTTACATTTGCTGTCTCGTTGTTGAAATTGTCATTAAGATCTCAACTCTTTTTTCAAATCCATTGAGTATCTTTATGATCATTACTTTTAATTTTTCATCATTCATAGTTTATTTCATTTAACTTTTTTTTGCAGTGTTTTTGTCCTATTCTTTGATTTGAGACATATTCCTCTGTCTCCTCATTCTCTCTAAACTTCGGTGTTTCTGTGTATTAGGAAAATCAGCCCTATCTCCTGATTTTGCAAGTAGTGGCCTTATGAAGAAGAGCTCCTGTGGAACTTTGTAGTGCAATGTCCCTGTTTTCCCGAACCAGACGTTTCAGGGTGTCACTTAAGTGAGTGGTGTGCACCCTACTGTGGTGTCTGAGCCACGGTTGCCTTCAGCCTAGTCAGCTGCAATGTCTCACTTTGCCTGTTATGAGTGCCCTATGCAGGGTTTGGTCCCTGTGCTGCTGGGGGCCCATCTGAGGCCCCTGCAGGCTTGTACCTGGGTGGCATCAGCAGTCAGAACAGATGTCGCCTTCAGCCCATCTGCCGGGACTCTGGTCACACTGAACTGCAGATTGTTATCCCTGCATTGTCCCCTTAAAGGCTTTTGTTGATGGGCAGGGTCAGACCTGCCTCCTGCCACTAGTCTGTCCCCTGGGGCTACAGTCCTACTAATTGGCAGGTCACTCTGTGCTGGTGGCTGTAAGGTTTGGCTGCTGGGACTGGAGGGGCACCGGTATACATAGTCATCCTCCCCTCTCCCCAGGGCAAGAGTCACTTTGGAATGGTGCCTGCCATGCTGAGGTTGCTTTGGAAGGTCTCCTGTGGAGTGGGGTGACTTAGATGGGGTGGATCCACAGAAGAACACAAGAACAGGGTGCACAGTGCTAGCGAGGTAGGTAGAGAGTGTTTGTGCCGGGTCCGCTGGTGTCCTGCTATCTAGGTGGGAGAGGGACTGGTGGCTGGGAGTGGCACCTGCCACATGCTTTGCTATTGGAGAGGTTTCTTAAAACCCCTGCCCCTCCAGGGTACATCCTGACATTAGCAAATAAATCTTCGCCCCAGGTGCTTTTCAAACTGCTGCTTCTATGCTTTATCTTGGCCAGGTTATTTGTTATGCTTGCTCTTTAATGGCGGGGACTCAGTTTTCTATTGCCCTCTGCTCTCCTGGAGCTAAGTCCCTTGATTTTTTAAAATACTAGAGTTAAGACCCACTGATGAAAGACCCACTGGTAAAAACTCATGAAGTTCAGCTCCACTGGTTTTCAAAGCCAAATGTTTGGGGACTCATCTTGCCAGTGCAGGTTCTCCACATCTGAGATGCCTGACGTGGGTTATGATCTTCTCGCTTCTCCACGCATGTGGTGTCCCTCTCATCTGTGGTTAGTCTTGCCAGGAATTTGGTTCCCGACCCCCCTTTCTACCTCTCCACCCTTCCTACCCTTTTAATGAGGCCTCCTCTCTATGATTAGCTATGGGAAGTGCGTTTTGTTAGTCTTGAGGTCATTTTCAGAGTTGATTGCACGGATGCGGCTATAATCTCAGTGTATCCATGGGAGAAGTTGCGTTCAGGATCCTTATTCTCTGCCATCTTCCCAGTAGTCTGAGGACAGAAGGGGAAATCTGTCCTCATGGAAACCAAAAAATTGGGGAAGAAATCTCCTCTGGCCTTCCTCAAGAGTTCTTTCAGGATTTTTGGATTTCTAGTTTTTAATTTAAGAGAGCCCAAGTAACCTAATAATAATAGCATTAGAGTCACCTGTAAATATGTTATGTATTTCAGTGGTTCTCAAAATTTTACAGTATCTTGGCATCATCGTGATGTGACTGTAATGACCCTAGGTGTTTGGGTTTTCCTCCAGAATCCTGCTTCCTCCTCTGCCAGCAGGACACCCAGGCACTTAGAAACCCAACCCATAATACCCAAAGCTTTGTGTCCCCATCCCTGCACCCTAGGAATGCAGAATTAAGACAGATACAGTCCCTGTCCATAGGCCTCAAAAAGAGACAAGTAGGCAAATAAATTACAATGAGATGCTGTGACAAGAGAGGCGTGGAAAATGTGCAAGAAAAGCTGGTGGCTACAGTTTAATAGGTGCTTTATTTGGATATCGATCATCTCTAATCTGGAGGAACCTGCAAGGAAATGTATCGATTAAGGGGCAGGCCTTAATCCTTCTTGCTGGCTTTCAGTTGCGTTCAATCATTAGGGAACCCCAGCAGGAGATGATGGAAGGAGGCTGAGATATTTTTCCCCTGGCTCACCTCACAGGCCATAGCAGTGGCTCTAACCAGAGCCTGTGGCTCCTAACATGTGGGCTCTCCAGTGAGCAGCACTGCTCCTTGTTCTTGTCCCATCAGGACTAGGGGTGGTAAGGGTTCCACCTGGGATACTGAACTGACTATACACCCTGCCCATACCTATGTAAGTGGTTTCGTTATTAAGCTGTCCTCAAATTACCTGACTTGTGTGTGCCCACTGTTTCCTGATTTGCACAAGATACAGTGGCTTTGAAGAAAATTCTGGAATCAATCATGGAGAGCTCTCAGGAAATAGTGCATCGCCAATGCTCTTGATAGCACAGAAACTGATATCCTTCTGTCTGTGAACATCACAGACATTAATGAATCTCATTTGGTGGTCGATTCAAATGAACTGTCTCTGTATGTCAGTCTCTGGCAATAATAAACCATAGGTTTCGTTGACCTATTTCTCTTTTGAATGCCTAATAGCGATAGATGATTTTTAAAAATTTTTGTGGCAATAAATCTACCTATTTCAGGAGGTAGGAAATAAAAAGCTTAGGTGACCAGGAAGTATTGAATCACAATGTAATTGGCAGCAGATATTCTTTTTTAATGAAATATAAAATAATAGCAAATCATAAAATCAGTGCCATTTTAGAGTCAATAAAATGCGATAGTGGTTCAGGTGTGAATCCTACCTGGCCTGATGTGAACCCTGTGTTCTCTGCTTGCTTTTTTGCACCATGTTGCATACTTTCAGGAGTCTTTACATTTCTACCAACTTAAAATTTATTTATTTTCAGGGCACCTGGTTGGCTCAGTCGGTTAAGCGTCCAACGTCGGCTCAGGTCATGATCTCGTGGTTCGTGAGTTCAAGCCCTGCATCAGGCTCTGTGTTGACAGCTTGGAGCCTGCTTCGGATTCTGTGTCTCCCCTCCCTCGCACGTGCGCTCGCTCACTCTCTCTCAAACAAACATTAAAAAATATTTATTTTCGATGCATCTCAAACATAGCGTACGGTTGTGTTTCACGACTACAGTAAGTTTGCTTTCGCCAATACATAGGTTTAGTGATGATTACAAACCCTTTTGTCTTACTTCCTTTTGTCATCTCTTGGTTGACCGAGATTCACTCTCCAGTCGTTTCCTAAAATGAAAACGGTGTAGGAAAATAGTATTCCTATAAAAGTATACAAAATACTGTTCCTGTATTTCTGCATGTTGAGGGTTGCTTTACTAACCTTTTTTCACCAAAGGACAGTTTGCCTTATGCTTTTCTTCCTTTCGAAATATTGAGTGTTGCTTTGCTGTATTTAGTTGAATCCTGCCTGGGAAAGCAGAGGCCAGTCTTTGACCCTCCTTACAAGGATCTCTTGTTTTCCTTTGTTTGGTCCTTGCTGTCCCCAAATTCTTGATCCTTAAAGTGCAGTAATATTCCTAGAATACATTTTGGTGCTGACCATTCCCGTTTGATATTCCCTTACACAGAGTAAGCTTTTTAATATATTTATTCTCATTTGTGGTTGCTTTTAATTTCGAAATGTGTTCTTGAATTAAAATTTGAGGGGTGCCTGGGTGGCTCAGTCGGTTAAGCTTCCAACTTCGGCTCAGGTCATGATCTCACGCCGTGTGGGTTTGAGCCCCACATCAGGCTCTGTGCTGACAGCTCAGAGCCTGGAGCCTGCTTCGTACTCTGGGTCTCCCTTTCTGTGCCCCTCCCCAGCTCCACTGTGTCTCTCTCACACAGATACATATTAAAAAATAAATAAAAAATAAAATGTGAATAAATATTTTATTCAATTTTGTTTTCTTCTTCAGGATTCCAATTCTTTATTAGAACTCTTTTATTGGGTTTGTGTAGCTGTCCTTCTTGATCTTTTAAATTCTTTCCTTTAAAAAAATTTAATGTTTATTTTGAGAGAGAAAGAGAGGAGGGCAGAGAGAGAGAGAGAGAGAGGAAGACAAAGAACGTGAAGCAGCCTCCAGGCTCTGAGCTGTCAGCACAGAGCCTGACACAGGGCTTGAACTCATGAACCGGGAGATTATGACCTGAGCCAAAGTTGGTGCTTAACTGACTGAGCCACCCAGGTGCCCCTAAATTCTTTCTTAGTCCTCCTTTTATTTCATTCACTTATCTTATCTGGCATCTGTATCCATTGATGCACTATCTTCAATTTCTTTTCTTTCTTTCTTTCTTTTTTTTTTTTTTTTAGTTTATTTATTTTGAGAGAGAGATAGCACAAGTTTGGGAGGGGGCGCTGAAAGAGAAGGAGACAAAGGATAGGAAGCAGGCTCTGTGCTGACAGCAGCCATCCAGATATGGGGCTCGAACTCACGAATCGTGAGATCATGACCTGAGCTGAAGTCAGACGCTTAACCAACTGAGCCACCCAGGCTCCCTCACTGTCTTCAATTTCTATTCTTCCTAGTGCTCCTTCCAATTTCATTTTTTCTTTCTTTCTTTTTTTTTTTAAATCTGAGTTCTTCAAGCTCATACTTTATTTGCTATCATTTAATCATTAATTCCTCAGGTTGTCAAACTTCTGAATGGTGATCCTCCAACATAGAGCTTATTCACTAAGATTTTTTAAATCCGGGTAAAATGTTCTGTCACTCTTTCTTGTCTGCACCGTGGGAACATTTCTTTTGATAGGTATTATTTCTCTGTTTGTAAGTTTTACAGTCTTTTCAAATTGTGTCTTAAAGTTTTATGTATCATTGATTTCCCAGTTCCTGGTTATTGTTTTCTCGCTTTACCTCCATCGTTGAATGAGTTTGGGTTCATGGAAATTTTTCCCTGTAAGAGAAGAGTCCAAGGAACCTTCCATATTTTTTAATATAAAAGATTCTGTCCTTCTCTGCTGCCATGGAGACAAATAGATTTCCACAGTGTAGCTAGCCTGTTGTTACATTTCTTCTTTTGCAGCTCATTTCCTCCACCTCTTTGAAACAAACCAGGTTCAAGAAGCCTTCTGCCTTCAACCCCGGTTTCTCCACAGATTGTTACTAACAAGGAATCCAGTTGTATATTTTAATTGAGGGAACCCTTTGCAGAAAGTGTACTTTGCCTGCCATTTCCTGAGCTCCGCCCACTCGGGTCACCTGTAATTCTTCATGCTTCTCCTCTTCACGTTTGCCTGGCTGTGTCTGTCATATCTCAGTGACCTTCGACGTATGGTACATGCATTTTAGACTATAGGGATTACATTCATCTAGTTTTGCTTACAATGGAGAGTTTTCTTTTATGATTTCCAGAAGAGAAGAGGAAAGATGATGACTTATGCAGCCGTGCTCAGACCAAAAATCTACTTAGAAATGTTTGAATTTGTATTTATTGAAAATGTCATTTTCTGTGGCAGTCAAGCTTTTGGTTAGTACACTCTCCTGCTAGAGGACAGTTTTTGAAGAGCTGGTTTTCACAACCAGTTGCAACTGTTTCTAGGATGGTGCAAATATTAGGGTAATATTCAGTTTAATTCAATGTTGAATCATTCGGAGGGTGGAAAATGCCCGTACCCTTGCCTAAAAAATTAACAAAGGCAAAAATACTGTTTTCAGACACTACAAAATCCACAGAAATTTTCCATTTCATTTGATACCGGTGGATGGAATCTATTATCTATTACACAAGGTTTTCAGGCCCTCGCCTCCCCCACCTCCACAAATTTTTTCCAGTTTTTGCTTTTGCTGAAGGGCATGGAATCCTGAGGGCCAGCCTGCCACTATGGATGCCTGCCTCTGCTTAAAACATCTCCCCACTCCCAGGAAAGGGTCTTCACTAAGCACAATGTGGCCCCTCTCAGCATGTATACATACATTAAAGAGAATACCCAGAAAGGACAAATTAAGCACATGGCAAATTAAAAAGGAAGGAAGGAAGGAAGAAAGAAAGGAAAGAAAGAAAGGAAAGAAAGAAAGGAAAGAAAGGAGGAAAGAAAGAAAGAAAGAAAGAAAGAAAGAAAGAAAGAAAGAAAGAAAGAAAGAAAGAAAGAAAGAAAGAAAGAGAAAGAAAGAAAGAAAGAAAGAAAGAAAGAAAGAAAGAAAGAAAGAAAGAAAGAAAGAAAGAAAGAAATTATGGCCTAACTTTACCTTCAATTTCGCTGTTGTGTAGGAAAGAGAAGTATTTTGTTTCACTGTAAAGTTGAAATGGCATCTAATAAGAAAGAAAACGAAGGCTCCACAAAAGCTATGATGATTTCTCTTCCAGAAAGGGCTTCAAATGCATTGCTATTTACCTGAACATAATTAGTCCTTCAAAGTAAGAGATGATATCTAAGCCATTTCAGGTTTGTTCTGACCTCCCAACCTATGATTTAGGTGTTTACTTGGGATCTATTCTGTTGATCCCATTAAAATCTCTGCAAATGAGCAGCAGAACACTGTGCCTTTTAAACTTGTTGTATGCTTTCTTTTCAGATTGAAAATTTTCAAATTAGAAGCACATTAAATGGTTGAGATTAGAACACCAACATGAGCTGGAGAAAAATAGATGGTTCTTTCTGAAATGAAAAAAAAAATTCAGGACTATGTCTTCCTTTTTCCTTATAACAAAAAAGGGACTTTTCAGCATTGAAGCAAAATGTTTGCCTAGACAATTTCTTGGGCACTGTTTTAAAACTCTCCAGATTTAGCCACTTGTTCTGTTCCTATATGGAACCCCAAAAAAGGAGCAGACTACTTTGAGCAGTGGTGGTTGTCCTTCCTATAAAGTTCTTTAATTTAACAACAACAACAACAACAACAACAAAAGGCAAGTCGTCGTCTTCTCAGTCAATAGAAGGTTAGGTCTGGGGCTTTGTTGTATTTATTTCTACTACCTGAGCCAACTTTGGTTCTGGCCAGAATAATCTGCTTGTGTTTATCCCAGATTTAATGAAATCCGCTAACATTTTACTTCACTAGTCCAGCTGCATATGGAGTACAACTGTGTTTCTCAGGAGAAAAGAATCCATTGTTAAAGGCTCAGATCTAATCAGTCTTAGTGACTTTAAAATCAGATTTATTCTGTAGAACGGCACATGGCAGAAGTAAAGTTTTGAATATTTGATTTTGAAATGTTAACGAAGTTTTACGTGTCGACTGAGATATTTTTTAGACAGAGTTTGTGCCCTTAAAAAATCTAAATGGCAATACAATTTTAAGGAAAGAAAAGTGGAACTTTTGATTATGTAAGGAGTGCTGTTTTACAGTTGATGTCTTCAGGAATCAATTTCTAACGTTTTTATAAGTATTGTACAGCTGAAACATGGTCCAATTGGATTCATCAAGTCATGGGTGAATTTTCCACGAATGAGAGGTTCAACTGTTCCGTGTTCCTGCCACCCACTCTTTGCCTTTCTAGAGCTCAGCCTAATCTGTAGGATAGAAGGATACAACAGGGGGACCATCAGTGACTAATTTCTGTTCAAACAGCTAGGTGATTGGTATTGGAGAGAAAAATGTTTCAAAGTCAGCTGACTTTTTCCAACTTCTATTCACATATTTTGGTATAGCATAGACTTGATATATTATTTTTCCGCATTTTATGGTTGTACCTTAGTCCTAAAGACTTTATTCAACTATTTCACCTGAGAAATATTTGGAGAAGCAAATGTTAGTGCAAAAGATACAGTAATGTATAGTACTTTGTTTTTAGAGTCAAAACTTAGCAAAAACATGGTTTACAGATGGCGAATAGCTGACTCACTACATTTTTGGTTTGAAGAAAGAGTGTCTCACCTAAGTAACCTCAGGAAGAGCAATATCATAAAGATATATAAGGATTAGACAACTGTTCTTTCCATCTCCCTCTGTCTCAGGAGCCGTGTAATCCCTTGCAAGGTGTACCTATAACTGCTCTCCCCTTTCTCAGCTGGCTTTACACCAGCCTCTACTGGCACCTGTGACTCCACTTTATCATAGCTAATTGGCCCATCTTACCAATTTCTCAATTTCAGGTTACTGGAAGAGGAATGTGATTTAGCTAGTTTACCTGTTCAACCTGGCTTTGCATCCCTAACAAACCTATGGATTTGCTGCCTGTGGCAAAATACAGGGGGTTGCAAATTCTTTTCTACTACCACTAACAGATGAGTCTAACTTAATTCCCCCTTAACACTGGCCTTGCAGTCGTGATCTGCTTGATAAATGGAATATAGAAGTGACCTGCAAGGAGAACTTCCACAGTGAGGTCAAAAGAAGCCTTAGAGCTTCTATCTGGGTCTTTGGTAGAACAACGGTCACTCTTGGAGCCTGGAGCTGCTGTGTTGGCCACCTTGCTTGGCAGACTTATGTAAAAGCTCTGAGACACATAGAAGGTATGTAATAAAATGGTTATTATTTTAAGCCACTGAATTTTAAGGTAGTTTCTTATGCAGCAATAAATAACTAAAACACCTCTGCTTCAATCAGCTGTGACTCAAATAAAACAAATACTCAGATAAAACAAAGTTAAGACTACCCCCAACAAGCCCGGTGAGTGGCAGGTTCCTTGTACAGAAAAAATGAATGTCATCCGGAGTTTTAATTGAAATCCCTAGGTTAATTGCTCGCCTTAATTTCCCTTGAGGATATAACAAGGAGGAACAGGATTAAGTTACAGCTAGACTCTGGTGGGATTTAGATAAAAAAATACAGAGGCACATCTAGATGAAGCTACTGACGTCACTTGCTAGGCTGGAGCTTAATCACTGTAGAAAGGATAACCGTAGTTGAAAGAGATATGCACTCAGTTGACGTAAAGATAATTAGATCTAAAAGTTTAGACGTGTGTGTGTCTCTTTCATGAACATCGGAAAAAGAGAAATGTAATATATTTTAATAATGCCTCAGTTTTTTGAATATTGGCCTAAATGCATTTTGCAGATATTCATTTGAAAGCAAAAGATACGCATGTGAAAATAAGTTATGTGTGGATATTTTTGGAGAAAAAACTTAAGCTTAGAAACCAATTACATAGTCATTACTTCTCATAATCCATGGTAGTTAAAGACCACTCTTTGCTTGCACACACTGTAAATCTCAGCCTTTGTTCTACATATTTCTCCAGCAATCGCCATAAGCATCTTTGTAGTGTGATTATTGTCAGGTATATTCTGACTTGCTCTAAAATGGTTGACCCTCGCCGTTCATTTTATGGATACAGAATAAAAAACCTGATATCACCAAGAAATTTCTGTGACTTATTAAAAACTAATAAAACGTGAAAAGGAGACCCTTTGATCCTTGTTAAATGTCTTCTCTGTTTTTCCATTGGACAAACTGGGACACCTGTGTTAATTATAATTAATTCCAAATGTCCTGATCTTCAGATAATATTTTTTTAAGTATTAACTATTGTGACTATGTGTCAGATCCCTTATTAGACCACAAGCCCAGAGGCAAGTCTTTTTCATAAGGGGCCAGAGAGATAGAAACCGTACAGGCTCTATTCATTTTTCTAATTCACACTTCCGGTGCTCTCTAAGTACCTGTAACTGACACTTGGTATTTTTACTGTCTGGCATCTTTTTATTTTATTTCTTTCAAAATAGCTTTTGTTCTCTGATTGTGTGCGCGTGTGTGTGCGTGTGTGTGTTTCTTTATATACATATTACTTATTGTCAAGTTAGCTAACATACAGTGTATACAGTGTGCTCTTGGCTTCAGGAGTAGATTCCGGTGGTTCCTCACTTACATACAACACCCAGTGCTCATCCCAACAAGTGCCCTCCTCCATGCCCACCACCCATTTTCCCCACCCACAGTTTGTTCTCTGTATTTAAAAGTCTTTTACGGGTTGCCTCCCTCTGTGTGTGTGTGTGTGTGTGTGTGTGTGTGTGTGTGTGTGTGTGTAAACATGCATCTTCTTTATCCACTCATCAGTTGATGAACATTTGGGCTCTTTCCATAATTTGGCTATTGTTGATTGCACTGCTACAAACATTGGGGTACATGTGTCCCTGTGAATCAGCATTCTTTATTTGATCCGTGAGATTTGAATGGACAGAAGACCCACATCCAACTCCAAGGGTGAAATATTATGGGCTTCAGTGAATCACCAAATCATCTCTTTGGCCAAAGAGATTTTCTTAGAGCTGGGCAAATAACCTTATAAAAAGTAAGGTGGTATGACCCGGGGTTTCTGTTAAAATAAAGGCTTTTTCTCTGGTTTGCAGGAGCTCCTGAAAGGCATCTTCTTTCTTCTCTTGGACATGAGGTTGGAGATTTGAAATACAGTAACCATTTTGCCACCAGGAAGGGGCATCACTGGTCTGCAAGGGGTCCTGTGTAAAGCAGAAAGAACCGATTAGTGAGACAAACACAACTGGGTCCTTGGTGATTAACTTGAGCCACTGGATGAAGCCTCGCTTCAGGTATAGTTTCAGATTCTGCTTTTATATGAACCAGTAAGTTGTCTTACAACAGAGGTGAATTAATTTTATTTCGGTTTATGTGTTGCAACTAAGAGATTTCTAACTGATACAGTGTCTTCTGTTTTGCCATAGCATCTCTAAATGATTTAGAGATAAACCTCAAGTTCTGTTAGGGCAGGGATTTTTGTCTGTTTTGTTCACTGCTAAGCTGTATTGCCTTGAACACCGCCTGGTAATATCAGATGCTTAGCAGATTTTTGTTGATGGGGCATACAAATTTAGTTCAAGCTTTAAGAAGATCTATGTTGTCAATAACACATACCTAATGAAAGAACTTAAGTTCTATTCCTAAGGGACACACATAAAATTAGAAACACCTAAAAATGCTTACGTATGTTTTTTAAGTAAAATTGTTGGGGTGCCTGGGTGGCTTAGTTGGTTAAGCGTCTGACTTGGGCTCAGGTCGTGGTCTCGCTGTTCGTGAGTTCAAGCCCACATCGGGCTCTGTGCTGACAGTTCACAGCCTGCTTTGGATCCTCTGTCTCCTCCTCTCTGTGCCCTCCCTCACTCATGTGTGCTTGCTCTCGCTGTCTCTCTCTCTCTCTCTCTCTCTCTCTCTCTCTCTCTCTCTCTCTCGCTGTCTCTCTCTCTCTCTCTCTCAAAAAAAAAAAAAACACATTTTTAATAAATTCTTTTTTTTTTTTTTTTTAATTTATTTTTGGGACAGAGAGAGACAGAGCATGAACGGGGGAGGGGCAGAGAGAGAGGGAGACACAGACTCGGAAACAGGCTCCAGGCTCCGAGCCATCAGCCCAGAGCCTGACGCAGGGCTCGAACTCACGGACCGCGAGATCGTGACCTGGCTGAAGTCGGACGCTTAACCGACTGCGCCACCCAGGCGCCCCAGAAACACATTTTTAAAAAAGTGTTGAAATAAAATTCTTGATGGGTTTCAGCCAGTGGTGTTCTGGAATTGGCTTGAACTACAGGAGAATGGGTTATATACATCTCTTTCCAACTCTACGTCTGCTGGTTACACTTTGGGAGCTTGAAATTATCGTGGGAGTATCCATACTACAGTAATCAGCACACACTAGAAACGAGGCATTTTATTCACCCCCAGAATGCCAGTTTACCATTTTTTGCCCTCGACCAACCTTTTAGTGCAATGAGCATTTTCTTTCATAAAAATAAGTTTTAAATTTTAGAGCTAAAAGGAAACTTTGAAGTTTTTCTACTTGTATATCCTAAGTAGACAGAGGAGGAGTCTGAGTTTCAGGCTAAGTCACCAAGGAGATAGCATACCTAGACACCTTATTTGTGTGGGTAAATCAGGTGATACCCCTTTTATGGAATTTTTACCCGTATCTAATATGCGGTTGTTTTCTTTCCAGAGGTAAAGAGAAGCAAGTGTCAAGCCAAAAGTATTTGGAGTTTATGTAGTCATTATAGTTTTATTTGGCATGTTTGATCAGTGATGACTTTGTACTAGTCAACAAAATCTACCTAATGATATTATTTCTAATATTATTAAATTTTCTTCCTAAGTTGGATACTATAATTAAGACAACAATATTTAGACCTTAACTCTTGAGACTGGGTCTTTGGGAAAAAAAATAAGCCAATGGGGACACCTGGGTAGCTCAGTCAGTTAAGTGTCCAACTTTGGCTCAGGTCATGATCACGGTCTGTGGGTTCAAGGCCTGCATCGGGCTCTGTGCTGACATCTCAGAGTCTGGAGCCTACTTCGGATTCTGTGTCTCCCTCTCTCTCTCTCTGCCCCTCCCCAACTCCTGCTCTATCTGTCTCTTTCTCTAAATTAAGTATACATTAAATAAATTTTTAATAAAAAAAAATTAGCAAAGTTGAGAGGGACCTGGATGGCTCAGTCAGTTAAGCATCCGACTTCGGCTCAGGTCATGATCTCATGGTTCGTGGGTTCGAGCCCTGCATAGGGCTCTGTGCTGACAGCTCAGAGCCTGGGGCCTGCTTCGGGTTCTGTGTCTCCCTCTCTCTCTGCCCTTCCTCTGCTCGCGCTCTGTCTCTGTCTCTTTCTCTCAAAAATAATAAAGACTAAAAAAAAATTTTTAATTAAAAAATTAACTTAGCCAAGTTGAATAACACTTTGAAAAACGCTTCATACTTTAACATCCATTGGTTCCAAATGATTCCCTTCCACAGAAAATCCAGTACATAGACTATCATGGAGACTAAAGATAGGTCTGTTGAAGGAGAGCAGACATAGGCCAGATAACCCATTATAGAATTTCCAGGTGGAGTCTCTCAGAAACTGACTACTTAGGAAGCTGTAACTTAGAAAAGTGATATTGTCACTAGCATTAATGTAATTGTTCAAATCCCGATGAGATGTATGCTTGCTGGCTTGTTAACAACCCCATTGCTATATATTAACTCTAAACAGATGTAGGAGATGTTGATTTCGGATACATAGACCAACAATTTATTCATTTTGTCAACAATTACTTATTAGATGCCAAATGGTCGCTGTCTTCAGATAACTGAATTTAGGCGGAGGAACTCGCTATATAAGACATGCTAAGACAGTAGTGAATTAACAAAATAAACTGATTCAGTGAAAGAGTAGAGTTAATCAAGGCCAGTGTGTTTAATGAAGTGTTCATGGAGACGGCGGGTTTGATACTTCGAGGGTATGTATGCTACGTTTAAGTGGGGGAGACTACGTAGCATATTCCCTGGGAGCTGAGAGCCCAAAGAGCATACATATCTTCTCTGGGAAAGTGAGCCTATCAATCTGAATACCATAGAAGCTTCCTCTGGGGGAAAAAAAGACAGAGGGTATAAAAAAATATATGGGACCCAGTTCTGAAGCCTGGCTAGATATATCAGCTAAAGAGCTGGATGGCCTCTGTAGCCGTGTTATATTTTCTCCTGTAATGCACAAACTTGACAAATTTTCTTTGATAGAAAGCTTTCCAAGTGTTTGTACCTAGTTTCAGCATTTTTTAAAAAAAAAAATCTTTACTGTTTTTGCCTTAGTCACAAAAAGCAAGTTTAGACATCTCAACATTATGCCCTTTTTATAGAAAGGAAATTAGGCAGAAAAGTTAACACCACTGGCTGAGTCCAATCCATTAAACACAGAACTCTAACACAGAGTATGTAACATTTTAGTAACACAGAAATCTGCCCAGCTCTTGTCAGTGGAACTGTTTTGGATTGATTCAGGCCAGCCATACAAGCATTGGGGGAAGGGAGGGGGGGAAGTACTGAATTAACAAATGACAGAACCAAG
Source organism: Neofelis nebulosa (assembly GCF_028018385.1). Taxonomy (NCBI): domain Eukaryota; kingdom Metazoa; phylum Chordata; class Mammalia; order Carnivora; family Felidae; genus Neofelis; species Neofelis nebulosa. Next base: position 17,946,395 of record NC_080784.1, read on the forward strand.
AAAACAGCGGAGATTTTTTTTTTTTAACTCAAATTGCAAGAAACAGTTTGTGGAATAAAGACAAATTGGAACTCTAGAAACATGTAATGATGGTTCTAGATAAGGATACTAAAGCTCAATGGCTATGCACTTGGTCAGATTACCAAAAGAAGTTGAAGTTAACGAGACGAGCCATAATAAGCAGATAGCAGGCCCTCTGTCTCTTCCCAGGTTCCCCGGGCTGGCAATGGATTTTCCATGGTCTTTTTGGTGGTTAGCTAAGTAAACACTTTAGAGTGTAAAACTTATTTTACTTAGGTGCTGTTTATTCCTTGCAACGAGTATGTGGTAGGCATCATGGCTCCCAATTGGTAAATGAGAAAACTTAAACCGGTCAGAAAGCGGTGGTCGAGACAAGACTTAAAATAAGCTTTGTGGAAGGGATGAAGTAGGGGGAATAGAATGCTGCTGTTTCCCTCTCATTTCATAAGCTTTTACAGGCTATTCCATGATGTGGAAGTTTACTATAACACCGTAAGAGGAGCTAGTGAGGTTGAATTTGATTTTCTGGGGGCAGTGTGTTTCTGAACCATTTTGGGCTCTGTTCTTTGGTTTGTTTGAGGACACTTTCTAATACCAAACTGTTTTAAAGACTTTCTAGGTAAAGATAGTGTAGAAACAGGATTTGTTTTTCTTTTTTTAAAAACTCTTACTCCAAACAACGAAGAAAAAATGAATAAAAAATTCAGTTATCAATGAAATAAGAAGACAGATGATAATCCTGAACCCTACCTTTTGATGGATACTGCCACTAACTTCAGAAATCTGAAGTGGAGGGGGACGGCGGTAGCCTTTGTTCTTCAAAGCTCATTAAAGAACAGATTTTTTTCAAAAGCCCACTGTGTAGGTGATTGTCAAGGAGGGCAGGAGAGTCAAACAAGGAGGGCAACAGTGGTCACCTGAGGCTAAGAGCAGGCCATGTACCTCCTGAACGTTGAAAAGGAAGAGAAAATGTTTCCAGAGTTAGCAATGGCAGAAGAAAATTCAGAAAGCTTTATTTGACAGGAATATTTTCTTGAGTGATAAGCTGTTGATTAACAGACATCAAAACCCTAAAGTTGTTAGTAGTTACAGCTCAGTTTACAAAGCAAGAATGAGTAAGTATATTGTTTGGGTTTTTTCCCAGCAATTTTACACTGGAGGCTCCCTGTCCTCTCCATTACATGAGCTTTCTAGTTTGTAGCTGATTGGCTAGGAAGCTGTAAGGTCACCCAGATGTGAAGGAAGGTTACGCTTTGTTTAGGGTCAGAGTCGGCATTTCAGGGAAATCAGTACAATTTTACACTTCGATTATGTGACTGGGAGTGTTTGGTCTAGGGGCATATTCAAATGTGGTCTGCACGTTGGCTTTTGTTTAACACCAACAAAAAGAAAATGACAGATTTGGCCAAGTGTTACGGAGGTAATCTAATCCACCCCAACGTGTTTGACGTCACTTCCCCTCCTGACTGCCCTCCTCTCTGTTCCTGCCTTTGGTTTCTGACCGTTGGTTTAGTAAATGATTCAGTACATGAATAGCGAACCCTCTTTCTCTTTCTCTCCCTCTCAGCATCTACAAAGTTATAAAGGCTTAAATAGATAACAAAAGACAAGAGGATTCAATGAAATAGTGGCAGGACTCAGGTAATAAAGAGAAGCAAAATATAAAAGCATTATAAAGATCAAAGCAATATAAGAAGAAACAAAAACAGAATAAAAAATGCAGAGAAATAGTGAACAAGCCTAATGAAATAATATGCAATAAAACGAAAAAGAAAAAAACTACAAAAATGATTAGCAAGGGATATACATAAGGAGTTTGAATATAGCTTAAGTCATGTTCCTGAAGAATTGTCCCATTCAAAATGCTAATCGCACCTGATCTGAGAAATGCTGGAGGTGACCTATAGCTTTGAGCCTGAAATGTGTACATGTGTACATGCCTGTACGTGTACATGTGTCTTCTGACCCTCATCATTGCCACTTGCCCCCAAATTTAAAATGTAAAAGGAGAGTCAGAGGTGTGTCTATTTGATGATCTCTATTTTCTTTGTGGATTTGTATATGATACCTACTAAGACCATGTGTGGAACAGGAGGTTTGAAAATAGTATAAAAGTCTTAGTTTCATCGTTTTGGAGAAGGAGAAATAAATTCAATATTTTATCATATTTATTGAGGGTTCAGGAACATGAGTTAATTTGCAGCGACTACAGTCTGCACTATTTTGTGATCATGATTTTTACTAGTAGTTCTTCATATCCTGGGGGGAGGAGTGAAGTAGTTGAAGGTTAAATTGATCTGAGGTCGTTTTATAGGACACATGGGAAAAAAGGACAGAAGAGAAGGCAGTTTGGATAGAGAAGAAGTTAAAGACAAACACATTGAGAGAAAAGGAAATGGCAGAGAAGTCAGATATTGAATCGCTAATCTACTGTCCAATGAATTAAGATTTTTAGTAGCATTTTTGGTACTGTGGATTTTCACTCTGATTCTGATTGGTCCCTCATTATCGAAGGAAACTCTTTTTATACTCACTCAGCAAGCGCTTGTTGAATATCGAAAAGCATGGGGTTAGGCCCTTCCTCATTCTCCCCATCTTTTGTTTTTTACATTTTTTGGGATGTTCATTTTTTGAGAGAAGGGGGGGCAGGGAAGGCAGAGAGAGAGAGAGGGAGACACAGAATCTTAAACGGGCTCCAGGCTCTGAGCTGTCAGCACAGAGCCCGACGCGGGCGGGGCTCGAACTCGGGAAGAGCGAGATCGTAACCTGAGCTGAAGCTGGCACTTAACTGACCGAGCCACCCAGGCGCCCTCTGCCCCATTCTCCCCATCTTAAATGAGGAGACACCCAAACCACTTCATTTCCAAACCTGACCGCTCTGTGATCTTTGTCACATGGTTATATTCTCCCGTGGGCTGAGTTCATGAACGCTTTCTCCTTTTTTACCATGAGGTCTTTTACACATAGGACCATGCTCAGGTCCTCGCATCCCTAATCTTCTTTCACCCTTTAATGCCATCTGTTTTGTGAACTATAATCTCTTTTCTTTCCCCAAGTTCACTGACAACTTCTTGAGAAGGTCCAACATGGACTTCAAGGCCCAGCCAGGGTATCACTGCTTCTCCAAATGCTTCCCTGATCACCACTCAGAATTGTGCCCCACATGGGGGCACCTGAGGGGCTCAGTCTGTGAAGCATCTGACTCTGGATGTTGGCTCAAAATCAGTCTCTACTTTTCTCTCTGCCTCTCCCCCACTTGTCTGTCTGTCTCTCTCTCTCTCTGTGTCTTTCAAGGTAAATGAATAAACTTAAAAAAAAAAAAAAAAAAAAAAAGAATTTTGCCCCACCTAGAAAATTACCTTTCAGGTAAGTTACTGCGTGATTGTTTTTGAATTTACTGAAGAAAAATATACTCGCTACCTCACCTGATAGGAAAATAATTTACTATGCTACCAAGTCAGAATGAAGCAGTAAGAGAAGTGCAAATGTCAGGAAAGAACAATTAGTTCCGACAAAGGTAATCCAGGAAGGCTCCGTGTAAGAAGGTGAGTTTAAACTGTGCCTAGAGGATAAATAAAATGTTGTGGATGACAGAGAAGTTGGGGAGGAGAGGCAAGTAAGACAGTTTGAACCAGATATTAAAATATGACATCCATACCTAATTTTGTATATTTAAAGATAAAATATTTAGGGGCGCCTGGATAGCTCAGTTATTTAAGCAACCAACCTTGATTTCTGCTCAGGTCATGATCTCTGGGTCGTGAGATCAAGTCCTGCATTGGGCTCTGTACTGAGCATGGATCCTGCTTAAGATTCTCTCTCTCCTCTATCTGTCCTTTCCCCACTTGTACTCTCCCTCTCTCTAAAAATAAAAATAATAATAAAAGAAGAGGAGAAAATATTTAAATATGTTACATCTTCACAGTATTGTATGGTCTATAATATTTTTTAAACACTTCCATACATAGATTTATTTTAGTTTAAGCTTTCACACTGGTGGCCAGTTAATGTTTGAAGTACTGTGTTTTCTTCTTTTTCCTTTTTTTAGCTGCTTAGTGAATAACGTTATTAGTGTCTTTATCTGAAAAAATCCTCATAGAAGCTCATGGTTGGGTTGTATCATGTCAAGCCAACCTTCGCACCCAACTTCGGGAGGTCATGAGCTTGAGCTGCACAATTATACTCCTCTACGGACAGGAGCAATCCATTGGTTACACGGATTATCATCCTGTATTTAGATGTGTTGTGCGTTTTTATTTCCCTGCATCACCAAGTGTTTCTGAGCATAGTAATGAGTTTTACCCTCTTGTCTTCTTCTAAACTTCACTTGGTATCTCTTGAAGCAAGCCTTTATTCTTGACAAATTTAACAAACCCCATCCTGTGGAACAGAGACCAGCGTCCGAGCCTTGCCACCGGCTGAGAAGCACTCCACTGCGGGGGTGAGGGGGTGAGTTAATGTTTGAAGGATGCTAATACATTCTGTATCGGGTTGATTGGTTAACATGTGAGAAACAGTATTAGAGAGACAGTGACAAAAATTGCTTCATCTTTTCTTGTGTCTCTGATCTCCAGATGGTTGTTACATAAAGCAATATAATTTATTAGATGAACACTATTCATTTCATCAACAAAAAATCAAATATGTGAATTGGGTAGAACCTCTGTCCAAACTTGTACACCTCTACGTTGAATTGTATAAGGATCCAGTGAGCCCAGGGCCCCAATTTGTTAGAACAGCTCTGTATGGTTAGAATTTTTAAGCCTGTCCTATGTCCAGGGGACCGCCAAGAGTTATTTGGTGCCTGACTCAAAATAGAGGACTAGCTGTATGCTGCATCTATAATCTTGTCATATTTGCCTCACGTGGTGTTTTCGTGGAAGAGGAACTACACTGAGGCATGTGACTGTTTCGTGCCTATTGGCTAATAAACGTATGAGTGGCAGAACTCTGTTAGGTTTGTTCTCATCGTAACATACGACACGATAGCAAGTTTATAAAGAAGAATTACTCATCTGTCTTTAAATACAGGCAGATACTGGTGTTTACCAAACAGAATCCAACAATTCTGAACAACCAAACAGAGGTGAAACCGTTTGTGATGACAGTTGTTAAGAAAATACGTGGTCTGTTAAACTGTTACTGTTTAGGAAAATGATAAATCTGTGACCCTCTAGCATACATGAGAAAAATAATTTTTTAGAAGAGTTTTCAAAATTGTCCCACTTGAGAGCTTCTGGCTGAGCCTGTTAACTTTTATTTTTTATTTCATTCAACTTTATTTATTGGATGCTATTTCTGTGCTACACCCTTTCTAGGGCTCAGGGGTAGAGAATAAGACAGACAAGATTCCTGCTTTCAGAGGACTTACATTCTATGGTAGCCCAAGATATTCAGTGTTCAAGAATTCTCATTAAGGTTTCTAATTGCTATCACGCTTTTCCATGTGGTTGTTGAGAAACCAAACAAAATTTGATTTGGGTATGTGTGTTTTTCTTTAAAAATTTAATACATTACCAAAACACATTCACCAAAGCAACTTGTTTTTTCTTGGCTGGGAAATTGGTTCTTCTTCTCAAATAAATACTTACCTTCTTTTTTGTATAAACTGCACATTTTCAACAAACACAAATCAGTGTTTACGGAGAATTTTCTTCCAAATAGGTGCAACCCATGTGGCCAGAAAAATTGCAATCTCAGTAAGTATAAGTTAAACAATAATAATGATAATATATATGTCATACGCTTGTATATGTAACATGCTATCCTAAGGAAAGAGAGGATTCAAAAGTAGTAAAAGAAAATTTCCTATACTAAAAACACTTGTACTTAAGGTGGGTTGGTGGTTCTCTTCAGGATCATGTCTGCCACCTCACAAAGCTTTTGATCCCTTCAACAATATCTTAAAATTTAGCCCTTACATGTTTACATCGCCTTTCTAAAGTCATGTCACCTGGATCACAGCATCTGCAAATCTCTTCTTCCATTCAGTAGATTGCCTTTTCCTTCTGTTGATAGTTTTCTTTGCTGTGCAAAAGCTTTTATTTTGATGTAGTCCCAATGGTTTATTTCTGCCTTTGTTTCCCTTGCCTGAGAAGACCTATCTAGAAAAATGTTGCTGAGACTTGTATTGAAGATATCACTGCCTCTGTTTTCTTCCAGGAGTTTTATGGTTTCAAATCTCACATTTAGGTTTTTTGAGTTCATTTTTGGGAATAGTGTAAGAAAGTGGTCCAGGTTTTTTCTTTTGCATGTAGCTGTCCGCTTTTCCCAGCACCATTTATTGAAGAGAATGTCTTTTCATTGTTGCATTTCCTTGCCTCCTTTGTCATAGATTAATTTACCGTATAATCATGGGTTTATTTCTGGGTTTTCCCTTCTGTTCCATTGATCTACGTGTCTATGTTTTTGTCCCAGTACCACACTATTTTGATTACTGAAGCATTGTGTATATCTTGAAATCTGGGATTGTGATAACCCTATCTTTTTCTTCCTTAAGATTGTTTTGGCTATTCAAGATGTTTTGTGGTTCCATACACATTTTAGGATTATTTGTTCTGGGTGAAAGGTAGTATTGGTAATTTTGTAGGGATTACATTGAATCTGCAGATCGCTTTGGATAGTATGAACATTCCAACGATGTTAACTCTTAGAATGACTTTCATTTAATGACCACACCTGGCTGAGGATGAAATTTTTGTCCCTGCCCTGGGAGCTGTTAATGGGGCAGGGCTCAGATACCTTCTCACTCCCGCAAGCTGTGTTTGCTGTTTTTGCTCAATAGGTTGAATAAAGACGATAGTTGAGCCTTCTAATCCATCGTCACTGAGTTGCCATCGGCAGTCATGCATTCGTGTTAGATTTTTCCGCTAATGCCGGTATTTTCCCATACGTCTCTTTTAATAGGCATTTAAACAGAAACTAGAAATAAGAAGTCCAGCCATAGACTTGATCTTACACTACCATTCTGCATTCTAGTTTGTTCAACGATTGATTGTTTTTGAGAGGATGATGAAAACTGTCTTCAAAAGACTGACTTCTTTAAAAACATAGAATGTTATAAACTTTCCTTAGACCGTGTAAACTTGTCAAAACCCCAACTGAGCAGACTGCTTTGTATTTTTAGCTTAAGTGCTTTTTTTTTTTTTTTGAGAAAACCCTTCATATGTTTGCTTAATTGTGATCTGAATCTACTAGTATTTATTGGCAGTTGTTACGTCCAAACGATCACGATTCAAACAAACTTGTAGTGACTTGTCTACCGAGCTACGACTTTTCAACATAAACTGCTCGGTTTCTTTTTTAGGTTGTGAACACTGCTCTCTCTGTCTCTGTTTTATACCTAACTCTGTATCTACCCTAGCTTTCCTCTCCTTCCTTCTTTCCCTCCCCTCAGACGTCTGTTCCTTTTTCCCTTCCTCCAAAGTTACTTTCCACTGCCGCAAGCTTATCTTTGCTTGTAAGCTAACATGAGAAAAGGCTTGAGGCAGCTTGCCAGTGTCATGTAGCCAAAGACTATTTTCCACCCAGTGAATAATCATTATCACTTAGGAAACCCTGCTCCAGTGACATCTCCTCCCTCCCTCCCTCCCTCCCTCCCACTCCCTGTTTCATCAGGGAGAGAATTACCACCACACTGGACCCTCCATCTACTCATACTCAATCATAAATATTGCCACCGCAGAATGTATTTGAGTTAAATTGCCACGTGACTTCTTTTCCAGTTTCAGAATTTCTCTTGAGAAACGTCTGGTCCGCAAATAGGGTCTTCACAGAGCTTTACTTAGTTAATATCACAGTTGAAGAGAAATAGAAGCAAAAAGTAATTATTTGGCATGCTGATCACCTTGCCCTGTCATCTGCATTACATGAGCCCCCTGGTTGATTTTTATGTACATTGAGCTTTGAGACTTGCGGAGTTATGTATTACTGTGGAGGAGGTAACAGCAGGTAATAAAACTTAAGTTCCCTACCCCTTTATTCTACTTCTCTCCATTTCAGAAGATGTTTTTCTTGAAGAACTGCTTGACCAAAGAACAAAAATCAATCGAACAACCTGTTAGAATCTCCTACTTCAGTTTCAGACAATTTCACAGATGAAAATGGACTTGAATCTAATAGAATGACCGTTACATAACTTTCTCTGACTCTTTTTTTATGTGTTTATCTAGTCCAAATTACACTTAGATATATCTAAGACCTTATAACAAAGCACATGTGATTCTCTGTCCTGCCATGAACTCTTTAAATTCATATTCTGGATAGTTATGTGAACGGTACAATTAATCTAACAATACTTGTGGAACACTGAAACAATTAGGTCAATAAGGAGAAAAAAAGTAAACTTGGTGAAGAAAATTGGATAAACTCATTTGACATTTGCAAATAAAACCACAGGGGAACTTAATATTAATAGACCCTTCTATATATTTTAGAAAGGCAAATCCAAATTGGTCCCAAATTATCAGTCATATTCAAAAGAGTGAGATGCCATTTACAATTTAATAACTTTGAATACCATTATTTTATAATTGATTATCATTTAGGTTCAAAGCAAACTGGTGTTCTCTCTGAATTCTTTTGATAAAGGAATATCGAGTAAATTGATGAAACAACCAAGAACAGCTTATTTTCTAGCATATTTAAACATTCCAAGCAGCTACTTACATGAAAGCAAATAATACACAAATTATACACTAAATATTGCTGGAGAGCAAGAATTCCTGTCCCCTCAAAGGTCCTTCTAGCTGGACTAAGAACCAAATTAACATGATACAGATAACAGGAGAAAATCAGATTTAATAGGTGTACGTATGGCGAATCCACAGAGACCTAGAAATTCCAAAGACAGGCAAAGTGAGGTACATACGTCATTCTGAACTAAGACGAAAGAGTTAAGGGTCTGGGATTTCAGCATAAAGTAATACATTTATAGGGCACTAATAAGAGCAGATGTTTGGCAATTAGATGTTTGCCCTGTCATACAGATAGGTCACTCAGATAAAATTTATCTCCATTAATAGCCCTTATTCTGGGGGGAAAACCCCGAGTTTAGATTCTTCTGTGTGGTTAAGGAAGGGGCAAAAGTTTCTCTTGAGCCCACGGGGTCTCAAGTGCCTTCAGTTCAAAAGAATGCATGTGCCAAAGTGGCACATTCTGGGGAACGGTGGTTCAGGGGACTGTCCTGAACCCCTTCATACTCTCTATCTGTAACTGTGCAACAAAAGAGATTGCTCCGGAAAGTAAATCCAATTCCAGTTGTTTGTTCTTGGAGAATTTGGTTTCAGGGTGTGGTTGGTATATAGTAAAAAGAATGTCTATCTTCAGCTATACCCCAATTTGCTGAATTACAAAAGACCAGCTTCTTGTTAGATTACTGGGTGGTACTCTGATTATCAAGACGCTCAAAGCCAATTTTGACCCTCATTTAGAAAGTGTTAAAACCCTTTTGGCCAGTGTATGTCTTCCTCTCTTTTTTAAGCTTCTTTTTACATGCATTTTATTAACCTATTGCACATTTTCTTTTGACATATACACGTTGAGTCAAGAAAGATTGGACCTGAGAGCTAGTATCTTGACCCAAGATTATGTGTCTAAAAGACAATTTATTTTTTTTTAAGTTTTTATTTATTTTTGAGACAGAGACAGAGCATGAGCAGGGAAGGGGCAGAGAGAGAGGGAGACACAGAATCTGAAGCAGGCTCCAGGCTCTGAGCTCTCAGCACAGAGCCCGACGCGGGGCTTGAACTCACAGACTGCGAGATCATGACCTGAGCCGAAGTCGGACGCTCAACCAACTGAGCCACCCAGGCACTCCTAAAAGCCACAATTTAAAAGGAAGAAAAAGAGATACAAAATCTCCCCAATGGGAATTTTAAAAAGGATAAACTAGGAAAAAGAAAGAAATAGAATGGAAAGATCTCTCAAGAAAAATTCTCCTTGTGAGGGACATCAGTGCAAAAACAAATAAAAAGATGAAGCTCAAGGAAAAACAAGTCTCATAATGAGTCAGAAGGATCTTCTCAGTGACATTGAAGAAATTCCTTATATCTGTGGAGAAAAATTACTTGCAAACTAGAATTTAATAAATAACGTTATCAATCAAATGAGAAAAAAGGAATGAAAACATTTGGAAATAGGCAGAGGCTCAAAAATCTTCACTGGTAGTCAGTATCCATAATGGGCCCCAGTTATCCTGGGTCCTTAGTATTCATGCCCTTATATAATCTCCTCCCACTAAGGTGGGCTGCACTTTACAGACTCGTTTGTAATGAGCAGAGTACAGGAGAAGTAACAGGATAGAACAACATTCTAAGAAGACCGTGGCTTCCGTTTTAGATACTCCCACATCCTCTCTCAGTCTGTTTGCCTTGTCATGAGGCAAGTCTCTGGAGAAGGCAAGGCCTGCTCACAGCCACATGGGTGAGCTTGGAGAAGTCCTTTGATGTAATTTCAATATTACATGTTTTCTCCTCAAATTACTATGACATTTTTATGTAGCATCATAGTTATGTTGAAAGTTATCTACACTGTAACTAAAAAGACCAGGGATCTACAGAATATTTGCAAAGCATATAACTAGTAGAGGGAGAAGGTTCAAAATTTGTAAGGATTTTTTTTAAAAGAAAATACTAAAAGGGCAAAAAATCCAATGGAGAAATTCTCAAAGCCATAAATAGGAAGATCGCAAGAAAGAAAGCAAAAACAGGCGATGAACATACGAAGAGATTATTAACTTCGCTAATAATCAGGGTAATAAAAACATAAGCTAAAAGGTGACACCATTTTCACCCACCTAATTTATGAAAATTATGAAGTTTGACATTACCAAGTATTGTGAAGATGTTGAGAAACAAGAAGGCATACGTATTACCGGTGAGAATACAAATTCGGAAAAACACTCTGGAAAGTATTTTTATAATATTTATGAAAGATGCCCCAAAAAGTACAAGCTCTACACAAGAACAATTTCACTTCTATCTATATTTTATATCCATGTCTTACACACATGCAGAATGAGGCTATACAATTACATTGTAAAGACAAGGAAAAATAAGAAAAAGGCTTAATTTTCCATGTAGAAGATAAGGGAAAACCCTTCTCCCTTTTCTTCGAATATTTACTTTAGCTGATAAGTTCTTTCTCCATCCCTCTGAATTGTATGTCAATCTTATTAGAAACCATATAAGGCTCTAGCTGGATTTATGACCCGGGCATGTCTTTCTCAAAGGCCTGGGACCCATCTCTTTCAAGGCAGGCAGTGCCCCTATTTCTGATGGGAGGGTAGCCTAATTTTGGTGGACACCTTGTCCCAAGATGCAGACTATTTGCTATCACGAATATAGTTGTTTAGTTTCCCTTTGTGTCAAACAAATTAACACAAATGGTAACCCTGGTTTCCAGGTGAATTTAGGATGAAGGTCTCTTACCTGAAGGCTACTTATTGTTGACCTTGAAAACACATGTAATAGGTCGTATCTGGTTGGCTGTAGCAAAAGGTGATGTTTCTTTTGGTCTTTGTAATCTCTTAGAGGGTTGTCGGTGATACCCATCACATTCCGGTTTAATGTTTGTTCAGTGATAAAACAGTGTATCTCCTACCACCGTGGAGAAGTCTCATGGGTTGGGAGAATGTTTTTCTCCAGATGTTTGGAATTAGATTTGCCCAACAATGTTTATTACATCATTCTGTGTAATGGTGAAAAATAAAAGTATTTTGAATACCCATTTGTGGAAAAATGAATAGAGTATTATATAATAATGTAGTGGGATAACATACAGCAATTAAATAAATAATAACCACAATCTTAACCCAGTACCTTGTTGCTAATAAAAGATTAACAGGACTTATTTCGCTTAGCATAATAGCTTCTAGAAGTAAAAGCATATTTTCAGGTCCTCATGTGGAATTATTCTCCCGAATGTTTCTCACCTCTACTCAAAAACTCTTATCTGGTGGTGTTTATGGTTCTTGTTCTTTCAAAAGAAATTGGTGGTGATTCATTTTTAGAAAAATTAACGTATTCATAGAGCATGTTTTCATGTACGGTCCTAAATATACTACCGTGCTATCGTAAGGACTTCCTGGAAACTGGAAAACAAGGGTATTTTTTGAACATTTACATATAAAAGTTAATTTTAAAATACTTTCTTCTAATGAGTATAGGACTTTGAAAAATATTCTGTGTCCATTCAGCAACACGTACTGTGCACACGTTATGGATCTGCATATGTATGCCTCTGTTCACAGAGACGCAAATAAGGGAAACAGTTCCTGAACCCAGAGTTCAGAGTCCAGTGAGATGATTCACATTTAAAAAGAAGATCGTCCCTTTGATAATCACACTTGAGTATCAACCAGAAATGGATACAGCTAGTAGAAAGGGGATGGGTTACATATAATTATAGAAAAATGAATCAGAAAACACTCAGGCAAGGAATTTCTTGTTCTCTGGAAAGGCATCTATCACCAGGCTCTATCTGGAGTACAAGCATTTGGAGATTTATATGACTGACAGAGAGTAGCTGTGTGTGGCTAAAACCACTCAATCAATTTTCACAAATGTACGAAACACCAAACCAGTTTCTCCCTTGTGTGGTGAGATGTGAGAACGTCAGAGCCAGCTAACATAATGAGAAAAATTTCACTGAAAATAGGACTGGCTAGAGCCTGAAACAAATAAAAGCTTAAAGGGGTCTCAGAGCTATAGAAAGTAGTAGAGAAGCAGTGATAGCTTTCTCCTGACAAGTGGCATGGCCTCATCATTTTTCTATGAAGATGTCAGAAGAGGCTGGCCGATGATTTGAATACAGATGGATTGTGGTCTGGCATGATGTCCGACTGAGTATCTCTGGCAAGTTAATATTTTAATAAAGTTTTTCCTGACACTGAATAAAAGTATAGTCTTTCCAAAAGGCGAATCTCATCAGTGTGGACACAGCCAAAAATAGTTCCATAGGACCAAGAACCGATTATTTTTTCCTGAGTTATCAACATAATTCTTGATCTGTTTAGACATAAACTGTATCCTCCAATATTAAATTTAGGAAACACTGTATCTTCCAATATTAAAATTAGGAAAATTAAAATTGGGAAGGAAAATTTATCTTGGAGATTTCCATCCCCCCTTTCCATATCCCTTTGGGAGACATTCCTTGACCATCAGGATCTGATTTTGTTTCCGCCTCTGAGACCAGTCATTCCTTTCCTCATGTGCATTTGTATTCATGTGCTATCCCCTTCTAGGATTTCTTTCATGGTAAAAATATTCTCTAAATATGTAATGAAAAACAATCAAGTTATGGAATTTCAAATGTTAACAGGCAGCATTTTTTTGGTACTGCTAAAATTCTACATAGTCAACTGCAGGTTCATTTACGGCGAATTCAGAATCCTCGTTCATTTGATAAAACTCAATTACCTTGATTAATGCTCCTTGTCTATAGCCAATTACCACTAAATCTAACGCAGGTTTTATTTATAAGTTTGAGTGGGAATAATTCACCTTAACTTGCCTAGAATTTCCATTTTTCTGCTTGCCAGTAGAGAAAGTATATATGATAGAATTTATTCTTTACTGCCTTAAGTCTGGTAGAATATCACTTGCAAGTCATTCCTTCAGAAATATTTGATGAAGATTTTCAACATGCCAAGTTTTTATGCAGAGAAGTTAGGGGGAAGGGTGGCATAAGGAGCCAAAATAACTTTGAAAACTTAGTGTTTTGTTGCACAGGGAAATGAACCGCAGAAGTATGTTAACTGGTTCAGTTGTCTCTCTCTAACGGTAGAGTCAGGACTGATGAAGAAACAAGAGTGGAAAATGTAAATGGAGCACTTAAAATCTAATTTCATTTGAATGCTTTAGGTTTCTTTTTCATTACGATCTGTCTATACAAGTCTTTAATATGTTTTCATCCAGTGAATCCTCAGGGGCCACATTTTCTATATTTGAATTGATATATTGAAGTAGTTTTATAGTTTAAATCAATTTATTTCCACGGATTTTATGTGCCCCAACTTTAAACAGGACACGCAGAAATAAGATGAGGGATACGGTGGCGAATAAACTTAATGTGATGCTCAAAATACACACGCTAGCAATTCTAAATATAATTTTAGAGACCCAAAACCAAAAAGTATTATTAAAAAAAACTGAATTTAAGTGAGCGAAGAGGTGTTGTTTTTTTTTTAATTTGTCTTAACATGGTGACTTTCAATGTCCTACTAATACTTAAAGTTTCTATAGACTCATAGTTCAACAACTACGAGAAAGAATAAGAAAACAAATTATTGGTTGTGGTCTTCTGTTGGGGAAAACAAAAACCAGGGGAAAGTAAGGTTGGCATTAACAGAGGGTCTGGTGATTCTGGGGACCAGATCTTTATAAGGCAGTACAGCATTGCTGTTGCCTGAGACTCCAGCCATTTGAGTGGCCACATTCATAAGTCACCCAGTCTGTCCCCAGCACACTGCTCTCTCCAAAACTATGTGGATACCACCTGGGGACTATTACAAAACAAGATAACAAACCCAAAATGGATCCAGTTTTGCTAAGCCACCCCCCCACCCCCCCTTCAAACTGAGTCTTAACTTCCAGTCATGCTGTCTCAGAAATGAAATCTTAAATCAGTCTATCAGGAATAGCGTGGTTAACACTAGTGAGGTCATCTGCCTGACAGATCCTTGTTATCCCCTAAAGGAAAGAGACCTTGCCACAGCCGATCTGCTTTGTGCTAGTATAACTTCCTTCTTCCATTCCCTTCTGCCTATGAAAAGTCTTTCATTTTCTACAGCTCCTCTGATAGGAGATCATTCCTATCTGCTAGATTGGATACTGCTTAATATATGAATGATTAAGAAAAAAAAAAAAGCCAGTAAGATCTTCAAAATTTACTTAGTTGAATTTCGCTTTTTAATAGGACCGAGCTACATTTTGCTTCTTTTTTCGTTTATCGTTTTCTTATCTGAAGTATAGTTCAACTCTATGCGCTGTTCAAACCTATGACAATACAATTGACTGTATTTTCTATGGTGTACCTCTTGTCCCCGTGACTTATTCATTCCATAGACAGAAGCCTGTACCTCTCATCCCTTTTCAACCATCCTACCACCCACCTCCACCACCACTTTGCTCTCTGTATTGATGGGTCTGTTTGTGTTTGTTTTGGTTTTTAGATTCCACGTGTAAGGGAAATCATATGGTATTTGTCTTTCTGTGACTTATTTCACTTAGAATAATTCATGCATTTTGTCACAAATGACAAGGTCTCATCCTTCTTGGTGGGCAAGTATTGATATATGTATATCAGTATATATGGCATTTCTGTATCCATCTATTGGTGGACAGTTAGGTTGCTTCCATACTTTGGCTGTTGTAAATAATTCGGCAATAAAGATAGGGGTGTTTTCACATCTTCCCAAATTACTGTTTTCAGTTCCTTTGGGTAAATACCCAGTAGTGGAGTTGCTGGATCATATGGCATTTCTATTTTTAATTTTTTGAGCAAACTCCATACCGTTTTTCCACAGTGGCTATGGCGAAGGTTCCCTTTTCTCCACATACTCAACAACGCTTGTTATGGCACGTCTTTCTGAGAGTGAAGTTGAGCATCTTCTCATGTGTCTGTTGGCCATCTGTATGTCGTCTTTGGAAAAATGTCTATTCAGGTACTCGACCCATTTTGTTTGTTTGTTTTTTGGTGTTATGTGAACTCTACATATTTTGAACACTAACCCCTTATTGGATATATCATTTACAAATACACTTATTTTAGGATTCTTTCTTTTCATTCTGTAAAAACTACTGTTGGTATTTTGATAGAGATTACCCTGAATCTGTATGTAGATTGCTTTGAGTAGTATGACATTTTAACAATACTAATTCTCCCAATCCATGAGCATGGTATATCTTTCCATTTGTTTGTGTCATCTTCAGATTCTTTCATCAGTGGTTTTTAGTTTTCAGTGTACAGGTCTTTCACCTCCTTGAATAAGTTTATTCCTATGTATCTTATTCTTTTTGGTGCAATTGTATAAGGAGTTATTTTCTTAATTTCCCTTTCTGTTACTTCCTTATTAGTGTATAGAAACATAACAGATTCCTGTATATTGATTTTGTATCCTGAAACTTCACTGAATTTGCTTATTACTTTTAATGGTTTATTGGCGGACTCCTTAGAGTTTTCTATATATAGTATCGTGTCATCTCCAAATACTGAAAGTTTGCCTTCTTCCTTACCAGTTTGGCTGCCTTTTATTCTTTTTTCTTGTCTGATAGCTCTGAGTAGGACTTCCAGTTCTTTGTCGGATAAAAATGGTAGAGTGGACATCCTTGTCCCTGATATTCAGGAAAAGGCTCTCAGTTTTGCACCTTTGAGTATGTTAGCTGTGGGTTTTTCATAGATGGTCTCTAATATGTTGAGGTATGTTCCCTCTAAACCCACTTTGTTGAGAGTTTTTATCATGAACTGATGGTGAATTTTTTCATATGCTTTTTCTGCATCTATTTAGATGCTCATAGGAATTTTAAACTTCATTTGGTTAATGTGGTGTATCGTGATAGATTTACAAATACTGAACAACCTTGCATGTCAGGAATAAATCCCACTTGCTCACAGTGAATGATCCTTTGATTGTTCAGTGTGGTTTGCTAATATTTTAAGGATTTTTACATCTATGGTCATCAGAGATCTTGGCCTGTAGTGTGTTCTCTGTCTCTGTCTGTCTGTCTCTCTCTTTGTAGTGGCTTTATCTGATTTTGATATCAGGGTAATCCTGGCCTCATAGAATATATTTGAAAGCTTTCCTTTCTCCTGTATTTTTTGGAATAGTTCATGGAGATTAAGTATTAACTCCTTTTTAAATGTTTGGTAAAATTCACTGTGACAACATCTGGTCCCAGACTTCTGTTTGTTGGGAGTTTTTTCAATTATTAATTCAGTGTTGTTACTAGTAATCAACCTGTTCATATTTTCTATTTTTTTATTGGCTAGGTTTTGGAAGACTGTATGTTTCTGGGAATTTATTTCTTTCAGGTTGTCCAATTTGTTAGCATATTATTCTTCATAGTAGTCTCTTACAATCCTTTGTATTTCTTTGTTGGTGGTTATTATTTCTCCTCTTTAACTTCTGATTTTATTTATGAGTCCTCTGTCTCTTTCAGGATGAGTTCGGCTAAAGTTTTATCAATTTTGTTCATCTTTTCAAAGAACCAGCTCTTGGTTTCCTTGATCTTTTCTATTGGTTTTTCAGTCTATATTTTATTTATTTTCACTCTTCCTTCTTCTAACTTTGGGCTTTGTTTGTTCTTCCTCTGGTTCCTTTAGGTGTAAGGATATATTGTTTATTTGAGATTTTTCTTGTTCCTTGAGGTAAGCCTGTATTACTACAAGTTTCCCTCTTAGAACAGGTTTTGCTGCATCCCAAACATGTTGGACCATTGTATTTTTATTTTGATTTGTCTCAGTATATTTTTTATTTCCTGTTGGATTTCTTCATTGACCATTGGTTGTCTACTGGCATGTTTTTAGCCTCCATATGTTTTTTTATTCCAGTTTTTTTCCTTATAACTGGTTTGTAGTTTCATACAGTTGCAGTCGGAAAAGATGCTTGCTTTTATAATTTCAATCTTAGCAAATTTATTGATATTTGTTTTATGGCCTAATAAGTGATCTGTCCTGGAGAACGTTCCATATACACTTGAAAATAATGTGCGTCCTCTTGTCTTTGGATGGAATGTTCTGAATGTATCTGATACATCCATCTGGTCTAATGTGTCATTCAAAGACACTGTATTGTTTCTTCACAAATTTTCTGCCTGGATGATCTATCCATTGATTGAAGTAAGATGTTAAGTCCTCCCACCATTGTTGTATTAATATCAATTTCTCCCTTCATATGTGTTAATATTTCCTACATGTATTTAAGTGCTCTTATGTTGGGCACATAGATATTTATAATTGTCTTTTCTTCTTGTTGGATTTATCTCTTTATCATTATGTATGTCTTTTTGTCTCTTGTTACAGTCTTTGTTTTAAAGTCTATATTGCCAGATATAAGTAAGTATTGCTACTCCAACTTTCTTTTCACTTTTATTTGCATGGTAAAAGTTTTTCCATCTCTTCACTTTCAGTCTGTATTTATCTTTAGGTCTAACGTGAGTCTCCTATAGACAACATATAGATGGCTCTTGTTTTGTTTGTTTGAATCAAATCAATCACTGTATGTTTTTAATAGGAATATTTAGGTGTGTATTTGTTGTCGTTTTACTCATTGTTTGGGGCATTTTTTAGTTGTGTTCCTTCTTTTCTTGCTCTCTTTCCTTATGATTGATGACTTTTTCTAATGTCATGCTTGGCTTTTTTTTTCCTGTTTGTTGTTGTGTATCTATTACAGGTTTTTGGTTTATGGTTATCATGAGGTTCATATATAACATTTTAAGTATGTAGCATTCTATATTAAGTTGATGGTGACTTAAGTTTGAAAACATTCTAAAATAACTTCATTTTTACTCCCACCTCTAAGTTTGATTTTCATGTCATCATATTTTGCATTGTTTTTGTTTTGAAAGTGCCGTTAAATAATTTTTTTTTGAATAATTTTTTCCAGTTTTATCCAGATAAAAATGGGGACAGATTCTTTTTTTTTTTTTTCACAGTTTCGCTGTATTTATTTATTTTTTTAATATATGAAATTTACTGTCAAATTGGTTTCCATACAACACCCAGTGCTCATCCCAAAAGGTGACCTCCTCAATACCCATCACCCACCCTACCCCCCCTCCCACCCCCCATCAACCCTCAGTTTGTTCTCAGTTTTTAACAGTCTCTTATGCTTTGGCTCTCTCCCACTCGAACCTCTTTTTTTTTTTTTCCTTCCCCTCCCCCATGGGTTTCTGTTACGTTTCTCAGGATCCACATAAGAGTGAAACCATATGGTATCTGTCTTTCTCTGTATGGCTTATTTCACTTAGCATCACTCTCTCCAGTTCCATCCACGTTGCTACAAAAGGCCATATTTCATTTTTTCTCATTGCCACGTAGTGTTCCATTGTGTATATAAACCACAATTTCTTTATCCATTCATCAGTTGATGGACATTTAGGCTCTTTCCATAATTTGGCTATTGTTGAGAGTGCTGCTATAAACATTGGGGTACAAGTGCCCCTATGCATCAGTACTCCTGTATCCCTTGGGTAAATTCCTAGCAGTGCTATTGCTGGGTCATAGGGTAGGTCTATTTTTAATTTTCTGAGGAACCTCCACACTGCTTTCCAGAGCGGCTGCACCAATTTGCATTCCCACCAACAGTGCAGGAGGGTTCCCGTCTCTCCACATCCTCTCCAGCATCTATAGTCTCCTGATTTCTTCATTTTGGCCACTCTGACTGGCGTGAGGTGATATCTGAGTGTGGTTTTGATTTGTATTTCCCTGATAAGGAGCGACGTTGAACATCTTTTCATGTGCCTGTTGGCCGTCCGGATGTCTTCTTTAGAGAAGTGTCTATTCATGTTTTCTGCCCATTTCTTCACTGGGTTATTTGTTTTTCGGGTGTGGAGTTTGGTGAGCTCTTTATAGATTTTGGATACTAGCCCTTTGTCTGATATGTCATTTGCAAAGATCTTTTCCCATTCCGTTGGTTGCCTTTTAGTTTTGTTGGTTGTTTCCTTTGCTGTGCAGAAGCTTTTTATCTTCATAAGGTCCCAGTAATTCACTTTTGCTTTTAATTCCCTTGCCTTTGGGGATGTGTCGAGTAAGAGATTGCTACGGCTGAGGTCAGAGAGGTCTTTTCCTGCTTTCTCCTCTAAGGTTTTGATGGTTTCCTGTCTCACATTCAGGTCCTTTATCCATTTTGAGTTTATTTTTGTGAATGGTGTGAGAAAGTGGTCTAGTTTCAACCTTGTGCATGTTGCTGTCCAGTTCTCCCAGCACCATTTGTTAAAGAGACTGTCTTTTCCATTGGATGTTCTTTCCTGCTTTGTCAAAGATGAGTTGGCCATACGTTTGTGGGTCTAGTTCTGGGGTTTCTATTCTATTCCATTGGTCTATGTGTCTGTTTTTGTGCCATAAATAATTTTTATAGATCTAATTGATTTAACTACTTTTGTGTTTCAATGTCCATACTGGTTTTATAAATGATTGTCCTGGCTTTACTGTATGCTTTCTTTTTGTTTGTTTGTTTGTTTGTTTGTTTTGTTTTACCTGTGACATATTTTCCTTTCATAATTTTCTTAATCATAATTATGGCCCCTTTTTTTCCAATTAATAAAGTCCTTTCAACATTTCCTGTAAGGCTAGTTTAGTGCTGAAGAATTCATTTAACTTTTGTTTACCTGGGAAACTCTTTAGCTGTCCTTCAATTCTAAATAATAACCTTGTTGGAAAAAGTATTGTTGGTGTAGGTATCTTCTTTTTAACATTTTAAATAAATCATTCCAATCCCTTCTGGCCTTCAAAGTTTCTGCTAAAAACTCAACTAATTCCCTTAATGGGGTTTCCCTTCTATGTTACTAGTCGTTTCTCTCTTGTTGCTTTTAAAATTCTCTGTTTTTAATCTTTGAAATTGTAATCATTATGTGTTATATGTAGACTTTCTCGAGTTCATCTTGTTTGGAACTCTCTGAGCTTCCTGAAACTGGGTGTCTATTTCCTTCCCCAGATTATTGAGGTTTTCAGCTATTGTTTCTTCAAATAAGTTTTCTTCCCCCTTTTCTCTCTTCTCCTTAAGGAATCCTAATAATGCAAATGTTTGTTTGCTTGATGTTGTCCAAGAGATCCCTTATCCTATCCTCATTTTCATGGTTGCTTGCCATTACTCTTTCAGATCACTGATCTGTTCTTCTTCATCCTCTAATCTGTTGATTCCTTCTAGGGTATTTTCATTTCAGTTATAGCATTCTTCAACTATGATTGGTTCTTTTTTATATATTTTCTATTTCTTTTTTGAAGTTTTCACTGAGTTCCTCCACTCTTTTCTCCAACCTAGTGATCATCTTAATGACCGTACTTTGAACCCTTTATCTGGCATATTTCTTATCTCCATTTCATTTAATTCTTTTCCTAAGGTTTTGTTTTGTCTTGTTCTTTCCTTTGGAGCATATTTCTTTGTCTCCTCATTTTGCTTGGCTTTCTATGTTTGTTTCTATGAATTAGGCAGAATAACTACTTCTCCTCATCTTGAAGGAATGATCTTCAGTATGGTCATTCCCTGTGTAGACTGTGTGTGCCTGGTGACTTTAGCTGACTGGCTGGAGCTGTATCTGGCATGGGCTGACAGGGAAGTTCATGCTGGGGCCATCCCAGTTGGATAGCCAGAGTTGAAATGGACACAGGCCAGGGTATTCCCAGGGTTCTCCACCAAATGAGCACCCTGGCAGATCAACTGAAGCCAAAGTGGGTACAAGCGGGTAGGTTTGGGGACTCTCCATGCTGAGGGTGCCCTGGCAGGACAGCTGAAGCTAAAGTAGGTACAGGCCAGAGGATCCCAGGACACTGTGCTGGGGGTGCCCTGGCAAGTCATCTGGAACTGAATGGTGTAGGCCTGGAGTTTTCTGGGATGCTTTTGACTATGTCCCCTTAGCAAGATGGCTGAAGTTGTCATGAGTGCTGACCAGGGGCATTTCAGTGTGCATGTGCTGGTGCCATGTTTGTGAGATGGCTGGGGTTGATGTAGGGTAGGGGTCTGGGGCTCAGCAAGATGGTAGGCTCTCTGGGACACCAGGACCCTACCCCATTTTCACTACCACAGTGGAGGGGAAAGTAGACCATGGTGCTTGCCAGTCCCTCCGAAGTAAAACGAGTTACAGCATCTCCCCTGCTGTTTAGTAGAGTTCTAGGGCTTGATCTTGTATCTAGTTGTCCTGGTTTTTCTTTGCCCCTGCAAAGGTGAATCTGCTCATAGTCCTTCATTTTTATCCCTCCCCACTGTAGTTCACAACACTGGGGGTGGAAGTTCCCCTCATTACCATGTCTTACCTTTGCCATTCTCTCTCTATGTGGTCTCTCTCTTTTTTGTTGCGCAAAAGATTTCAGTCAGCCCTGAACTCTTTTTTAGAAGGAATTGTTCTGTAAGTGATTTAGATTTAGTGTGCATATTGAATAGGTGAGTTCACAGTCTTCCTGTGTTGCCATCTTGGACCCTTTCTCTCCCACTTTGCTTCTTTTTTGTGTCTGACTCTTTTTGTCTGGTTCACACCAAAAGAGGGGATCCTGATTCACAAGTTAGATATGGAGTGGATGTACTGGCTGTAATTTTTGATTAAGTAAAACAGCCAGAAAACTATTGTAGTTTCTACTCCTGCGCTTAAATTATTTTTCTCTTACATATCAACACATTTTGGTCCTAAGATGATGTGGGGAAATATAATCTACTCCCTATAAAGATGTGCTCTAAAAAATAATTTTAGTTAGGAATATGTAAATAAGGGAAACCTACTAGGATTTACTTTTTATTTACAGAAGAGTTAGTTCTGCCACCAAATACATTGGTTTTTTTCCACACCATAGCCAATTCTTCAACTCTATGGACACCAATTGGGTATCTAATGATTCAATTCAATTTTGATACTGTGTACCTGGACTTAGGACAGATCCCACAGTTTAAGGGCTCAGACCCACAAGACCTCCACTTCACATGCCCATGGCAAGGAAAGAAGGAAGGGAAGTGAGAAAGAAAACAAAGGAAAGAAGGAAAGAAAAGGAAAGGAGGGAAGGGAAGTGAGGGAAATAATAGGATAGAATAGAATCTGATTCTGATCAAGGTCCTAGATCTAGTTACTGGTGATAGAGGAAAATGATCACAGAGAGATATAATGAACAAAGTCTAGACTTGAGGAATGCTATAGGATAAATGGCTGGGTTTCCTTACCAAATGGCTAGAAAAAAGAGGGAAGGATAACTGTTACAGATTAAAGTGTTTTGGGGTTGGTTTTTTTTTTTTTTTTTTGGCAGTTCATTTTATTATAGCTTTTTTTTTTAACTGTTACAGATTAAAGGGACTTGATACATATTAAGCGCATGGATGAATCTTGGTTAGACCTTGATACAAATAAACCAAATATAAAGCAAACATTTATGAGAGTTGCAGAAATTTGAACCCTAGCCATATAATTGATAATATTAGCTTTGTTGACTTTAGGTATACTAATAATGCTGTACTTATATTAAATATATAAATATAAAATTATATTAAAGAATGCAATTAAAATCATCCTTATGTTTTAGGAATACACACTGGCATATTTGATAATAAAATAATAAAATATCTACAACTTGCTCTTTAACAATTCAGGGGTGGAAGAGGAATAAAGAAATAGATGAAATGAGAGTGATGGTAACTGTTGAAGCTGCATGATGGGTACGTGGGAGTTCATAATAATATTCTTTCTTCCATGATGCTTGAAAATTCCATGATAGTTTTTTTTTTTAATTTTTTTTTCAACGTTTTTTATTTATTTTTGGGACAGAGAGAGACAGAGCATGAAGGGGGAGGGGCAGAGAGAGAGGGAGACACAGAATCGGAAACAGGCTCCAGGCTCCGAGCCATCAGCCCAGAGCCTGACACGGGGCTCGAACTCACGGACCGCGAGATCGTGACCTGGCTGAAGTCGGACGCTCAACCGACTGCGCCACCCAGGCGCCCCTCCATGATAGTTTTTTAAAACTCTCAACTGTAATTAAAAATAAACTAAAAAGTTTGGAAGTTATAGTGAATTAAAGGATTGAAGTTGTTTATATGAAAATGCAATCATTTTTAGAATCTATGCATCGGATGAACAGTTAAGGAAATTTAGCAACTGAATGAATGTCATTAAAGTTTAAATACATTATTTTCTAACCTAAGATGCTATTTATTAAAAACTTATTACCATAAAGAAAAATTGTTGAGAAATTTTTATCTTAATTATGTATTTTAAAGAGAATGTAAAAGACGGTATAATGTAAACATGCCAGAACCCAGTATAAGTCAATTCAAACAAGCAATCCATCTATGTGAAGTTGCTCCATATAAACTGTAAGAATTGTTCAGAGTTGTGCAAGAAATTCTTGAATTTTGCTTTGTTGTTGAGGAAAATGTGTTGTGTAGCATTGCAGATACTGTGAAAAGGACATGTATTCTGGATGCTTAAACAGAGGCTGAGCACCCGAGAAACTCCAATAATAGTTAACAATCATGGAACACTTTGGGAATATAAGATCTTGTGCTAAGCATATGACGTTACGTCTGCAGAGTAGTGGTTTTAATGTCTCTCTTCCCTCTCAGCTTGAGAAACCTGCAGACCAGAGGTGGGGACGATTTCCCTGGTCTCAGACCTGTGTTGGGTTTGAGCTCTGGCCTCTGACTTCAGAACTATAATTTGATCCTCAGTATAAGACGTGACTTGTGACAGAAGGGAGTCTGACTTACTTTAACTCACTTTATAAAATCCAAAAATCTGAAATCACGTTGTTCTCCAAAGTAATGCATTGTATCATAGCACGAAATCATTTCCTTACATTTTTTTATTGTTATGCTCATATCCACCAGCAGAGGGAGTAAAAATTCACCCATGACAGCTCACATCCCCAAAAGCAAATCAAAGAATGATAGAATTAAACAGGAATTTAAATCCTGTAATTTTATAAATTAAGAATCGGAGATTGCGAAGGTGAGGTGAATTTATAGCAGTTACCTGACTGACTAAGAGCGGGACCTGATGAAGCATTCACACCTCCAAGCTTCGAGAACAAGGCTAATTTTCACTCCAACTAAGTCTTACCCTTTGAATGCATACACTATTTCCTTCCTAGCCCTGTAGGTGGTCATATGAAATGTTTCAGAAAGTCAAGCTTAGTTTCTTACGAGTAAAACTGACGTAGTGGTCTCATAGGTGGGATTTCTCTTTTCTGTTTTAGGGTATTCTATACAGAGAATGATCAAACAAGGCCACGCTGGGGAATTTGGTATGAGTGAATTGCTGCTCTTTGCCTGCTAATAGGTGCTATACCTTTCCTACACTTGCAATATGCTGTTACACCAATTTTTCTGTTTCTGCTTAAATGTGCAAAGTGAAGGAAAATAATTGTGCAAGCCCTTTCAGCTCGCTCAGATATTTTTTAATCCTAGAATACGCAGGCACGTATTTATTTCGTGCGTGCCCTTTTTATTTAGACATAGTTTTTTTCCAAACCGTGTAAGATTATCTGAAAATGTTTCTCCGTGGAAGACTTTTAAATATTCAATGGATCCAGCTCACCTCAGTAAATACCTTGGAGGTAACTGTCCAAGCACATTTGGAAACCGAACAATAGTAAGAATAGTAACATTTCTGACTCTAAAACAAAATCTAGATGTAATCAAAAGCTGATAACCGGGCCTTCCATTCTCTAACCTGCCTGCTAGGGCAGCTCCTGCTCAAGCCGGTAGTAGTTTAATGATGACTTCATAATTGGGGTGTCAGTGGAGCATTTTCCCCACGATGAAAACTGTAGAGATTAGCCATGCGATTGTGTGTGTGAAAACTAAGGTGTGTGTTAACACTGAAGGCACCGTAAGTTCACCATACTTTAAATAAGTTCACCATACTTTAAATATATGCGCTAAATAGATAAAGCAGATTTTTAAAAACTGGAAGGTGTCTATTATGTTTCTCTCAAAGCAAAAAAAAAAACAAAACAAAAAAAAAACAAAAAACAAAAACCGCACACACTTCAAACATCCCCCACTGGTTTAAGATGAATTTCTGTGTAGCTAGGATGAAACAATTGCTGACAAATTTCCTAAAACTAACGTTAATGTAACAAATGAATATACTGAGCAACCTGGGGCGAATGTTAACAAAAGCCGGGTTGATAGCTAAAAAGAGACGGACTTTCTCTTTGGGTCTTTAAAAAACCCAATAAAATATTTATGTAATAAATTATTGGGACACCTGGGTGGCTCAGTGGGTTAAGCATCTGACTCTTTTTTTTTTTTTAATTTTTTTTGGTAACGTTTATTTATTTTTGGGACAGAGAGAGACAGAGCATGAATGGGGGAAGAGCAGAGAGAGAGGGAGACACAGAATCGGAAGCA
This sequence comes from Neofelis nebulosa, assembly GCF_028018385.1. Classification (NCBI taxonomy): domain Eukaryota; kingdom Metazoa; phylum Chordata; class Mammalia; order Carnivora; family Felidae; genus Neofelis; species Neofelis nebulosa. Next base: position 17,972,466 of record NC_080784.1, read on the forward strand.
GGCTCCAGGCTCTGAGCCATCAGCCCAGAGCCCGACGCGGGGCTCGAACCCACGGACCGCGAGATCGTGACCTGAGCCGAAGTCGGACGCTTAACCGACTGAGCCACCCAGGCGCCCCAGCATCTGACTCTTAATTTCGGCTCTGGTCAGGATCCCAGGGGCCTGGGACTGAGCCCCATGTTGGCCTCTACACTGGGTGTGGAACCTGCTTGAGATGTTCTCCCTCCCTCGTCCTCTGCCCCTCCCCCACTCATGCTGTCTCGAAAAACTAAATAAAAAATAATTAAACTATTAAATGTGTTTGAGTACATAAAGAACAAATACACCAAACTGAACTATAAATCAATGTCAAAATAAATGTTCGTATTTCCGTGTAGAATATGAAATCCATTTAAAACATCTTCTACCTAATCGAACTATAATTCTCTTTCGGCTGATAGAATTCTGAAATTCTGCTTGAGTCCTAAAAATGGGCTGGCTTATAAAACAATGGTGGGCAGTTTGTGGCATTAGAATACTGTTTAAATATGGAGGCTGCCCCAAGATCTGGAGTAGAAAGAGGGCAAGCGAGTTAGAACAAATTGATATTTTACTACTGGGTGTGAAAAGAGTATATTCGTAAGTCTACCTGAGAAAATTGGGCCAAAGGAAGGGTTGCAGTTTAAAAGTGGGGTGGGGGGACCGAAGGGAGGAGGGAGGCCAGGGAGCGAGAGGAAGGAAGGAAGGAAAGCAACCCAGAAGGTCTCTTGATGACTAGGCTTGTGAAACAAAAATTCCGGCTTCTGTGTGTTTTACACTCATCCATGGCTCTCTCCTTTACTTCCTGCCTGACAGGAAGCGAATGTAAAGCCTAACTTGCTCCTTGGGAGCAGAATGTTTTATCTAGCCATATCCACGGCTGTGTCCGCAATTTCTATGCCTGAACTAGGAACACAGACCTGCTTTGTACTCACTCTCATTTTTACTTTCCCTTTCTTCTTTTTCTGGTGATCACAGGAATGGGAGGTACTATTTCAGCCTCCGGGCCTGTGCTGAGTGTTATAATCCATTTGGGGTTTATTTTTGTGTGTGGTGTTAGAAAGTGGTCCGGTTTCTTTGTTTTGCATGTGGCTGTCCAGTTCTCCCGACGTCATGTACTGAGGAGAGTGCGCTTTCCCATCGTAGGTTCTTGGCTCTTAGGTCATAAATTAACTAATCATATAAGCGTGTGTTTATTTCTAGGTTCTGCTGATTTCTGTATCTATTTTTATGCCAATACCGTATCATTTGGATTACGGTAGCTTTGTAATGTAGTTCGAAATCATGAAGTGTGATGCCTCTGGATTTGTTCTTCTTTCTCAAGATGGTTTTGGCCCCAGGATGAGTATTCTAATCGAGACTTGTATTAAAGAGGTCTGGCAGTTATTAGGTGCTGACCTAAATACAAGCGAATTACACTTAAATGCACCTTCTGCTAATTTTTTCGTAGACGTGGTTCTAAGAGAGCGAGTGCAGGAAGGGAAGTGTGCCCTGTAAGCCTGCATCACTTCAGAGTTCCTGGAACCCAACAGACCCCACGAGAGCCACATAATAGCCACATCTGGTCTAAGAGTGAGTAGAGTTGGAGCAAACTGGGAATCTCCAAAGTTCCTGTGGCCCTTTAGTTTGAGGCCTACACGAGGCTCACTGGAGCACTTTCTTCAGGCTCCTAGCCTGGTCTTTCTTTTGCCTTTCAAGGCTAAAGACACCTACTTCCTGCATCCCTTGTTACACCAGCGACGTGATAGGAAAAGAAAAGAAAAAATACTTATCTAGGCCAGTTCTGTAATTGTTCGACTTCTCCAGGCAATACCTCTAACCTCAGCCCTCTTGTTCTTCAACTGTTTTCTTTCTTGGAAATGGCACTGGGGCTGAAACAAGCCCTGAGTCTTGTCAGAAAAGAGGCTCTAAATGCACACCCCCCCAGTGGTACCCACGGCAGACATCACTGACAGATCACAGCTCTCATTCCTGCTGAGGTTGGATGTAGTCTCAGAATCTTTCTCTACACAGTACTCAAGGCAACCACCACCAATGAAACTCGACACTCAAGGTAAAACACGTTTACCGTTCCTGCCGTTCATAAAGAACCAGAGCTGGGGCGCCTGGGTGGCGCAGTCGGTTAAGCGTCCGACTTCAGCCAGGTCACGATCTCGCGGTCCGTGAGTTTGAGCCCCGCGTCAGGCTCTGGGCTGGTGGCTCAGAGCCTGGAGCCTGTTTCCGATTCTGTGTCTCCCTCTCTCTCTGCCCCTCCCCCGTTCATGCTCTGTCTCTCTCTGTCCCAAAAATAAAAAAAAAAAAAAAAAAAAAAAATGTTGAAAAAAAAAAAAAAAAAATGTTGAAAAAGAACCAGAGCTGGACTCTAGTTATAGTGACAAGGACAAATTTTATTAAGAAGGTATTGCAGTAGAGAAGAAGAGACTTCAGTATAGAACTGACCTCAATTCTGGACACAACAAGTAGGGACTTATAGCCAAAGAGGAGAGTGAAGGAGTCAGGGGATGAAAAATTAGTAAGAGTAGATATTAAGGGTAATGTAACATCGAAACCAACATAACAGGATTCTTAGCAGGCCAGGGTGATCAGGTCAGCTACCAAAGGTGAGGGATGAGGAGTGTGATCAGGTATCGAAGGTGATCAGACGTCAAGGGTCGTGGGTTCTCGTGAAACTGACTTCGTGGGATTCTTGCTAAAACGAGTCTTCGTAGGGATAGACGTGGAATTGAAGCTCAAAATCAAGGTGTAGTTGGGGCACCTGGGTGGCTCAATCAGTTAAGCATCTGACTCTAGATTTTGGTTCAGGTCATGATCTCACAGTTTGCGAGTTAAAGCCCCGTGTCAGGCTCTGTGCTGGCAGTGCGGAGCCTGCTTGGGGTTCTGTCTCCCTCTCTCTCTCTGCCCTTTTCCGGTGCGCACTCTCAGAATAAATAAAGAAACTTGAAAACATTCTTAAAAGAAAGGATCAGGGCGTGGTTGAGAAGAGGGTTAAAAAGAGCCTAACCAGAGTTTGGTCAAGAGGGAGAGTCTTTGCCAAGCCCTAGAGTTGAGGCCACTCACTGCCTACAAAACCGTAGCTCTCAGCCTATAGTTCCAAATAGACAAAATCATATGCATAAATAGCTGGTTTTGATAGTGGACAGTTAGGGGCTCGAGGCTCAAATGGGTACACAGGTACCCCTTGCTCCTCACGTTTGCATTAGGTCACTCTGCTTTTGCAAAAGACCTGCTTTTCCTGCCTGTTTTTGCTAACTGAAAGAATTCTAGAGAGGACGTGTGCTTTTATGAAAAAGAGGCCAAAAGCGGAAATAGTGTTCAGCATTGGTTTATGGAGGCGACGCACATCTGAGCGGCTCCTTCCCTGGAAACCACGTTCAGCCCGGAGCCTCCACAGCTTTGGACTGAGTCTGTGAGCATCTGGGCCTAATCTCGATTTATTTTGTGCATTTGCTAGCAAGATGTGTCCTAAGGCATCAGAAGAGCCTAAGAGAAGTTATATTTTGGGTCTAGAAATGCCTCCCCCCAAATCTTCCCTATAAATTAATAGTAGCTGCATCTTGGCTTAATGCCGTTTCCGCTTAGGGCAGGTTTAATAGGACCGCTCTGCTTTTGGATAGCGGGGGAAGCTGTGTGTATGTATACATACACACACACACACACACACACACACACAAATTGAGTCATGTAGTACAATTTCCATCTTTCTTGGGACTATGCGGAGAAAACTGAACAAGCATTAAATAAGCTGCTTGGCAATTCTCTACGGCAGCTTTCTCGCCTTCCTCTCTCAGAAATGTCTACTCCACATTCTGGTTTAGGTCTGGGCTGCAGGCTGGAGGCTCGGCATTTACCAAGTACCCCGAGGGATTTTTATAATCAGCGATGGTTGGGAAACACCCCTGCAGGCAAATCCTCAGCTTTAGGGTATCAAATAAGAAAACGTTTTGGGGACGCCTGGGTGGCGCAGTCGGTTAAGCGTCCGACTTCAGCCAGGTCACGATCTCGCGGTCCGTGAGTTCGAGCCCGCGTCAGGCTCTGGGCTGATGGCTCGGAGCCTGGAGCCTGTTTCCGATTCTGTCTCCCTCTCTCTCTGCCCCTCCCCCGTTCATGCTCTGTCTCTCTCTGTCCCAAAAATAAATAAAAAACGTTGAAAAAAAAATTAAATAAAAAAAAAAAAGAAAACGTTTTGAAACAGGGGTGCCTGGGTGGTTCAGTCAGTTAAGTGTCTGACTCGTGGTTCTGGCTCAGGTCACGATCTTGTGGTTCGTGAGTTCGAGCCCTGCGTCTGGCGGATTCTCTCTCCCTGCTTCTCACTTTCTCTGCCCCTCTCCCACTCGCTCACTCTGTCTCTCTCAAATAAATGCACTTAATTTTTTTTTTAAAAAAAAGGAAAAATGAAACCGTTCAGTAATGAGTTTGATGTCTTTTATTCCAAGGGACCATAATTCATGGAGGGGGAAGTATGGTGCCTCACAGGCAGCCTGAGGGATTTTGGCCAAGAGCAGCTTTCATAGAGCTTTAGAAGTGGCGATGAAGATACAGGGCATGATTGGCTGGGGTTGCCTACCTGACCTTAGTGAGAGAGATCAAGGAACAAGGAAATGAACATAGATCCCAGCATTGGCTTGGAGTTTAGGAATTGGCTGACTAGATCTACTGTTTCTGGTCAAGTGGAGTATTTACCGGAACACAAAAGTTCAGTTTATTAACATGGCACCCCAGCAAGAGCAGCTCCATTTTGAGCACAGACATTTGTTTCCGTGAGGGGCTAAAAGATTTTCAAAACAAAGCCAAGGATTTGAAAGACCACACACAATGGAGAGCCATCATGGTGGTCACCCTTCAGGCTAGATTAAAGCTCTGAGTGGCTGCTTCCTCTGCAGACCTATGCAAGCCTGTTCCTTCTTGAGTAGCGGCAAAGAAACGCAACGGGATGAGGGAGAAGAGCAGAGACATAGTAAGGACCCCACAGACACCCTGAGTGGCTCTTCCCTGACTGGCTGACATTGAGCCAATGTTATTCTGTCAAGTCACAAGAAGTCTCAGAGGATTTGACAAGAATACACTTCTGCAGATATTCCTTCCATATTTTGTGGAAAGCTAAGCACCACCCTCTGTAACAAGATATTTCATAATATCACTTTTATCTCCTGACAGTGACTTTAATAACATCAGGGATTCAAGAGACAACCTTTGCAACTGACTGAGAAAAGCATCCAGCCAGCAGGAAAGTTTCCAAAAAAGACTCAGGGGGGCAAAGCTGGCCGGATATGAATGTGTGAGAAGTAGGGATGAGAGAGACCATGCGAGAGAACAAAGGGTAGCCAAGGACTTTACTCACAACCTCTTCCTCCTTGCAAAATTGTGCCTCCCGGCTCTGCAGACTGAGCCAAGTCTGGGCAGAAGTCTAAAGGGAAGCAAGGTTATTGTCACTGACCCTGCTTCCCAGAGTGGCTTCATGGCTTCTTCCCTGTGGGCTTTTGGGCTATGCTGAACCCCCAGAAAGCGTCCATCTAAGGAAGTGACATACCTTGGAGTTAAAGCATCAGTGTTCTCCTGTCTGAGAAATAGCGTTGTCCTAGACGAGAGGAAAGAGTGACAGCATGGTGGCAACTTTCTTGAGCAGAGGGTCTTGAGGAAAAGGAAAGCAATTTATGGAGGATGTTATGAAGGGTTTCCTGGGTTCCTCTGTGAGAACCACATGCTACTCTGCATTATTCCTCCAGGCTTCTGGAGTCACACTGACAAGGCTTTGAGTGCACTGCCATTTGAGAGACAAGTCACCAGGAAGCAGCATTGTATAGACACAATCACACTGCAGAACCCTCAGCCTTGCAGATCAGTGGCCACCTCTGCAGGGGAGGTGAGCAGCTTGACCACTAGGGGGCTCATGTGTGGTGGTGCTTTGGACCGCAGCACTCTGGGGACAGCGGGACTCCAGTCCCTGTCCTGCAACTGGGATTTCTGCCAAGCTGGTAAAATCTAGCAAGGGCATGGTTCACTGAGGTACCCTGGGACCTAAATGCAAAGTGGAAATGGCCAGAGGAGTTCTCCATGGGGGCATGGAAAGTGAGGGAAGCAGAGGGTCGCGTGCTTTTTCAGGAAAAGCAAGAAATCAGGATTTCTTTCAGTTCCCACCAATTTTCAACTCTAAAATAGAACCAAAGAGTACAATGATAGATGAATTTTGCACCTCTCCCCTTTTCAAATGAAATAAAGAATATAAGGAAAGTCAAGAAACTGCTCAAGACCTCTTAGTAATTGCAGGGGTCGGGAGGCACCGACTGCAAAGAAAGCAAGTGAGCTGCAAAGTGTTAATTTTTGCCAAAACCATAAGCGACCCTCCTATACCTCAGACTAAAGACAGCTTCTGTTTTCACCACTGCCCGCCTGCAGGAAGGTTAGCTTAAGCCGGACGGAATGAGCAGGGCACGGGGTTGAAAATTGATTGAACGTGAGCATGGTGTCCAGAGCGAAACGAATGTCTACAGGATTCACAGGCAACGTGTACACAGTGTCCCCAGAGGGACAGTGGGCTCTCAGTGGGTGGTGATTTGGACAACTCACTTGTGAAAGTTGCTTTGTACTTTCAGCACAAACCGGATTTAAAGCAAAGATTTTCTTTAAAAAGACAAAGCCCTGCTATGTACAGGCATACCTGTTGCAAATCAAAGATGACATTTAATTGCCAACTATGCTTTATTCTAGGAATGTGAGACTGGTTCAACCTTTAAACGATCGATGTAGTTTGGCATATCATACTAATAAAAGCTAAATCCTATGATCTAAATAGATGCACAGAGATTATTTGACCAAATTCCTATCCATTTGTAAGGAAAACTATCAGTAAACTAGAATAGAAGGGAACTCCAATGAGCTGATAAAAAGTCATTCATGAAGAGCTTACATTTTCTCTTTAATGATGAACATGAAGACTTTCCCTCCAAGAACAGAAACAGGACAGGAAGGTCAACTCTCTCAATTCTATTTTGTGCTGTATTTGAAGTCCGAAACAGTAAAAAGGGCAAGAGAGAGAAAGAAAGAAAGAAAGAAAGAAAAGGCATACAGATTTGAAAAAAAACAAACATAGGTTTAATATGCTTGTTTACATTAATATTGCAAATAATTTTTTTTCCAACGTTTTTTTTTAATTTATTTTTGGGACAGAGAGAGACAGAGCATGAACGGGGGAGGGGCAGAGAGAGAGGGAGACACAGAATCGGAAACAGGCTCCAGGCTCCGAGCCATCAGCCCAGAGCCCGACGCGGGGCTCGAACTCACGGACCGCGAGATCGTGACCTGGCTGAAGTCGGACGCTTAACCGACTGCGCCACCCAGGCACCCCAACAAATAATTTTTTTAAAAGCTATTGAAATAAGTGAGTTTAGTAAGGTTGCATGATCCAGGTCAATATATAGAAATCAAAGGTCTTTCCAACAGTGAATCATTGAAAATTTGAATTAAAAAACCATCCGTACTAAAAATGAGTGTAACGATTGAACATAAATCTAACGAAATATGTGCAAAACTTTTTTTAAGCTCTAATTTTTTTTTATTACTGTGGTTGACCTACAATGTTATATTAGTTACAGGTGTACAACATAGCAATCCCACAATTCTATACATTATTCAATGTCACCATGATAAGTGTAGTTACCATCTATCACCATACAGCATTATTACAATGGATACTTAGGTTGCTTCCATAACTTGACTATTGTAAATAATGCTGCAATAAACATAGGCGCTTACATATCTCTTCAAATTAGTGTTTTTGCTTTCTTTGGATAAGTGTCTGGTAGTGAAGTTATTAGTTCAAATGGCATTTTTAGATTTAATTTTTTGAGAAACCTCCACACTCTTTCAGCAGGGGTTCTACCAATTTATATTCCTACCCACAGTGCATGAGGGTTCCCCTTTTTCCACATCCCTGCCACCACTTACTACTTCTTGTCTTTTTTTTCTTGTCTTTGTTAGATTAGCCATTCTCATAGGTGTGAGGTGATACCTCATCGTGGTCTTGATTTGCATTTCCCTGATGATGAGTGGTGTTGAGCATCTTTTCATGTGTCCGTTGGCCATCTGTAGGTCTTCTTTGGAAAAATATCTTTTTAGGTCTTCTGCCCATTTTTCATCAGAGTGTTTATTTGGCGTTGAGTTTTATGAGTTTTTTTTTTATATTTTGGATACTTAACCCCTTATTGGATATATCACTTGCAAATAACTTCTCTCATTCAGTAAGTTGCCTTTTTGTTAATTTGGTGTAGTCCCAATAGTTTATTTTGTTGTTGTTTCCCTTGGTTGAGACCAATCCACAAATATGTCGCTTAGACCAATTTCCATAAGAATTACTGCCCGTATTTTCTTTTAGGAGTTTTTTGCTTTCAGGTCTTATGTTTAGGCATTTAACACATTTTGAGTTAATTTTTGTATATGGTATAAGGAAGTGGCACAGTTTCATTCTTTTACATGTAGCTGTCCAGTTTTCCCAATACCATTTGTTGAAGAGATTCTTTTCCCATTGCATATTCTTGCCCCCTTTGTTGTAGATTAATCAACCATATAAATGTGGACTTATTTCTGGACTCTTTGTTCTGATGTATATATCTGTTTTTGTATTAGTGCCATACTGTCTTGATTACTATAGCTTCGTGGTATATATTGAAATATGGAACTGTGATACCTCGAGCTTTGTTCTTCTTTTTCCAGATTGCTTTGGCTACTCAAGGCCTTTTGTGGTTCCATACACATTTTAGGATTGTTTGTTCTAATCCTGTGAAAAATGCTACTGGTATTTTGATAGAAATTGCATTAAATCTGTAGATAGTTTTGGACAGTATGAATATTTTAATGATATTAATTCTTCCAATCCATGAGCGTGGTATGTCTTTCTATTTGTGTCTTCTATGTTTTTCATCAGTGTCCTATTTTTCAGAGTCTAGGCATTTCACCTTCTTGGTTAAATTCCTAGGTATTTTATTCTTTTTGGAGCAATTGTAAATGAGATTATTTTCTTAACAATTCTTTCTGCTACTTCGTTAATAATGTATAGAAATGTAACAGATTTCTGTATATTAATTTTGTATCCTACAACTTTACTGAATTCATTTATTAGTTTGAATAGTTTTTGGGTGGAATCTTTAGGGTTTTCTATATATAGTATCATGTCATCTACAAATGACAGTTTTACTTCTTACCAATTTAAATGTATTTTACTTCTGTTTATTGTCTGATTGCTGTGGCTAGGATTTGCTTTACCAAGTATACTGAAAGTGGTGAGAAAAGACATTCTTACCTTATTTCTTATCTGAAAGGAAAAGCTTTCAGCTTTTCACCATTGAGTATATTATTATCTGTGTTTTTCATATATGATCACTGTTAGGTTAAGATATATTCTTCTAAATCTACTTTGTTGAGAGTTTTTATCATGAACAAATGAATTTGTAAAATGCTTTTTCTACATCTATGGAGACAATCATATGGTCTTTTTCCTTCCTCTTGTTAATATGATTTACAAATATTGAACCTTCCTTGCATCCCTGGAATTAATACTGCTTGATTTTGGTGAATGATACTTTTTAATGTACTACTGAATTCAGTGTGCTAATATTCTGTGGACAGTTGTGAATTCATATTCATCAGGGAGCATGGCCTGTATTTTCTTGTTTGTAGTCTTTATCTGGTTTTGGTGTCAGGGTAATGCTGACCTCATAGAATGTATCTGGAAGCCACAGCTGCAGGGCATGGGAAGGCAGGGCTTACTTCCTGTGCAGCTAGCTAACAAGTCCACCTTCAGGAACTGCTGGCAGGATGGTGTAAGGGCTTATCTTCCCCCATCTCCCCCAAGCAGGAGACATTTTGAAGCGTTCCCAGCCAGGGCTGCCTACCAGATGTGGTGGGGCAGGAGCTGCTTTCGACAGACACCTGTCCAGGCAGACAGGTTGGGTGGAGTGCATCCGCAGGGGAATGCCAGGACAGCGCATGTAATGCCAGCGGGGCAGATGGAGAGTGTTAGCACCAGCTCCATCAAGCTTTCAGCTCTCCAGGTAGAGAGAGGGGAAAAAGAATTAGTGGCTGCCAGCTCTTTTGTCCCCAGAGAAATCTCCAGATCCCTGCCCCTCCAGCACATGTTGTAAGATTAGTCAACAAATCTCCATCCTGATTACCCCAGATTCTTTTCCCAGTGATGCTTTCGTGCTGTGTCTCAGGCTGAGTAATTTAGTATCTGGCTTTCTAAGAATGGGGACTCAATTTCCTATCACGCGGTGGCTCTCCCAGAGCGAAGTCCCACTGGTTTTCAAAATCAGACGTGATGATGACTCTTCTGGTGCAGATCCCCAGTTCTAGGAGTATATGGCAGGGGTCTGATCCTCTTGATTTCCCCATGCTTGTGGTATCCCTCCCATTTGTGGTTAGTTGGTCTGGGGCTTTGGTTCCCAACTACATCTGCCACTCTTACCCCTTTCAAAGTGGCCTACCCTGAATGATTAGCTCTGGACGGTCTATTCTGCCTGTCTACAAATCTTTTTCAGAGTCGGTTGTATAGACGTAACTCTTGGTTTGGTGTCTCTGTGGGACAGGGTGGGGTCAGGATACTCCCACCCTGCCATCTTCCCTGAGCCCCACCACTTTAAAACATTTTTGATAGAAAAGAAAGTGGCCATAAATACATGAAGAGAAATACTGTGTCACGTCTAAGAAGACTCAATATTGGTAAGTTGCTCGTTCTCAAATCAACCTATAAATTCAACTGCAAATCCAATCAAAATTGCAGTAGGCTTTTTTTTTTCTTTTTGGTGGAAAATAGCAAGAACAAATCTAAAATTCCATGGTTCTTATTTTGTGCCATATCCAAAATGCAGCTCAAAATGGATAACAGACCTAAATATAACACGCAAAATTATAAAACATCTGGAAGGAAATGTAAGAAAAATCTCTGACTTGTATTAAGCCAAGTGGGATGTTTGGAAAACAGTTTAGACAGCTTATTAATTAAAAAAAAAAAAAAACCCTTACTATGTAAGGCAGCTATTCTTTTCCTGGGCACTTTCATTCAAAGGAACAAATAATTATATGTTTAATTATATGTTAATGTTATATATGCTACATACTTGTACTCTGGAATACAATTTAAACAGCACAGAGAATATGCAACGAAGACCAAGCTTAGCACAAAAGGCCTGGCTTTCTGCCTGTCTCAGCTTTGACACACACCTTCCTCACTAGGCTTAGTCATTTCTAGCTTTTGATTTAAAGTAAGACACATTCATCTCTAATATAGGGCACCACCTTATTCATTGTACATACTTAGAAATAATTTAGTTTATCTCATAATTCATCCAAGGAGGATGAAACAAAGAAAAAGAAGCATCAAACAAGGAAAGGAAGAGAGTTCTCGTTTAATAGAGAAATGTATTCTTACACTCTTAAGGACTGAGACCAAAGATACCTTTTTGGCATTTCTCTGTTTCCACGAGCAATCACTCTCCCCATGAGAGCCATATACTTGATGTAGCAGACATTTTGAGGGACATGTCACTGAACTACGTTTAGAAAAGTAATGTGACGGGGTGCTTGGGTGGCTCAGTCGGTTAAGTGTCCAACTTCGGCTCAGGTCATGATCTCATGGTTTGTGAGTTCGAGCCCCGCGTCAGGCTCTGTGCTGACAGCCTGGAGCCTGCTCCGGATTCTGTGTCTCCCTCTCTCTCTGCCCCTCCTCCACCTTCTCTCTCTCTCTCTCTCTCTCTCTCTCTCTCTCTCTCTCTCTCAAAAATAAACATTATTTTTTTTTTAAAGTAATACCACTTATTCTAAGTAAATATCTAGAAACCTTTCAGTCCTTAGGAAGCAAAAGAAGTGTTATATCTCCTGGCTACAACTCACAGATTGTCCAAAGGACAGAAGCAATGCACTCCGATACATGGTCAGCCAGTCAACTAACAGCTTTTTTCCTGAGTAGTGCAAGAATTCTTTGAGAGATACTTGTTTCAAAGAGGTTGAAATGCTACTCTACGTAATATCACATTTGAAAGAAAGAATAGATGTATGTTTCAATGTGTAAAACCACAACAGAAATTAGAATGTAAACTCCATGAAGGCAGGGGTTTGCCTTGTTCTCTGCTATAATCCCAGTGCCTGACACGTGTTAATTGGTCCGTAAATCGTCAATGATGCGAGTAAAGGTCATGGTGCAGACAGAATTGGAGTTTCCATGCCCAGTGTCTTTAAAACATAAAAAGACAAAGAGAATATATTTAATCCTCTGCCCCCATAATTTTAATTATTTCTCCTCTAAATTTATAAATTTACAAACCACATCTTGATGGGTGATTTTATCATTCAACCTCTCATGCACAGGACCGGGAATTAAAGCTGTCGGTTAGTGTATTAGGGGTCTACAAAGAAACAGAAACAGTAGGATGTATGTGATGTTTAATTTTGTATCAACTTGAGTGGGCCAAGGTGCCCAGGTAGGTGGTCTGGATGTTTCTGTGAAAGCATGGTGTTGGCAAGACATTAATATTTAAACCAATAGACTTTGAACAAAGCCCATTACCCTCCATAGCATGGGTGGGCCTCATCCAATCAGTTGAAGGCCTTAAGAACAAAGACTGAAGTTTCCTGAAGAACAAGGAGTTCTACAGCTTTACTGCAGATGGCTTTGGGACTTGAACTGCAGATCAGCTCTTCCCAGGTTTCCGACCTGCCAGCCCACCCTGCAGATTTGGGGCTTGCCAGCTTCCATAATCACGTGAGCCAGTCCCTTAAAGTCAGTATACCACTCTTTTCCCGTACTACTGTATTAAGTCAGGGTTCTTTGGCGACACAGTGAGAGAGAGCATATGATTATTTTAAAGAGTTGGCTCATGCAATTCAGGAGGCTGGCAAGTCCAAAATTGGAAGGATAGGCCAACAGTCTACAGACCCAAGGAAGAGTTTATACTGCGTTTCAAGTCCAAAGGGAGTCTGCTGACAGAATTCTTTCTTCTTAGGCGAGGTTGATTTTTTCTTAAGGCTGTCAACAGATCAGATAAGGCTTACCCATATTACAAAAGGTAATCAGCTCTATTTGGTCTACTAATTTAAATGTTAATCTCATTTAAAAATGCTTTCAGGGGTGCCTGGGTGGCTCAGTTGGTTAAGCATCAGACTTCGGCCCAGGTCATGATCTCACAGTTCATGGGTTTGAGCCCCGCATCAGGCTCTGTGCTGACAGCTCAGAGCCTGGAGCCTGCTTCGGATTCTGTGTTTCCCTTTCTCTCTCTCCCCTCCCCTGCTCATGCTCTGTCTCTCTCTGTCTCTCAAAAGTAAATTAAAAGTTTTAAAAAATTAAAAAAAATACTTTCGCACAAACAACTACAATAATGGTCAACTATATATCCGGGTACCGTGATCTAATGAGGTTGACACATAAAATTAAACATCCCAGCACAAATTTTTTACCTTTTTGAAAAAGCGAATTTAGGTCAAAGGCTTAAATCTGCTTTTCATAACATTTTATTCACTAGCATCTGAAAGCACATCATATAAACCTTGTCCACTTAGACTTCAATTTTTCCCAAAGAACTTTATTACCACTCTAATCAGGTATGGTCTTCTTCAAACTCAGTAAGTCAGTCCTTCAACATTTTCTTATCCATCACCCTGGTCTTTTCTGCCCTGGAAATTCTTACCAGGAAATTAGAATATCTATCTGTTTGCCTCTAAAGATACAGCTTGCAAATATGATAAAAATCACTATTTTCACGGTTTATCCACATGTCTTCCCATCTCTTTAAATAATTCCAATAAAACCATCACAAATTAAAATCTATCTTTGGAATCGGCTGCTTTCTTAATATAATTGAACATTCTGGTTCAGAATAGCATCCAGCTGGAATGCTCAAATCGTTTTTTTCTTTAGCTTCTAACTAAAATGCCAAAAAAAATTGGGGAGGAATGGTTAAAAATCATAACACAAAACAAACAGGCATCCTCATGTCTGACTGTGCAGCATTTGAACGGTGAGCGTGAAAAAGATCAAACTGAACTGAGAAAAACCCAAGCTAGAATTTAGCACATGATATCCAGGTTCACGCCACAAGACACAGACCGCTTTGAAGAGCTGAAAGGTTCATGTTTTCTGAAACTGAAGTATATGTAGCAATTTGTCCAAGTTTCTGGAAAATGGAATAATAGGAGTTAAATTTCTATCACCTTGGAAAGTTTCTTTATGAGCTCTGTTGTTGACAGTATTTGTGTCCCCCAGAAATGCGTATGTTGAAATCCAAATCCCCAAAGTGATGGGATGAAGGAGTGGGGCCTTTGGGACGTATTATGAAGTGGAGCCCTTAGGAATGGGATTCATGCCCTAGTAAAAAGATATAGAAGAACTTGCCTTTTCTCTCGTTCTGTGCTGGCCAAAACCAACCAAACAAACAAAAAAACCAGTCACTATGGCTATGTGACACATTACACCAAAACTCAAACGGTAAACTACAACAACAGGAATTTGGGTCAGGTATTTGGAGAGGGCAGAGCTAGGATAGCTTGCTTTGTTCCGCGATGTTTGTGTCTTTAGCTGGAAGACGCACAGGCTAGGCACTGGAAACTTCTGAAGGCTTGTTTACTCACATGTCTGGAGATGGATGCTGACTTTAGGCTGGGGGCCTCACTTCCCCTCCCCTTGAACCTCTCCAAATGGTCTCTCCACAGGGATTGGTTGGGACTTGCTCACATCATGGTCGTCGGGTTCTCGGGCTCAGGTTGAGTGCGTGTGAGAGAGAGACCCGGTATCACTACTTTAGCTGCGTTCAATTTGTCAAAACACTTGTAAAACCACTTGTAAAACCACTTGTAAAGAGGCAGGAAAGTAAATAGCCTCTTTTTTGTTTGTTTTAACTTCCCTTGACCTATTTCCCCTCACCTTACCCCCAGTAATCATCAGTTTGTTTTTCTCAGTGTTTATGAGTCTATTTCTATTTGTTCATTTGTTTAGTTTTTTTAGATTTCATATTTAAGTAAAATCATATGATATTTTGAAACGCCCAGAGTCTAAGAGACCCCCAAAAACGAACCACCAGAGTCCAGAGTCAAAGCTAAGCAGCAAAGGTCATTTATTGCAGGTTCGAACCTGGACCTCTGCGCCCCCGTTGCCGGTGACGCCAAGAGGCCCTGAGAGAGGTTTTCACACCCCTTTTATAGACAGGTACAAACAAGTCATGGGGAAATCAGGAATTTTCCACAGTTACAGAGCTGCGATTGGTTGGTGTTTAAAGTTGGACACTTAGCAGTATTCGATTGGTTCCTGCCTTTAGGTCAGACCACACCTGGGGGTACGGGTATCACAATGATTGATCAGGAATACACGGATGTGCCAGGCAACAATGATTGATCAGGAGTACACGGATGTGCCAAGTAACAATGGTTGATCAGGAATATACGGATGTGCCAGGCAACAATGATTGATCAGGAGTACACGGATGTGCCAAGTAACAATGGTTGATCAGGAATACACGGATGTGCCAGGCAACAATGATTGATCAGGAATACACAGGCGCGCCAAGCAATTGTACACAAGCGGAACGAGCTGGTTAAGCTTGGTTAGGTTTCAGTTTCCCGTAACTTAAGCTTTTAAGTTTTAATTTTCTCAGGCCTCTCAATTTGTCTTTCTCTGACTTCGTTCACATTGCATAATGCCCTCTAGGTCCATTCATTTTGTTGCAAATGGCAAGATCTCATTCTTTGTATGGGTAATAGTCCTATATGTATACCACATCTTCTTGATCCATTCATCTATCAGTAGACCCTTGGGTCACTTCCGTATCTTGGCTATTGTAAGTAATACTGCAATAAACAAATCTTTTTGAATTAATGTTTTCATTTTCTTTGGGTAAATACCAAGTTGTGGGGTTATTGAGTTGCATGGTATTTCTATTTTTAATATGTTGAGGAACCTCCATATTGTTTTCCATAGTGACAACACCGATTTACATCCCCACCAGCCGTGCACGAGGATTCCTTTTCACCACATCCTCACCAACAATTGTTATTTCTTGTCTTTTTACTTTTTATTTTTTTAATTGTTTTAAATGTTTGTTTATTTTGAGAGAGAGACAGAGCACAAGCAGAGGAGGGGCAGAGAAAGAGGGAGACACAGAATCCGAAGCAGGCTCCAGGCTCTGAGCTGTCAGCACAGAACCTGATGCGGGACTCAAACCCACAAACTGTGAGATTGTGACCTGAGCCGAAGTCAGACGCTTAACTGACTGAGCCACACAGGCACCCCTTGTCTTTTTAATACTCTCTCTTCTAAATGGTGTGAGCTGGTATCTCATTGTGGTTTTGATTTGCATTTCCCTGATGGTTAGTGATGCGGGGCATCTTTTCATCTCCATTGACCATCTGTATGTCTTCTTGGGGAAAATATCTGTTTGGGTTGTCTGCCCATTTTTAAGTCAGATTATTTGTTTTTGGTATTGAGGTGTATGAGTTCTTCATATATTTTGGATATTAACCCCTTATCATGTATATCATTTGCAAATAACTTCTCCCTTTGAGTGGATTGCCTTTTCATTGTTTGGATTGTTTCCTTTACTGTCCCACAGCTTTTTAGTTTAATGGGGTAGTCTCTGCCTGTTGATGGGAATGGAGAGATTCTTTAAGAACATGAAGAAATCTTACTGTGGTTATTTTGGGGAAAATACAATCTGCCACATAATCCATCAACTAAAAGTTAGATAAAGATATTTGGGAACATGCAAGAATTTAGACAGTTGACCACAAATATATGTTTTCTAAAACATCATTTCACAAAATCATTCATAGCAAGATAACAGAATTACGTTTGAGGAAATAAAAAATAGACATTTAAAAAGGGTGGGAAAGGTAAGTTTAAATTAAACAACGTGTAGTAATGTCTAAATAATTGCTGATATACAATGTTAAAATTCATAATCTGGAACTAAAATTCTGAATTATTTTAACGTAAACATGTTGGAGTTTTCCGCAATTTGGGGCTTTTTTTTAATGTTTGTTTTTGAGAGAGAACGAGAGTGCAGGGGAGGGGCAGAGGGAGACGGGGCAGAGGATCTGAAGTGGGGCTCAAACTCAGAGATCGTGACCTGAGCCAAAGCCAGATGCTCCCCCGACTGAGCCACCCAGGTACCCTGGTCTTTCCTCCATTTTTTAACACTAATTTTAGAAACCAGTAGGAAAATAACATACAATATATATTAGAAAATAGGAGAGTAGCTACTGGACAAATAGAACAGCATGATAAAACAACAATAACAACAAGAGAAGCAATGAAAATTCAGTTAATCCCAATGAGATAGAAAGGGGTCTGGAAAGTGGAAAGAAGCCCACCCACCCCACTCGGAGCGTTCCTGCACAAGCCATTGCAGCTGACAAGTAAGGTCTGAGGGACCCAACGGAGCTCCTGAACTGGGTTTTGAAGGGATGGTGCTGACAGAAAAGAGTCAGGAGGCTGGGTTTCTACACCACACACCGTCTTCAAAATTCACAAGCATTACATGTGAAAGGGGCCGTGGCTGGCAGTAAAGTGGCCTGTTGGCCTCCAGAGTTACCCCTGTGCTGATTGTCGTTTGGATTTAGGGAGAAACGCCATCCCTACAGACCGGATTACGTGTATATGTAAGGTGGGAGATGATACCAACTTCTGAAGCTTACTGTAAGAACTAGATGATATTTTTCAAAGACCTGGAGCGGGTAAGGAACATAGATGATGAGACGTGTGGGCCTCACGGGTGCCTGCCTGCGTGGCTCTGTCGGTTAAGCGTCTGACTCTCGATTTCGGCTCCGGTCACGAGCTCACGGTTGGTGAGTTCAAACCCCAGGTTGGGCTCTGCACTGACCGCATGGAGCCTGCTTGGGATTCTCTCTCCTACCATCTTCCCATCCCCCTCCCCCTCCATCTCTCCCTCTCTGTCTCTCTCAAAATAAATACATAGACATTAAAAAAAAAAAGAAGTGTGGGCATCATAATTTTCATAGCCAGCCTCACAATCTCTGAATTAGAAGATGGCCGCAGTTTTTCTCTTTTGCCTTTCTTCTAATTCACATAAGGATCACGTTGTGCTCAGAGAGGGAGTATAATAAAAAGGCACAAACCATAGAAAAGAAACAAAACAGGGTAACTCAAAAGCACGGCAAAACCAGCTCAGATACCGGAGTGCTAATAACGTCAACATTGTTTACCAAAAACACCTTACCTGTCTCCTGGGCTTCATGTTTAGGGTTTGACACGAAAAAATACCAGTTGAGGAGCTTTCTTCCTTTTTTTTTTTTTTAACGTGTCTAATTTTCTTTTTTCAGTTAGATCATTTACAATCAATTTACTTTATTTCATAAAGGGCCCAGAAGACTGCCTCTTGAAATGTAAGCTGTAGAAATAATGGCAGCTGGATATTATGATAAAAATGCTGACTTTAAAAGCACCTGGGAAGTAAAGCATATTGATTTTTATGAGAACATGTCCTGTTTGATATCTGTCCCGGAGAAAGCCAGGCCGACATTGCTGTAGTATGTTGTTCTAGAGAATGGAGTCAGCTGACTTCCATAGAAAGAAAGAAAGAGCGTTTGGCTATGAGTTGATACACTTTTAACATTCCCTTTTGAGAAATAGATGTAAAGCTCTATCAACCATAGCTCCCCCTCCCCTCCAGTCTTTTCTCCTGACTCCCCTGTGTGAACTATTTACCAGGCTTTTTGCTGCCCCACTAACCTATCATCATGCCCCGTCAGGCTCTCTCTTCCTTCTGAACGCTCTCCCAGTCTAGCTTATTCTTCAAGGACTAGTTCAAGGCCGACCTCCTGCATGAGCTTTTCCTGACCACTCAGGTTCAGTTATCTCTTTTCTAATGAGGAAGAACACTTCTTTTTTTTTTAATTTTTTTTAATGTTTTATTTTTTGAGGGAGAGGGAGACAGAGTGTGAGTGGGGGAGGAGAAGAGAGAGAGGGAGACACAGAATCCGAAGCAGGCTCCGGGGCTCCCTTGGCAGCACTTAGCAGTAAGAAATGGACATTAATGTTCCGGGAAAGAATGTTTGGGGTCCCTGCCAGCTCCAAATTACTCCTTCAAACCCTTGTCAGCTCTGGTGACACTTTCTTCTTCTGTATTAATCTTGCCCCCGGTAGAGCGTTACTGACTCTGAGTTAGAAGCCATAAGAATGGTGACAGGGGTGGTGGCCAGTGCTTTATCTGGTGAATGCAGAAATGAAAGAGGACAGTGCCCTCATCCGGTAATGATGTACATACTTCCAACTGGTTTATGTTATGTGGCCGTGAAGTAAGGTCAGTAATTACGGCCCAAATTAATTTTATCCTGTCATGTTCCCAAAAGTATCTCAAGAAACTACCAAAGACAGCCCAAGTTGATCTCGTCAAACGGAATTCCGACATCTGGAGGAGGTCTTTTTTAATGTAAAGCTTTTTTATCTTAGTAATTGTTCTGTAGATGGTTGGTTTCTATCAGAAACTGAGGCCAGGAGGCTTTAAGCAAAATCTGAACAACGTTCTGTTGTTTCTGTAGTAGGGTTTGCGTGATGCGAGGACCACTGTGTTAGGACAAGGCGCTAAAGGCAGTTTGGTACTAGGTCTTCTTACCCTGGCTCTTGTCCCCATTTTTCCATCTGGCAAATTCCTGTTCCTTCTTCGGTAATCCACAACCTTCAGGGCACCTCTGTGCAAACTGTAGTCTGCTGAAAAATAGGCAGCCCCCAGCAGATTGTGAAATGCCAAGGGTAAGAACAGAGTCTTACCAGTCTAGCTTATTTCGGGGTAAGAACAGTTTCATGGTCAGATGAACACTGGAATGATGGGACCCCGAAAGAGGACCATGGATAAGTAAGACAGTAAATAATTGATTAAACTGACTGTAGCCTTCATTCTGGGGCAGAGCAAGTCAATTTAACCAGTTGCTTATTTAAAATTTATAACCCTCTCCTCTTAGTTACTTGAATATATTTATAGATAATCTTAGATTGAGGCCCCCCCTGCATCTAAGAATATGTACTTCTTTCAACTTCCTATTATATTTACCACTAATGCCACTCAATATTTGGGTAATAGTCCAAAAAAATCTAGTGCCTTTTAAGCCACCTTGCCACCTAAGGGTCATTCTCTCAAAGTGCATAATAGGATGCCTTCCTGTGTATGCTGTGGATTTTAGGAGTTCTAGACTCCGATTTTTCTGCAGAATGGTAGAATAAGGCAGGGACTCCAAGAGTGCGACTCTTGGTTTCCATCCCTGCCCCCATCACTTACTGGTTGTGTGCCTCTGCGAAAAATCACTTAAACTTTCTGTCTCTAAACTTTTCCACATGTAAAATGAGAATAAAAATGGTCATACTTGGAGCACCTGGATGGCTCAGTCGGTTGAGCATCTGATGCTTGGTTTCAGCTCAAGTCATGATTTCACGGTTCATGAATTCAAGCCCCACGTCAGGCTCTGTGCTGACAGTGTGGAGCGTGCTTGGGATTCCCTCTGTCTCTCTCTTTGCCTCTCTCTCTCTCTCTCTCTCTCTCAAAATAAATAAACTTAAAAAAATAAAGATAGTCATACCTACATCACAGATCTGCTGTGACAATTTAAGTGACAGTAGGTGGGCCAGAGTCACCCCTTTACTTACAAGCTACTTGTGTAAGATGCCTGGCACTCAGCAGGTCATACCTTTCATTTTGATTGATTGATTGGCTCTTTTGTCAAGGGCCTTTCATATGGTTGATAATCTATGTGGACCTACATCCTAAGGCTTTGGTTGCTTCTTGTTAATGCCCAAGGAAAGCCCTACCCACTTTCTTCCCCAGAATCACTTCCCAAGACCATGAATGAGGTTGGGCACCCACTCTACAAATTCTTACTTCCTCATTCACCACCTTTGGTTCTGATCCTGCTCCCTTTCCAACTCGTCTCCATGGTTGTCTTTTTATGAGCCCAGGAAGCCTTCTAGGACATTAAGAAGGTCTGGAGGAACAGGAGAATGGAAGTTTGCTTCACTGTTCAGGGATTGCCAGTGGTCTCTGTTAAGGCATTATTCTTGGTTTGATACTCAGGCCTAGGCCTGGGGTCTTATATCTATATTGTGATACTTATTCTACATATCCTGCCAAGATACTTCTCTCTGGATAGTTTTAAGGTACAGCAGAGTCACTGTTTAATGTGAAAGTCCTAAAACGATTTCTCCTTTTTTTTAAGGGGCTTCATTGTGGTGTGTATGTATATATAGGTACATATATATACATACACATACACATATATGTGTGTGTGTGTGTATATATGAATGGAATATTACAGAGCCATAAAAAGGATGAGATCTTGCCTTTTGTGACAATATGGATGGATCTAAAGGGCATTATGCTAAGTGATAGCAATCAGACAAAGACAGACAAATATGATGTTGCTGCTTATTTGTGGAATCTAAGAAAATGACGAATGAATGAACAAAAAGCAGAATCAGTCCTATAAATACAGAAAACAAACTGATGGTTGCTGGGGTGGGGGGGTGGGATGTGCAAAATGGCTCAAGGGGAGTGGGAATACAGGATTCCAGCTATAGAATCAATAAGTCACAGGAATAAAAAGTAAAGCACAGGGCATATAGTCAGTGGTAAGATAATAGTGTCTTATGCTAAATAAACGTAGCAGAACGTATAGACTTGTTAAACTGCTGTATCATACACCTGAAACTAATGTACCATTGTGCCTCAACTATACTCAAAAATGTACTGGGGCACCTGGGTGGCTCAGTCAGTTAAGCATCTGACTCTTGATTTCCACTCAGGTCATGATCTCACGGTTTGTGAGATTGAGCCCTACATCATGCTCTGTGCTTACAACACAGAGCCTGCTTGGGATTCTCTCTCTCTCTCTCTCTCAAAATAAATAAGCAAAAAATGTACTGTAAAGAAAAGGAGTTTTAGAATCTGGGTTCTAAAAGGCCAAGCAAAGTGGACTAAATAAATAATGGCCTATTTAATTAAAATAATTGTCTATTTTCATACAATATAGGTTCAGTTAGATTTAAAATTTTTTAAGAAAATGCTTTATAAAGAGAAAAATTGGCCCACCATTTCCTAGGAGAAGAAAAAAGGCTTAACTAATTTTAGTTTAGAAGAAAGAAAACATGATTTAAAAGTTAAAAAACAATGATGATGTTCCTTCACATTTGAACCTTTCATAGTTTTAAAATGTTTCCTTCATAATTATCTGAATTAATGTTGAACAGTCCTTACCAAGGGCAAGGCCATCATTGTTGTTGACATTTTGCAGATGACACAGCTCTAGCTTAAGTTCACACAGAATTCTATCCTAGGTCCTCTCACTCCTGATCCGGTGCTCTTTCCAATAAATCTTACTGCAAGTGAGAGAAAAAAATGGAGTTAGATAAATAATAAACTCATTAAAGACATCACTTCCTGGGTTCCCCGGGTGGCTCAGTCGATTAAACGTCCGATTTAGCTCAGGTCATGATCTCACGGTTTGTGAGTTTGAGCATCACATCAGGCTCTCTACTGACAGCACAGAGTCCTCTTCGGATCCTCTGTCCCCCTCTCTCCCTGCCCCTCCCGCTCTCATTCTCTCTCTCTCAAATATTTTTTTTTAAAAAGGCATCACTCCCTTCAAAGGTGAGAATCTAAGAACTCAGCATGTAAGTACCATAATGGCGTACCCACACAAAAAAGGAACCTTCGGAAGGTCTTGAAAGAAACCTCTTCTATTACACACTTTCCTCCCACCTTGAACATAAATGGGCTTCTAGTAGTAATCATATCATTAGAAACATCCACCCTCCTCTAAAATTGTCCATGGAAATTAAAAGGTCATTGAAGAACGTTGCAAATATTATCAGCTGTTGCTAAAGTTGCAAAGTAAGAAATCTGATGGGCTGATCTGTGCTCCAAGGGGACTCTTTTTCTATGAAGACTCATTATCTCAACCCAGCCTTTCCAGATAATAAAAGAATTTAAAAAACATGTGTGCTCATATGGGGGGGGGGGGCGGTGGAAACAGATGCATGGTAAGCTAGTAAGACTTCAAGACAAAATTTTTCCTTAAGAATTATGAGTAATATGTTTAAGAGCATCTTCTCTTTTAAATTAGGAAGTACCAAAAAGTGTGATGTGGGTCAGGAAAAAAAATTATCCTTTGAAAACTTCATTTTTGCAAGTAATGGAGCCTTTCTGAGATGTCAGAGATGTATGTACTCAGACTTTTTATACCATTTGATGTTTTTAAGCTGACTTTAAAATAGACATAATAATCACACTGAGTTTAAACCGGAAATTTAGCAAAACCAGAAGAAATATAAATTGTTTACAACCAACCAAATGCCAGAGACAGAGAAGCAAATAAGATACCCTCTCTCCCTTCCCGGAGTTTACAGCAGTTTAGAAAGAAAACAGAAATAGAATAAGAAATGGGTGGTACTCAAATTGCAATTTGGCTAGCCTTCCAAAGTGTAGAGGCTGGTATGGAAATGAAGGAAGATTTCATGAGGAATAAGGTCTAAGCTTAGATTCCCCGCAGGAGTGACCTGATGACCTTTTGAAGATTGATGACTTTTCGGGGTTGTTCGTCTCAGCCCTTTATTTTCTTCCAGCAGCAGTCACGTACCTTGGAAAGAGCAGGCAGGTGGGGACCACTTAGATGGCGGAGGCAAGATGAATCATGTACTTTATCTCCTTAAGATCAGGTACTTAGCATGGTTTAAACAAATGTAGAAATCCTGAGTTATTTTTAAATATTTTTAAAGCTATTTTTAAAAAAATTTTAGGGAGGAAGTGTGCACAGGAGCAGGGGGAGGGGCAGAGGGAGGGAGGGAGAGAGAGAGAGAGAGAGAGAGAGAGAGACAGACAGACAGACAGACCCAAGCAGGCATCACACCCAGGGCAGAGCGCAGTGCAGGACTCAGTTTCCCAACCGTGAGATCATGACCCGAGCTGAAATCAAGAGTCAGATGCTTAACCGACTGAGCCACCCAGGCGCCCCCTTTTTAAATAGTGACCTAGCTGTTTCTGAGAGCATTTGTTTGTTTGTTTGCTTTTTATTAGAGTTATTCCTCAATTTGTAAATTTGTAGGAACGAGTTCAGTCTGTTAACAGTTTTGGTAGAAATGGGGCAGGATGCCTCAATGTGGTCTTGCTTCCCCAGTGAGACATTTTTCAAATTTGCAATGCCAAAGTTACACCACTAAAGCAAGGGGATTTGGTCTTCTGCCTCTACCCTCCACGTGGAATGTCCTTACAAGGACCCAAAATATTCACATTTGAGTGATCAAAGAATCCACTGTTTGAAAACTGCCACTAATTTAGTGAGTATATTTGTAAAAATCAAGAATATAGGGATCGGTACCATTTCCCCCTGCTCTATGACTTGTCTGGTGTTATCAGCCTACCTAGGAAGGAAGTGGATTTTTTTTCTCCCAAATGAGCTTTTTTTTTTTTTAAAAAAAAGCTTATTTATTTGTTTTGAGAGGCAGGATGTGAGTAGGGGAGGGACAGAAAAAGGAGGAGAGAGAGAATCCCAAGCAGGCTCCCCTGTGTCAGCACAGAGCCCAGTGTGGGGCTCAAATTCATGAACTCTAAGATCATGACCTGAGCTGAAATCAAGATTTGGACGCTTAACCGACTGAGCTGCCCGGGCGCTCCTTTCGTCGTAACCATTTTTAAGTGTGCAGTTCTGAGTGCTTGCAAGCAGGTTGTTGTGCCACCAATCTCCAGAGCTCTTTCTGTCTTGCACAGCTGAAACTCTGCATGCATAAAACCCAACCCTCCTCCCTCACCCCCTGGCCTGTCCCCCTCTGCTTTCTGTCTCTATGAATTTGACTTCCCTAGGTAGTCACAGAATTGGAATCATACACTACTTGTCTTTTCATGTCTGGTTCATTTCACTTAGCATAGTGGCCTCAAGGTTTGTCCGTGTTGTAGCGTGAGTCAGAATTCCCTTCCTTATTAAGGCTGAATAATATTCCATGGCACGTACAGACCACATTTTGTGTATCCATTCACCTGTCAGCGGACGCTTGGGCGGCTTCCCCCTTTTGGCTGTTGTGAATAATGCTGCTGTGAACACGGGTGTGCAGATATCTCTTTGAGACTCTGCTTTTAATTATTTAGGATACCTACCCAGAGTGGAATTGCTAGATCAAATGGTAATGCTATTTTTAATTTTTTGAGGGCCCACCATACTGTTTTCCATAATGGCTATACCATTTGCCATTACCACGCCAGGAAAAACTTACATTTCCAAGTAACACCGTAAGTGGAAGTATAGTTAGTAAAAAGTATACGTATGTCAGAGCACCTGGGTGGCTCAGCCCGTTAAGCATCCAACTTCAGCTCAGGTCATGATCCCAGGGTGTGTGAGTTCACACCCTGCATGGGGCTCTCCACTGTCCGTGCGGAGCCTGCTTTGGATCCTCATAGGAGCACCTAAGTGGCTCCGTCAGTTAAGCGTCCAACTCTTGATTGAGGCTCAGGTCATGATCCTAGGGTCATGGAATCCAGCCCTGCATCGGGCTCCACACTAAGCGTGGAGCCTGCCGAGGATTCATTCTCATTCTCCCCTCTCCCCTCTCTTCTCTCTCCCCTCATCCCTCTCCGCCTGCTCACTCTCATTCTCTCTCTCTTTCTCTCAAATAAACAAACAAACAGGATCAACATCTAGGGTGAATGAAAGAAGCAGGAATGCGCATTGAATTACATTGCAATGAAATCACAACAAAGGCCTTGGGCAACCCCACAGGGAGTTCTGTGGCCTTTAGAATGGTCTCAAGTTGGCCTAAGGGACCCAGGCCTCTAGACCCCAGTAGTCATAGGACCTGGGTGGTCCTTCAGGAAGAAAGCACAGTTCCGGGTGAGGCACCTCTCCTTAGTCTGTGGCGTGGCCCAGAGAGAGACCCCTATGAGACGCGTCAGCTGCTACACGTCAGTGTCAGTCTCGTGATGGAATGCTGCCGGGTCCACCTGACCTGATGACTCTGTGAGTCTCAGCCCCTGCTGAGCAGCTCTGGGTGCACTGGCTCTTGTTCGGTGGGCAGTGCTCCACCTTTACGAGGGACCAGGCTCTCTCTTGCAAAGTGCATCGTTCTGCACTGCGGATAGCATGGATGTACTCCAGACCCTAGGGGTCTAAACTGTAATTATCCCATTGGGGCTGCCATAAACTCCACACACACACAGCTGTTTTCACACCAGACGTACTTCTGCTGCGGCAACGTCTGCCAAGTTGTAGGACCCTCGCGGCAGAATCGCTTGTACTTGAGCCTGGACGTGCTGGAGAGCTGTTTTCTGCTCTGGAAACCACACAAAGCTGGTTGCTTTGCTTATCAACTAGTGTGGGGGGCAGAGTAGCGCTCGCATGTATACGATAAGCTGCCTCCAGAAACTGGAGTTGTGTTTCCATCTTGGTGGTGAGAGTTGCAGGGTGTAAATTGTGTCTTGTATTGTTGAGGGGATGTCCCAGCATGCCTCAGACCACCGGACCACCAAACTCTTCACTTTTGTGGCGTTCTGGAAGGCATGTATATTGTCCAGTCATCCGGTGGCTTTGCCACCTTTTGCTTATTTGGTCCAATTAACGTAATGCATCAATACAGTGGATCGATCCAGTAGATGGATGTGGTGCTTCGTGGGATGTCCAAGTGATCGCGATCCCTTTAGACTGTATTATGCAGGGGGGCGGGGAGTGAGCCCTGGCACAAGACCATGAACGTCCCAAGTTCACGCAGACTGCTTCCGATCCTTTCTCACGACAGAAATGGGGAAGATTGCACTGATGAGGTTAGTGACTGCTGACTAGGTACCTGAGACCATGTCACCCTGTCCCCACAGCAGCACAGCTGTGCGTGCAGTGGGCCTCAGCCAGAGCTGTTAGTAGTCCATTGTCATCCTCTTGGGCCCAGCTGGCCTTTCGAAGGGTCTGGCTGGTGAATTTAACGCATCCTCGCCTGGGATAGGTAGGCATCCCTGCATCCTTTGGGTTTTTAAGGCTGGCACTAATTTCTGTTGCCTCCAGGATGTGATACAGACAGTTCCTGACTTAGGATGAATTAACTTGAGACTTGCTGACTTGGTGATGATGTGAAAGAATTCAGTAGAGCTTGTACTTCAGCCTGTTGATTTTTCTGCCCAGGCTAGCAACAGGCAGTACGATCCTCGCTGGGGGTGCTGGGCAGCGGTAGTGAATTGTAGCTTCCAGCCTGCCACCCAGTCGGGAGAGTCGACAACCAATGCGCATATAGCCATTGTGTACCCATACGACCGTTCTGCTTTTCATTTTCAGTACAGTGTTCAATAAATTACATGAGCTGTTTGACACTTCATTATAAAAAGGCTTCGTGTAAAATGATTTTGCCCAACTGCAGGCTAATGTAAGTGTTCAGAGCACATCGAAGTCGGCTAGGGTAAACTCTGAGGTTCAGTAGGTTAGGTGTCCCAAATGCATATTTGACTTGCTATATTTTCAACTTAGGGTACATTCACTGGGACACAACCCATCGTAAGTCAAGGAAGAGCTATATCGTTTTCATTTAATACTTTGACCAAGGGGAGGAGGGTCATGGACAGTTTGAATTTCTTCTGTTTGTCTTTTCCCGCTACAATAGCTCTTGGCACTGGCCAAGGGACCAATGTCAGGGCCCTGTCAATGACAGAGTAAGCCCATGCCCGAAGTATATGCAGAACAAGGGAATGACCTCCTGGTCCCCATTTACCTTCATTCTAAGAGGGAACAATTATGACACTCTGATGATACATATAAATGTCACCTAGGACTCTATACCCAGTTTCCCAAATGTTTGGCTATTTTCTTTTCCCCAGTACACCACTGATTAAATGATGGAAGGTCTCTTTGGAAAAAGAGTGGCAAAATCACTACTGTATGTTCCTGCTGCGGTGTTTCAGGGTTGCTCCCCCTGGGAATCCAACCTCTCCTTTAGTCAATGGGCTCACAATCTGAAAACTGCTACGGGTGTGGAAACCGAGTAAGGGATCGTGGCTTTGTATTGAGGCAGCTTCTGATCATCCGTCTTTGGTTTCTTTGGATTTCTTGGATCACCCATCTATGGGTTGGCCAATACCTTTGCTGACTGGTGTGTTCCTATTGATCCTGAGCACAGATAGCCCCCTCCGGGTCAGGCAGAAGGCTGCTATTCCAACCTCACCAAGCATTACAATGATTGTGCCCACCTAGCTTCTGTAGGTTAAGTGCTGCCCCTTGGGCACTATTATTTTGACATCCCGATTGTCCTGCTTTCAGAGAGTCCAGTTCTTCCTTGGTATTTCCTACCTTTTGCTGAGTATAGAACTGGATGCCTACACCGAGCTTCTCAGTCAACGCCTCTTTCGCCAGTGAATTTCTTCTTATAGCTTTGATTTGTACCAGTTACTTCGGGCGCTCACACGGAGCATGGTCATCTGGTTGGGTTTCTGCCCAGTGATCTAGCTACTCTATACCCACTTTCTGAATCTTTTCATCCCTTCTCACAGCAACTTGAAAAGAAAATTTGAGCGTTCTGTCTCACACTTAGCATGAACTATCGCTTTCTTCAACTTTCCAAGAGCCATACTCCGGACGAGTTAGCACTGTTTCCTGGGTCTTTGCCAAGGTGTTAAATGATCACCCAGGAGGATGTTGCCATGTTGATAAGCTCTCGCTTGTACAACTTTCTGTTTCAGTCCCCTTGAACCAGCCACTTCAGGGTCCATATGGACTCCCTGGCCCTTGCCCATACGTGTTGGGGAAATTGCCCCATGATTTTGGGGGGGGGGATATAATCTCTTTTTTGTCTTACTAGTCCTAGCATTTTCCTAGCATACTTTTGGTGTGTTTTAACGCTGATGTCAAGGGGGCAGGAGGGGAGACGGCGGCAAATCCTGACTGGGGCATTTGTTGTCTTGCAAGGCAGAGGCTTCTACATCACCTTCAGGCGAGGGAGGAACAATAGACTTTACTGCGAAGAGTGGGCCATTTCTTCGGGTCTTCTTAGGGTCTGGTTATGATAAGCAGCTTCTAAAATGGCTTCCAATACTCCCTACCCCCTGGTACTTAGGCCCTTGTGTAATCACCAATCTTGAGTGTTGGCAGGACCTAGTGGCTTGCTTCTAATAAATAGAATACAGCCAAAGCGTTGGGATGTCACTTTGGAAATTCGATTATAAAAGACCATGCACCTTTCTGTGCACCTTTTCCCTCTTTGGTTCTGTTCCCTTGCTTGTTCTCTTACGAGCTTCTCTATGAAAAAGGCGCACATGATGAGGAACCGAAGGCAGCCTCCAGACAAGAGATAATGAGGAACCTAGGCCCTCAGTTCACACAGATCACAGAAAGGGAATCATGCCAACAATCGCAGGAAGAAGCTCAGAAGTGAGTATTTTCTCCAGTCAGCCCTGAGAGGGCTGCATCTCCTCAGCTGACCCCTAACCGTAGCCATGTGAGAGACCCAGCTTTGACCAGCCCAGCCAAAGACCAGAATTACCCACAGAAACAGAGGTAACAAGCGTTGTTGCTTTAAGCTTGTAAGTTTTGGAGTAACTTGTTACACAGCAACGGATGACTGATATGCCAGAGATTCAGGATATTTAAATGGACTGACCTGGATGTCCCCATTCCTGTTCTCTGTGTTCCACCCCTTCTGAATCACATTCCCGACTTGGGACAGCAGAGCTATTGGGACTGGGAACCCTACCTCCTCTAAAGCTCTGCTCTTCTCGTAATTAATTTCTGAACCTGATCTTGAGTGTTTTTCTGCCTTCTAGCTAAAAGAGGTGAGAATCTTGATATTCTTCTAAAGCCAGGTCCTCTGGCTTTTACAATTAGCTTTTAATTGGTGTTTAACTTTTCATTGTCTTTCTCCAGAGTATAGATGGCTTCAGCCACAGTGATCCAATTCTGTGTTCCTGATAGTTATGATGTCCTTACATTTCTTAAACACCTGATATATTGCACCCACCAGTGCGTTCTTTTCCACTAATAAATCCTTGAAATGCACAGTAGGAAGCAGCTACAAAAACTCTGAAGCCCTGAGAAAGCTATGCCTCGAAAGCCAACCTAAGATGCAGCTATCGCACTTAATACACAAGAAAGAACTCACAAAAGAAAACTGCAATCTGTATGTCTTACATCTGAAGAATAGTACAAGACCTACAAAAATTGCTTAGAATTAGCAACTGCCAATTCTTGGAGGTTTATTTTCGTTTGGTTTTTCCATGCAGGGGTTTCATTCACATGTATGTGTCTGTATTTGCTTTTGACCCCTGGTTCAAGTGGCTACCAGTTCTATATTTGAGGGTGGGTTTTTTGTACCCAAACTAAGAGCATCATGCAGGGCTCGGCCCCTGGGAAAATCGGTTATGTTCTGCAGGGAAGAGTCACCTCCAACATCCTGGCTTTGCCCATAAGTTTAATGAGACTAGAGTGTTGTGTGAATATGAAGCATTTTCTGATAAAACTGGTGTATTTTTACCTACTTCCAGAGAGGGTAAAAAAAGTTTAAAGCCTATTAAACTCAGAATTCCTATTGGGGGGCCTGGGGGGCCCAGTCAGTTAAGCGTCTGACTTCGGCTCAGGTCATGATCTCACAGTTGGTGAGTTCTAGCCCTGCATCGGGTTTTGTGCTGACAGCTCAGAGCCTGGAGCCTGCTTCGGATTCTGTGTCTCCTTCTCTCTCTGCCCCTCCCCAATTTGTGCTCTGTCTCTCTATGTCTCTCAAAAAATAAATATATGGAAAAAAAATTTTTTTAAAGAATTCCTATTAAGATTAGCTTATAGGAACTGATAAGCACATACAAATCTAACAAAGATTAAAAAAAACTTAAAAATATTGAAAAGAAGCTGAACTTTTATTTTTTAATTATGAAGTCCCTTTAAAAAAAAATAAAACCTTTCACAGAAACTAACAAACCAAATTATAATGATGTCATCACTGAGAGATGACAGGAAGTGCAGCCACTAGTCACACAAAAAAATAATAAATAATACACTAAAAAATCTGAGGCACTTCCAAGATTGATAAATAAATGGATATTTGTATTTGAATCTAGATTTATTTAATACTCTTAATTAATATGAATCCTTGAACAATCTTGGCCTCTTGAGGGTGGGTGGAATCCATTAATTTTCCCATCAAAATTATTGGAAATAAAAATATATATTTTTGGAAGTGTATGCTACTTGACTTTTCAAGTAGCAACAGAATTTTCAGACACAGTTAACAAAATCGCTCTTTAAGCGAGGAATAAAGGTAATACACTCCCGTGTTCTCCTTAGTCCTTTACGAAATACACAAGTCATGGAAAATTGTGTTTCCTCTGTGAGCCCTCCCACCCCCTCACCTGATTCTGATTACTCTAAAGCACATCAGACTTCAGAGACCTATCACTGTGTGTAAATATTCCGTTAGGGATCTCTAAAAGGCACTGCTTTTGTTTTAACTTAAAACACTTTTATGTCTTTTAAAAAATAATACTCTAATATTGTCAATATTTAGCATTTGCCTTTTAATTTTGTATTAAATAATTTTTTTTATTAATTTTTTTTAACGTTTATTTTTGAGACAGAGAGAGACAGAGCATGAACAGGGGAGGGGCAGAGAGAGAGAGGGAGACACAGAATCTGAAACAGGCTCCAGGCTCTGAGCTGTCAGCACAGAGCCCGACGCGGGGCTCGAACTCACGGACCATGAGATCGTGACCTGAGCCGAAGTCGGACGCTTAACCGACCAAGCCACCCAGGCGCCCCAATAATTTTTAAAATTATAGTTCATTTCAGGGCACCTGGGTGGCTTGGTCATGGAGTGTCTGTCTTTAGCTCAGGTCATGATCTTGCAGTTCGTGAGTTCGAGCCACACATCAGGCTCTACACTAACAGTGTGGACCCTGCTTGGGATTCTCTCTGTCCCTCTCTCTGGCCTTGACCTGCTCTTTCTGTCTTCCCCCCTCCTCCCTCCCTCCCTCAAGATAAGCTTAAAAAAGTTAAAACAAAAATCCATAGTTGTTTCAAACAAATCCATTTATTACAAGTGGTTAATAGGTCTCAATTCTCTTTTAATCTTTAGGTTCCCGGGGCGCCTGGGTGGCTCAGTTGGGTGAACATCTGACTTTGGCTCAGGTCATGATCTCCCGGTTCATGAGTTCAAGCCCTGCATTGGGCTCTGTGCTGACAGCTCAGAGCCTGCTTGGGATACTCTCTCTGTGCCCCTCCCCATCTCTCTCTCTCTCTCTCTCTCTCTCTCTCTCTCTCTCTCTCTCTCTCTCTGAAAAATAAACATTTTTTTTAAAAATCTTTAGGTTCCCCCCATATCTTTTCTTCATTCAATTTTTTGTTGGAAAAGGTAATGATTTGTTGTTGTTCTGGAGATTTTAGTGTAGTTTGAATTTTGCTGAATGCTTCCTGTAATGTTATATGTGCACCTGTTCCCTGTATTTCCTGATAATTTCTAGGTATATGAGTTGCAGTTTTGGAAGACAAGACTACTCCATAGGTGATGTTGTGTACTTCCTTCTAGTTGTCTCTTTATGATGTTAGCTGCTGAATATACGGTAATTATGTGTTACCACGCCTTTCCTGTGATGTGGTGAGCCCTTTGGAGAGCAAAGGCTGTATTCATCACTTTATCCGTACTATGTAGTACAGTTTAATATAATAGGTGCCCAATATTTCCTAAAAGTTTAGTGAATCCAGGTGCTCATGGTTCAGGGTCAGCTTTCACTAACTCTTTCTAGATCATTGGCAAGATAATTAATTTGTAATGAATCTTGTTTTCATGGTCGGTAAATGAAGAGATTGGCTTAAACATGGCCTCTATGCTTCCTTCAATGATTATATGAAATGGTCATACAAAGATCAAGAATATGAGCTATCTTTCCCACACCAAAGATTTCAAGAAGTAAGGGAACCCAGCCCACGTGCACATACTGAGTAAGAAACAATCTTTTCTGGGTTTTTCTTTAAAGCTTTCCACAGGACTACATTTGTAAATAGTGCACCAAATTTGGAATAGAATATAATTTGTTGGTTGCATCTATCAAACTGAAGCAAATAATGTTAAATTCCCTTCTATGATGGATAAGAATATATCAAATACATGATATTTGAACACATGTGAATAACTGAATAAATTCTGCTAAGAAAAATGCTCCAAGCAGAGAGAGAGCCAGTTGTCCATAAACAGGTACATAACTTAATTATCAAACCACCCTCCATCCTTAAACACCGTTTACTTAATTCCCACCAAATAGAAAAATGAACTAATCACCTTGAAGACGGTGATGAGAAATCAGTCATCTTTACATAGATATATACAATCATATACAACTGTTATTAGAATAAATATTAAAATTCATCTTTAGAAGTAACACAGTATAGACCTGAGTAAATGGAAGTAAAAAAATGCAAGTATATTATATCATGGGCTCTATTTTCAAATATATAAAAATAAACTGCCTTTTGAAAAAGGCTTTGTAGGTTTTATTCAAATTTATACCCAAATTACAAGAAAATATTTAAAAGTATAAAACAATGTCAGCTCTCAGATTACTGTCTTAGGTTTAACCTTACATTTGTTCATCTTTTTTTAAAGTTATTATTTCATTGTTCCTTTTAAAAAATGTTTTTAGTGTTTATTCGTTTTTGAGAGCGAGCGAGAGAGCACAAGTGGAGGAGGGACAGAGAGAGAGGGAGACACAGAATCCGAAGCAGGCTCCAGGCTCCGAGCTGTCAGCCCAGAGCCCGACGCGGGGCTCCAACTCATGAACCATGAGATCATGTCCTGAGCTGAAGTTGGACACTTAACCAACTGAGCCACGCAGGCATCCATTAAACTGTTAATTTTAATTCCAGTTAGTTAACACACAGTGTTGCATTAGTTTCAGGTGACTACGTAGGGATTCACCACTTCTCTACATTACCCTGTGTTCCTCACAACAGATGAGGAACATCTGTTGGAGAGGATTAATCTCCATCCTCTATTTCAGCCATCCCCCCGGTACTTCCCCCCTCGTAACCATCAGTCTGTTCCCTATAATTAAAAGTCTGTTTCCTGGTGGCCTCTTTGTTTTTATTTTCCTTTTGCTTGTTTGTTTTGTTTCTTAAATTTCACCTATGAGTGAAATCATATGTCATTTGTCTTTCTCTGTTGGACTTACTTTACTTAGCATTATACTCTCTATAATGGCAAGATTTCATTCCATTTTATGGCTGAGTGATATTCCATTATATATAATGGGATATAACACACACACACCACTCTTCTTCATTCATCAGGCAATGGACACTCGGGCTTCTTCCAAATCTTGGCTATTGTAAATGCCGCTATGAATATAGGGGTGCGTGTATCCCTTTGAATTAGTGTTAATACATTCTTTGGGTAAATAACCAGGAGTGCAGTTGCTGGATAGTGCATAAGGTAGTTCTATTTTTAACTTTTGGAGGAACCACCTCCCTCTTTTCCTTGGTGGCTACACCACTTTGCATTCCCACCCACGGGGCACAAGTGTTTCTTTTTCTCCACATCCTCAAAATACCTGTCATTCCTTCTGTTGCTGATGTTAGCCATTCTGACGGGTGTGAGGTGATAGCTTATTGTACTTTTAATTTGCATTTCCCTGATGGTAAGAGATGATGAGCATATTTTCATGTGTCTATTGACCATCTGGATGTCTTCTTTGGAGAAATGTCTATTCATGTATTCGGCCCATTTTTAAATGGGATTATTTGGATTTTGTAAGTTCTTTATGTGTTTTGGATACTAACTCTTAATCAGCTATGCCATTTGCAAATATCATCTCCCATTCTGTGGGCTGTCCTTGACTTTTGTTGATCATTTCCTCTGCTATGCAGAAGCTTTTTGGTTTGATGCAGTCCCTATAGTTTATTTTTGCTTTTATTTCCCTTGCCTCAGGAGACACATCTAGAAAAAAGTTGTTATAGCTGATATCAAAGAGGTTACTGCCTTTGTTCTCTTTTAGGATTTTTTGTTGATGGTTTCTGGTCTCAGTTTTAGGTCTTTAATCTATTTTGAGGGTATTTTTGTGTATGTTGTAAGTACGTGGTACAGTTTCTTTCCTTTGTATGTTGCTTTCCAGTTTGCTCGGCACCGTTTTTTGAAGAGACTCTCCTTTTCCCGTTGGATATTCTGTCCTGCTTTGTCAAAGGTTAATTGACCATATAATTGTAGGTTTGTTTTTTTTTTTCTGGATTTTCGGTTCTGTTCTCTTGGTCTATACGTCTAGACCTGTGATGCCTCCAGCTTTTCTTTTCTTTTTCAGGGTTGCTTTGGCTCTTGGGGGTCATCTGTGGCTCCGTACACATTTTAGGATTGTTTCTTCAAGTTCGCTGAAAAATGCTGTTGTTATTTTGGGAGGGATTATATTAAATGTGCAGACTGCTTTGGATAGGGTAGACATGTTAGCAGTATTCTTCCGATCCACGAGCATGGAATGTCTTTCCATTTCACTGTGTCATCTTCAGTTTCTTTCATCAACATGTTATCGTCTTCCGAGCAGAGATCTTTCACCTCTTTGAATAGGTTTATTCCTAGGTATCTTACTATTTTGGGTGCAACTGTAAATGGGGTTACTTTAGTAATTTCTTTCCGCAGCTCCATTTTTGTGTCTAGAAATGCAACAGATTTCTGTACATTGATTTTGTACCCTGAAACTTACGTAAATTCATTTGATCAATTCTGCCAGTTTTTTGGTAGTCTTTCGAGTTCTTCCATATAGGGTATCATGTTATCTTTAAATAGTGAACGTCTTACTTCTTCCTTACCAATTTTGATTTCTTTTATTTCTTTTCGTTGTCTATTGCTGTGGCTAGGACTTCTGATTCTATGTTGAATAAAAGTGGTGAGAGGGGACATCTTTGTCTTATTCCTGGCCATAGAGGAAAAGCTCTCCATGTTTCCTCATTAAGAATGATATTAGCTGTGGGTTTTTCATAGACTTTATTATGTTCTGCGAAACCCTACTTCGTTGAGGGTTTTAATCATGAATGGATGTTTTACTTTGTCACATGCTTTTTCTGCATTTATTGAAACGCTCATATGTTTCTTAACCTTTCTCCTATTGATGTGATACATCACATGTTTGGTTTGTGAATATTGAACCACCCTTGAAACCCAGGAATAAACCCCACTTGGTTGCAGTGAATGATTTTTTAAATGTATTATTGGATTCAGTTTGCTAGTATTTTATTGAGGGTTTTCGCATCTGTTTTCTTCAGGGATATTGGCCTGTAGTTCTCCTTTTAGTGGTGTCTTTATCTGATTTTGGTATCAAGATAATGCTGGCCTCATAGAATGAATTTGGAAGTATCCCTTCCTTTTATATTTTTGGAATAGTTTTAGAAGAATAGGTCCGGGGGCATGTAGGTAGCTCACTCTGTCACGTGTCTGACTCTTGGTTTCAGCTCAGGTCATGGTCTCATGGTTCATGAGTTTGAGCACTGATAGTGCAGAGCCTGCTTGGGATGCTCTCTCTTCCTCTCTGTCTGCCCCCTCCCTGCTCACACTCTCCCTCTGAAAATAAATAAGTAAATTTAAAATAAATAAATAAAAAGAAAGAGGGGGAAGAGAAGGAGGAGGAGGAGGAGGTCTGAACTCTTCTTAAATGTTTGGTAGAGTGTCCCTGTGAAACCATCTGTCCTGGACTTCTGTGTTTTGGGGGTTTTTGGATTACTCACTAACCTTTGTTGTTGGTTGTCAGTCTCTTCAAAGTTTCTAGTTCCTCCTGTTTCAGTTTGGGGAGTTGATATGTTTCTAGGAATTTATCCCATTTCTTGTAGATCGTCCAAGTTGTCGGCATGTACTTTTTCATAATTTTCTCTTATCGTTTGATTTCTTTGGTGCTGGTTGTTACTTCTCCTTTCTCATTTGTGATTTTATCTATTTGAGTCCTTTCTCTTTTTCTTGGTAATTCTGGCTAGAAGTTTATCGATTTTATTGATTTTTCCCCCCAAAACACCAGCTTGTTGTTTCATTTACCTTTTCTATTATTTTTCTAGGTTATGTATCATTTATTTCTACTCTAATCTTGATTATTTCATTCCCCTGCTGATTTTAGGTTTGCTTCTTTTTTCTTTTTCTGGCTTCTTTAGGCGCAAGGCTTAGGTTGTATGTTTGAGATTTTTCTTCTTGAGGTCAGCTTGTATTATTGCTATAAACTTCCCTCTTAGAACCACTGTTGCTGCCCCCCAAAGATTTTGAACTGTTGTGTCTTCATTTTCACTTTTTTCCACGTACCTCTTAATTCCTTCTTTGATTTCCTGGTTGAGCCATTTATTGCTGAGTAACATGTTATTTAACCTCCATGTATTTGTGGTCTTTACAGATTTTTTTTCTTGTAGTTTATGTCTCGTCTCCTAGCATTGTGGTCAGACAAGATGCATGGTGTGACTTTGCTCTTAATGAGTTTGCTGACGTTTGTTTTGCAGGCTAATGTGTGATCTATTCTGGAGAATGTTACATGTGCCCTCAGGAAGAACGTGTATTCTGCTGTTTTAGGATGGAGTGTTCTGGACGTATCTGTTAAATCCATCTGGACCAGTGTGTCATTCAAAGTCATTGTTTCCTTACTGAGGTTTTACTTAGATGATCTGTCCATTGATGTAATTGGGTGTTAAAGTCCCCTACTGTTATTGGGTTATTATCGATTAGTTCCTTTATGTTTTTTTTTAACTGTTGTATGTATTGGGGTGCTCCTATGTCAGGTGCATATTTGCAATTCTATCTTTTTTTTTTTTTTTTTGGATTGTTCCCTTTATTGTTACAGAGTATCCGTCTTTATCTCTGCTTACAGTCTTTGTTTTAAGGTCTATTTTGTCCAATACACGTATTGCTACTCTGGCCTTCTCTTGATATCCATTTGTATAATATTTCCCCATTCCCTGACTTGGAATATGCAGGTATCTTTAGGTCTAAAATAGGTCTCTTGTAGGCAGTATATAGATGGGTCTTGTTTTTTAATCAAATTGCCACGCTCTGTTTTGATTGGAGCATTTAGTCCCTTTACATTCAAAATAATCATTGATAGATTTGTATTGCCATTGTATTACTTGTTTTCTGGTTGTTTCTAAAGATTTTCTCTGATCCTTTCTTCTCTTTCTCTCATGTTTGCCAAATTTTCTTTAATTATATATGTGGATTTCTTTTTCTTTATCATGTTTATTAGTGGTTTTGATATACAGTTACCATTAGGTTGTGTATAACCCTTCTGCATACAGCAGTGTGTGTTAAGATGATGGTAATTTAAGTTTAAACCCATTCTTTTCTCCTCTCCTCCCCACGCTATAGGTATATATTGTTATATTTTATATCCTTTTTCATGAGTTCCTTGACTGATTTTTTTTTACAGAAATATTCACTTTTACTGCTTTTGTGTTTTCTGTATTTATACTGTCACTTTTGATCTCTCCTTTCCAATCAAAGAATCTCCTTTAAGATTTCTTGCAGGGCTGGTTTAGTGGCCACAGGTTTAGTCTTCATCTGGGAAACTCTTTATCCTTCCTTCTATTCTGAATGATAGCCTTCCTGGGTAGAATATTCTTGGCTGCAGATTTTTCCCATTCAGCACTTTGAATATATCATGCCACTCCCTTCAGACTTGCTAAGTTTCTGTTGAAAAACCTCCAGCTAGCCTTATGGGTTTTCCCTTGTAAGGTAAGGACTTCTTTTGTCTTGCAACTTCTGAAATTTTCTCTTTTATCACTATATTATGTAATTTTATTTCTAATACGTCTTGATGTATAATATGTCATATGTATAATACGAATATCTGCTTTTGTTAATTTTGCTGGGAGTTCTCTGTGCCTCCTGGATCTGGATGTCTATTTCCTTCCCCAGATTAGGGAAGTTTAGAGCTACTTTTTCTTCAAATCACTTTTCTGCCCCTCGTTCTCTCTCTTCGTCTGAGACTCCTATGACATGAAAGTTACTACACTTGATGGAGTCACTGAGTTCCCTAAGTCTGTTCTTTTTTTTTTTTTTCAATTTTTTTAAACATTTATTTATTTTTGAGAGACAGAAACAGAGCGTGAGTGGGGGAGGGGCAGGGAGAGAGAGGGAGACACAGAATCGGAAGCAGGCTCCAGGCTTCCAGCTGTCGGCTCAGAGCCCAACGCGGGGCTCGAACTCACAAACTTTGAGATCATGACCTGAGCCGAAGTCGGACACTTAACCGACTGAGCCACCCAGGCGCCCCTCTAAGTCTATTCTTGTTTTGCATAATTTATTTTCTCTCTTTTGGGGCTCTTGGATGGCTCAGTCTGTTAAGCATCTGACTCTTGATTTTGGCTCAGGCCATGATGTTACGATTTGTGAGATCAAGCCCCACTCTCAGCACAGAGCCTGCTGGGGATTTTCTCTCTCCCTCTTTCTCTCTGACCCTCCCCTGCTTGTGTGCTTGCTCTCTCACTCTCTCGCTCTCTCAGAAGATATATAAACTTAAAAAAAAATGTTTTTCTCTTCTGTTCAGCTTGATTACTTTCCATTACTGTGTCTTCCAGGTCACTGATCAGTCTTCTACTTCTTTCCTCCTGCCGTTCGTTCTGTCAAGCGCGTTGCCCGTTTCATTTCGTGTATCCTTTATCTCGACTGCGTTACTCTTTCTCTGTTTTAAACGTCTCACTCATGTCTCCCACTCTTTTCCCAAGTCCGGTAGGTATCCTTATGATCGTTGCTTTAAAGTCCGTATTTATCAGGTCTGTTACTTATCTCTGTTTTGCTTAGATCTCTGGCTGTGGCCTCATCCTGTTCATTGATTTCGGATAAATGTCTCCGTTTCCTCATTCGGTCTGCCTCTCCGTGTCTATTTGTCCGTGTTAAGAAATGCACCTGTGTCTTCTGCTCTTGAAAGTAGTGGCATAATTAAGTCACTGCCCTGCACTGCACTGTCTCCTGTTCACCGGAACCTGGCCCTTCGGGAGAGTGTCCTGTGCGTGTCGCTTGCGCCCTGCTCTTGTGTCTGGGTCACTTATCTTTTCAGTGAAGTCATCTGCGTTGACTCTCTGCCTGTCGCGGGGCTGTGCTTGCTCCCTGTGGCATTCGTGGCACCAGCCCTTGGGGGGCATACCACTGGGGAACTTGGGAGCAGAGCAAACTGAGCGCTGGGACACTTGTCCTATGCCTTATCCCCTGAAGTGCTGCAGCGGCCGGCAGCTGCACGCCAGGGGTATGCGGCTCGGCATGGTGTGGTGATTTGGCTCGTATTCAGCTATTTTGTTTTTTGTTTTTTGTTTTTTTTTTTTAAATTTTTTTTTACGTTTATTTATTTTTGAGACAGAGAGAGACAGAGCATGAACGGGGGAGGGGCAGAGAGAGAGGGAGACACAGAATCGGAAGCAGGCTCCAGGCTCTGAGCCATCAGTCCAGAGCCCAACGCGGGGCTCGAACTCACGGACCGTGAGATCGTGACCTGAGCTGAAGTCAGACGCTCAACCGACTGAGCCACCCAGGCGCCCCCCGTATTCAGCTATTTTGAATCGTCTCCACGTTTATTCGCTAGCTCAGCGGTCACAGAGCCCGTGGTCACATAGCCCCTTGGCAAAAACACACAGGACTCAGTAGAGCCTTGTTGAACTCATTATGGAATCAAAGTACAATTCATTTTTCTATTCCCAACGAAACTATTTTTCCACTCTGTGTTAACAAACCAGATACATTTGTATCATTCACTGGAAAGTAATGGTTGGATCAGAAATGAGAGTACCTGATTACCACCAGAAAAGGCAGATTCGGTAGGCAACGTCTAAAAGCAACAAAAATCAATTGGTTTTGAAACAGGCATCTTCATCATTGACCTCCCGTAATCGAAACAGAAATGTGTCCTTGTAATAAATGGTTTCCTAGGGTGAGAGCATTATTGCAAATAACAAAGCACAACATCTAAATAACCCTTTATTTTTTTTTAAAGCTGCGGATGCTATTATTATTCTTGAAAATCAACTTTAAAGATGAATCAGTTGGCTAAAACACATAATATGCACATGTACACACTCATACTCAAAAGCATTCTCTGATGTTAAACTCTTTAATGGGGAAAAAAAAAGCAAAGTAATTGCTTTTATGAATTTAAAACGTTTCTGTTCTAGAAGTGGTAAATACAAAATATGAATAAAGCTTATGATTCTAACATCATGATATATTCCTATATGTCGTATGATGTTCCACAGTTGAACTTAAATTCCTCTCTGTCACCTTAAACAGGGTGATTGCAAATGTGACTCCATTATCCTTCCGGTGGTAGACAAGCATGAGCTGACCCCAATTAGGATTTGCCCCAACATTTCAAGAATTTGACCCAGCTAAGATCATACTCCTCTAAACATTCTAATTACCAGATAATCTCTTGGTACCCACTCAATTTGTTACTGAATTCTTACCCTGTTTATTACTGTTACATTATATGTCCACGGAGATTTTGAGTACATTTTTCTCCATTTTGGCTTTGTCCTGTATTTTACAAATCCAGTTTACATTCAATCTTTGGTTGTTCTGTAGACCTCTGCTAAAATAAATACTTATCAACAACATAAATATTGAATAGGATTAAAACCAATACCACTTCTCCTCTAAATTTTCACCAACACACAGTTTTAGGAGTTTCACAAAAGTTGTGATCAATATAGGAAAGCTGATGTTACCATTGTGTAGAACATCGCACTTTTTGTACTGTACGAGATAATTTTTTTTCTTTCTAAATTTTCTTTTTTTTTTCAGTGTATGAAATTTATTGTCAGATTGGTTTCTATACAACACCCAGTGCTCATCCCAAAAGGTGCCCTCCTCAATGCCCATCACCCACCTTCCCCTCCCTCCCACCCCCCATCAACCCTCAGTTCTCAGTTTTTAACAGTCTCTTATGCTTTGGCTCTCTCCCACTCTAACCTCTTTTTTTTTCCTTCCCCTCCCCCATGGGTTTCTGTTAAGTTTCTCAGGATCCACATAAGAGTGAAACCATATGGTATCTGTCTTTCTCTGTATGGCTTATTTCACTTAGCATCACAC
This sequence comes from Neofelis nebulosa, assembly GCF_028018385.1. Classification (NCBI taxonomy): domain Eukaryota; kingdom Metazoa; phylum Chordata; class Mammalia; order Carnivora; family Felidae; genus Neofelis; species Neofelis nebulosa. Next base: position 18,014,482 of record NC_080784.1, read on the forward strand.
TCTCCAGTTCCATCCACGTTGCTACAAAGGGCCATATTTCGTTCTTTCTCATTGCCACGTAGGACTCCATCGTGTATATAAACCACAATTTCTTTATCCATTCATCAGTTCATGGACATTTAATGCTCTTTCCATAATTTGGCTCTTGTTGAGAGTGCTGCTATAAACATTGGGGTACAAGTGCCCCTATGCATCAGCACTCCTGTATCTCTTGGGTAAATTCCTAGCAATGCTACTGCTGGGTCAAAGGGTAGATCTATTTTTAATTTTCTGAGGAACCTCCGCACTGTTTTCCAGAGAGGCTGCACCAGTTTGCATTCCCACCAACAGTGCAGGAGGGTTCCCGTTTCTCCACATCCTCTCCAGCATCTGTAGTCTCCTGATTGGTTCATTTTGGCCACTCTGACTGACGTGAGGTGATATCTGAGTGTGGTTTTGATTTGTATTTCCCTGATGAGGAGCGACGTTGAACATCTTTTCATGTGCCTGTTGGCCATCTGGATGTCTTCTTTAGAGAAGTGTCTATTCATGTTTTCTGCCCATTTCTTCACTGGGTTATTTGTTTTTCGGGTGTGGAGTTTGGTGAGCTCTTTATAGATTTTGGATACTAGCCCTTTGTCCGATATGTCATTTGCAAAGATCTTTTCCCATTCCGTTGGTTGCCTTTTAGTTTTGTTGGTTGTTTCCTTTGCTGTGCAGAAGCTTTTTATCTTCATAAGGTCCCAGTAGTTCACTTTTGCTTTTAATTCCCTTGCCTTTGGGGATGTGTCGAGTAAGAGATTGCTACGGCTGAGGTCAGAGAGGTCTTTTCCTGCTTTCTCCTCTAAGGTTTTGATGGTTTCCTGTCTCACATTCAGGTCCTTTATCCATTTTGAGTTTATTCATGTGAATGGTGTGAGAAAGTGGTCTAGTTTCAACCTTCTGCATGTTGCTGTCCAGTTCTCCCAGCACCATTTGTTAAAGAGACTGTCTTTTTTCCATTGGATGTTCTTTCCTGCTTTGTCAAAGATGAGTTGGCCGTACGTTTGTGGGTCTAGTTCTGGGGTTTCTATTCTATTCCATTGGTCTATGTGTCTGTTTTTGTGCCAATACCATGCTGTCTTGATGATTACAGCTTTGTAGTAGAGGCTAAAGTCTGGGATTGTGATGCCTCCTGCTTTGGTCTTCTTCTTCAAAATTACTTTGGCTATTCGGGGCCTTTTGTGGTTCCATATGAACTTTAGGATTGCTTGTTCTAGCTTCGAGAAGAATGCTGGTGCAATTTTGATGGGGATTGCATTGAATGTGTAGATAGCTTTGGGTAGTTTTGACATTTTGACAATATTTATTCTTCCAATCCATGAGCAGGGAATGTCTTTCCATTTCTTTATATTTTCTTCCATTTCCTTCATAAGCTTTCTATAGTTTTCAGCATACAGATCTTTTACATCTTTGGTTAGATTTATCCCTAGGTATTTTATGCTTCTTGGTGCAATTGTGAATGGGATCAGTTTCTTTATTTGTCTTTCTGTTGCTTCATTGTTAGTGTATAAGAATGCAACTGATTTCTGTACATTGATTTTGTATCCTGCAACTTTGCTGAATTCATGTATCAGTTCTAGCAGACTTTTGGTGGAGTCTATCGGATTTTCCATGTATAATCATGTCATCTGCAAAAAAGTGAAAGCTTGACTTCATCTTTGCCAATTTTGATGCCTTTGATTTCCTTGTGTTGTCTGATTGCTGATGCTAGAACTTCCAACACTATGTTAAACCACAGCGGTGAGAGCGGACATCCCTGTCATGTTCCTGATATACGAGATAATTTTTTAAAGGATATTCCTTAGAGAAAAGTAAAAAGTGGGAAACAAATTATAAAAATTGTTTTTAAAAAGAAAGCCTCCTGTATCCCTTGGGTAAATTCCTAGCAGTGCTTTTGCTGGGTCATAGGGTAGGTCTATTTTTTATTTTTTGAGGAACCTCCACACTGTTTTCCAGAGCGGCTGGACCAGTTTGCATTCCCACCAACAGTGCAAGAGGGTTCCCGTCTCTCCACATCCTCTCCAGCATCTATAGTCTCCTGATTTGTTCATTTTGGCCACTCTGACTGGCGTGAGGTGGTATCTGAGTGTGGTTTTGATTTGTATTTCCCTGATGAGGAGCGACGTTGAGCATCTTTTCATGTGCCTGTTGGCCCTCTGGATGTCTTCTTTAGAGAAGTGTCTATTCATATGTTTTCACTCTAATGTGGATCCTGAGAAACCTAACAGAAGCCCATGGGGGAGGGGAAGAAAAAAAAAAGAGGTTAGAGAGGGAGAGAGCCAAAGCATAAGATACTTTTAAAAAACAGAACAAACTGAGGGTTGGTGGGGGTGGGAGGGAGGGGAGGGTGGGTGATGGGTATTGAGGAGGGCACCTGCTGGGATGAGCACGAGGTGTTGTATGGAAACCAATTTGACAATAAATTTCATATTTAAAAAAAAAGAAAAGGCTGCTTATGCTCAGGCTATTTGCAAAAATAATAATTTGGTAATTTAAACTGACTTGAAATGTATCTAATTCCAAATGTGTCTGCTTATTCCCAGTGAAATATTTGATGATGTATCAGAGACAGTCCAAAAAATGGTCAAAATTATTATTCATTACACAACATTCAGGCTGAATGTGTTCACTTAATGAGCAATTATCAATTTAATCTCTAAGATTGGTCATCCTCCAGTATTACTTGCCAGAATATTTAAAATCAGGTAGTTCTGCTACTTTGTCAGGAAAAAAAAAAAAAAAGTCCTGTTTATACATGGAGATGGTTCCTACATAAATATTTGGTAATGAAATCTACAGCAGAGTAGACAAACTGAAATTATTCCTCCCTCCCCCCATCTGCAGTATCTATTAGTTGTAACCAAATACAATCCCATTTTCTGTGATCATGTAGCTTACATAACAATGTGTGGTCAGTATGTCCCAAACTCATCTGTTGCAAACAGGCATAAGAAATAAAGTAACATGTTTAAAAGTGACGTTCTCTAGGGGCCAGCAAGAATCCTACGTAATTTACATTTTTCATACGAGAATACAATTGAGGTGGTCATTCCGCTGGTAATAGTCAAATGATTTACTTAAATTAGAATGGTCAAATTCTTTGGTCTATCCACTTCAACTGAGTATTAGGAACTTAAATAATGTTAATAATTGCGCACGATTCTGGCAGTTGATTTCAGAAGACAATGATAGATGTTTTGCTATCCTTATTCCAAATCAAATGGTCTTGTGTAGATTTTACGTATCTAGAGTCTCAGAATCCACTGACTGTTTTTGAGAAAAAGACATCCCCCCCCACCCTGTTACGACATATGTACTGTTTTCAGCCTCACAAAGCCTCCAGCCTATACACAAGCTATACACAAACATTAATATATTTAGTTAAGGACTTCCTACTTATTAATTTTACAGTGAGGAAGCCACTGATAATATTTTGAATGTTTAAAAGACTTCTACAAGGAGATGCCATTAGAGGAAATCTGAGACTTTGCCTTTGATCTTGATGAGTTGCTTTCTTATTGTCAGTGTTTGAACAAGCTACTGTTTCTGTGTAGTGAAGAAAAACATTTCAAGACTTTAAAGTTACACACCTCATTTTCAGGTGAGATACTCTACTTGGCAGACAATTTTTAAAGGGCACAGTTTCTAGTCAGCATTTTTGCTATTGTATAAGTTAAGAAACAGAATTCTATAAAGAGCAAAGGAACATACAGTTAGCAACGTAGTAATTCATCCCCAGCATCAAGATAAAAGTGTCATACACTTAAAAAAGAGTTTAGCTGCCATGGTTAATATTTTTAAGGTTCAATTATATGAAATTTGGAACATGGATTTAAAACTCATCTCTACTATTTAGTGTTGGTTCTGACTAGAACATTTACACATAAATGACTCGATGGGTAAAGTCCTAGACATAACTTACACACACACACATATACACATACATTTGACTCCATAACCCCACCACAAACCATGACTTAATGTTTCTCAAATATCCTTGATAAAAACAGTTAACAGAAGAACCTTTTTAAAGCCATTGATAGAACTTTCCAAGGAGATTCTGATTATCTAGACAGAGATTAGCAAATATATGAGATCACTTTGCGTCTTATGTATATAGTTGCAAATCACCAACTCCTCCTGTGTGACAGTTTTGTTGCAGAACTTTATAACGCTAGAAAACATGTCTCTAATTTCCTGCAAAGCACTCCAGTAACAAACCTCAAGGTGGTCCTAAATAGCTTTTTGGAGTGACTGAGAGCCATAGTTCATGAAACCATAGTTTACCTGTGCGTTTTTTCCTTCTCCTAGACTTTCAGGATTATTAGAGCAATCAAATACTGAAATGAATTATTAAAGAATATTGTTTTGAAATATTTATACAAGGAAAGCAATCTGGTTCAGATATTTCCTTGCCGAAAGAGATTATCAATCTAGAGCACAGTCAGCACTCTACCTAAGGATCTATAGCTCTTTGATTCTTGGTACATTTTAACTAAACTCATTCAACGACTTCATAAATTACCAGACATCAATTCAAAACAATTTGCCAGTGACATGAATAATAATCTTCAGTGACAAAATAAGAAGCCAATGTCTAATAAAATCCAATAGAATTTTGTATTTCGCTATTGCTTTCAAATACTGTGGTTATTGAGAAGAGCTCTGCCATATAGTTCATTCTTTATCTAGTTGAACATGCAACACTCGAGAGAAAGAGACCACATTTAAAAATTTTTTTTTCAACGTTTTTTATTGATTTTTGGGACAGAGAGAGACAGAGCACGAACGGGGCAGGGGCAGAGAGAGAGGGAGACACGGAATCGGAAACAGGCTCCAGGCTCCGAGCCGTCGGCCCAGAGCCCGACGCGGGGCTCGAACTCACGGACCGCGAGATCGTGCCCTGGCTGAAGTCGGACGCTTCACCGACTGCGCCACCCAGGCGCCCCAAGAGACCACATTCAGAATCATGACTACAGTCACCCAATGCTACCAGTGCCAAGTGAAAACTTTGCTGTGGTTTGTTGCTGATGTGTTGTCATTCTCTGTTTTCAGCCTGTCGCTGTGTAATGAATCAGTCATCCCACTTCTCTCTTGTTGTTCCATTTGCTTGTGTATGACGGTGACACATCATTTGTTTTCCTACAAGAAAGCTTCAAAAAGTGGGGGGGAAAAAGCAAATGCTTTATGACACCCATTTGCAGTAAAACTTTGCACACTGTTTCTCCACGTGAATACATTTAGCATTTTTATTTAAAATCCTTGCCCGCCCACGCCTCTGTCCCTGAACCATATTCTCCAGTTAACATATAACTCCTACGTTCTGTATTTCTCTTCATAAGCAGAATTAGAGACTGATTCAAAAGGCTGAACCCACAGAGCTCATAAACTAGAGACAACCTCCTAAGAGTGCAGGTTTTCTCGACTACCCTGTGCTTCTAGGCATCTGTCAAGAGGGAGGCAACCACGAAAATGAGTAAGACCTTGAGAAGTGTGTATACCTTGTCAGCAATGCTTTGTGTTTTAAACAGACTCCACTTTTACTAGGTTCTTGTTGGTCACTAACGGAGAGGGTTTGCATTTAACCCTATCTGTGTCATTAGAACGACACACAGAGAACATTCTGGCTGTACACAGTGAGACTATAATTCTTCTGTATTCCTTTCTGAAATTTTGGTTCAGGAGCCCATATATAATTGCATTGAGGCAGCTGTTGAAATATGCCATATAGTAACTTGCCACAAATAGCCACTCTGGGATCCTGGGTACCATGCTGGCGGGGTCTGAAGCCACGGCAAGACCAATAAAGTTGAGAGGAGCCCAGCAAATGGCAAAAAGTACAAAAACCACAAACATGGTGACAAAGTTCCTGAAGTCCTGTGGTTTCATCTTGGGTTTACTGTCAGGTTTCACCCTCCGCCTGACCCGAAGAACCAGGATCCATATTCTCAGGTAGCAGAAGATGACTACGGTCATAGGAACGAGGAAATGAAAGACCACTACCGCGATTGTGTATGCTGAGCTGACAGACTGCGTAAACGTGCAGGAGTAGATCCTCGGGTCGTACTGCAGAGTGCCGGTACGCAAGTTGGGCACGATCGCCACGAGGGTCAGCATCCATATCAGGAACACGCAGCAGAGGGAATTCCTGTTACTGTACAGCTTGTCGTACTTGAGGCTGTGGCAGATGTAGCAATAGCGGTTGATGGCAATTCCGGTGATATTGAATATTGAGCCAATGACACTCAAGCCCATCAGGAACCCGCTAATTTGGCAGTGCAGATGGCCCAGATTCCACCCGTTGTTAAATATAGATATCAGCACCAAGGGGTATGGATACACGGCCACCACCAGGTCTGCAAGTGCCAGGCTCACCACGAATAGATTTCCTAAAAGAGAAAGGTTTAGAAAATACAGGTTGTTACCGATCTTGTGCGGATTGCAGGGGTTTTCTTTCACAGTTCTTTGTGCTCAAAGAGCTCTTCTTACAACTCAGCTAACCGGGCTTCACGGCCGCTGCCGCATGATAAATGAAACGGAGGCCATCTTCACCCGGAAGTAAGCCCACCATTGCCCTGGTCAAATCAGTTCTGCTGTTCACAAATTCCCACGTCCCTAAAACGAGGCATATTCCATGTCAGAAACTGATGTTCTTCAAACCATTTGGTTTCTCTTGTAATTAAAAACAAAACAAAAGAAAACAAAAAACTCGAGTTCAGTATACTCGTGTTACATATTTTGTTCTGGAATATTCTACATGACCTGAGAAACCTCATGTCCCACATTTTCCCAAGTGACGTGTGACTTCTCTGAGTTCTGAGCTTTCTGTCCCTCTAACTCTCCAGCCACCCTCAAAGGCTGCCTCTGACTCCTGTTCTTGGGGAGCAATAAATCCTTGGCCATAGTGTAACAGTTAAGAGGAAAAGGGTTCTTTCGTCAACTGTCTGGGTTAGAATATTGACTTCACCCCTTGCTAGCTGTCTCCCTGAGGCAAGTATCATCATCTCACCAGATGTCGACTTCCTCTAAGATGGGGATAATGATAGTACCTTCTTCATAAGGGGATGATGAGCGCGAATTGAGACAGTCTATGTCAAGTACCAAGCAGAATTTGTCACGTGATAAGCACTCCACAAATGTTGGTATTCTACAACACTCACCTCAATCCAAAGGAAAAGGGAGAAATACTTGTAGATTTCATAAAGAACTTAAGGTCTAAAAATTAAACCCTAAATATTTTCTATGTTAATAACGCAACACATTTTAAAGTCTACAAACAAGGAACTCTAGTCAAATTTTAGAAGATACTCTGCAAGGATGTTCTTTACTTTGGTGGCTCATTTTGTCTTTGTTTCTTACTCTTCTTTCTGCCTTGAATGGCTCCTCTCTCTCATTTTTAAAATGGTACCCATTTTTCCAAACCCATTTTCGATAGAAATGCCCAAAGCCTTTACTTATTTGCCCAACTATGGGGAAAACCTTCCTCTTTTGAAGGCGTCTAAATCACATTTTTATGCCACATTTAATTTGGATTAACTTACGATAAATTTCATTCAATAATACCTTACCGAATGCATTTAATAGGTGGTGCAGAAACAGAAATGTACAGTGATCCTATAATCCTTAAGCTTAGAAAAATAAGATAGAAAGAGTACAATACATACAGAAAAGGAATGCAGTGAGCATGAGAGAAGCGGGGAGGAACATTCCAGGCAGAGTGACCTTATGTTTTGCATTTTATTATATTTGTGCACTTCACTTTGCTATATTTCCAGACTGTAGTACCCTAAAAGTGTGTCCACCTCATAAATGCATCTGGAATAGTACCCACTTGGGACTTCTGTTCAAATGCTTGATGGCAGATATTAAATTGTCATCTCCCAATACCTGAAATAAAATCACCTTTGTAGGGGAAGTTCCTGTCTGGTTAATTTTATTTCACAGTCCTCCAAAAATTGCAAAGAAGTGAAGTAAAACAGTTGTGGCTAAAAAAAAAAAAAAAAAAAAAAAAAAAAAAAAAAAAAAAAAAACACAACTCATGGATTTGCCATTTAAGTAGGAATTTCAGATAAATTGTTGTAAATACAACTTCTTCAAAAGCTGGCTATACGAGGCCAAATTAAAGCAATCAAAACAAATTTATGTCTCCCCAGAGAACAATTCCAATCGCCAGTGAAATATGTAAATTCCAACGTGGGCATGTTTTAATGAATTTTTAACTCAAAGTGGGTAATACTTTAAAAATAGGTACCGTATGTGAAATTCAGCTACAACTTGTCATCGAAGCAGTACATTTTTACCTAAAACGTCATGATGACAAATGGACATAAATAGATTTATTTTTCAAGAGCCTAAAACTGAGATCATCAACCGTGTCACAGGTTTGTTTCATAGCATTCATCCTCTGCCCCATGTAGTTCGCAGCAATTAGGCTTCTTTTTTTTAAGTCGTTACATTAATTAAATCACTTGTTTAGTTTTCTTTGAACTAATCCCATTTTACCAGAGTTGGGAGAAAAAAACAATTAAGCCATAGGCTCTTTGTAGATGTGGCTAATAGTGTCTCAGCTGGAAGCTTTATCACATCTGCAATGTGTGCGTAGAGGGTGTGTGTGTTGGGGAGAAGAATGATAAGGTAAGAGTAATTAACTTAATCATGATCATCCACATTATAAGATCACCTATTTCATCTCAGCCCTGTGTGTGTCCAGATAGACCGCCATCTCTCCATTTTTGCAGACACCCAACCCTCTGTACAACCAGCACAACAACGCGTTATGAAATTTCAAGTAAGTCCTGTGAACGGCTAGCAATTCCTCTTCTGTTGGATTTACGTCCAGCCCTTGCCCCAGAGGAACTGTAGACTCAGGGGATGTTAAGATGGGGAGGAACACTAGTGATCATGCAGGATAATTCCTACTTTTTAGAGGTGAGGAAAGCTGAGAAACGGGGAATTCAACCGGAAGAAGTCATACCATGAATGCAAGATTGCCACGGCGCTGTTGATTTGTTAATGTCGCTCGGTGCATTTCCCTAAGAGAGTTCCTGTGGCTAGAAGTAGGTGAGGGTTGGGTAACGGGCCCTCTGGCCAGGCAGGCCCTGGCTTAGAGCCTCTTTAGGCATAATTCTAAAAAAGCATCTTAGAACCAGAATGAGGGGAAGGCAGTTACGGGTCTCTGTACCGGTAACAAGAAGATACCGCAAACAGCCTCACGATGATTAAAGACACGGGCAAACTATAAAGTGCTGAGCAATCATTCTGGTGAATAAAACCTTAAATTGTAAGTGAAATGTGGCACGGATGTGAATAAGATCAGATAGCAGACAGCTGAAGAGTTGCCTTGTCTGAACCGCCTCCTTCAGCACAAGTGCGGGGACTTCCCTCTGGGAATGGCCAGAGCAAGGGGTCATCGCCTTTCTATTTATAAGTACTTCTCTTCTTATCATCTTCCCACAGCTCAAGCTGTTAAGTCCATGAGGGCGGCACCCACCTTACACATCTTTCTCCCCCTACGACAGGGCCTGGCACAGAGTTGTGTCTTGACACAAAATGCAGAGTGGGTCTATCTTATATGGACTAAGCTGAAAGGGCATTTGCATGCAGAGCTTCAGGGTTTTCTGTTCCCCGGCAGAGACCATTGCATGAGGGGCAAAAGGTGGAAGCGAAGCAGCAGTCGAGTCCTCTGTGCGCTTCCAGGTGGGCGTACGGCCCCAGGCACTGTGGGGGCTCTGGCCCTCTCACTCCTGTCCCCGGCCTGCAGTGAGGGCTGCCGATGCAGGGGGCCCACAGCGTCTCCTGCTCCTTCTCGGAGCTCCAGCCTGGCTTGGAGAAAGGGAGACTGACAAGAGTTCAGTCCGTCCTCCTGGGTTCCAGCCCTTCCTCCAACGATCTCGTTTGCCCTTGCTTTCCCTCTTGACATCCATCTTTTCTTCTCAGGTGCCTTATCTATAGACTCTAGGCTCCTGAAGGCTAATTTGATGTGTCAGCACGACCAGGGTCAGAGGATGCTCAGGGAGCTGGTTAGACGTCACTTGTGGGTGTGTCTGGAAGGGTGGTTCCAGAGGAAATTAGCATTTGAATGAACAGACCTGGTAGAGCAGAGCCAATCCAGTAAGGGCTCCAACACAGCAAAGTTGAAGGAAAGGGAAACTCCGTCTCTCTGCCTGCCTCCTTAGGCTGGAACATCAGTCTTCTCAGTCTGTAGAATGGGATGACAGTACAGGTGCTCTCGGGTCTTGGGATTCAGACCGGAACTACACCAGCTCTCCTGGGTCTCCAGCTTATAGATGGTAGACTGAGGGACTTCTCAGCCTCCACAGTCAAGAAAGCCAGTTCTTGATAATAAATACAGTAAGCCAATATAATGTTATAGGGTATATAACATATTAATAAAATAGATCTATTAATAAACTAATAGAATATACTATTCTAAATAGAATATATACTAACACAATAATAGACTATTCTGTTATTTATTGTATATATCCTATGCCCTACTGCTATTTAGAGAACATATTCTCTGAATAGAATATGTTGAATATACTACTAGAATATATATATTTTGTTGGCTCCGTTTCTCTGACGAACCCTGGCTAATACAAGGCCCCGGCACCAGACACAGAAGCAACAGCTTCAACTGAATTGTTTAATCAGCTCCCATAATTGCTCTACTCATTTTGTTTCTCAGATTGATTGAACCCTGACTGATATAAAATTTGGTACTAGGGGCGCCTGGGTGGCGCAGTCGGTCGAGCGTCCGCGTCCGACTTCAGCCAGGTCAGGATCTCGCGGTCCGTGAGTTCGAGCCCCGCGTCGGGCTCTGGGCTGACGGCTCGGAGCCTGGAGCCTGTTTCCGATTCTGTGTCTCCCTCTCTCTCTGCCCCTCCCCCGTTCATGCTCTGTCTCTCTCTGTCCCAAAAATAAATCAAAAAACGTTGAAAAAAAAATTTTTTTAATTTGGTACTAGAAGTAGACCGAGAAACTTTAAGGAGGGTTTCTCTGTGTTGGTTCTTAGCGGCCTGGATCTAATTCTCTAATGGCATTAGATTTAAAGGCATTAAAAACCTTATTTCCGGGAGCAAGGAGGACCCTGGTAGTTCATGGCATACAGTGGCAAAAGAGTTATTTAAATTATCACCTGTATTCATCTTCCAAGGCGAAGAACGAGTTGGTGCATCACCCTCCTACCACTAAATACACACACACACACACACACACACACACACACACACACACACCCCTAATTTTGACACGCTGCACCAATCCGTTTACTGAGTAACCCAAAAAGCAGGCAGTTTCGAGTAGAGCCGAGAATAAGAAAAGTCTCTGAAAGCTATTCTACCATTGGACTTATATGATCCACTGGTGTTTGAATTGTTTGTTGTAGATCTGGAGATGTAAGGCTCCCTTACCAGGCCCACAGGAGTGACTTATACCCATAGACTCAACATTTTGTGACAAATCTACGCCTTCCTTTGCAGACTAGAATTCCCCTTTAGAGAAACAGTCATTGGCTTGCTCCTCAGCATTAGCAGAGTCTGAAAACTTGACCACAGATGACCAAGTGACCGTGTGATCTGAAAAATCTCTTATGGACTACGTATTGTCTGACCCACTAAAATCAATCAAGTTGGCATGCACCGTATAGAACAGAAGTGGTGTAGACAAAATCTGGCCCAAGCATGTATTGAGGGCACAAGGAAATTTCATGAGCAAGTGTCACAGATGCCCGCGGCCCACCTTCCTACCACATTGCCCCCTTTTTCACAGCCTCCACCTATGTCCTCATGAGGAGTCCCCTGTGGTCAGTTAATAAAGAAGGAAAAAACTGGCATGCTTTACTGATGGTTTCTCGTGACATGCTAGTCCTGTCCCAAATTGGATGTTGCAGCACTACAGGCCAACTATACCCAGTGAATAGAACTTTGAACAGAACTTCAAACTGCTTGTTGATTTTGCCTGGAAACAGAGATGGCCCCAGGCACACACTTACCCTGATTCATAGACAGTGGCTAATGGTATAGGGAGATGGTCAAGGACTGGAAGGAACAGGTTTAGAAAACTGGTAACACAGGAAGCCGGAGAAAGAGTAGGAACACAGGCCTCTCAGAATGGGCAATGAGTATGAAGATACGTGTGTCCCATACAAAACTCACGAGAAAGCAATCTCAGCAGAAGAGGATCTGGGGTATTTTGTTGGTTTTGTTTTGTTTTGTTTTGGGGGGTTTTTCTTTTGTTTTTAGCCAGAAGAGGATCTTTTTTTTTTTTAATTTATTTTTTAAATTTACATCCAAGTTAGTTAGCATATAGTGCAACAATGATTTCAGGAGTAGATTCCTTAATGCCCCTTACCCAAGCCAATCCCACCTCCCACAATCCCTCCAGGAACCCTCTCTTTGTTCTCCGTATTTAAGAGTCTCTCATGTTTTGTCCCCTTCCCTGTTTTTATATTATTTTCCTTCCCTTCCCTTATGTTCATCTGTTTTGTCTCTTCAAGTCCTCAAATGAGTGAAGTCATAAGATATTTGTCTTTCTCTGACTTACTAATTTCACTTAGCATAATACCCTCTAGTTCCATCCATGTAGTTGCAAATGGCAAGATTTCATTCTTTTTCATTGCTGAGTAATACTCCATTGTATACATATACCACACCTTCTTTATCCATTCATTTGTCGATGAACATTTGGGCTCTTTCCATACTTTGGCTGTTGTCGATAGGGCTGCTATAAACATTGGGGTGCATGTGCCCCTTCAAAACAGCACACCTGTATCCCTTGGATGAATACCTACTAGTGCAATTGCTGGGTCATAGGGTGAATCTACTTTTAATGTTTTGAGGAACCTCCATACTGTTTTCCAGAGTGGCTGCACCAGCTTGCATTCCCACCAGCAGTGCAAAAGAGACCCTCTTTCTCCGCATCCTTGCCAACATCTGTGGTTGCCTGAGTTGTTCATGTTAGCTATTCTGACGGGTATGAGGTGGTATCTCATTGTGGCTTTAATTTGTATTTCCCTGATGATGAGTGATGTGGAGCATTTTTTCATGGCTTGGTTGGCCATGCAGATGTCTTCTTTGGAGAAGTGTCTATTCATGCCTTTTGCCCATTTCTTCCCTGGATTATTTGTTTTTTGGGTATTGAGATTGATAAATTCTCTATAGATTTGGGATACTAACCCTTTATCTAATATGTCATTAGCAAATATCTTCTCCCATTCTGTCGGTTGCCTTTTAGTTTTGCTGATTGTTTCCTTCCCTGTGTAGAAGCTTTTTATTTTGATGAGGTCCCAGTAGTTCATTTTTGCTTTTGTTTCCCTTGCCTCCGGAGACATGTTGAGTAAGAAGTTGCTGTGGCCAAGGTCAAAGAGGATTTTGCCTGTTTTTTCCTCTAGGATTTTGATGGCTTCCTGTCTTACATTTAGATCTTTCATCCATTTTGAGTTTATTTTTGTGTATGGTGTAAGAAAGTGGTCCAGGTTCATTCTTCTGCATGTCGCTGTCCAATTTTCCCAGCACCACTTGCTGAAGAGACTGTGTTTATTCCATTGAATATTCTTTCCTGCTTTGTCAAAGATTAGTTGGCCATACATTTGTGGGTCCATTTCTGGGTTCTCTATTCTGTTCCATTGATCTGAGTGTCTGTTTTTGTGCCAGTACCATACTGTCTTGATGATTACAACTTTGTAATACAGTTTGAAGTCTGGAATTGTGATGACTCCAGCTTTGGTTTTCTTTATCAAGATTGCTTTGGCTATTAGCAGTCTTTTCTGGTTCCATACAAATTTTAGGATTGTTTGTTCTAGCTCTGGAAGAATGCTGGTGTTATTTTGATAGGTATTGCATTAAACATGTAGACTGCTTTGGGTAGTATTGACATTGTAATAAGACTTGTTCTTCCTATCCAGGAGCAGAGAATATTTTTCCATTTTTTTGTGTCTTCTTCAATGTCTTTCATAAGATTTCTATAGTTTTCAATTTTAGATTTTTCACCTCTTTGGTTAGATTTATTCCTAGGTATTTTATGGTTTTTGGTGCAGTTGAAAATGGGATCGATTCCTTGATTTCACTTTTTGTTGCTTCATTATTGGCATATAGGAATGCCACTGATTTCTGTGTATTGATTTTGTATCCTGCAACTTTGCTGAATTCATGGATCAGTTCTAGCAGGGTTTTTTGGTGAAATCTTCTAGGTTGCCCATATAGAGATCATGTCATCTGTGAAGACTAATTTGGGTGCCTTTTATTTCTTTGTGTTGTCTGATTGCAGAGGCCAAGACTTCCAATACTATGTTGAATAACAGTGGCGAGAGTGGACATCCCTATCTTGTTCCTGACCTTAGGGGGAAAGCTCTCATTTTTTCTCCATTGAGGATGATATTAGCAGTGGGTCTTTGATATATGGCTTTTATGATCTTGAGGTATGATCCTTCTATCCCTTCTTTCTTGAGGGTTTTTATTAAGAAAGGATGCTATATTTTGTCAAATGCTTTCTGTGCATCTGTTGAGAGGATCATGTGGTTCTTGTCCTTTCTTTTATTGATGTGATGAATCACATTGATTGTTTTGTGGATACTGAACCAGCCCTGCATCCAGGTATAAATCCCACTTGCTTGTGGGATAATTTTTGAATAATTTTTTAATGTATTGTTGGATCCAGTTGTCTAATATTTTGTTGAGGATTTTTGCATCCATATTCATCAGGAAAATTGGTCTATAGTTCTCCTTTTTAGTGGGGTCTTCATCTTGTTTTGGAATCAAGGTAATGTTGGCTTCATAGAAAGAGTTTGGAAGTTTTCCTTCTGTTTCTATTTTTTGGAACAACTTCAAGAGAATAGGTGTTAACTCTTCCTTAAATGTTTGCTAGAATTCTCCTGGAAAGCCATCTGGCCCTAGACTGGTTTTTTGGCAGATTTTTGATTACTAATTCCATTTCTTTACTAGTTATGGGTCTGTTCAAAGTTTCTATTTCTTCCTGTTTCAGTTTTGGTAGTTTATATGTTTCTAGGAATTTGTCCATTTCTTCCAGATTGCCCATTTTATTAGTGCAGAATTTCTCATAATATTCTCTTATTATTGTTTGTATTTCTGCTGTTGTGGTTGTGATCTCTCCTCTTTCATTCTTGATTTTATTTATTCGGGTCCTCTCCTTTTTCTTTTTGATCATACTGGCTAGTGGTTTATCAATTGTTAATTCTTTCAAAGAACCAGCTCCTGGTTTCATTGATCTGTTTTTTGGGTGATTTTTTTTTTTTTTTTTTTTTTTTGTTTCAATAGCATTGATTTCTGCTCTAATCTCTATTTCCTGACTTCAGCTGGTTTTGGGTTTTATTTGCTGTTCTTTTTCCAGTTCTTTAAGGTGTAAGGTTAGGTTGTGTATCTGAGACCTTTCTTCCTTCTTTAGGTAGGCCTGGATTGCTACATACTTCGCTCTTATGACTGCTTTTGCTGCATCCCAAAGGTTTGGGGCTATGGTGTTATCATTTTCGTTGGCTTCCATGTACTTTTTAATTTCCTCTTTAACTTCTTGGTTAGCCCATTCATTCTTTAGTAGGATGTTCTTTAGTCTCCAACTATTTGTTATCTTTCCAAATTTTTTCTTGTGGTTGATTTTGAGTGTCATAACATTACGGTCTGAAAATATGCACGGTATGATCTCTATCTTTTTGTACTTGATGACAGCTGATTTGTGTCCGAGTATGTGATCTAATCTGGACAATGTTCCATGTGCACTGGAGAAGAATGTATGTTTTGCTGCTTTAGGATGAAATGTTCTGAATGTATCTGTTAAGTCCATCTGGTCCAGTGTGTCATTCAAAGCCGTTGTTTCCTTGTTGATTTTCTGTTTAGATGATCTGTCTATTGCTGTAAGTGGGGTGTTGAAGTCTCCTACTGTTATGGTATTATTAGCAATGAGTTTCTTTTTGTTTGTAATTAACTGATTTATATATTTGAGTGCTTTC
This sequence comes from Neofelis nebulosa, assembly GCF_028018385.1. NCBI lineage: Eukaryota > Metazoa > Chordata > Mammalia > Carnivora > Felidae > Neofelis > Neofelis nebulosa. The sequence continues at coordinate 18,030,461 of NC_080784.1, forward strand.
ACATTTGGCGCATAAATGTTTACAATTGTTAGGTCTTATGGGTGGATAGACCCCTTAGTTATGATACAGTGCCCTTCTTCATCTCTTATTACAGTCTTTATTTTAAAGTCTAGATTGTCTGATATAAGTATGGCTATTCTGGCTTTCTTTTGTCTAGAAGAGGATCTTAATGACACAGCCTGTGTACATTGATCTTCGTTCAGCCACCACTGTCCCTGACCACTAGGCTCACAAAGTTATGCACCGGAAACAGAAGTTATTAATGGGCCCACCAACACAGAGTACTCCTCATTAAAATGACCTGGTTATAGCCACTGCTGACCTGGTGTGTCAGCAACCTGTAAACAGCAGAGACCAACACTGATATGGCACCATTCCCCAAGAATATCAGCCAGACAATAGCGGTAGATTGATTACATTGGACCACTGCCATCATCAAAGGGGAAGTACTTTGTTCACAGTGGAATAGAAGCATATTCTGGATCTGGATTTGCCTTTCGTACCCTTAATTCTTCCACCAAGCTGACATTCATAGACTTACAAGATACCTTTGTCTTTGTTTACGGTAAAAACACTGCTTCTGATGGAGGAACTCAATTTACAGCAAATGAAGCAAGGCATTGCGGTAGAATGCCTTGTGAAGGTTTAGTTCCAGCCCCAGCTGGATGAGCCTAGGGTGTCCCCCAGGGTGTAGTGTGTGTTCTAAATCAGTGACTGGATTCATGGATCAGAAAATCAAGGGTGGAAATGGTCATTTTTCTTCACATAATTATCCTAGTGATACCCTAGCAAAATATTTGCTTCCTGCCCTCACAACTATAGGTTCTGTTCTCAAGTCTTAGCTCCCAAGAGAAGAATGCTCCACCAAGAGACATAACATTGGTTTCCCCAAACTGGAAGTTGAGACTGCCACCTGGCTGCTTTGGGCTCCTCCTCCCAGGGAATCAATAGACCGTCCTGAAGGGGGTGATTAATCCTGATTTTCAAGGGAAAACTGGGTTGTTACCACACAGTAGGAGCAGTGATGTGTGTGTGTCTGCAATGCAGGAGCTCCCCTGCAGTGCCTTGGTTTTGCCACACCCTGTGATTAAAGCCACAGGAAAACCAAGCATCCCAATTGAGGCAGAAATGCCAGTGTGGGAAACTTTGAGAAGGAAAGTTTGAGTCACCTGACAGGCAAGAAATCTGTCTCCCTAACACTGTATAAAGTTTGGGCCTTGAGTTTGTCCTCATCAACATGTTTCTACTCTAGCTATCTTGTTCCTAATTTGGTAACAATTAAATCTGTGCAATGATGTAACCTGCGGAGAATTCTTTTGCTTATGTGGACCCTCTTCAAAATGCTGGCAGGGGGAGCCCATTACTAGGGCAGGCTGGTCTCTGGGTTGTTTGTTACCTCTTCTCTATGTCACAGGCCTTGGAGTAGATGTTGCCGATATCTTTATCAAGTCCCTTTTTCAAGTCCCTCTGCCAGGCTGGTAGGTGACCTTATCCCTGGAATTTTGATGAAGGTTGGGTGCTTCCATTTAGTTGCAGCTACACCCTTCTCCAGAGAATTGCCCTCAGTTGAGTAGACAATGGATGACCAATTGACAATGGAGTACAAAAGGCCAGCCCCTTCACCTTCAATGGCTACAACTCTGTGGTTGGATTTACACCCGGAGGCCTCAGCTTCTCAGATCAGGCCAAGTCTCCATGTGACCTGAGATCCTTTCCTTGCTTGCCTCTCCCTGCCCTAGTCAGAGTCCTTCACCCACCACAGGTCTCTCCCGAGAGCACTCCCTCAACAAAGCAGGAGCAGCGAACATGCCAGCTCCCTCTCAGGTTCTGTTTCTAGGCAACCTGAGATAGACGTTCAGCTCTGTGATGCAGTTAGGTAGTTTTCTACACAAGTCACCCGCTTCTAAGATAAAAAAAAAAAAAAAGAAAAACTACTGACTATGCTATCTTACAGAAACAAACCAACCAGCCATATTGGGTAGAGGGTCCAGAGTTTAAATGCTTTTTGGTATTGCTTATTTTTTTTAAGTTTATTTATTTTGAGAGACAGAGAGAGAACATGCGTCCTCCTGAGCAGGGAAGAGGTGGAGAAAGAGGGAGAGACAGAGAATCCCAAGCAGGCTCCACACCGTCAGCACGGAGCCTGACGTAGGGCTCCAGTTCACTAACCATGAGATCATGACCTGAGCTGAAATCAAGAGTCAGATAACGGACTGAGCCACCCAGGTGCCCTGGTACTGCTTTTCAATCCTTTCATCCTTGTTATGTGTACACGTTTCCAACATCAAACCCCACATGACCCCACTCATGTGCGTAGAAGTCTGTCTCCCTCTAAAGACCTCTTGAGGTCCAGGACTGTGACTGCACGGTGCCTGGCACGTAGCACATGATCGGGAACAGTTTTCTGGGTGAACAAATGTACCCTTAAGTCGCTAAACCTCACTCATGCAAAGGTAGAAATTAGTTCCTTTTTATTTATTTTTATTTATTTATTTATTTTTTTTTTTTTGGCTCTTATTTGCCAAGATGTTGGTTTTCTCAACAGGCCAGTATTAGCCTGGAGTTGGACTTGGAAAGCAAGATTAGAGACCCCCTGAGTTATTGTTCATAATTAAAAATATAAAACCCTGGCTGTGCCTGAATTGTGCCTAACATCAAAGAGATAAAGACCAGTTTAAAGAGCGAAAAAATACACTTTGGCTACTCTTGAAAACATTTTTCATTTGTTTTACGCAACAAATCCCGTAGACTCACATCTAAGAAGTCTGGCTTAAAAGAAGAAGCTATCTATTTTGCATATCAAAGCTCACAGGCAGTGCCTTACATTCTTAGATTTCAAAGGACTATATTTGAGAAACTTGTCTTTTCAGGTTATTGGAGGCAGTGTGGACCGTAAGTTTAGAAACGAAAACATCTGCATTCAGATCCTGGCTATGACACCTGCTAACCACCCTCGGGTTAGTCACAGCTTCCCGGAGCCTTGGGCTCCTAATATGTAATAAATCAGGGTAACAATGACCACAGTGAGGAGTTGAGAGAGCGCATAGAGCACATTTGGCTTTGGATATTTATTCCTTCTCTTCCACCGTGATGAAAACCACGTGTTGTGCTTCACAGAAAGTTCCTCCCCGGTCAGAAAGCCCTGGCTGAGGTGGCCTCTCTCCCGGCAAGGACTCCTCTCCCAATCCCTGCCGTCTTGCAGGGCTCTTCCTGGACACATAAGCCTCCTTTTATCCTTCTGGCTACCAGCCCTTTCCTCTCCCCTCAAAGGTATCCCCTCTCTTGTCTTCCCACCTGCTTTCAACTCACCTTCCTGTAACATCTGGATTCTACCCACACCGCGTTGCTGAAACTTCTCTCCAGTCATCAGGGGCATTCTTAATGAGCCTTCACTCAGCCCTCCTCCTCCTTATGGTCCTGACATCTAATACCCTGTCCACGCAAACCGTCCATATACAACCCTGTGCGAAGAGTGTAACATACTATGCATGTGATACCTGATCACACCTTAGATTTTCCCTGTCTTGCTTCCTTGACCCCACTTGCCTCCCTGGCTCTTGACGCTCTGTCTGCATCTCACTGTTTTCCCGGTCCTACTCCTTACCTTGGTGGGGACTCTTTAACACTGTAAACTTGAGTTGATCGATGGAGTGTCTTGACTGTTCTGTTACCATACAGTAATATATGTAGTATAAGAGACTAAGAAAACTTCCGCACATCATAAAGCGACATAACCCTCGAGCTGTAGTACAGTTTTCAATTTTTAAAAGTGTGAAATCCTGCCAAGAACTCTCCTCATTTTCTAGATCTCATTACTCTTTTCCCAGAAGGGTGGTTTGGGGAGATGTTTGTAATATGTAAATATCCACATTACAGTCCCATTGATTCGGCCTTTCATGTATAAGCTAAACACAAACTACCGATGTCAGCGGGGAGCCTGGGAAGACGGCGGAGTAGAAGGGCCCTGAGCTCACCCTGTCCCACGTTGACACCTAGACATCATCCGCATCCAAGTTAGTGACCTGGAGAGCGACCTGAAGACTGGAAGGGCAGACTCCGCGACTACATATAGAGAGGAAGCTGCATGCAAAAGGTTGGGAAGGGCAGAAAGGTGGAGAGGGGCTGGCTGCGGGAGGGAGGGAGCCACCTGCATGGAGAGGGCAGAGAAACGGGCCCTCGCACCAGGGAGCTCACACGGGGGAAACTAATCCCCATACGGTTTGACTACAAGAGCCAAAGGGCAGGCTGACTTGAGTTTGTAAAGCCAGTGGGACTTGGAGCCTGGAGCTTTAAGAGTCAGCTGACTCAGCACTGGGCCACCCAGGCACCAGGGATGGCCAAGTGGCTGCCCTTAAAGAGACACAGCCTGTGTGGAGAGGCAACATACGCACAGCCATTTACGCGAGGCTGGGAGGCAGAGAGGAGACAGGTCTGTCGGTAATGGTTAGGGAGTGTGTTTATGCCGCTTCCCGGCATAAACATGGGGCCACCTGAAGGGGGCAGGGTTGCACACACACGTGTACCTCAGCACAGGCCTCAGGGCAAATTTGGCGAAAGCTGTGCCCGTGCCCCACCCGGCCACTGCTGCGTGCCTGGCGGCACCCCGTGCCCAGACGCTGGGTGCACAGCTGTCTCCCTGCCCCGGGCCCAGCCGTGTGCTCGACAAACAGCCCCCAGCCACCACAGCGCTGCAGAAGATCTGGCCTAGGACTAGTGGCCCAACGTGAATTTTGCTACCACCAGTGCCCCGTTCTCAAGGTCCCTGCAGACAGGCACCCTCAGAGCTGGCCTGCCTGGGTCCCGCTAATACCACACAAAGCAGACAAAACCAACAACTGGCAAAGAGTCCGTGCGGACGACTGCACGGAAAGGAAAAGTGACTCAGACACAGCAGCAGGGCATAAGCAACACACACGGGACACTCTCCTGAAGTGCCAGGTTCTGGTGAACAGGGGACGCTGCACTGCAGGGCACTCGAGGACCTCTTCTTCATAAAGTCACTACTTTCGAAGCAGAAGACACAGCTGCCTTTTTTATTTTTTATTTTTTTAACAGAGAAATAGGCACGGAGAGGCAGACAAAAGGAGGAAACAGAGAAGTTTATCCCAAATGAATGAACAGGACAAGGGTACAACCTGAGATCTAAGTGAAACAAATATAAGGAAGATGCCTGATAGAGAATTTAAAGCACTGATCATAAGGATATTTACCGGAGGAGCACTACTTACATTAGACAAAATAGGTTTTAAAACAAAGACTGTAAGAAGAGAAAAAGAACACTATATAATTATAACATAATCTTCAATAAAAAGAACAATTGTGAATATTTTTTTAATATAATATTGTCAAGTTAGCTAACATACAGTGTATACAGTGTGCTCTTGGCTTTGGGAGTAGATTCCCGTGACTGGTCACTTACGTACAACACCCAGTGCTCATCCCAACAAGTGCCCTCCTCCATGCCCATCACCCATTTACCCCTCTCTCCTCCATCAACCCTCAGTTTGTTCTCTGTATGTAAGAGTCTCTTATGGTTTGTTTCCCTGTTAGTAACTATTTTTTCCCCTTCCTTTCCCCCATGGACTTCTGTTAAGTTTCTCAATTCCACATATGAGTGAAAACATATGATATCTGTCTTTCTCTGACTGACTTATTGCACTTGGCATAATACCCTCCAGTTCCATCCACGTTGTTGCAAATGGCAAGATTTCATCCTTTTTCATTGATGAGAAGTACTCCATTGTGTGTGTATGTATATATTATATATATTACACATATATATACACATATATATAATATACATATAATACATTAAATATTATATATATATATATATATATATATATATAGCGCCACTTCTTTACCCATTCATCTGTTGATAGACATCTGGGCTCTTTCCATGATTTGGCTATTGTTGATAGCCCTGCTGTAAACAGGGATACATGTGTCCCTATGAATCAGCACTCTTGTATCCTTTGGATAAATTCCTAGTAGTGTTATTGCTGGGTCGTAGAAGAATTCTATTTTTAATTTTTTGAGAAAACTCCACCCTGGTTTCCAGAGTGGCTGCATCAGTTTTCATTCCCACCAACAGTGCAAGAGGATTTCCCTTTCTCCACATCCTTGCCAACATCTGTTTCCTGAATTTTTAATTTTAGCCATTCTGACAGGTGTGAGGTGGTATCTCATTGTGGTTTTGATTTGTATTCCCCTGACAATGAGTGATGTTGAGCATCTTTTCATGTGTCTGTTAGCCATCCGGATGTCTTCTTTAGAAAAATGTCTGTTCATGTCTTCTGCCCATTTCTTCACTGGATCATTTGTTTTTCAGGTGTTGAGTTTGGTAAGTTCTTAATAGATTTTAGATACTAACCCTTTATCTGGTATGTCATTTGTAAATATCTTCCCCCATTCCGTCAGTTGTCTTTTAGTTTTGTTCAGTGTTTCCTTTGCTGTGCAGAAGCTTTCTAGCTTGATGAAGTCCCAATAGTTCTTTTTTTCTTTTTTTCCTTGCCTTTGGAGACATGTTGAGTAAGAAGTTGCTGCATCTGAGGTCAAAGAGGTTGTTGCCTGTTTTCTCCTCTAGGATGTGGATGGTTTCCTGTCTCACATTTAGGTCTCATCCATTTTCATTTTTGTGTGTGGTGTAAAAAAGCGGTCCAGTTTCATTCTTCTGCATGTTGCTGTCCGGTTCTCCCAGCACCATTTGCTAAAGAACTATCTTTTTTCCATTGGATACTCTTTCCTGCTCTGTCAAAGATTGGTTGGTCAAACATTTGTGGGTCCGATTCTGGAGTCTCTATCCTATTCCATTGGTCTATGTGTCTGTTTTTGTGCCAATACCATACTGTCTTGATGATTATAGCTTTGTAGTACAGGCTAAAGTCTAGGATTGTGATGCCTCCACCTTTGGTTTTCTTTCTATTTATTTATTTTTGTGAGAGAAAGAGCATGTATGGGGGAGGACTTGAGAAAAGAGGGGAAGACGTGAGTGAGACCCTTAACACAGAGATAAGGAATATCATAGCAGGGATAAAGGACTTAATAAATGCAATGAGAAACATGCCTGATGGAATGAATAGCAGGATGGAAGAAGCAGAAAAACAAGTTAATGACCTAGAAGACACAGTAATGGAAAGTAATCAAGCTAAATGGAAGAGAGAAAAAGAATTACACAAACTAAGTACAGACTTGGAAAACTCAGTGACTCCATGGAACATAATAACATTCATGTTTTAGGAGTCCCAGAAGAAGAGAGAGAGAAAGATGAGGCAGAGAATTTATTTGAAGAAACAGTACCTGTAAACTTCCCTAATCCGGGGAAGGAAACTTCCCTAATCTGGAGACATCCAGATTCAGCAGGCACAGAGAACTCCCATCAAAATCAACAGAAGCAGGCACCAAGGCATATTATAATTAAATTTACAAAATAGAATGATAATAAGTTTTAAAAGCAGAAAGACAAAGGAAGCCCTTAACTAACAAGGGAAAACCCATAAGGCTAGCTGGAGATTTTTCAACAGAAACTTAGCAAGTCTGAAGGGAGTACCGTGATACATGCAAAATGCTGAATGGGAAAAATCTGCAGCCAAGAATACTCTACCCAGGAAGGCTATAGTTTAGAATAGAAGGAGAGATAAAGAGTTCCCTAGGCAAAGACTAAAGGAGTTCATGACCACTAAACTAGCCCTGCAGGAAACAGTAAAGAGGACTTTTTGAATGGAACGGAGAGACCCAATGTGGCAATATAAAGGTAGGAAACATAAAAGCAGTAAAAATGAATATTTATGTAAAAAATCATTCAAGGCACCAACAATAACATATACCTAAAATGTGGGGAGGAAAGGAGAAAATAAAAGGTTCAAACTTAAATGACCATTGGCTGCATATAGACCTTTATATGCAAAAGAGGTTGTATACAAACTTAATGGTAACTGTATATTAAAATCCACTAATAAATATGCAAAGAATAAAGAGAAAGGAATCCAAATATATAACTAAACAAAATCCACAAAACACGAAAGAAATACAGGAAAGGATCAGAGAAAATCTTCAGAAACAACTAAAAACAAGTAATAAAATGGCAATAAATACATGTCTATCAATAATTACGTTGGATTTAAATGGACTCACCACTCCCATCAAAAGACAGAGTGACAGAATGGATAAAAAACCCCAATATTTATGTGCTTCCTATAAAAGAATCATTTTTGGGGCGCCTGGGTGGCTCAGTCAGTTAAGCGTCCGACTTCGGCTCAGGTCACGATCTCGCGGTCCGTGAGTTCGAGCCCCGCGTCGGGCTCTGGGCTGACGGCTCGGAGCCTGGAGCCTGCTTCCGATTCTGTGTCTCCCTCTCTCTCTGCCCCTCTCCCGTTCATGCTCTGTCTCTCTCTGTCTCAAAAATAATAAAATAAACATTAAAAAAATTTTTTTTTGAAAAATAAAAGAATCATTTTAGACCTAAAGTCTCCTGAGATTGAAAGTGAGAGGATGGAGAAAAGCTGGAGTAGCAATACTTACATTAGACAAAATGGGCTTTAAAACAAAGACTGTAATAGAAAATAAGAACACTATAATATAATATAATATAATATAATATAATATAATATAATATAATATAATATGATATAATATATAATTAATATAATATATCTTCAACAAGAATATAAAACAATTGTAAATATTTATTTTTTAATGTTTATTTTTGAGAGAGAGCGTAAGTGGGGGAGGGGCATAGAAAGAGGAAGAGAGAGGATCCCAAGCAGGCTCTGCACTGTAGGCACAGAGCCCAGCATGGGGCACAGTCTCACAAACTTGTGAGATCATAATGTGAACGAAACTCAAGAGTCAAATGCTTAACTGACTGAGCCACCCAAGTGCCCCACAATTGTAAATATTTATACACCCAACATAGAAGCACCTGAATGCATAAAACAGTTGATGACAAACGTACAGGAACTAATCAATAGTAATACAATAATAGTTAGGGACTTTAACACCCCACTTACATCCATGGACAGAGTATGTACACGGAGCATCAACAAGGAAACAATGGGTTTGAATGACACGCTGGAACAGATGGATTTAACAGATAATTTCAGAATATTCCATCCTAAAACCACAGAATACACATTCCAAGTGCACATGTGCACATGGAGCATTCTCCAGAATGGATCACATGTTAGGGCACAAAACCAGCCTCACCAAATTCGAGAAGATCAAAGTCATACTATGCCTCTCTTCTGACCACAAAGCTATGAAACTAATAGTTAACTATAAGAAAACAGTCTGAGTGGACCACAAATACATGGAGGTTAAATAACACGCTACTAAACAATGAGTGGGTCAACCAGGAAATCAAAGCCAAATAATGAAGTACATAAAAACAAATATAATAAAAACACAACAGTCCAAAACCTCTGGGATAGAACATATGTGGTTCTAAGAAGTTTATAGCAATACAAACTCACCACAAGCAGCAAGAAAAATCTCAAATACACAACCTAACCTTAAGCCTAAAGGAGCTAGAAAAAAGGAGTTAGAAATGAGCAAAACCTAAAAACAGCAGACAGAAGGAAATAATAAAGGTTAGAGCAGAAATCAATGATACAGAAACTAAAAAAAAAAAAAAAAATCAATGAAACCAAAAGGTGGTTCTTTGAAAAAAATCAGTAAAATTCATAAACCTCTAGCCAGACTTAGCAAGAAAAAAAAAAAAGAGAAAGTACTCAAACACTCAACTAAATAAAATCACATATGAGAAAAGGGAAATAACACCACAGAAATAAAATCATAAGAGAACATTACGAAAAGCTGTATCCGAACAAATTGGACAACACGCAAGAAATGAACAAATTCCTAGGAATGTAAAAACTCACAAAACTGAAACAGGAGGAAATAGAAAATTTGAAAAGACTGATAAACCAGTGAAGAAATTGAGTCAGTAATCAAAAAACTCCCAACAAACAAAAGTCCAGGAGCAGATGACTTCACAGGTGAATTCTACCAAACATTTAAAGAGGAATTAATACCTATTTTTTTTAACTACTTCAAAAAATAGAAAAGAAGGAAAACTTACAAATTCATTCTATGAGGCCAGCATTACCTTGAACCAAAACCAGATGAAGACACCAATAAAAAAAGAGAATTACAGGCCAATATCTATGGTGAACATTGATTCAAAAATTCTCAGTAAAATACTAGCAAACCAAATCCAAAATACATTTAAAAAATCATTCACCATGATCAAGTGGAATTTACTTTAGGGCTGGAAGTGTGGTTCAACATTTGCAAATCAAACAAGACACATCACATCAATAGGAGAAAGGGTAAAAACCACATGAGCCTTTCAATCGATGTAGAAAAAAAAGCATTTGACAAAGTAAAACATCGATTCATGATTAAAAAAAAAAAAAAACAAACTCAACAAAATAGGTTTAGAGGGAACATACCTCAAGATAATTAAAGTCCGGCTATGAAAAACCCACAACTAACTCATTCCGAATGGGGAAAAACTGAGAGCTTTTCCTCTATGGTCAGGAACAAGACAGGGCTATGTACTCTCACCACTTTTATTCAGCATAGTATTAGATGTCTTAGTCACAGCAATCAGACAACAAAAATAAATGAAAGGAATCAAAACTGTTAAGAAGGAGGTACAACTTTCCCTATTGCCAAATGACATGATGCTCTGTATAGAAAACCTAAAGACTCCAATAAAAAACTGCTAGATACAAAAGCACTGTATGGAAACTGGTTGCATTTCTGTACACTCAGAATGAAGCAGCAGAAAGAGAAATTAAGAAAACAGTTCCATGTACAATTTCACCCCAAACAATGATACCTGGGGAATACATCTAACCAAAGTTGTGAAAGACCTGTACTCTGAAAACTCTAAAACACTGATCAAAAAGACTGAAGATAACAGAGAGAAATAGGTAGACATTCCATGCTCACAGATGGGAAGAACGAATACTGTTAAAATGTCTATACTGTCCAAAGCAATCTGCACATTTAATGCAATCCCTATCAAAACACTAGCAGCATTTTTCACATAGCTGGAACAAAGAAGCCTAAAATTTGTATGGAGCCGCAAAAGACCCTGAATAGCCAAAGCAATCTTGAAAAAATTTCTAGATTATAGGTTATATTATAAAGCTGGAGTAATAAAAGCTTGAGGGTGCTGGCACAAAAATAGACACGTAGATCACTAGAACAGTATAGAAAGCCCAGAAATTAATCCACAATTATACGGTTGATTAACTTTCAATAAACCAGGAAAGAATATCCAATGGGAGAAGGACATTCTCCAACAAATAGCGTTGGGAAAACTGGACAGCAACAAGCAAATGAACGAAACTGGACCACTTTATTATACACAAAAATAAATTCAAAATGGATTAAAGCCCTAAATGTGAGACTTGAAACCATAAAAATCCTAGAACACAGGCAATAACCTCTTTGACATCAGCCATAATAACATTTTTCTAGTCGTGTCTTCTGAGGCAGGGGACGTAGAAGCAAAAATAAACTATTGGAACGCCATCAAAATAAATAAGCTTTGCACAGCAAAGGAAACCATCAACAAAACTAAAAGGCAACCTACAGAATGGGAGAAGATACTTGGCAAACGCCATATCTGATAAAGGGTTAGTATCCAAAAATATATAAAGAACTCAACACCCAAAGACTAATAATCCAATTAAAAGATGAGCAGAAGGCATGAACAGACGTTTCTCCAAAGAAGACCTCTCAGATGGCCAACATGAACAGATGCCCATCATATCTTACCATCGGGGAAATGGAAATCAAAAGTACAATGAGCCACCACCTCATCCCTGTCAGAATGGCTAAGATCAACAACCAAGAAACGACAGGTGTCACTGAGGATGTGGAGAAAAAGGAACACGTGCACTCTTGGTGGGACTGCAAACTGGTGCGGCCACTGTGCAAAACAGTGTGGAGATTCCTTAAAAAGTTAAAAATATAACAATTGCACCACTGGATATTTACCCCCCAAATACAAAAACACTGATTCAAAGGGATGCATGCACCCCTATGTTAATAGCAACATTATTTACAATAACCGAAGTCTGGAAATAGTGCAAGTGCCCATCAGCTGATAAATGGATAAAGAAGTGGTATGTATATATATACAAGTATGTATGTATGTATGTATAGATATATATATGTATATGTGTGTGTATATATCTATATATAGATATAGATATAGATATATAGATATATAGATAATGGAATATTAGCCATGAAAAAAAGTAATGAAATCTTGCCATTTGCAACATGGAAGGGGCTAGAAGGTATAATGGTAAATAAAGTCAGGCAGAGAAAGACAAATACCGTATGATTTCACATGTGTGGAATTTAAGACACAAAACAAATGAGCAAAGAGAAAAAATATATGAGAGAGAGAGGTAAACTGAGAAACAGACTCTTAATTACGGAGAACAAGCTGATGGTTACCAGAGGGAGAGGGGGTTGGGGGATTGGTTAAATAGGTGATGGGGATTAGGTAGTTAACTTGTCGTGTGGAGTCCTGGGTCATGTATGGAAGTGTTGAATACACTATATTGTACACCTGAAGTTAACATAACACTGTATGTTAACTGGAATTAAAAACTTAACCAAATTACTGATGTCTACACCATTATTTATATTACAAAATCAAGAATAAAACTTTAAACACAAACAACTTTAAAAACATATTTTAACCACATTAACCGGCAATCAAAAAAAAGCTCGTGTTCACTCTGAGATCGTAGTCTTTATTTTCTTTATCTTGAAGAATTCTGTGAAATCTCAGCTTATAAAAGCAAATCAATGGCACTTAGTAATATTTCTAATTAGACAAGAGCTCTAAATTGCTAAATTCCAAACAAGAATTACTGTCATTATTTAAACAGGAACAATCATAGTATCATCCTATTTATATGCTAAAATGGGAGGAAAAATGAAATAAAAGCTAGTACTACAAAAGTATAAATTAAGATTCTCATAAAGTTCATTTTAGAAATTCAAAATGTGACTCTCTTTTTTATGTTCTTAGAATTTAAATACTTAGGGGCACCTGGCTGGCTCAGTCAGATCATGTGACTCATGATCTCAGGGTTGTGAGTTCAAGCCCCACGTTGGGTGTAGAGATTACATAAAAATAAAATATTTTAAGAAACAAAAAAGAACTTAAGTACCTAAAGTAGTGTTAAGTATTGTACTCTGCCTTAGAAATAAAAATACATTCGAAGATGGCGGCGTAGGAGGACGCTGAGCTCACCGCGCGTCCTGCTGATCACTTAGATTCCACCTACACCTGCCTAAAGAACCCAGAAAACCGCCAGAGGATTAGCAGAACGGAGTCTCCGGAGCCGAGCGCAGACGAGAGGCCCACGGAAGAGGGTAGGAAGGGCGGCGAGGCGGTGCGCGCTCCACGGACTGGCGGGAGGGAGCCGGGGCGGAGGGGCGGCTCGCCGGCCAAGCAGAGCCCCCGAGTCGGGCTGGCAAAAGCGGAGGGGCCGGACGGACTGTGTTCCAACAGCAAGCGCGACTTAGCGTCTGGGAGGTCAGAAGTTAACAGCTCTGCTCAGAAAGCGGGAAGGCTGGAGGACAAAGGGAGGGAGAGCTGCTGAGCCCACGGACGGCAGAGCTCAGCTTGGCGGGGAACAAAGGCGCTCGCCAGCGCCATCTCCCCCGCCCATCCCCCAGCCAAAATCCCAAAGAGAACCAGTTCCTGCCAGAGAACTTGCTCGCTCCGCGCAAAAACCCAACTCTGTGCTTCTGCGGAGCCAAACCTCCGGCAGCGGATCTGACTCCCTCCCGCTGCCACAGGGCCCCTCCTGAAGTGGATCACCTAAGGAGAAGCGAGCTAAGCCTGCCCCTCCCGCCCCCGTGCACCTTGCCTACCCACCCCAGCTAATACGCCAGCTCCCCAGCACCACAAGCCTGGCAGTGTGCAAGTAGACCAGACGGGCCACGCCACCCCACAGTGAATCCCGCCCCTAGGAGAGGGGAAGAGAAGGCACACACCAGTCTGACTGTGGCCCCAGCGGTGGGCTGGGGGCAGACATCAGGTCGGACTGCGGCCCCGCCCACCAACTCCAGTTATACACCACAGCACGGGGGAAGTGCCCTGCGGGTCCTCACCACTCCAGGGACTGTCCAAAATGACCAAACGGAAGAATTCCCCTCAGAAGAATCTCCAGGAAATAACAACAGCTAATGAACTGATCAAAAAGGATTTAAATAATATAACAGAAAGTGAATTTAGAATAATAGTCATAAAATTAATCGCTGGGCTTGAAAACAGTATACAGGACAGCAGAGAATCTCTTGCTACAGAGATCAAGGGACTAAGGAACAGTCACGAGGAGCTGAAAAACGCTTTAAACGAAATGCAAAACAAAATGGAAACCACGACGGCTCGGATTGAAGAGGCAGAGGAGAGAATAGGTGAACTAGAAGATAAAGTTATGGAGAAAGAGGAAGCTGAAAGAAAGAGAGATAAAAAAATCCAGGAGTATGAGGGGAAAATTAGAGAACTAAGTGATACACTAAAAAGAAATAATATACGCATAATTGGTATCCCAGAGGAGGAAGAGAGAGGGAAAGGTGCTGAAGGGGTACTTGAAGAAATTATAGCTGAGAACTTCCCTGAACTGGGGAAGGAAAAAGGCATTGAAATCCAAGAGGCACAGAGAACTCCCTTCAGACGTAACTTGAATCGATCTTCTGCACGACATATCATAGTGAAACTGGCAAAATACAAGGATAAAGAGAAAATTCTGAAAGCAGCAAGGGATAAACGTGCCCTCACATATAAAGGGAGACCTATTAGACTCGTGACTGATCTCTCCTTTGAAACTTGGCAGGCCAGAAAGGCTTGGCACGATATCTTCAGTGTGCTAAACAGAAAAAATATGCAGCCGAGAATCCTTTATCCAGCAAGTCTGTCATTTAGAATAGAAGGAGAGATAAAGGTCTTCCCAAACAAACAAAAACTGAAGGAATTTGTCACCACGAAACCAGCCCTACAAGAGATCCTAAGGGGGATCCTGTGAGACAAAGTACCAGAGACATCACTACAAGCATAAAACATACAGACATCACAATGACTCTAAACCCGTATCTTTCTATAATAACACTGAATGTAAATGGATTAAATGCGCCAACCAAAAGACATAGGGTATCAGAATGGATAAAAAAACAAGACCCATCTATTTGCTGTCTACAAGAGACTCATTTTAGATCTGAGGACACCTTTAGATTGAGAGTGAGGGGATGGAGAACTATTTATCATGCTACTGGAAGCCAAAAGAAAGCTGGAGTAGCCATACTTATATCAGACAAACTAGACTTTAAATTAAAGGCTGTAACAAGAGATGAAGAAGGGCATTATATAATAATTACAGGGTCTATCCACCAGGAAGAGCTAACAATTATAAATGTCTATGCGCCAAATACCGGAGCCCCCAGATATATAAAACAGTTACTCATAAACATAAGCAACCTTATTGATAAGAATGTGGTCATTGCAGGGGACTTTAACACACCGCTTACAGAAATGGATAGATCATCTAGACACACAGTCAATAAAGAAACAAGGGCCCTGAATGATACATTGGATCAGATGGACTTGACAGATATATTTAGAACTCTGCATCCCAAAGCAACAGAATATACTTTCTTCTCGAGTGCACATGGAACATTCTCCAAGATAGATCATATACTGGGTCACAAAACAGCCCTTCATAAGTTTACAAGAATTGAAATTATACCATGCATACTTTCAGACCACAATGCTATGAAGCTTGAAATCAACCACAGGAAAAAGTCTGGAAAACCTCCAAAAGCATGGAGGTTAAAGAACACCCTACTAACGAATGAGTGGGTCAACCAGGCAATTAGAGAAGAAATTAAAAAATATATGGAAACAAACGAAAATGAAAATACAACAATCCAAACACTTTGGGACGCAGCGAAGGCAGTCCTGAGAGGAAAATACATTGCAATCCAGGCCTATCTCAAGAAACAAGAAAAATCCCAAATACAAAATCTAACAGCACACCTAAAGGAAATAGAAGCAGAACAGCAAAGGCAGCCTAAACCCAGCAGAAGAAGAGAAATCATAAAGATCAGAGCAGAAATAAACAATATAGAATCTAAAAAAACTGTAGAGCAGATCAACGAAACCAAGAGTTGGTTTTTTGAAAAAATAAACAAAATTGACAAACCTCTAGCCAGGCTTCTCAAAAAGAAAAGGGAGATGACCCAAATAGATAAAATCATGAATGAAAATGGAATTATTACAACCAATCCCTCAGAGATACAAACAATTATCAGGGAATACTATGAAAAATTATATGCCAACAAATTGGACAACCTGGAAGAAATGGACAAATTCCTAAACACCCACACTCTTCCAAAACTCAATCAGGAGGAAATAGAAAGCTTGAACAGACCCATAACCAGCGAAGAAATTGAATCGGTTATCAAAAATCTCCCAACAAATAAGAGTCCAGGACCAGATGGCTTCCCAGGGGAGTTCTACCAGACGTTTAAAGCAGAGATAATACCTATCCTTCTCAAGCTATTCCAAGAAATAGAAAGGGAAGGAAAACTTCCAGACTCATTCTATGAAGCCAGTATTACTTTGATTCCTAAACCAGACAGAGACCCAGTAAAAAAAGAGAACTACAGGCCAATATCTCTGATGAATATGGATGCAAAAATTCTCAATAAGATACTAGCAAATCGAATTCAACAGCATATAAAAAGAATTATTCACCATGATCAAGTGGGATTCATTCCTGGGATGCAGGGCTGGTTCAACATTCGCAAATCGATCAACGTGATACATCACATTAACAAAAAAAAAGAGAAGAACCATATGATCCTGTCAATCGATGCAGAAAAGGCCTTTGACAAAATCCAGCACCCTTTCTTAATAAAAACCCTGGAGAAAGTCGGGATAGAAGGAACATACTTAAAGATCATAAAAGCCATTTATGAAAAGCCCACAGCTAACATCATCCTCAATGGGGAAAAACTGAGAGCTTTTTCCCTGAGATCAGGAACACGACAGGGATGCCCACTCTCACCGCTGCTGTTTAATATAGTGCTGGAAGTTCTAGCATCAGCAATCAGACAACAAAAGGAAATCAAAGGCATCCAAATTGGCAAAGATGAAGTCAAGCTTTCGCTTTTTGCAGATGACATGATATTATACATGGAAAATCCGATAGACTCCACCAAAAGTCTGCTAGAACTGATACATGAATTCAGCAAAGTTGCAGGATACAAAATCAATGTACAGAAATCAGTTGCATTCTTATACACTAACAATGAAGCAACAGAAAGACAAATAAAGAAACTGATCCCATTCACAATTGCACCAAGAAGCATAAAATACCTAGGAATAAATCTAACCAAAGATGTAAAAGATCTGTATGCTGAAAACTATAGAAAGCTTATGCAGGTAATTGAAGAAGATATAAAGAAATGGAAAGACATTCCCTGCTCATGGATTGGAAGAATAAATATTGTCAAAATGTCAATACTACCCAAAGCTATCTACACATTCAATGCAATCCCAATCAAAATTGCACCAGCATTCTTCTCGAAACTAGAACAAGCAATCCTAAAATTCATATGGAACCACAAAAGGCCCCGAATAGCCAAAGTAATTTTGAAGAAGAAGACCAAAGTAGGAGGCATCACAATCCCAGACTTTAGCCTCTACTACAAAGCTGTCATCATCAAGACAGCATGGTATTGGCATAAAAACAGACACATAGACCAATGGAATCGAATAGAAACCCCAGAACTAGACCCACAAACGTATGGCCAACTCATTTTTGACAAAGCAGGAAAGAACATCCAATGGAAAAAAGACAGTCTCTTTAACAAATGGTGCTGGGAGAACTGGACAGCAACATGCAGAAGGTTGAAACTAGACCACTTTCTCACACCATTCACAAAAATAAACTCAAAATGGATAAAGGACCTGAATGTGAGACAGGAAACCATCAAAACCTTAGAGGAGAAAGCAGGAAA
Source organism: Neofelis nebulosa (assembly GCF_028018385.1). Classification (NCBI taxonomy): domain Eukaryota; kingdom Metazoa; phylum Chordata; class Mammalia; order Carnivora; family Felidae; genus Neofelis; species Neofelis nebulosa. The sequence continues at coordinate 18,048,524 of NC_080784.1, forward strand.
AGACCTCTCTGACCTCAGCCGTAGCAATCTCTTACTCGGCACATCCCCAAAGGCAAGGGAATTAAAAGCAAAAGTGAATTACTGGGACCTTATGAAGATAAAAAGCTTCTGCACAGCAAAGGAAACAACCAACAAAACTAAAAGGCAACCAACGGAATGGGAAAAGATATTTGCAAATGACACATCGGACAAAGGGCTAGTATCCAAAATCTATAAAGAGCTCATCAAACTCCACACCCGAAAAACAAATAACCCAGTGAAGAAATGGGCAGAAAACATGAATAGACACTTCTCTAAAGAAGACATCCGGATGGCCAACAGGCACATGAAAAGATGTTCAACGTCGCTCCTCATCAGGGAAATACAAATCAAAACCACACTCAGATACCACCTCACGCCAGTCAGAATGGCCAAAATGAAGAAATCAGGAGACTATAGATGCTGGAGAGGATGTGGAGAGACGGGAACCCTCTTGCACTGTTGGTGGGAATGCAAATTGGTGCAGCCGCTCTGGAAAGCAGTGTGGAGGTTCCTCAGAAAATTAAAAATAGACCTACCCTATGACCCAGCAATAGCACTGCTAGGAATTTATCCAAGGGATACAGGAGTACTGATGCATAGGGGCACTTGTACCCCAATGTTTATAGCAGCACTCTCAACAATCGCCAAATTATGGAAAGAGCCTAAATGTCCATCAACTGATGAATGGATAAAGAAATTGTGGTTTATATACACAATGGAATACTACGTGGCAATGAGAAAGAATGAAATATGGCCTTTTGTAGCAACGTGGATGGAACTGGAGAGTGTGATGCTAAGTGAAATAAGCCATACAGAGAAAGACAGATACCATATGGTTTCACTCTTATGTGGATCCTGAGAAACTTAACAGAAACCCATGGGGGAGGGGAAGGGAAAAAAAAAAAAAAAGAGGTTAGAGTGGGAGAGAGCCAAAGCATAAGAGACTGTTAAAAACTGAGAACAAACTGAGGGTTGATGGGGGGTGGGAGGGAGGGCAGGGTGGGTGATGGGTATTGAGGAGGGCACCTTTTGGGATGAGCACTGAGTGTTGTATGGAAACCAATTTGACAGTAAATTTCATATATTAAAAATAAATAAATAAATTAATTAATTTAAACAAAAAAATAAAAAAATTAAAAATAAAATAAAAAATAAAAATACATTCACCTGTCTTAATTCTACCCAAGTACTAAATAACAAAGAATTTATTGTGTTTCCCAGAATGTTATATTTAAAGCATAATGAACTTTAAGTTTAGCAATCCTGTAATCCTTACAGCATTAGTACTGTCCTGAATTAATAAGTGAGGAAATTAAACAAATAAATTTCCCAAGGTCACACCCATTGGATGGCAGGGCCAGGATTTTACTCCAGGTTATCTGGTTCCACAGCCCACATTCTTCAGAGGGAACGTACTACCAAAAATAATTGAGTCTATAAAGAACTAACTTTCCACAGATAAGGAATGTTTCATATATAAAGTATAAAATATGAAACAACTTTATATACGTGTAACCTCCCTCTATCTCTATCTCTAACCTGTTTTGTAAACAAGCTTTTAAAAAACTTACGTGGTAAAGAATTTAATACCTGCACGCACACACATACACACACACACACAATGGAATATTACTCAGCCATCAAAAAGAATGAAATCTTGCCATTTGCAATGACATGGAAGTAGAGAGTATTATGCTAAGTGAAATAAGTCAATGAGAGAAAGACATACTGTATGATTTCACTCCTAAGTGGAATTTAAGAAACAAAACAGATCAACATGTGGGAAGGAGGGGGAAAAAGAGAAGAAACAAACCACAAGAGAATCTTAATGATAGAGAACAAACTGAGGGTTGATGGAGGTGGGTGGGGGATGGGCTAGACGGGTGATGAGTATTAAGGAGGGCACTTGTTGGGGCGCCTGGGTCGCTCAGTCAGTTGAATGTCCATCCTTGACTCCAGCCATGATCACATGGTTCACGAGTTTGAGCCCCACATCGGGCTCGCTGCTGTCAGCTCAAAGCCCGCTTCATTCCTCTGTCCCCCTCTCTCTCTACCCCTCCCTCGCTCACACTCTCTCTCTCTCAAAAATAAATTAAAAAAAAACAACATTTAAAAGGAGGGCACTTGTTGTGATGAGCACCAGTTGTTGTAAGTGATGAATCATTAAATTCTACTCCTGAAACCAATATTGTACTGTGTGTTAACTAAATACAAATAAGTAAAATAAAAGGCTAGAAACAAAGCCCGTTATCCCTTTCAAGATTATAAGAGAGTTTTGTATTTCTAAATATGTTAAGAAAATTAGAAGAGGATATAACTAGTTATTGGTTATAATATTATCATCTTCCCTTTAATAACTATGTCAGGAAAGGTTTTAAAATTTAAGTTAGCAGGCAAGTTCTCAAACCTTCTCCAACAGGTGTTTTTTCAGGCTGTATCACTTTCTCCAAAAGATATGAGCCAGTGTATTATTCGCAAATTGCTAGGCTGTGTCTCCATTACTGACAATTACTTGGAGGTTCTCTCCTTAATTCTGCCCCTTGTGTGAACTCACTTTCATATTTCCCTATTTATTACCTATTTTTTCATCCTGCGGTAACGTCTTTTATTTATTTATTTTTAATTTGAATTTTAGCTACACCATGAATAATTTAAATTATTTTAAATTTTTTAAGATTTTTCATTGGAATAGAGCTGACCTACAATATTATATCAGTTCCATGTTTACAAACAACACAGTGATTCGACTTTCCTGTACATCACAAAAAGCTCACCATGGTGAGTGGAGTTAGCATCTGTCAGTCAAGCAGGATCTTTTTTTTTTTTTTTTTTTTTTTTTGAGAGAAAGAGAGAGAGAATGAATACAGGAAGGAGGGGGAGAGAGGGAGGGGAACAGAGAATCCAAAGTGGGCTCCACGCTGACAGCCAACAGCCCGTGTGAGGCTCGAACTCATGACCGGAGCTGAAGTCAGCCTTAACCAACTGTCACCCAGCTGCCCCTAGGCAGGATCTTGTAAAACATCTCATAACTTCTTCAGGCTTCAGCTGCCATCTAACCAGCCAACTTTGCAAATTCCTCTTGAAAAATTTTTCTGCTGTATAAACATGTTTCTAGTCTTACACCTCTGTATGCCAGGTCTTTATTTTTATTTGAAAATAAAAGAATTTTAAGTGCCCGAATGAAAGCAACCTCTTTGGAAGTAGGATCCAAGCTTAGCATGTCGCCTTGTATTTTGACAAACCAACAAGTATTTGCTGACAATTTATATTCTGTCTTAAACTGTAGGTATGCAATAAATATTGACTTAAATGAATATTCAATCCAGTAAGTTCCAAAAGCGCTCACTGTCAGAGCAGGCAAGCATCCTTTTAAGCCGGAAGTGCCACAACTCAAATTCAATCTAAGTAGCCTGAATAATATTCAGCACCAAGTAGACTTGTTTGTTGTTCTTTTTCTTGTCCCCTTTTTCTAAGACGAATGCCTTCAGTGTGATTGCCAAAAGTGGGTAGCTCTGTAGAAGCATAAATTTTAGGATATCTCAATCGAAAATCCAGAAGTTTATTCCACACTTGCAGTATCATTGAATTTCACTGAAATTTCTTGCATGTCACATACAGCCCCCGGGTGTCATGTAAACTTGGTTAGCCAACCTATTTGAAAGGTGAAGAACTTAGGATGCTGATTAAGGAAGCATCTTTACAAAGGCGGGGGTAGGTGACACTGGTGTTACCATGCGGGCTTCTAAGCACGAACAACTGCTTCTTTAAAAACAATCCATTAATTGCCTCTGGTAGCCTAGAAAAATCCTGAGAGCGTGCATATTTCTTATGTTAGAAAATAGGGCATTTCGCTCAGCTAGGCAACTTAAAATCGCTTAAGGGAGGAAATTCAAGCCACCTTAGGAAGATCGTCCTATTCACCTCAAATACTCCAATTATCATTTTTAGAGATACTAATAAAGAATTAGAACAATGTCCAGAGACTCTATGGAGATTTAAAACGACGTCCAAAGCAGATATTTTTCCAAACGGGTATTTTTTTTAATTGACGTATAATTGACCTACAATGTTGCATTAGTTTCTGGCACACAACATAGTGAGTCAACATCTGTATCTGTGATGCTCTGCTCCCCACAGATGTAGCTACCATCAGTCACCATACACTAGTGAAATACCATTGAATACGTTCCCTTTGCTATACCTTTCATTCGTGTGATTTATTCATCCCATAACTGGAATCCTAAACTTCCCATTCCCCTTAACCAATTTGCCCATCTCCTATCTCCCTCCTCTCTGACAACCACCAATTCTCTGTGTTTATGGGTCTTTTCTGTGTGTGTGTCTCTGTGTGTGTATGTGTTGGGTGATTCCACATATAAGTAAAATCGAATAGTATTTGTCTCTCTTTAACTCACTTCACTTAGCATAATACCCCCTAGGCCGACTTATGTTGTGGCAAATGGCAAGATCTCATTCTTTTTTATGATTAATATTCCATTGTGTGTGTGTGTCAAATTCTATATCCACGCATCTATCGATGGACACTTCAGTTGTCTCCATATCTCAGCTATTATAAATAATGCTACAATGAATATGGGACATAGATCTTTATAGGTTGGTGTTTTTGTTTTCTTTGGGTAAATAACCAGTAGTGGAATTATTGAATCATGGGGTATTTCTATTTTTAATTTTTGGAGGAAGCTCCACACTGTTTTTCACAGTGGCTGCACCAATTTCCATTCCCACCAACAGTGCATGAGGGATTTCTTTTCTTTATGTCCTTGCCAACACTTGTTATTTCTTCTTCTTGATTATAGCCATCCTAACCGATGTGAGATGATACTTCATTGTGGTTTTGATTTGCATACTCCTGATTATTGGCGATATTGAGCATCTTCTTATGTGTCTGTTGGCCATCTGTATGTCCTCTTGAAATAATTTCTGTTTATGTCTTCTGTCCACTTTTTACTCAGATTGTTTTTTTTATATTGAGTTGTATAAGTACTTTATATGTTTTGGATATTAATTGCTTTTCGGAGGTATTGTCTGCAAGTAACTTCCATTCAGTAGGTTGACTTTTAGTTCTGTTGATGATTTCCTTCACTGTGCAAAAACTGTTTTTCTTTTGATGTACTCCTACTAGTTTATTTTTGCCTTTGTTTCCTTCACCTGAGGAGACATACCTAGAAAAATGCTGCTATGACCAGTGTCAGAGAAATGACTGCCTGTGCTCTCTCTAGGATTTTTATGGTTTCACATTTAGGTCTTTAGTCCATTTAGAGTTTATTTTTGTGTATGGTGTAAGAAACTGGTCCAATTTTATTCTTTTGCATGTAGGTCTCCAGTTTCACAGCACCATTTATTTGAAGAGACTGTCTTTTCTCCACTGTATATTCTTGCCTCCTTTGTCATAAATTAATTGATCATATAACTGTGGGTTTATTCCTAGACTCTCTGTTCTGTTCCATTTATCTTTGTGTCTATTTTTATGCCAATACCATATTGTTTTGACTCCTACAGCTTTGTAGTATATCTTGAAATCTAGGATTGCGATGCCTCCAGCTTTGTTCTTCTTTCTCAAGATTGCTTTGGCTATTCCAGGTCTTTTGTGATTCTATACAAATTGTAGGATTGTTTATTCTATGTGGAATAATAATATGGCATTTTGATAACGATCGCATCGAATCTGTAAATTGCTTTGCGTAGGGCAGACATCCTCACAATATGAATTCTTCCAATCCATGAGCATGGTATATCTTTCCATTTGTTTGTGTCATCTTCACTTTGTTTCAGCAGTATTTTATCATTTTCAAAGTACAGATCTTTCATCTGCTTGGCTAAGTTTATTCCTAAGCATTTATTCTTTTTGGTGCAATTGTAAATGGAATTGTTTTCAATTCAGATACTTTTCAAATCAGGTATTTTAAAAACAGAACCATCAAATGTTGGTAAGAACTAAATGCAGGAGGTTTAATTTAGGACATTTTATCTTTGGTTACCTTTCAGAATAGCCAAGGGAAAAATGATTGTGAAAGCTAGCAAAAATAAGCTCCATCATATCCACGATTAATGCTGAAAGTTGCTACTTTCTTATGCAATGAACAGGTGGAGGAACCAAAGATCAGATCCAAATTTAATCCTGTAGACCAAAGCTCAATGACATATTTAGGAGTCTTAATCCAGTTTCCAGGCAATTCTGAGGATTACTTTGGCAAATTTGGATAACATTTGGGGTTCGATAATAAAATACTACACAGACCAGAAAAAAAATCAGAAAAATTTAAACAGTAGCCAAGCATGCAAGAGAAAAAAAATCAATAAAATGTCTTTACAAATAGAATATTGCCTTGAATCAATAATTTTAAATATCATGAAGAGCTGTAGGAAGAGAATGTCAACAGTACAGAGAAGAATTCTATCAGATAGTGAATTGTGTTAAACATTGACTTTGTTAGCTTGAAATCATTTTCCACGTCTGTACATACATTTAGGTTATAAGTTTTTGAATGATAAATACTTGTCTGAGAAAGTTATTGTAGCTTGCAGAGGTGATTCATTTTAAATTAGAGAATGGCTTGGATATTGAAATAATCAGCCTCTCAAAGGTTGGATATTGAAACAATCAGAATCTCAGTCCTACATGCTGCAGGGGAATAATGTTTATTATGAAAAGGAAAATGGACACCTAAGAGAATTTATGCAATTTCCATAATGTTGCCAAAGAGAATTCAATCCTAAATCTTTAGTTTCTGACTGATTTCACTTATCATTCATATTGTCCACTTAAAAAAAATGAGCATTAAAAAAATAACATAAAAAGTACTAATTATAGAATACATACTAATAATAACATAATAGCATTATTTCTGTAGTATTTTATAATTTCAAGGTGATAGGTAGGTGGATGGGTGGGCCGAATCTAAATCTATTCTCCTAGCATCCTGTGACACAAGATGGGGAACTAAGGCTTAAACAGATTGAATAACTAGACCCAACACATAGTACAAATAAAGGTATCGCAGATAGAAAGGACTCAGCCTGGGTCTTCAGATTTTAATTCCTGTGCCCCTTCCGCTGTTCCGCACTGGGTTATATGCTGGAGTAAGAAATACTGGTCATTTATCTGTGAATTTGGAGTTTCAGGGTTGTTGTTTTTTTTTTTTTAATCTACCTGAGGAGGTCTATATAAGAACAAATAAAAGAAAATGTGGGGAAGTGCTTTGAAAATTGAGAATTGCTCTATGTGCACAAGTACAAAGCACTAGGCCTCCTAAATAAGAGGTTATTTTTATACTTCATCTGCAGAAATCAGATCAAAATAGCTGTCTGTGAAACGTGCACCGCACACAACAATCTCACAAGTTGCCTACGTTCCTTTTCTCAAGCTTGAAAAACGTCTCACACGTGAATTAATAAATTTGCAAAATAAAATTGTAGGATTGAAAATCTAAATGCCTTTAATAATAGGGGTTAGCTTGATAAGGGCGCTGGAGAATACTCCTGTTTTAAATGGAAATGTTCATCATAAGATGACCAGCAGTTTTTGCAAAATCAGTTATGGATGAGAACAATATAAAAGAGGCTTTACTTTTATCACAAAAGGTTTAGATTTTTAATTAAGACACCGGAGCTGAGTTTTGAGGAATACTCTGGATCTGTTCTAATTGCCCATGTCCCAGAAGTCAGACCTTTGTTAGAATTCTATTTACTTTATATCTGAATTCTCTGGATATTAAATGAATCATAGGACAGCATCACTTTAAGGAAGAAGAGACTATAACAGGCAAAATGAACCTTTATGAAAAAAAGATTTCTGAAAGGAGAAACTGACTCAATAATATTGTCCAAAATGTATTGGCTTTTGTTTGTTTTAATGTTTATTGAGAAAGAGAGCACGCATGAGCAGAGGAGGGGCAGGGAGAGAGGGAGACAGAATCCGAAGCAGAATCTTGGCCGTCAGCACAGAGCCTGACGTCGGGCTCAAACCCACGAACTGCAAGACCGTGACTTGAGCCGAAGTCGGACGCTTAACTGAGCCACCCACGTGCCCCCAAATGTATGGTTTTTATTTTTATTGTGGGATTGGGGCGTTTGGTTCATAAACGGATATTTTGTTTGATGTTTTGGGCTTTAAAGATCCCACAGAACACTGGTTTTTAAATCACCAGTAAACTATGAAACTAGCCACCTTCAGGACCCCAGTAGAGACATCCCAAACTGATTTTGCAGGAGAGATTGTCTGATTCTTTATTCTGTAACACGGTGAAGGGCTTCCTTCTATCTTCGAACACCTATCTATCTTCCTTCTATCTTCGAACACCTAAGAGTGACGTGCTCACTCATGTGAACCCCCCGGTTCTTTAGACGTGTGTTGTCACCAACAAGCGGCCAGGCTGGCTGCCAACCTAGCCTGTTCCTCCTAAGTGGTTACATTTTTGAAGGCGTCACTACAGGCCTAGAAGAGCCAGTCCAGGTGGTCCAACCAGAGGCCAGAAAGCTCCCCCAGGGGGACTGTTCACGCCCATACCCCATGGGTCAGTTCATCATAAGTGTCCCCAGTGCATCCCACCCAAACTCACAAGAACCTGCATAAATCCCAGGGATCCAACCTATTGTCTCTGTGTAGTCAGTTACTTCGTTCTCTGCCAAGAAGGGAGAACTACTTGGGAAATGTCTAAACCTTGGGAGCATTTCTTGGGAAATAAAACAGGGAAACTAGATGTTCTGCTGAGATATTTTTTAGCAGATAGGAGACGAATCACCTAGACAGTTTAGGACAAGTGAGACATACTTTCATCATAACACCATTTCCTAGGTCTGTGATGCCTGTTATCACTGTATGTGTACATAACATTGCACTCACAATTCTTTTTTTAATTTTTTGTAATGTTTATTATTTTTGAGAGAGCGAGCATGGGAGGGGCAGAGAGAGAGGGGGACAGAGGATCCAAAGCGGGCTCCATGCTGAGAGCAGCCAGCCCCATGTGGGGCTCGAACTCATGAACCGTGAGATCGTAACCTGAGCCAAAGTCAAATGCTCAACCGACTGAGCCACCCAGGAGCCCTGCACCCACAATTCTTATTGCTAGTCAATCTCATAACATTAGAATGTCCAACTTCACAGTGAGTTTAATCACCATACGAAAAAGGATACTAGAAGCAGAAAGACTCAGATTTTGTCCCACCCCATCATTTTGCTGATGTGAAAACAGTTCGGGGAGATGGTGATTTATCTGTAATCGCAGATCCATTCAGTAAAGAAGACCTGGAGTCCAGGTTCTAGATCAGTTCTCTTTACAGTCTCCTCCCACACTTCCCTGTAGGATCCGGTGACAGGTTTGTCCCCAACACAGGAGTACTTGACTATAAGAACATGCATATACTTGTTTGCACCCCATATGTGATGACAAATCCACCTCTATCATCATGCCTTGCCCCTGAACTTTCTCCTGACATTTGAGTTAATAAGAGAAGCTTCCATATGCCCCTTCCATACCACCTGTCCCCATTCTCACAGGATCCCAAGCGAGTCAGAACTTAGAACAAGGCGGATTGCCCTCAGGAGCTCATGAATGGCAGGTGACCCAGATATTCTGAGTTTTATTTCAGACATATTACTGCTCTGAATTATTTTGCAGGGTAGCACAGAAGCCAAAATATAGATGAACTTTTCTTTTAAGGCATTTGTAAGAGAACTTCTAGAATATGATACATTTGTAAGTTCAGGACTATCTTTTTTTCCGATGCATGACACAATTAGGAAACAGATGCACATGTGACCTCTTTGAAGAGATCAAACCTAATGATGGTGATTAAAAGATATTGAAGAACAGAGTCAGAAACCGTGGTGGAGAAGAAAAGAGAAAGCAAAGGAAGAGAAGGAAAGAGAGCAAAGAGAGAATGACAGCCAGGGATACAGTGAACAGAGTGGTCAAGGGCTCAATCAAGGTAGCTGTGAACACATTCAATGGGACCTAGCCAGGAATACTGGTGAACTGATGGTGAGGGTGGCCAAGGGCAATGGGGGAGGCAGTGAGCCTCAGCTTTCCTTATCTGAGCAAAGGATACAAACAGAGTCAAGTTCAATACAGGCAACCAATTGTTTGTGGATGGTAAAAGAGAAAACATTCACGTTGGCGGTTTCCAGTACTTAGACTTGGCATAAGTTCTAGTTCAAGCTGTGAATAATAATAATAATACTGCCATCTCTCAACACCCTTATTTCATTTCCAAAAGTGACAGTCATGTGTGTATACATAAGGAAAAATATATTAAGCTGTGTATTTATGTTTTGTGTACTTTATTGTCTGCATTATGCCTTGACTTCAAAATAGTGGGTTTTTTTTTTTTAATTTAATGTTTATTTTAGGTGGGGAGGGGCAGAGAGAGAAAGAGACAGAATCTGAAGCAGGCTCCAGGCTCTCAGCTGTCAGCACAGAGCCCGATGCGGGGCTTGAACTCACAAGCTGTGAGATCATGACCTGAGCCGAAGTAAGACACTTAACTGACTGAGCCACCCAGGCGCCCCTCAAAATAGTATTTTTTAAGTAGGCATGCCTGCCTAAGACTGTAAGAATCTTAAAAACAGCCCTGGGGCATCCAAGGTTTGCAGCTTCTCTGAGTAGAAACGCAAGGATAGAGACAATACAGGCCTGAAAGAAACCAGTGCGTTGTCTTGTAACTAACAGGAGTTACACTCCAGCAGAGAACACAGTGCTGATGATGATCTAGTCTTACAGTCATTCTGGGAACTTTTTAATTTGTTTCTTTTTATAATACTGACAGTTTACCCCACTGCGTACCAGATTTAAAAATAATAATAAACTCCTATAGACAGGTATCTTTCTAAAATAGTATGGTGCTGTCTTCTTAAACAGAATACACCTGCTGTTTCAGGAGGAATTAATGGTGAGCAGAGTTCTTCTTCACAACATTCCCTCCAGAGATTGTGCTTTTCAGTTTTTCAGACCTGTTGTTAATGAGTCAGTTTCAACCCGTGCTGTTGGCCATGTGTGTTGTTCCTTTAAATGTGTCAGTCATCCTCCTAATTTATGGCTTATAATCTGGACACGAGCCTCAGCGCTCTACAGTGCTGTAAGAACAAATCAGGGGCGCCTGGGTGGCTCAGTCAGTCAAATGTCTGACTCTTAATTTCAGCTCAGATCGTGATCTCATGGTTCGTGAGTTCAAGCCCTGCATCAGGCTCTGTGCTCATGGTGTGGGGCCTGCTTGGGATTCTCTCTGTCCCTCACTCTCTGCCCTTTCTCTCCCTCTCTCTCAAAATAAATAGACTTAGTAAAAAAATTCTAAGAACAAATCAGCCATCAGGGCGTGTCTGTTATTTGCTTCTTTCCATTTACTGGCTCTATTCTAGATAGGTTAATTGCCAGATCACTGAATTTTCAATAGGCAAGATACTAGACTTTTGCTTTATTTTTTTTTAGTAAAAGTTTTTAAAAAAAAAAATTTTTAACGTTTATTTATTTTTGAGACAGAGAGAGACAGAGCATGAACGAGGGAGGGTCAGAGAGAGGGAGACACAGAATCTGAAACAGGCTCCAGGCTCCGAGCTGTCAGCACAGAGCCCGACGCGGGGCTCGAACTCACGGACCGCGAGATCGTGACCTGAGCCGAAGTCGGCCGCTTAACCGACTGAGCCACCCAGGCGTCCCTAGTAAAAGTTTTTTTAAAGCATAATATACATAGAGGAAAGTATACAAATTGTAAGTTTAGAGTGCATGGTTTTTAACAAGTTTTAACAAAAAAGACTTAAGAGTTTTTAATACACCCTCGTTAGCTATACCTAGAAAAAAAGAACACATAACATTACCTACTTCGTCCTTTTCAAAGTATGCATCATTTTCCACATGCGATGTGTCCTCTCCCATACGCATGGTCTCACTAGGTAACTGCAACAATTGTGTGAGGCTAAGAGATGAGAGGTTTTCTGTACTTGACAAATGGGGACGGTGAGGCTTGGATAACTTACCTGATGTCTCAGATCACAAAGTAGAGAGCAACGATACTAATCCTAGTGTCCCAGGGCAGGACTCTTCCCATTACTAGGCTGTGAAATTGACTCAGAAGATGGAACGTGGTGTTACCAACTCTAGTCTCACAGTTTGGACAGGAGAGAGCTGCACCCCAGCAGCTAAGAGCCTGGTGGCCTTTTGGAGCCCGTGTCCGCTCCGACTGACCAGTGCCCCTGAGATACGGCTGTGAAACATTTTAAATTTCTTCTCGGGGAAGTCACCTGTCAACGTACCCTCTTAGGCAAGGGAGGGGCGTAAATTAAGCCCGCCATTATACCAGATTTCCAAAGGAAACGTCAAAGCTGCAGATGCCTTAGTTTTCTTATTTCCTTACCTCATTTCTTCTGTTCTCTTCTTTGAGTCTTATCTCATTAATACCAACACAATAATTTAACTGAAATGGGAGGATCGAACAATCATGAGAACTTTTGATAAGCATCCTATAACTCATTGGAATCAGCGCTCTCTCTCTCTGTTTCAAAATTACCAACCATTCTAGAAAGCCTCAAATGGTTAGAATTGCAGCAGTGGTACAAGTGAAGAAACAAAATCCCAATTATAAAAATATGACAGGTCTAAAGCTTTGCAAATGAAAGCTCACAACGGGTCTCCCGGCTAGCCACAGAAATGCAGTGTGCCCTAGGCGGCCTTATTGAAGACTTGCTATTGAATACAAAATACAAAGTAGTGTGGAAGGCACCCTTTGTACAACTATTTTTCACAAAACAGAAGAAGCTGAATTGTTTCAGGCATGTGAATGTTTTTTAAAATGAAAGTTCTTGCAAGACCCAAACTTCCCCAATGACGTAATAGTTGCTATCAGCAAGGCAGAATGAGCTCTGGGGACAAGCTCTGTGGGTTCGATACCCTGCTTCACCGTGTGCCTAGAGTGCACACGACCAATCTGTGTCCTCAGTTCCTCCCCTGTGAGGAGGCTAAGGGTAGCACCCTACTACAGCGCTTCCCCAAGGATTCAGTTTACGTGGCTTTCAGAACTGTGTCTGGCCCACAGAAAACTGCTTTTATTGCTAGGAGGGAAGGAGCCTCTTTTGTGTCTGTTTTTGCAAGGAGACAGGAATGCATTGAACAGGTCAGAGCAAAAGTCCAGTTATCAAATCCTAATCCAAGAAATTAAAGCAATCACTAACACAATGAGGAGGCTGCGAAGCAGATTAACCTACTATAAGCAGAGCCAGCACCCCCCAGATCCCAGAAATAGAGGGAACAGTGGAGACTGGCAAGAAATCAGCCATGATGAGAAAGCAGGCTTCCCCCACTGCTTTGCTCCTGGGGATGGCAGGTAATTTTTTAAGATTTTTTCTAATAAGACCTTTTAAAAAATTTTTAATGCTTCTTTTTGAGAGAGAGAGAATGTGACAGTGTGTGAGCAGAGGAGAGGCAGAGAGAGAAGGAGACACAGAATCTGAAGCAGGCTCCAAGCTCTGAGCTGTCAGCACAGAGCCCCCACATGGGGCTTGAACCCATGAACTGTGAGATCGTGACCTGAGCTGAAGTGGAATGCTTAGGCAACTGAGCCACCCAGGTGCCCCGATTTGTAATTTTTTGAGGAACCTCCATACTGTTCCACAGTGGCTGCCCCGATTTGCATCCTAACAATTTACAACAGTGCACAGGGTTCCCTTTTCTCCACATCCTCACCAGCCCTTGTTATCTCTTCCTTTTGTTAATAGCCATTTGATGGGGGTGGAGCGATACCTCATTATGGTTTTGATTTGCATTTCCCTGATGGGTTACGTTGAGCATCCTTTCGCGTGTTTGTTGACCATCTGGATGTCATCTTTGAAAAAACTGTCTATTCAGACCTTCTGCCTGTTTTTAAATCAGATTACTTTTTTGCTGCTGAGGTGTATGATTTCCGTATATATTATATATATCGTATTATATATTCTGTATATATATTCCATATATATAATATATATCGTATATATATTATATATATCTTATATAATACTTTAAGTATTAGCCCCTTATCTAACATGGATCGCCAATAATCTCTCCCAGTCACCAGGTTGCCTTTTCATTTTGTTGATAGTTTCCTTTCCTGTGCAGAAGCTTTTTAGTCTGATGTAATCCCAGCTCTTTATTTTTGCTTTTGTTCCTCCTCCTTTTGGTGTCAGATTCAAAAAATCATCACCAAGACCGATGCCAAGGAGCTTACTGCCTATGTTTTCTTCAAAGAGCCTCTTCTTGAAGGCAGAATTCCTCTAGTTTAAGCCCAATCGTATGTGAAATGAGGTTATTCAATGGACTAACTCAAATTCACTTTGTGTTAGCAGGTGATAATCAAGTTAATTCTTTTTCTAAAAAAGATTTTTTTTTTTTTTTCAGAGAATGTGAGCAGGGCGGGGGGTGGGAGGTAGAAAGCAAGAGGGACAGAGGATCTGAAGCAGGTTCTGTGCTGCCAGCAAAGAGCCCCGCGTGGGGCTCGAACTCACGAACCAGGAGATCATGACCTGAGCTGACATCAAGGGTCGGATGCTTACCTGACTGAGCTTAAACCATTCACTGTCGCAAGCATTATACAGAAAAAGGGGGCCCTCCCAGAGGGCAGCTAAAGAAAATTAGAGTGTGACCTACTACCTTATTAGAACAAAAAATACTGCTTTTTGACAAACATGTAAGTAAGTGCAAGGTTCTTTCCCCTCCCCACCCCCACCTCCAGAAAGTCAGCCTCCAGCTGAAGAGCTAAGTACCTCATCACTTAAAGATCTGAACACCCCCTGTCCTATGCAAGGCCGTCCATGGTCTCCCACCCAAGATAAACCAATTTCAGTTCATTGCTTGGACGATAAAGCAAGTTAAACTCAAACACAAAATTAGCTTTAGGTAGTAGATTATATGTAAATATACTCTTTTCTGTAACAATTTCTTTTAAAATGGCAACAAGTTTACATTCTAACTTGGAGGAGTAATAACCTCATTTAGGAGCCTTCCTGAGTCTTTGTCAATTGCGTGCCCAAAACTGAAAACTACTCCTGACAACAAAACTAAAATAATGGCATTATCATTTCACCAGCTTTTATATTTTCTCCTATTTTAACAAAGTTGGGAGGAACAATTGGTAAGCTCATTGATCTGATTGGCAAGGACTTCTTGAGGAACTTTCTGCAATCTCTCAATCCAGTAAAAGCTCCGAAACCGAAAACCGTACGGTGGGGGTTTCCCCTAAAATAAAGAGGATCTGACTCTGGTCGAGTTTTCTACCCCCTTGGGGACTTCAGACTCCCTGTTTTCTTGGAGGGGAGGGGAGAGAGAGAGAGAGAAAAGAGAAAACTTACACATGCGGGTTAAAGGAAAAGTAAAGTGACAGGCTTCTGTCCCTTTGGGGAAAAATTAAGCCCCCAGTTTGTAAGAAAAAACGCACTTTTTTAGAAAAAGCTAATGGACAGCTGGGGCCGGGGGGAAGCGTTCCGGAAAGTGGCCAGGAAGGAGGGGAGGCGGCCGTCGGGTGAAGGTTGGGGGGCGGCCGGGCCCCCCGCCCCGGAGCCCCTACCTGCGTTTCGCAGCTTCTTGTTCCGATACACGGACAGGATGACCAGGAGGTTGCCCAGGACGTCCACCACGATGGTGAAAATGAGGGTGAAAGCGAGCGTGCAGGCCAGCCAGGAGGGTCGCGGCCGCGCCCCCTCCCCGCCGCCGGGCGCCCGCTGCGAGGCGTTGAGCAGCGCGCTGCCGTTGCCCTTCAGGGTCCCGCCCGGGGCGCCCCACGACCCTGCCATCGCGCCTGCCCTCGGAGCGCGGCGCGGCGCCACCCGGCCCGCGCGGCTCAGGGCTCCTCCGGGCCCTGCCCGCGTCTACGCCCCATCCCGAGCGCTCCGCCGCTTCCCCGCCACCTGCAGCCCGGGGACACAGGGCAGCCGCCCGGAGGCTCCTGGGTCCCCCGGGGTTCAGCCCGTGGCCACAGCGCCCCCGTGCGGGCTGCCTGCGCCGGGCCGCCCGAGCTCCAGCCTGGCAGCGCGCCCCGCGAAGCCACAGGTGGAAAAAAGTGAAGGAACTTTCTCAAGTGTTGCACCATTCATGGAACAGAAATCATTTTCCCCAGCTCCTCCGGCCCCCGTACTGCAAAGGCAAGCCAGAATTTTCATAATCTTCCCCCCAACAAAGCTACTTTTATTTTGATCTTTCTTGAACATTGTAAAGGTTCAGTAGGTCAACTCTGTCTCCTTCAATTAAAAATAAAAATAACTTTT
The DNA here is from genome assembly GCF_028018385.1 of Neofelis nebulosa. Taxonomy (NCBI): domain Eukaryota; kingdom Metazoa; phylum Chordata; class Mammalia; order Carnivora; family Felidae; genus Neofelis; species Neofelis nebulosa. The sequence continues at coordinate 18,064,788 of NC_080784.1, forward strand.
CCAATTTAAAAATTCCAAGTTCTCAGCCTCAACCTCTGTGCGTGCCTCTGGTTGCTGCCCCCGGTGGAGAATCTCGACACTGGAAACGGCCCCTTGAAATGGCGGGAAGATTCCACCGGGAGGGCTGATTCAAAGCAAGTGTGCACTTTTCGTTTCGATTTCAAACGTCAGCGGACTGAATGGTTTCAGAGTAGCCGCAGTCTTGCTTCGGCAGCCGCTTTTTCTCCAGCTGACTTCTTCCAGGAGTGGTACCGATCCTAGCCGTGTGCTCTCTCCCTGTAGACGTCCAAGATTAGGTTTGGCACATACTCACCCTCGAGCTTTTAACAAGAGCTTCACTCGGGGCGCCTGGGTGGCTCAGTTGGTTAAGCGTGGACTCGACATCGGCTCGGGTCACGATCTCCTGGTTTGTGAATTCAAGCCCCACATCTGGCTCTGTGCTGACAGCTCCAAGCCTGCTAGGGATTCTCTGTCCCCTGTCTCTCTGCCCTCCCCCCTTCGTGCGTCCTCGCTCGCTCTGTCTGTCTCTCGCAAAAATAAATAAGACTTAAAAGCATATAACTTCACTTGGCCACTGAAGGTGTCCAGGCAATCTGCAAAGTCCTAGGTTCCAATCAATTCCATGGCATTCATGAATGTACTTTTCGGGAAGTAATTCACAGACTTGGCTCAAAACACAGCCCTTACCCTCCAAATGGCAGGGTGTGTGTGCTATGGGGCATTTGTGAGCTACAGAAGTGACGTGCAGGAAGGGCAGCATTAAGGAAGGAACTTAGAAATTAATAGGCACATTAAATAAGTTGAGTAATAGAGGTTTTTAATTAATTTAAATTTTTAAGTAGGCTCCTTGCCAGATGTGGGGCTTGAACGCACGACCCTGAGATCAAGAGTCAGAGGCTCTACCAGCTGAGCCCCCCAGGCATCCCAATAAATGTTAGTTTTTAGAACAGTTTTCGACATACAGCAGAATTGAAAGTACAGAGATTTCCCAGATACCCCCATCGTCTCAGATGCACAGCGTCCCTACTGGCTACAGCCCACATCACCGTGATACATTTATTGCAATCTGTGAACCCACACGGACTCATCGTTGTCCGAAGTCACAGTTGACAGTAGGGTTCATTCTTGGTGGTGGACATTTTGTGGGTTTGGACGATTGGATAATGACACGCATCTACCATTGTTATGCGTCCACTGCCTACGAATCCTCTGTGCTCGGCCTCTTTTTCGCTCCCTGTTCTCTTCCCTCAAAACCACTGATCTTTTTAGTGTCTTTAGTTTTTGCTGCTTTCAGAATGTCCCGTAGTTGGTATCGTATGTTGTGTCACCTGGCCAGGTTGGTTGGCTTCTTTCACTCAGTAATCTGATTTTGGGTTTCTTCAATGCCTTTTCATTGCTTAATAGCTCATTCTTTGTAGTGCAGAATACTATTCCATTGTCTGGATGTCCCACAGTTTACTTATCCATTCGCCTAACAAAGGGCTTCTCCATTGCTTCCCAAGTTGTGGCTGTTGTGAATAAAGCTGCTATAAACATCCACGTGCAGATTTTTGGGTGGACATAGGTTTTTAGCTCCTTTGGGTAAATGCCAAGGAGCACCGTTGCTGGAGTGTATCTTAAGAGTGTGTTTAGTTTTATAACAGTCCACCAAATTGTCTTCCAAGTGGCTGGACCATTTTACATTCCCCCTCCCCACCCCCCCCCACCCCCCCCCCCCCCGCCAGCAATGAGCGAGAGTTCCTGTAGCTCCAAATCCTCATCAGCATTTGGTATCGTCAGTGTTCCAGATTTGGACCATCCTAGCAGGTCTGTAGTGTTATCTCCTCGTTTTAACTGCAGTTCCCTAGAGACATAGGATGTTGAAAGTCTTTTCATATGCTTCCTCATCTGAATGTCTTCTTTGGTGAGGTGTCTGTTCAGGTCTTTTGCCCGTTTTTTAAATTGCATTATTGTTTTCCTCACTGTTTTTGTTTTTTTTTTTTTAACAAAATCTTTTTTTTTTTTTTTTTAAGTTTATTTTGAGAGAGAGAAAGCAGGATAGGAGCAGAGATAGAGCGAGAGAGAATCCCAAGCAGGCTTTACACTGTCAGCATGGAGCCCAATGTGGGGCTTGATCCCACGAACCAAGAGATCATGACCTGAGCCAAAATCAAGAGTCAGATGCTCAACTGACTGAGCCCCCCAGGTGCCCCTCACTGTTTTAAGTATTCTTCTTGTATTTTAGATAACAGCCCTTTATCTGATGTGTCTTTTGTAAATATTTTATTTTTTTTCTTTTTTTTTTTGACTTTTTTCTTTTTTTCTTTTTTTCAAGATATGAAATTTATTGTCAAATTGGTTTCCATACAACACCCAGTGCTCATCCCAAAAGGTGCCCTCCTCAATACCCACCCTCCCCTCCCTCCCACCCCCCATCAACCCTCAGTTTGTTCTCAGTTTTTAAGAGTCTCTCAGGCTTTGGCTCTCTCCCACTCGAACCTCTTTTTTTTTTCCCCCTTCCCCTCCCCCATGGATTTCTGTTACGTTTCTCAGGATCCACATAAGAGTGGAAACATATGGTATCTCTCTTTCTCTGTATGACTTATTTCACTTAGCATCACACTCTCCAGTTCCATCCACGTTGCTACAAAAGGCCATATTTCATTCTTTCTCATTGCCACGTAGGACTCCATCGCGTATACAAACCACAATTTCTTTATCCATTCATCAGTTGATGGACATTTAGGCTCTTTCCATCATTTGGCTATTGTTGAGAGTGCTGCTATAAACATTGGGGTCCAAGTGCCCCTATGCATCAGTACTCCTGTATCCCTTGGATAAATTCCTAGCAGTGCTATTGCTGGGTCATAGGGTAGGTCTATTTTTAATTTTCTGAGGAACCTCCACACTGCTTTCCACAGCGGCTGCACCAATTTGCATTCCCACCAACAGTGCAAGAGGGTTCCCGTTTCTCCACATCCTCTCCAGCATCTATAGTCTCCTGATTGGTTCATTTTGGCCACTCTGACTGGCGTGAGGTGATATCTGAGTGTGGTTTGGATTTGTATTTCCCTGATGAGGAGGGACGTTGAGCATCTTTTCATGTGCCTGTTGGCCGTCCGGATGTCTTCTTTAGAGAAGTGTCTATTCATGTTTTCTGCCCATTTCTTCACTGGGTTATTTGTTTTTCGGGTGTGGAGTTTGGTGAGCTCTTTATAGATTTTGGATACTAGCCCTTTGTCCGATATGTCATTTGCAAAGATCTTTTCCCATTCCGTTGGTTGCCTTTTAGTTTTGTTGGTTGTTTCCTTTGCTGTGCAGAAGCTTTTTATCTTCATAAGGTCCCAGTAGTTCATTTTTGCTTTTAATTCCCTTGCCGTAGCAATCTCTTACTTGACACATCCCCAAAGGCCAGGAAATTAAAAGTAAATATTTTCTTCCATCCTGTGGCTTATCTCTTCATGTGGTTGTTCACAAAGCAGAAGTTTGTAATTTTAACGAGGTCTAGCCGACCAATTATTTCTTTTATGGATTATGTCTTTGGTGTTGTATCCAAAAAGTCTTCTCCACATCCAAGATCATTAGGCGTTCTCAGCATTGTGTTCCAGAAGTTTTAGAGTTTTGCATTTCACATTTGGTCCGTGACCCATCTGAGTTAATTTTGTGAAAGGCAGAAAGTCTGCGTGTAGATGTGCACATGGATGTCCAGTTGTTTCCGTACCGTTTGTTGAAAAGACACTGTGATGAGGGGCCTTGAGGCAAGCTGAGGGCCAAGCCCAAGCCGGCATTACCCACCCCACAGGCGGGATATGTGTGACATTCCTCAGGCACTCCTGGCTGCCCAAGGACAAAGGAAAGGACACAAAACAAATGGTTAAACTGATAGAGATATTTACAAATATCTCAGTAAATGACAAGAAAAAGGCAATCTGATCAATAGCCTATCCTCTAAAAACCTGCAGACTCCGTGTCCTGGGGCCCCTAGTATCACCCTCCCCTCCATAGTGAGGTGGGGAACAAAGGCAAGAAGGAAATGGCAGGTAAAATTAAATTTCCTTGTAACCTGCAGCCTCATGACAAATACTTGAGGCAAATCCAGAGTAGAATGTCTCTCCATGAACCCCCTTCTTTCCTGATGTTAATGTCTTTCGAGAGGGAAAGCAACCTTAGCTTGACAAAAGCAAGGCCTCAGGTATCTCAAGAGTCCTCTTTAGCATATCCAAGTCCCTCTGGAGGCTTCGCTTTTGTCTTTACCTCCCCAATTCCACAGTATGTAACCAGTCAGTCTTCACAAGCCCAGTGCAGCTCTTCCTGCCCATGAAGAGCTGTCCCCGTGCTTTAATAAAATCACCTTTTTGCACCAAAGACGTCTTCAAGAATTCTTTCTTGGCCATCAGCTCCGAACCACCCCACCATCACCCCAAAACTTCCACCAACTGTACTGCCTTTGCTCTTTTTCAGGGTCAGTTGACTCTATTTGTGAGTCTGTTTGTGGGATCGCTATTCTGTTCCATTGATCTATGTCTACTCTTTCACAATCCCATACTCTCTTGATTACCGTAGCTATATAGTAAGTCTTGAATGCAGGTAGTGTCATTCTTCTGACTTCGTTCTTCTCTATTAATACTCAGCTGGCTGTTCTTTGTGCCTCTCCATATAAATGTTAGAATCGGTGTGTCCAAAGACACAAAAAGCTTGCTGGGAATTTAATTCACGTTGCATTTCATCTAGAGACAAAGGTGGGAAACTGACATCTTGACAATATTACGTTTTCTAATGTATGAACACAGGCTATGTCTCCCATTTTTCAAGTTCTCCTCGAGAGCTTTCATCAGAATTTTACAATTTTTCTCATGTAGATCTTGTACATATTTTGTTAGATTTATACCTAAGTATTTCATTTTAAGGGGTGATCATGGAACGGTGATGTTTGTTTTGTTTTTGTTTGTTGGCTTTGTTTTTTGTTGTCATTGTTTTGGTGCAAAAAGGTGGTTTTATTAAAGCATGGGGACGGGACCTATGGGCAGGAAGAGCTGCCCTGGGACCATGAGGAGAAGAGACTGATTATATACTTGGGAGTTGTGGGAGGTAAAGGCAAGGGGAAGTTTCCAAAGGGCTTTTCAGGTGCTAAAGAAGACTGGAGGCCTTGCTCTTGTCAAGCTAAGGTTGTTTTGCCCTCTAGCAAAGCATTGATGTTAAGACAGTAAGGAGTTCCTGGAGAAACGTTTTACTCTGCCTGCCTCAAGTATTTGTCAATGAGCTGCAGGTTATAAGGAAATTTAATTTTCTCTGCCATTTCCTTCTGCCTTTGTTTCCCACGTCATTTCCCCCTGAACAATTTTGACCCTTAAATCTTTAAGGTTGCTGAGGGTGGGAGGTCTTCTCTTCTGTAACTTCTTCTTGCTAGATAGGGACATAGAGATGTCAGTACCTATGGGTCAACGTTGGTCAGTTGGGGACTTTATATATATATAGGAGTTACCACAGGCAGAGGCAGCCAGTCAAAGGTAGACAACATATGTGAACCTCCTTGAGTAGAAAGGATCATCTGTCAGCTAGAAGTTATGGAGGTGAAGGAGTCTTGGCAACAGGCAGGGGGACACCAGAAAAGACAACCAAATAAAGTTAGTATGATGAGAAAGAGAAGCCTAAATAGACAATCTTTCAGAGTTAATCAGAATTTTCCTCATGTCCTTTATAAATTGTTTTTTTTTAATGTTTATTTATTTATTTTTTTTAATTTTTTTTTTCAACGTTTTTTTTTTTTTTATTTATTTTTGGGACAGAGAGAGACAGAGCATGAACGGGGGAGGGGCAGAGAGAGAGGGAGACACAGAATCGGAAACAGGCTCCAGGCTCCGAGCCATCAGCCCAGAGCCTGACGCGGGGCTCGAACTCACGGACCGCGAGATCGTGACCTGGCTGAAGTCGGACGCTTAACCGACTGTGCCACCCAGGCGCCCCTTAATGTTTATTTTTGAGACAGAGTACGAGTGGGGGAGGAGCAGAGAGAGAGAGGAAGACACAGAATCCGAAGCAGGCTCCAGGCTCCGAGCTGTCAGCACAGAGCCCTACGCGCAGCTCGAACTCACAAACCGGGAGATCATGACCTGAGCCGAAGTCAGACACTTAACCAACTGAGCCACCCAGGCGCCCCTCCTCATGTTCTTTATTGTCATTTGAAGAGAAATTCAAGGTCTTGCACTGTGGTGGAGCCCCTCCCTAAGGAATCTGGTGGAATTCTTCTCAGTACAAAGGAAGGCGACGTGCAACATGGCCCAGTCAACTCCTAGACACGTATGCACAGCTCTGACCCGACACTGTAACTTGCTTGGACTGTCTCCATTCAGGCTAGATGTGTCACCAAATATGGGAGACAGAGAAGTAGAAATTTCCTAAAAGGTTCCACCCTGCTCTGCTCGGGGCTCAGCCTTATGGCGGGGGGGGGGGGGGGGTCTTAGCCCACTGAGCCCATGCCGGCACAAGTAAAGTTGCTTCCTGGACAAAAAGCCTCGGCGTCCTGTCTCCCTGTGCGAGAATCTGGCTACGCCACAGGTTCACCACAGGAATAAAAAGGCGCATTAGTTTGCTCATTGGTTTCCTGCGAGGGAGGTACAGGTTTAATTCTTGATGGAGGAGTCCGTGAGGAATGTCCTAATTTTATTGCAGGGGAGTACGTGATATGACCTGGCGGGGCCCTTCCATTTGGGATTAAATCCCCTGCTGTATTAGACTTCCAATCAAATAAACCAGGTTTCCTGGGTTTATATGGGGTGGGTTGCTATTTCAAACTTCGCTTGTTCACTACTGGTACACAGGGAAGCAATTGACTTTGTACATTAACCTCATATTCTGCCACCTTGCCATAACAGCTTATTAGCTCCAGGCATTCGTGTGTGTTCTTTTGGGTTTTCTACCTAGACGATGGTGTCATCTGTACAGTTTTATGTCTTCCTTCCCGATGCGTATGCCTTTTATTTCCTTTTCTTGTCTGAATTGAATTAACTAGAATTTCCAGTAGGATGATGAAAAGAAGTAATAAGAGGGCGCATCCTTGCATTGTTTCTGATCACAGTGGAAAAACGTCTGCTTTTGTACCTTTAGGTATAACGTTCGCTGTAGATTTTTGGTAAATGTTCTTTATCAAGTAGAGCAAGTTCCCTCTATTCACAGTTTACAGACAGTTGTTATCATTAATGGGTATTGGATTTTGTCAGATTCTGTTTCTGCATCTACTGATACGATCGTGTGATTTTTCTTTTTTAGTTTATTGAAGTGTCAGATTATGTTGATTTTCTAGTGTTGAACCAGGCTTGTCTACGTGGGATTTATCCCACATATATGCTATAAATTTCCCTCTAAGCACTGCTTTCAGTGTATTCCACAAATTTTGATAAGTATTTTTGGTTTCATTTAAAATTATTTTGCAATTGCTCTTGAGATTTCTTTTTTGGCTTCTGTGTTATTTATTTGTTTAATCTCCAAGTATTTGGAGATTTTCCAGCTATCTTTCTGTCATTGATGTCTGGTCTGAAAACAGATATTGCATGATTCCTATTCTTTTCAATTTCTTGAGGTGTATTTAATGACCCAGAATGTGGTCTTATGACCCAGAATATGGTCTGTCTAGGTAAGCATTCCCTGTGACCTTGAGAAGAATATGTAACGTGCTCTTGTTGGATGTCTATAGATGTTAATTACATCTCGTTGACTCATCATGCTCTGAACTTCAAACATGTCCTGATTTTCTACATGCTGGATCTGTCCCTTTCTGATAGAAAAAATGTTAAAGTATCTGCCTAAATAGTAGATGCATCTATTTCTCTAGTTTGATCAATTTATGCCTCATGTATTTTGAGGTTGTGTTGTTAGGGGCATACGTGGACAAATGAGCCCTCTATCGTTATGTAATGCCCCTCCCTATCCCTCCAAACTCTGAAGTCAACTCTGTCTAAAATTAATGTAACTACTCCCATTCCCTTTTGATTAGTCTTAGCGTGATACATCTTTCTTCCTCCCTTTAATTTTGATCTATATCTGTCCTTATATTTAATGTGAGCATTGTTTTAGACAACTTATAATTAATTGGGTATTATTTTTTGATCCCTTCTGGCAATCTCTTTTAAGTGGCATATTTAGACCGTATATGTTCAAGGTGATTATTGATATAGTCGGATTAATATCTACCATGGTCAGTATAGTTTTCCATTTTTTGCATTTCTCCTATGTTCCTGTCTTTGTCATCCACTCTTTTGTTTTAGTTGAACATTTTATATGACTCTATTTTCTCCTTTCTTAGCATATCAATTCTTTTGTTTTTAACTTTTTAAACACTTATTCATTTTTGAGAGAGAGAGTGAGAGAGAGACAGATAGATCATGAGCAGGGTTGGGGCAGGGAGAGAGGCAAACATAGAATCCGAAGCAGGCTCCAGGCTCCAAGCTGTCAGCACAGAGCCCGACGCAGGGCTCGAACCCATGAACTGTGAGATCATGACCTGAGCCGAAGTCGGACACTCAACGGGCTTGAACCCACCAACTGTGAGATCATGACCTGAGCTGAGGTAAGATGCTTAACTGACTGAGCCCCCTGGGCACCCCAATTCTTATTTCTTAACTTTTTTTAGTGGTTGTCATAGAGTTTGTAATGTACATTTGTAATCAATCCAGGTCCACTTTCAAATAACATAAAACGACTTCATGGGTGGCACAAATACTTCATAATAACAAAATATTTCTAATTTCTCCCTGTCATCGTTGGTATCATTATTATTGTTCATTTCACTTAGACATAAGCATACAAAAGTATATATGTGTATATAGCATACATAATCAAATACATTGTTGCTCTTCCAATTTTGAGCACACTGTAATGTTAGATCAATTAAGAATAAGAAAACTAAGTTATTTTACCTTTACTCATTCTTGAATACCCTTCCTTTCTTTATGTAGATCCAAGTTTCTGACCTGTATTTTCCTTCTCTGTAAAGAATGTCTTTTAACATTCCTTATAAGGCAGGTCTGCTGGCAATAAATTCCCTCAGCCTTTGTTCGAGAAAGTCTTTATTTTGCCTTTGCTTTTGAAGGATAATATTTCAGGGTACTGAATTCTAGGTTGGTGGGTTTTTTTCTCTCAACACTTTCAATATTTCCCTCCACTCTCTTTTTGCTTATATGGTTTCTAAGAAGTCAGATGTAATTGTTACATTTGCTCGACTATATGCAAAGCATTTTTTTCCCCTCTGACTTTTTTTTCCCCTTATTCTTAATTTTCTGCAGTTTGAATATAATATGCCTAGATGTCGGAGGGGGGGGTGGTTGGTTGGTTGTTGCTTAGGGTGGGGAGGGCGTTTGTGTGAGTTTTGATGCATTTATTCTGCTCGCTGATCTCCAAGTTTCCTGGATCTGTAGTTTGGTGTTTGACATTCATTTGGGGAAAACTCTCAGTCATTATTGTTTCAAATATTGTTTCTGTTTCTTTCTGTCTGTCTTCCCTTTCTGATATTCTTATTACATATATGTTATAATTTCTGTAGGTATCTTACAGTTCTTGGACATTTTGGGGCTTTTTTTTTCAAGAATATTTTTTCTCTTTGCTTTTCCATTTTAGAATTTCCTCTTGTCATATCCTCAAACTCTGAGATTCTTTCCTTAGCCATGACCAATCTAATGATTGCATCAAAGACATTCTTCATTTCTTAGTGTTTTTGGTCTCTAGCATTTCTTTTCTTTTCTTTCTTAGAATTTCCATCTCTCTGCCCACCTTATCCATGTGTTCCTACATGTGCCTACTTTTTCCATTAAAATCTCTTAGCATAGTAATCATAGTTTAAAAAAATTTCTGATATGATAATTCCAACATTCCTACTATCTCTAACTCTGTTTCTGATGCTTCTTCTCTTCAAACTGGATTTGCCTTTTAGTATGCCTTGTGATTTTCTGTTCAAAGGTGGACATGCTCTATTTTATCCACTAGAGAAAAGGAACTATGGTAAATGGGCCTTTAGTAAAAAGTGGTAAGGGGTGGGGGAAGGGGGAGTATTCTGTAGTCTTCTGATTAGGACTGTTAGTGACGCTGTGCCCCTGGAATGTGAACTTCACCAGTGGTTCTCACTTCCCCCAACCTTTGGTGGGACAGAATGGCTGGAAGGGATTGAGGATTTGTATTTCCTTTCTGCCACATGGAAGTCTAGAGCTAGCTGGAATTGGGTATTTCTCTTCCCCGCCCCCCCCCCCCCCCCCTCAGGAAATGAGGCTTTGGTAAAACCCCAGCAGTTTAGGTTCTGGTTAAACTGATTCTCCCAAGGGTGGGCCTTGTTAAGAAGAACAGAAAGCTTTGGCATGTTTTGAAATATTTTTTCCCCCTCATCCTGCTGGCATCAGTAGGGAAGCACAGAGATAATCACCGTGAAGAGCTGAAAGGACTCCTGGAGGTAAGCTCACATAAGTGCGGAGGCCTCTGTAATTGAGTCCTTCTGTAGTTCTGAACTCTCAGGCTTGTCCACACCAAGTCTCTAGTAATGACACTGCGGGTCACATCTTCCTGTTCCAGCCTGTGGGCTTCTGCTCCGCTAAGTTGCGATTCTCTATAGCCGCCCGTCTCTCGAATTTTGGGGGCAGCAGGAACCAGGTAGAGTTGCTGATTTTCCATCTTTTATAGGTTTTTACTTGATGTTAGAACAGAGTGGTGGCTTCTAAGCTCATTATATGCTGGAAGTAAATAAGGATTTACAAAAATAATTTATTACGACCAAATGGGGTTAATTGCAGAAACTTAGGGTGTGTAGAGTATTGAAATATGTTAATATAAGTTACCATACTGATAAATCAAAGGAGATAAACTACATGATTATCTTAACACAGGCTAAAATGGTATTTAAAAATTCCCTGTTCATTCCCAATTTGGTAAAGTTTCCATAAACTTTAACGAGAATGGACACCATAAAGGATATTTCAAAATAATGTCTATCGTAGACTTAAAAGAGAAATAGTAATTTTCCTCTAAGTTGAGCAGAAGAGGGAGTGCCTGCTAATAACATGCCTATTTAGCATTGTACTGGATGGTTCTGATGATGAAATGAGATTAAAAAGAGAAAAAAGTAAAACTCAACATTTGCAGACGATAGGAGTGTATGTACTTTGTTAAATGACAGGAAAAATGAAATAGTACCCATAATAGAAGATCTGATATATAACAGCAATCCATGTAAAATTACTGGGAACTGGCTTAATCAGCAGTATGCAGGCCAGTGTGTAAAATTCTTTTAAAAACCTCAAAACTTTGCTAAGACTCATGAAAGAAAACACAAAGGGAAAGACACAGTGTTCCTGGACTGACATCTTGAAAACGAATGTCCCTTACGCTTTTTGCCAGCCAACAAAAAGACCAATAGAGGTTTTTAAAAATGACGAAATTCCTTGAAACAAAGTGTAGCAAAAAAGGATTTGAATGAGTGGGAGAGGGTGTGAGTTGCCAATGTTAAAATGTACATTAAAAGTCACAATAACAAAGAGTATGAGCGTTGTCGATAATTGAAGATCACGTAAGACATAGGTTTGATGAAGTTAACATTTCACATCAGTGGGGGAGGATTATATTATGAAAACAAAGATTCATTGTAAGAAAATGTAAGTAAAAACTAGGGGCGCCTGGGTGGCTCAGTCGGTTAAGCAGCCGACTTCGGCTCAGGTCACGATCTCGCGGTTTGTGAGTTCGAGCCCCGCGTCGGGCTCTGTGCTGACAGCTCGGAGCCTGGAGCCTGCTTCGGATTCTGTGTCTCCCTCCCTCTCTGCCCTTCCCCCACTCATGCTGTCTCTCTCTCTCTCTCAAAAATAAATAAACAATAAAAAATTTTTTAAAAATGTAAGTAAAAAATGTAGATACATATTTATGTAACCTTGGTGAGAAGAACTCCCTGACGTGGAAAACAAGAGAAGACGGAAAATACTCATAACCATAGAAAGAACAGTAGTAGCTACGATTTGCTGCACACTATCATGGTCCAGCTCTCGTAAAAGTATCCTCCGTGCGTTACCTTCCACAATCTGCTAGGGGTCCTAAAAGCTGGGGCATTTCTAGTATTTTATGTATGAGAAACATACATGAATGGCTCCGAAAGGTCAAGTGGTGCACCAAAGGCACGCAGCTAATAAGGGTCTAGTAGAAGCAGAATTTGTAATTTCACCTCTTTGATTCCAAAGCATCGACCCTCGTTACTGAGCTACGGTAGTGTTTCTCAGTCAGGACAGATTTGTCTGCAAGAAGGTTAAAAGTTCTTATATTTAAAAAAAAAAATGCCATAAATAAGTAAAAGCTAGAGAGACCGTGGAAATGGTTTGCAACCTATCAAAGTATTAATGGCCTTGATTATATACAGAATTTTTTCAAAAAAGAAAAATGACAGACATATATTTAAAGGACGTAATTAAAGAATTAAAAACTAAAAATATATATGCAACCTCTGGTTTTTTTTATTAAAATTTTTTTTACCATTTATTTATTTTTGAGACAGAGAGAGACAGAGCAGGAACGGGCGAGGGGCAGAGAGAGAGAGAGAGGGAGACACCGAATCGGAAGCAGGCTCCAGGCTCCGAGCCATCAGCCCAGAGCCCGACGCGGGGCTCGAACTCACGGACCGCGAGATCGTGACCTGGCTGAAGTCGGCTGCTTAACCGACTGAGCCACCCAGGCGCCCTGCAACCTCTGTTTTAGGAAACAAAAATCAGAAGTATGGGCAGTTGCCATTCCAGCTATCACTTTTGAAAACAGTACAAGAAATCACTAGTACTAAGTGTGATCAAAACAATACTAAAATGTGAGGAAAAGCATTCCTGTGCACTACCTATAAGTCTTAAAACTGCATATCCTTTGACCCAGTAATGGCACTGTTAGAAAATAATTGGACACATGTTCAGATGTGAATGGACATGAGGTTGTTTGTCCCAGCATTGTTTGTGGTATTTAAAACCTAACCCTCAGGGCACCTTGGTGGCTCGGTCAGCTAAGTATCCGACTTCGGTTGAGGTCATGATCTCGTGGTTCGTGGGTTCGAGCCCCGCGTCAGGCTCTGCGCTGACAGCTCAGAGCCCGAAGCCCGCTTCGGATTCTGTGTCTCCCTCTCTCCCTCTGCCCCTTCCCCACTCGCTCTCTATCTCCCTCTCGCTCTCTGCCTACCACCGCCCCCCACTTGTGTGCACACGCTCTCTCAAAAATAAACATTTTAATAAAAAAAGAAAACCTAAACCTCCTATAATTGGGTCTTTCATAAACTCACGCAATGAACAGATAAATCTAATGGCACAGATGGCCGTCTCTCTCCCACATAGTGGGGGTGCATATGGAAAACCCCCCAGTCTTTCTGGCTGGGGATGAGGCAAGGGAAGCTGGAGAACCACGAATAGGCACAGAATGAGAAATCTCTGGGAGGAATGAGCCAGAGCAGGGATCCTCAGACTCTGACTGCCCCGTCAGAAAGCGAGCAGTGTCCGAAACCACACCCGTGAGGAGAACACTCACAGCAGCCCCAAAGTCAGGGTCTCACTCAGACTGGAGTGGCCACCCTTCAATCACGCCCACCGCTCCTTGGAATCCAGCCAAATTTTCCGAGGCTTCCCTCGCTTGGCCTTTCCGGCCTTGACCTTCCTAACCATCCTTTCAGCCGGTACACCTGGTCCACTCGCCAACCCATGAGAGTGGGGGGGTTCTACACCCTTTTCGGGACTCGCTCTGATCCTCCCGTGAGGCTAGTCCCCACGTGTTGGTCGTGCTTTCCTCCTTTGCACTCCCGCCGTTCACTGCGTCTCCTCTGTCCCATTACCACAAGCCCTACTGTACCTGGTTTCTTGCTGGAATCCCACCGCAGGACCGTGGAGCCAGGCTGGTGGCTTGTTCTTGGTCGCACCCCAGGACCGCACGCGGTGTCTGGTGTTCAGAAGACACCGACAGTTATTTGTTGAATAAAATGAGAGAGTCAGTGAATCAATGATTGCCTGGTGGCCTTAAGATAACATAATTTCCATGAAATTATGCCTTTCATCATATTTGGAAACTTGTAATTTATCAGAAAAAAATGGCTATTTGTCAGACTAATGGGTTTTTAATGCATTTGTCACCCTCAAGTCATGAGACATTTTCTCCGTATTTCTCCGGTCAATGGCAAGAAGGAGGAAGTGTATTTTTTCACTCAGAGAATTTTTGTGTTGCATTTTAATAGATTAGTTAATATGGATTTTATCTGCTTGCCTGCTACAAGAAAACCATTACAGTTAGGTGTTCTGGAAGATGTAAAACAACAGAAGAGTTCACATTTTACTTAGGGTATATATACTTGCCCTAAATGTACGTGTATCCTCATTTCATGAGCTAAGTATACCATTAAATAATTTTTTGCCATTACTTTGTGTAATTTGCAAGCTCTCATTTTCATACTAATACAGGTGAAATTTTGCTGGCAGAAGCACATAGTTTGTCACATATTTATTATATTCATTATATATAAGAAATATTAGGGATAGTCAAAGTTTTCATGGCGGCATGTATACATATGTGTGACGAAAGTAGTAACGTGACCATTACATTTATTGTGGTTATTTTATAACCACCACGTTTTTGTTTTTGTTTTTGTTTTTGTTTTTACCCCATGATTTCTGCTGGAAATCTGCCTTCTGACTCAGAGGCCCCGCCTGCTGACCCCAGGGGATACAGGCTGGGGACCGTAGGCTGTTTCTGGGGTCTTTGGTGGGCAAGACGAGAACATAGAAAAATCCCAGTGAATTCATGATCAAGTTCCGAGGTGTGTATTACAATACTTCTAGTAGATGAAGTATAAAGATGGATGCAACTTAAAAATAAAAAATCGAGGCTACTTTTCTCCAAATTGCAGGAATATATAAGGACTTAGGCAGAAGAGATGGGTGAGGTGCCACCGAAACAAGAGCGGGAGCCCATTATCGGATGTGCCGGGAAGGCAACGAGGTCGATGCGGAAGAACGGCAACTCGGGCCGTCAGTGCAGAGTGGTGGAGAGGGATTTGTTCTGCAAGTTACGGTGAGAAACTGCCTCCGTTTGTTTCTCTCAAACTTACTTGCCACGCTTTGAAAAAATTACTGAACCTAAGAGCTAAGTACCTTAAAACACCTGTTAGTTATTTGCTGTCCTCTAGGGAGAAGGTGCTCCGGTCAAGGGTAAGTATTTGAATATTGCCCGCTATCCTCAAATAAAATGATGATAAAATGGGTGTAAACAAGCAGACACAAGCAAAATTCCCCGTAGCCAGTGGTCATTAGGAATGTTCCTGCTGGTGAACACAATGGAGCCTTTGTGGAGGCGGTGATGGGCTCAGCACGCACTCGGGGTGGCACTGAATGGGAGCTTCCCTCGGCAGGGCCAGGACCCCAGCGTAAACACCTCCCTAGGGGCCTCCGCCCCGTTGGTCTAAGTCGGAACCCTCCGAGCGAGTATTTGCGGAGCACGTGTGAGAAATGTCAGGAGGTCAGAGCACGCTTAACCCAGAAAGCACGATCGTGTCCACGAGGGTTCGGCGCACGAACCAAAACAGCATTGGCAATGGCCGCGAGCGCCGTGGGCCGCCTGCCGGGGAAGGGCACTCGGTCAGCGGAGCTCCCTGCACGCAGATGCTTTCATGGGTGACTCGTGACGGCACAGTGACACAGCCCGGCGTCCCAAGTCCGTTGCTCCCCTTTCCACCTCTGTGGCCGCGTTCACATCTGCAGCCGGGGTGGGGGCGCATCCACCCGGCCCCGGCCGCCGTGCCGCTCACGGTTCCTGTCGCCAGGCACTGGCGCATCAGCGACCCGCCGGGGAGAAGCCGTGTTCGCTGCGACGTCCTTCACTGCTCTTTACCGACAAGCGATCCCCTGGGCCCCCAGTTACCGTCACTGCTGAGGTTCTACAGACGAACAGGACAGAGATCACGCCTCTGGAGTTTCGAGTTAACGTGTAGAGAACTCGTAAGTAACTAGGAAACGTTTCTGATTTTGCTTTCCCGTGACCCCACGCGTGTAACTCTTCTTTGAGCCACTGACCTGTTCTAGAGCGTTTTCGGAGTTGGGACAAAGAGCGCAGCACCTCATAGTTCAGTTTTTATTAAATAATATGTTGCTGCATTGGCACACAAGCCTCGACCACACTGGAAGTTTTTTCCCAAAGGTCACATGATTGCTCACAAGCAAGTTCTGCTCACTTTTATGAGCCCGGGGGCCAGCAAAGGGTGGACTGAACAAATATTAATGCAACTGAGAAAATCAATTGAACCGAGTGAACGAACGAATGAACAAACGAAGGAATGAGCGAACGGTTGGATGGACAGACGGATGAATGGAGACGAGGGGCGGTGAGTGAAGAGACGCACCCGACCCCGGAAGCACTAGTATTTGGACCCCAGGTGAATGCAGAATATATTTTTGTTACATTCAGCAGGTGGGAAAACAAGACACAGGAAGCTGTAAACTTGACCCTGAACATTCTCCTCTCATTCCTAAGACGGTGGGGGGGGGGGGGGGGGGGACTTGATCTTGTTCATCATCCAAACCTGATGCTTCTGCCATTGGCGGACTGGAGTGGATTCTCAGAAACAGCTTTTGGGTAAAGGAACAGCAGAAGCGGCACCTTGTGACTCGGCTGCCCCCACGTCACACATCCTCCCGTGTGGAACGCATTTAGCAAAAACAACCAAGGTCCGAAGACCAAAGCTGCCCTGGATTGGAGGAGGTTGGTCCGGTGACGACAACCTGATCAGGAAGCTTCTTGGAATCGTAGCACCAAGAAAATGAAAACTTGCCCACGATACGTTTTAAAAGGCATCTATTAAATGCCAATTTGAAAACGGGGATGGCGGCGAGGGAGGAAACAGTAACGGCAATGAAAGCATTTGGTGAACGTCTTTGTTCCGGGCTTTGCCGTCTGCCATTTGGTTCGTCTCAGACACGCTGTTCAGAAAGGAGGTCTGTGGGAAGCAGCTTGGAGACCAGAGTCAGGGCTTTGAATTTCAGTCTCAACCCTGATCTTTGGCATGACATTCGGAAAGTTAGGTTACGCCTGGGTTTCCTGATCTGGAAAGTGGGGTGATAATGAGGGGGGGTGTCCCTGGACGGATTCGAGGAGTTACCAATTGCAAAATGTTTGGCATGGAATGAGCTCTCCTACGAACACTCGTCCAGACGGTTAGTGTACATTCCACGTAATTCCTGGGCGGTACTTATTAGCCACACCTCCTTTTCAGTTAAGCAGTTGGTTAACGTCATACAGCTAGTAAGTGACAGGGAACACTTTCCGCCTGAGGTCTGTGGGTCAAAAGCCAGCAGTCTCCACCTCCCACTGATGCCTGAAGGCACGGGAATTTACAGGTGTACCCTGAGGGCCCATGGCTTTAAAAAAGAGCCCTCCAGTCAGCGGAGTTCAACTCCACCTCAAGGTCGCACAGCTCCCTAGTCAGGGGTGGGGACTATCGGCCAGTGCAGTCACGGAGGCCCCGAGGAAGCCAGGCATCTGCCGGGTGTGGCAGCCAGCGGTCTTGGTGACAAGGATAAACTCTGGTGTCAGACCCCCAAGGTCAAATGGGGCTTTACCACTTGCCCGCTTTGTCGTCATGGACAAATGTCTGTTTCTCTGACATCAACGGCACCGGTAAGAGACACTCCCAGACGTGATGGTTGCCAAGGATGACGGAGCCAAACATCACACGACAAAGCGCGGCTCGCTGACACCAGTGTTCGTTGCTGTGGTTAATCTAGTAGAGAACCAACCTAGGTCTGTCATTCATCGTGAGGCCATCTCCAGAACCACGGCGTGACTCGAAACTATCGCCCAGAAATTAAAGGTAAGACCATGGTTTTCACTGACCTGAGGGTATTTTTCAAATTTGTGAAGTTCCCCATTAGAAGTAAAAATTCAACCTTTTAGATGATTCTTAAAAACAATTTCAATCTGGTAGGAGCTTTTTAGTTGGAGAAACTTTGTGCGTTTTTTAAACAAGTTCGGGAGAGACCCAGAGAGCGTGAGTGGGGGAGGGGCAGAGAGGGAGAGAATCCCAAGCAGGCTCAGGGCTGTCGGTGAAGAGCCTGACAGGGGGCTCGATCCCACGAACTGTGAAACCAGGACCTGAGCCAAAACCAAGAATAGGATGCTTTCACCAACTGAGCCACCCAGGTGCCCTCAACCTTTGTGCATTGTAAACATTTGGTTTAATTGAAATTATGCATGAAATTTTATTTTGTTCCACCCTAACTTAAAGCATCTATTTAAAGTAGAATTACCCTTGAAAGGAGAGGAAAATACTCATTTGAAGTAAATATTTAAAAATGTAAGTCACAAGAGCATCTCTGAAAAACCTTTGCAGTCCTCATTTGCAGGTGGGCTAATATTCCAAAGTTGGCAAGAAAGTGGAGCTGTGCCCTAACAGGCACGAGGAGGTTGACCCTCCTTCTGGGTGGATGATTTGTGCCTCTTCCCGGACTGTCCCCTTATCCGAAAACTGTTAGGTTTTGAATAATGAACTGAAATGAACTGAAGCAATCATCATTAGACATTTTGAGAATTTATTTTTGAGAGAGAGAAGGCAGAGAGATGGGGGGTCGGGGGGAGAGGGAGAAAGAGAATCTTAAGCAGGCTCCATGCCTGGCTCGAACCCCTCAGGGCTCGATCTCACAACCTGAGCTGAAATCAAGAGTCAGACGCTAAAGGACTGAATCACCCAGGTGCCCTGAGAATTTTTTTTACCCGAGGCAACTGGCTAACAGCTCTGGTTTATTTTTTTATTTTAATTGTATAGGATGTTTTTTTTTTATTTTAATATAGGAAACTTATTGTCAGATTGATTTCCATACAACACCCGGTGCTCATCCCCAAAGATGCCCTCTTCGATACCCATCACCCACCCTCCCCTCCCTCCCATCAGCCCTCAGTTTGTTCTCAGTTTTTAAGACTCTCTTATAACAGCTCTGGTTCAGAATCACTGAGTTCCTATGTGTCCTCCTTCCTAGAGACCCTGCACTCGTAGCTCTAAGATCTATTTGGTCCAAATATTACACGTTTTCTGTCTAGCATCATTTGAGAACGTAGCTTCTTCCAGGGTCACGCTTTTGTATAGCACGGGGACAAGTGCATTCGTTGCCTAAGTGTTCACACAAACAGGTTTTCTTGGGAAAGAAAATACTTGTCATTCTTTTCAAGTGGCTCATTCTGTTTGCAGTAGAGGCAGTAAACTGCTAGTGAGGAAATTAAATTCCGACAAACAACTGTCTCAGCCGGCCCACTAATTGCAATTGAACCTAATGCCTCTGAGGAGGAGCAATCAGAAAGTACACTGAATGCTGGTCTGCAAGGGAGCGGCCCACATTGACCTTGAGAAAGTTACTGAGCGGATTCAGTGGGCTGGGCGAGGGTGGGACAGACCGGAGGCAGCGAACGGGGCGTCGGGGGAGTTTTCCGGGTCTGGCCGCCCACAAACCTCACAGTTACCTTTATAGGAGGTCACTGAAAATCGAATGGAAATGAAAGCCGATTTTACGAAGATCCAGTTCCTGACTAGACTTTTATTTTCCACAGCAACAAATTCACAGGAAGAGGAGAGGGAGCAGGATTACCCAGAGTTCTGTCTCCCAAAGCTCCGGTGCACCCAGACGTTGACCTTGTAGCCCTCCGGGCCGCTGGGAGGAGCCCACGAATCACCTGGGCATCACCTCAGGCGGCCGGCCCCTCTGGGTTCAAGCAGTCTCCTCCCTCGTGCCGTCTATACCCTCAAAGTGGGACCAGCTTCTGCATGCGCCATGACAGGGAAAAGACAAGGTAGGGAATTTTTGTCTTTTCACGTAGAATAACCTATGGTAGGTGACCAAAAAAAATGTGTTTTGGGTAAATTCATGAAATAGTCACAAATTTTACACAGTAAAAGAAAAATGAAGGCAACTGTCTCAGAAAAAGTAGCAAAGTAAATGGAAAGAACCTCCTAGACCGCTTGGCTCAGCAGTGAATACTGACATCGCCAAAACAATGAAAAGCGTGTTCGTGGATTAATCCAAAAATTATGGTGTAACTCAGTGGGGGTTGTTTAGGTTACATGGCCTTATGCAAACATCACAATCAATAAGCGATTCCTAAAAAATACTAGTGACTCTTGGAACAATATACAGACCCTAACACATGAACAGGAAAATGAGAAAAACAGCTGGGGATTGTAAGTGGTTACAGCAGAGGGTTTGAGTTTGCTGTTTGTTCAATTATACCTATTTTAGCTCTTTTGCTTATACATATACATATATATGTATCATTTGATAAAATGAGGCGTTTACTTAAAGGGAAAAAGTATCTTTCTAAAGTTCTAAGAAAGCTTGATTCTTTGTCGTTCATATCACAGTGGTTGGCACACGGTATTTGCTGGATGGATGGATGGATGGATGTCGCTGTATAAAATACACATGGAAGATTGTTTCTGCTAGATGTCCTAGGTGAAGACCCTAGAAGCATTTAAATTGTAACCATTAACTAGCGAAAGAAAGGCATAAGGGAAATCTTTCTTGTAGTTGGCAAATACGTAAAAAGGGTGCGGTTTTAGTTACACCTGGATTTCTGAGCGGGCTCGAGTAGCCATGTACTGCCACCTAGCGGCTACATCTGTAGGTACAGCCTGGTTGGGCAGGGTGGAACCTTCCACAGTTAGGGCCACCAAAAGCCAATGTGGTTTTGGCTTTTCATCCATCCGTCCCTGTCAGTTCGTTGACTGACTCCCAAACAAAAGCATAAATACAGAGGAAAAACAGGCAGTAAAGCTCAAATATTTTATTAATAATTTATTGTCAGTAAGAAAGACTGGCTAATGGTAGTTTTCAGTAAAAACCTTTACAAGACCATCGCATCACAAATATACAGACACTATAAAAACTGTGTCATGATGGTTTTGGTTCTAAACAGGTATGCGGAAGGTCCCCATTACACTTTCCAATAATGAAAAATGTTTATAGTTCTAAAATACAGTCACCCATTTAAGACATGTTCATGTATACAATCTTTCCTCATCCTATGTACAGCTAGAAACGAAGGACTATATTGAAATGTCTTCATGAAATGTCATACCTCAATGGAAAAGGACATATAATGAAACCCTGGTTATATTGAAAAATCAGGGTGCTAGGTAATGACACTAACACCACCAAAATTCGGTCAAAAACAAATGCACAAAAGGTCTTGAAAATCTAGTTAAAACTATGAAAAATCAAATCTGTACAAAACATTTACAAAAAAAAAAAAGGGAAATTAAAATAATCAAATCTCTATAAATACATGAATCATGCTAACAAGATGAAAGGACTGATTTTCGTTTCATTATTTTTAACAGACGGATGTAAAATGCAAAAAAGATGTTCAGAAATGGACCTGTCACCCAATTACAGTAGGTTGGGACGCTGGGAATGGCCACCACGCCAGGCGGTGCGTGACTCCGTGCGGCCATGCCCACCCCAGCTCGCCAAAAAAAAAAAAAAAAAAAAAAAAAAAGCGCTTAAGCACTTCTGCAGAGAACGAGGCAGAAGATCGTTTACGGAACGATCTCGGGCTCGTTCAAGTCCAGGCACTTTGGGGGGAGTCGGGGCGTCAGACCTGCGTGTGTTGCTGCGCATCCAGTGGAGGCACTGTCACCTCTTCGAAGTGGCCGTCGTCTCCGCTCTCATAGTCACTCATCATGACCTCAGACTCCACTTCACAGCACGCCGACACATCAGAGCAGGAAGCCGTGGAGGGGTACACAGACAGGGGCATGTTCTCTACGGTGGGGGCTTCAAAGTTTCTTGGATACCCTGGAGGGCAGGGGGCATAGGGTTCTCTACACGGACCGTTGTCACCAGTGCCTGTCTTTTGAGGTTCAGACAGATCGATGGGGTAGAAGTGGGGCAGATACTGATTCAAGTGGAACCTCTGCCGGCTTCTCGATGAAGAACCCAGACTACCAGCAGCGGGCATGTCTCTCGGAGGGTGTATGGATTCGAACTGATCGCTGAACTCCGGAGGTAAGGGGGGCAGTTCGTCTGGCACAGGGAAGTCTTCCGGGGGAGGTGGAAAGTCACTCTCAATGTCGTAACCTCCAGGGTAATAGTCCGTATCGATGGCATTCGGATCTGCCGAGTACAGGGGGGTCTGCTCATCGATAACCTCATAATTGGGGAATTCTTGTATATCCGGCAGAGGAACACTCGGCATCCAATCCGACGTATCCCAGTGATACCCTTGGTAGACAAGAAAACAGATTTCAGAGTCTTTTCTCCCCCAGCGTCTGTTACACTGAGCTCTTTTTCAACGTGCAAAGGCAGTATCTTTGCTTTGAGGGCCTCCCTGCTACCCAGTGACCCAAAGCTCTGCTTCAAAATGGGGACTCAGAGCTTCCTGTAAGTACCTAACGTTCAAGGAAGCGACACGAGGCTGAAGAGAAGCCGTGTGCTAGCGTCTAGGTTACGTGCACTCTTGCACACGTGATTCCAATCAGCCCTTCCGCTTTCCTGGTCACAGAGAACCCACTGCCCTATTAGTTCAGGCTCGGGACACCAGTAGGTAAGTTTAGGCCTTCAAAAAACACGAAAGCAACTCTTTAGAAGAGCCAAGGTAATTTTAAACATGGTAAAATTTAAAAAACAAACTTCCTCTACAATAATATAATGAACTTTATATTAGAGACTGCACCGTGCTCAGCCCTAAGAAAAACGATGAATTACGTTAATCTAGGTACCAAAGCATGCCTTCAAATCAAGCAAAATGCAATCAAGCGCTGAAAAACAGAACCCCATCTTTGATAGATTGCAACAGTCAGTTTTGTTACTTTCACAAGGCCTAAGGATCATTTTAGACTATATAAAAGGTTAATTACTCTTTTCAGAAACCTCCCCACTGGGGGATGCCCCCCCTCCCCGAGGATTACTGAACTCCTCTGCCAGGCAGGCAAGGCAGTACACGTTTCAATGAAGCGCACAAACAGCCCTGTACTTAGTAAGGGCGGCACCCGCGGAGCAGAGAAGTGAAGCAAGGCGGGCCCTGGGGTCAGATCTTGACCAGTTTTGCTGAGTGAGTACCAATGAACAACTGGCATGCATCAGTCACCTCTTGATTTGCTGAGGTCAGGAGCAGCCAAAGACTCTTTTGGTGGCAGAGTAGAGAGAAAAGAAAACATTCATAATTAAAACAGAAAGCCGGCTGAAAAGGCAATAAAGGTAAGTACACAATACAATACAAACTGTTCATCAAGGCCCAGTCAGCCATGTATCGTGCCTTTAAGCCATCCTCTAGGAGAATTCCAAATGCTCGAGAAATGCACGCAGCACAAATGAAATGGGGCAGGGCAGGGGGGGAAGACACTGATGAACTCTGCCAGGAAATTCAAACGTGAGTTTACCTCCTTTTCCATTTTTTTCTGGCAATCTGAACCTGAAGGCACACGATTTGGTTAGGAAGAAGTCAAGTCTATAGGCTCTCATCAAGTCTAACTCGATAAGGAGCTTCAACGTGCGACACCTTTGTGATACTGAGGGATCCCGTGACCCAACGCAAACACATCTAACACTACAGAAGAGACACTTTGCCAGCCCTCACGTGGATATTACCTACAGACGAATTCACAAACCCCCTTCAAATCGTGCCTGTTCCGAGTGGGACTTACACACTGACATTGTTCACCTCTCCCGGGAGGCCTCCGGCTGCACTTACTCCAGTCCCCACCCCCAAAACTCAAGCTCGAAGGCAGCGAAAGATGTCAATCCCACCCCAATCAGGGCCACGTGGCCCTGGGCAGGGTGCTTACCCTGGCTAAGCTTCAGGTTTTTATCTCTGAAAGGGGAGTGGAAATCCCTTCACTGTGAGGATTAGATCAGAGAATGTAGGTCAAGCCCTAACTCTTAGCTATTGGCAGGATTCTTATTATTGAAAAGTAGTAATCACGGTAGAATCAGGGCCACTTCGGTGCTGTTCTAAACAAAACCAGTGCTTCCTATGCATTCTACACTGTTCCTGAAAACCCATTTCATCATTTGGAACAAAGAGGATGTGACTGATGGCTCTCTTCTAGGAATTTAAATCAAAAACTGAAATGAACTAAAAAACGAATCAGCTCGTATTTTAGGCAATGCATACCTATAGAATTTTTTTTTAAGTCTCCTAAAAATGTAGCAATTTCTTTTCAAAGAGAAGACCAACAACGTGTTTACTCCACCGGCACTCAATTCTTGACATTGAAGCTAGCATTCAACTTCAAATACAATTTCTTAGATATGCCAAGATAGATTTTTCAATGAAGGAGATCTAATGAAAGAACTGTTTCAGGTTCTGCTTTTTAAAACTCCGTCATTACTTTCTGCTTCGCCAGGTAAAGACACAGCACCTGTTGTCAGGAAGGTGTGTGTATGATTCATGGATACCACCAAATCCCCCCCCATCGGGCCTGCCCCCATCACGTCTGGCACAAAACTATCCTTCTCAGCTCAGTCCTGAAAACATCTCCTAGCAAGAAGATTCCCCCGTGCTTCATGCACTCTGGATCGTCTATTGCTGCAGTTCTCAAAGTAGGATCCTTAGACCAGTAACATCAGAATGAATGGAGAATGTGTTAGAAAGGAGAATTCTCAGGGCCCAACAATGAGGCTTTTAAACAAGCCCTGTCGGTGATCATCACCTCTAGATGCTCTGATCTGCAGTTTAAAAACTACTAGCTTGTGCAAGTTACATGGGATGACTCAGACTTCAGTGCATTAATAAAGGGCAGACTTTAAGTAATTTTAGGTGGTGATCAATGCCCTTTCTTTTGAACAGAGAGATAAAGCTTCAGATGAACTTTCACTAAACCATATAATGCAAATAATTATTTTCTGCCGTGGAAAATTCAGACGTGAAGAGTCAGTTTTAGGTAATTATATAAGCTGTGTCTTAGTGGTATTCCTGTGAAAAGGATCTAGAAAAATTCAAGTGGTCAAGATTTAGGGGTCACTTCTGATATCTATATAGATTCACCACGAGGGGCCAAAAGTCACAAAGACATAACACACGTGGGAGTATTTATGGGCATATACACACACCTGCACACACGTACCCAACCCCCTCAAAACCACGAATGGTTTTTAAGACACCACGATGGGCGAAAGCACACTAGTCTAGTAGCAGTCGCTATACACACAAACACAACACACACACTGTGACTATACCTTCTTCATTCACCGTGTCAACTACAGCGTTGACAAGGTGTATGACAGTCACTATGGAAGCTTGTAAAAAGGTACAAAAGGAGTAAATTAGGAAAACCTTCAGTTAGAAAACAATGCATTAAATAGGATTCCTTGATATTACACAATTCCTACCTCGTAAAAACACAAAGTGAATACTTTAACAGAACACATAATTATGCATGACTCCTATGTTCTTGCTGTGATAGATCTTAGACATTTTTCTCATCAGGCTACGTATTATTCATCAAATAAGGTAACCACGTTATACCATAATTGAAGCAATTTTGTTGCTCTAAGTTTTCTGACTTAGGGATCTAGTCATTGACAAAACAATCCTTATGTTAACATCTCAGGGCAAAAGCGTTCAGATTTAAATAGGAAAATACTTGCTAAGCCAATTTTCTGGGTTTTTTTTAATGAATTCATACATTCCCAGAAAAATTTGGCATTACGTAATACAACAAAATGTGTAACATAAGCACAAAACTGGCTTTAACTCTGTTCTGTGTACGCCCACTCCAAATTACTTCTTTTTGCAGACAAGCTAACAGCTGAGGAGCTAACATACTAGCAGAGAAATGCAAACTGGCTGCTTGGCTGTTTCCTGGGTAAATTCCCTTTTCGTTTGTGTATCAGACTGTGTGAAAGCATGGATGCCAAGATAAACGTGTGTGTGGTAGACACAATGACGGCCCTCCAAGATGTCCCCATCTAATCCCACGAGCCTGTGAATGAGTTACCGTCCCTGACTTTGCTGGTGTGATTAAAGACCTCGGGAAGATTTTCCCGAACGGCCTATATGCGCCCACTGTATTCTTCACAAAGGTCCTTAAAAGGGCAGAAACTCTCCCGGCTGCAGTTTGAGGGAGCTAGGACTACAGAAGCATGGCCAGGGAGAAGAACGTGGCCTCTAGGAGCTAGAAAAGGTGAGGAAACAGACTGTCCTCTCGAGCCCCCAGTAAAGGCACCCTGACGTTAGCCTACTGACCTGTGTTGGATTTCTAAACTAGGGAACAGTAAGAGAACACATTTATCTTGTTTTAAGCCACAACATTTGTAGGAACGTGTTAGAAGAGCTTTAGAATTTAAGCAGAGGTTCTTAATACGGTCTTTATGACTGATAATGATTACAATTATGTTAAGGATTAAAATACAAACACTCCTGGCTCTCACACGGTTTTCTGGCAATTAACTCATAGCTAATGTGACCATACTTTATTAAAAGTATTTAGGAGGTAATTAAAAGCAAGGAAGGGGATTAGCAAAATATGACAAAACTCTGAAACGTATTTATGAACAACATAATCTACATAAACTAGCAACACTAATGTTTTAAAGATTAAGCCTAATGATGGAAAGAATTGTATCCTGTTGTTGTTGGTTTGATAAGCAAAGCTAGGTTCATACACTCTGTCGCTGAGGAACAGACACTGTACCTGATATCACACAGAACACGCTAGAAGTCAGAAATGAATGGAGGATGCTTATGGCCATCTTTAGTCTGGAAAAGGACTCCACAACATGTTATGAACCCTATTACTCTGGGTTTAGAAACAATCAAAGAATAATTAGTGGGGTCATTTCTTTCCGCCTGTATTTGAAATGTTTAAACACATTACGTTTTTATGCAGGAAAAAAATTAGTCAAACATACTAATTCTGAGATTCAAAAATTTCCACTAACAACGATTTTGTTACTGAATAGTAGCAATTTTCTCTACTGGCAAGTGTTACCGTGGTGAAGCTGGGAACACAATTCACCTAGGGAAATCCGAAGATCCCACTGTCAAACTTTCTTCATCAGAAATAGAATCAAACTTACTAGCAATCTCTTAAACTGTGCTCTCAGTCAGTGCGCTCTGATCCAAGCAGGAGCTGGGCCGCAGGGGAGTCGGGGGAAGAGATGAATAGAACCTTGTAATCCCAAAGGTGCTGCTGGAACAGAACGTTTCCAACCACCCCATCGGGCTCCTCCCGGGGGTGCGAGCGTGAAGGGTGCGGGGGCCGCGCTCAAGATTAAGTTGCTACGAGCGTGCTTTATTTATTTATTTTTTTTCAGCCCACAAAACCTCTAAAAACATTTACTGTCGTGGAAAAAAGGCCGATATGAAGCGAGCCAATCAGGAAAGATCTTTCAGTGAGGCAGGCGTTCCTCCCCATTTCTGACAAGCGGCTCCTGTCCGCCCGTGAAGGAGGTTTTAACTACAGTCCCCTGCAGGCGTTCATGCAAGTCGTGCGAGGTCCAGGTCACCAGTGGTCCCGAGTGGAACTTGGCCACAGTCGGGGACTCAACAGGGGCACCTGGCGCACCTACGAGGTTGCACATACCAGCCCGCGCTGCCAGCCACGGTGTTTCCGAACGACTCACTCACCATTGTCGTCACACGACTCCGACTGGAAGCTGCTGAGCGACTGCACCTCCGACAGGCTCTCCCGGGCGCTGTACGGATGCGAAGGCTTCTCCTCCAGAGGTTTCTTGGAGAGACAGGGATCGAGATCCACTACTTTAGCTGAAAGCAAGAGAGGACAACAGTGAGCTCCGTGAGGGGGCAAGGCCTCCGGCACGGTCACTGCTGAATGCTCGCTCCAAGCAGGTGACACCAGAGGCCCGCCCGACATGGACTTCATATGGGAACGACTGGAAAAAGGAGAAGCATCTGAAAAACCGAACCCGTGCAAGTATCCTTGCAGATTCACAGAACGGAAATTCCCAATGAACCCCCTTATGGAGACCGTTAGTGGACACGGGCATTAGAACTTCCTTTTAGGGGCGCCTGGGTGGCTCAGCGGGTTCAGCATCTGACCTCCGTTCAGATCATGATCTCACGGTTCGTGAGTTCCAGCCCCACATCAGGTGAGCACAAGCCCTGCTGCTCTCTCTGCCCCTTGCTGATTTGTGCCCTTTCTCTCAAAATAAAGAGGTACATAGCATTTTTAAAGCATCAAAAGACAAGTCAGGCCACCACTTTTGGCCATATTTAAAAAAATCCTACCATGCAAATGCCCTTCCTAATTTGTCATAAAAAGCCCTCAGAATCATACTTGAGAACCTATATCCATTACAATAATGGAATGCTCTCTTCTGAATATTAATACAAATAGGACTAGACTCAATTCCTTGATTAAGGTAACATCACAGCCACAGGGCTCAGCCCCGGAAGGTTTTTCAAATCCTACTAAAGGTCTTCAGAGGCTGAGCCTATCTGTCACTGCCAGAGGTTCCACACATTGTGAATGGAGCCACCAGAATCTCTGGCAGAATTTACAAGGTCACTATTGAGCTTAGTGACATTTTACTCAGATGGAAAAAGCCGCTCTTACTATCATAGTCGAAGTCCCAGCTGGGCTTTTGTATGGAGTCGCTGTCGGAAGGGGAGTTGGAAGGTGGTGGGGGAGGCAAGTTCGGGGCCACGCTGCAGACGGCCACTGCCTTCCGGTGTCCGTGCACAGACTCGGGGTTAAAGGTGCTGAATTCGGGATGCTCCGGGATAGCAGATCCCTCAAAGGAATTGCGGTCAAGGTTGTTCCTGGAGTCACTTGGAATGCTTGGAGTGTAGGATATAGGACGGACGGGCACCTGGGGTGGGATGTCCGAGTAAATGTTCTTATTTAGCTTTGAATCGAAATATGGTCTCTGCAAGAAAGCTGTGGTTGGTCCCAAGTGCTTGTCTTCAGGTTCGGCCTGGTGCTTCCTCTTCCGACTGATCATCTTGCGGCAGAGGACGAACACCACCGCCAGTAAGAATATCCCGGTTACAAAGACGAGAATTCCTATTCCTTCAGCCAGTCCGATATTCCACGGCGTGGACACGTACTGATTGGGGGCAGCATCCTCACAGTGTTTCCCCCTATAGTCGTGGCTGCAGTTACAGTGGTAGGAGCCGTGCGTGTTCTCGCAGAGGGCTCCGTTGCGGCAGGGGCTGGCAGCGCATTCGTCAATGTCACTCTGGCACCTGCAAGGAGGACAGACAACGAGCAACGGAAATCAGAATACACCTGGCCTGCAACTCTCACGGAAGGACGGCACCCAAACAGAGGAAAATCTGTAACTCCCAAAAACACACAGCTGACAACAGTGATCCCAACAAAAACCCTTCGGGGTAACTGATCATGTGATCCTATATGTGGTACCTGTGGGAGATAAACATTATGTCAAGCCATATTCAAACGCTACTCTTCTAGGATTCCACAGCTGACTAAAGCAAACTCACAGACTGAGCTGAGTGCACCAGTTTGTTACAGATTCTTTAAGAAAGTGCATTTTGAGAAATGGTATGCTGGAAACTGTTCTAATATGCGAGCCTCAATTTCTAAGGAGATGTTCCTGCTTGGAAAGATAACAGTTTCCTAAGACATGTGAAAGGTTAGGAAACAGTCGGGGCATCTGGGTGGCTCAGGTGATTAAGCATCAGGGGCTCTTGGTTTTGGTTCACGATCTCATGGTTCATGAGCTCAAGCCCTGTAATCAGGCTCTGCACTCACAGCACACAGCCTGCTTGGGATTCTCTCCCTCTCTCTGCTCCTGCCCCACTTGTGCTCTGTCTCTATCAAAATAAACAAACTAAAAATGTTTCTCTTGTGGAAAACCTCCCAAAGCCCATCACCTGACCTAACACTTCACATGCCACTCTGTCCCCTCTGCCTTTCCAAATGGGGGCCCTGGGAGGGTGCACCTGACACTTCTCAAACCCTCCCTCCTTTAATAAAAGGTAGCTACTGCCCTGGCCCCACACTCACCTGCCATTGAAAGTTTGAGACATTTTTCTCAAATATATCACGGATTGATTCACTGGAATTACTAAAAGTCAACAACTTAGGAACTAAGACCATGTGACTGATGGCCAAATTCAGGGCTCTAACCACCACTTGAGCAAAAGCATATGCAAATACCTACAAGCAGCTCACACTTAAAAGCCTTGCAACAAGATTGACAGTGAACACTTCAGTGAAGCATCAGGCACTTAGAAATAACATGAACGGTTTTGTTTTGAGAGAGCGTGCACATGCGAGTCAGGCAGGGACAGACAGAAAATCCTAAGTGCGCCGAGCGCTGTCAGCATGGGGCTCCATCCCATGACCCTGGAGAGTCAGATGCTCAGCACTGACTGAGCCACCCAGTTGCCCCTCACCAAGTAACTTTTGAAATTTTTTTTTTTAAATGTTTATTTTGGAGGGAGACACCGAGCTGGAACAGGGAAAGGGCAGAGAGACAGGGAGACACAGAACCTGAAGCAGGCTCTGAGCTGGCAGCACAGACCCCGATGCGAGGCTCGAACTCACAAACCATGAGATCAAGACCTGAGCCGAAGTCGGATACTCAACCGGCTGAGCCACCCAGGCGCCCCATCACCAACCTGCCTCTTTCGCGGTGTCTAGCAGGCAGCTCTGAGCCTCATTTTCCTCCTCTCGGAAATAATCATCACCTCTTAGCATTATGGTAAGGATTACAAAAGATAATGAGAGTTGAAAGGGGGTCTAGATGCTATCTAAATGTTAGCTATAAGAGATTATGAGAAGAGGTCATTGTCATCCCACTCAAGACCGGTAACAACGTCACGTGTATCCACCTTAAAAAAATCGTCACTCTTCCCGCAAACATATACTGCCTCCAAGAACCCGTATGTTCTGCTTATAAATATCTTTGACGTCCGCAAGTATTGTCAAGCATTACGCTATCACCTGCTCGCTGTTTTTAAAGAGTGAAGAGAGAAATTCTACAAGGAGCTATGTGAGGATTATGAAAATCTGAAGCAACAGAGTCCAGATTAATCAACTTCTGTTCCATCTGCTATTTGATTTGACACTACACAGAAGAGCAGATACAAACTCTGGAAGAAGCCACTTACCTTTCTCCCCTAAAGCCCGAATCACACTGACAGACGGCACCATCCAAGCTGTCAAAACATGTTCCACCATTTTTACAGGGCTCATCTTTGCAATATGGACTAAGCTGGCACCTGAAGAAGGAAGGGGAAATACGCATAAACTTAACACTTTCTACTGTAGATAAATACAGTGCAAGAGAAAACAACACGTAAATTTAGTCAGATGTATGTATCAAGCATCCATCTAAAAAACTTTTTAATACTGTAATTACAAAAGTTAAGAAAAACACACATACCTCTGGCCAGTGTACAATCCTCGGCATTGGCAAACGAAGTCTCCGTTGTCCACAATGCACGTGCCACCATAGAGGCATGGGTTGGAGGAACACGGGTTGACGCTCAGCTCACAATACGTCCCTATGTACAAAGCACTGCATTTACAGTAATAACCTAAATGAGCAAAAGGGAACAAAGAAGTCCAATCAGTAACTCAAAAACTGTATCTCAGTACATTGGTTTTTACTAAGAGGAGACTCGGAGACCCATAAAAGTTAGTAAAATTCCTATTCCCTCTGGGTAAAATGTGGTCTAGATCAACAAGCTATCCCTTCCGCTTTTGGGAGAACCCTAACACAAAGAACGGAAGAGAGAACTCGTCGTTAGCTTTAGTGAATCATAGTTTAGGTAAGGTTGTTGGGCCAAGCATATAGAGTAGGGACCAACAGTCCTTTATTTGAGGGACCACGTAGACAACACTTACTACTGGACATTTACGTCAATTCACAACTCACAACCTTTTAGGGGCTAAACAAGAGAACAGTAAACGTGAAGGCACTGTGAGACTATGAGCTATCATTAACGAAAGGGGATTATCAAATCTGTCCAAAGGAACATAAAGACTGTGACATGAGACAGAGCCAGTGTCTAGCTGCCACAGGGACTGCAGGAGCACGTTTCCAGAACATGCTTCTCTCAGCCTCATGCATGAGTGACGCAACAAGAGAGCCTCCCGGCTGACCTCACGAGCACAGTCTACGCTTTCATTCAGACTATTACTGTGGGGCTGACCTGGCCCGTTGTTTGCATATAGTGTGCACAGATGCTTTCCACAGAAAATAACAAAAAAACCGAAGCTTCTGAAATCTCACCCAAGTGTTATTTCGATATTTGCTCTATCCCTTACACAAAGCTCTATTTCTCAGGCACCAGGAGTGTCATAATTTCTATTACTGGGAAAGGAAACAAATGGGGCCAGGTGAAAAAAGTCTCGGCGCACTCTTCCACGTCAGGGCTTCGGGAGAGGACTGGTGACGCTTCAGGAGGGTTTGAGGCCTTCTGGAAAACCACACCCCATCTATAACTAGCACGACTAGCAGTCGTTGGGTGCTGAGCCATCAGATCAAAGAAGGGCACTCAAAAGAACAAAGTGTACAATTCTGAGTCCCGCTGGGTCAATGTCAGTGTGGGTGGAGAAAAAGTGCAGAGTTAGCCGTAGTTCACCAGTGGCTCCTGGTGCGGAACGAGGGGTGTCTGGACACACTTCCTCTGGGTGCACCTGCCACGTGTCTGCAGGACCTCGGCAGGTAAGACACCACCCACTGCGGCCTCACCGCAGGGAAGAATCCTAGCCCACGCCCCGGTCTGGTGCAACATGCACCAACCACTCGATTCCAACACTGACTGCAGTATCTGACCTATCATTTGAATGAAAAGGGGGAAACAGAAATACTTGAGGAACTGCGTGTATTCGTGTGTAGCGTTTTAAAAAGGACCACGTCACGAAGCCTACCTCCGGTAGGGGATGGCTGGCAAACGCCTCCATTCTGGCAAGGGTTGCTGGAGCAGTCTTCGGTAGCCGTTAACAAGCACCCAGGAGAGACGTCCACCCATTCTTCAATGTGTGCATGGCTTCTTGGTTTGTTGTTTAAAGGGAGCTCCTGCCCATTCAAATAAATGGAGTCCATACAACCCCTGAAGCCATTACCCACTTGGGGGCTTCTTCCGTGCCTTGTGCCTTGCTGGCGGATGTGGCCACCGAAAAACACATGGTTATCCAGGTTCAGGGTTTTCAGAGTCCCAGGGGCTGTGCCTGATGCAGTGTGAACTTGGTCGAGAACCAGCCGAGCGTAGTTTCCATTCACTTCTAGAGACACTGCATGCCACAGCCCATCGTTGACCTGAATGCTTTGAACAGAGACAATTCCAGGGCCGCTTCCACAGTCAAATTTGTACTGTAGCCGTCCATTATGAATCTGTCATGAAAACAATGGCCGTTCACATTACTCCCACAGAACCTGCAATTATGAACTCTGATCAAACATCTAAAGGAGAGGCACGGTGAGCACTTGAAGGTAGAAAGTCAGTGAGGCCTTGCACTTAAGTACTACAGAACACAGGCTCATCTGCTCACGGCAGAAAGAGTAAAAATGGACGTTACAGGGATATCAAGTTCAAACCGCACATCCAAAAAGCATCACAGAAATAACAACTAACTGTTAACTGAACAATAAAAATAGTATCAGGTAAGGTAAAAAAAAAAAAAAAAAGGGGGGGGGTGGAGGATAATTACCACTTCAAGCATTTACATATGTTCTCTACAAATTCTCTATGACACGAATAAGATGTAATATCGCTTAGAGTTTGAACATTAATGGTCATGTGACCTGAAAAGGTTGTGAAAAAAAGAAGTCAATCTCTATGTTACTGCAGAGCAAATAAAGGAGCTTTTTGGCCCACAAAGTCTAAAACTTAGAAGTATCAAGAGACCATTTAAGTGTGGAATAAAACCATTTCCTTTAATTGTTTTTTCAAAAATGGACCATAGAAACAAAATGGGAATTTTGTATTTTTAAGTCTTCCGTAACGTGAGGTTCAAAAATGTACCTCCAAGATGCTGTAGTCAGTCCCGCGAGCATACATCACAACTGCGTGAGCAGAGTATGTTCTGAGCCTCATGGTCAGTTTCATCTCCAATCTGTTTTCGTTTTCCATTAGACGGTATTTCACAAAGCTGTTTCCAGTAAATGTTACAGATGAACTCCCTGTGAATCACAAAGAGGAAAACATAAATCAGAACCAAGCTGATCTTTTAAAAGCTATCTTTAAAAGGGAGATTTCGCCCCAACACTGATCCAAGTTTTTATTTAAGGTTACAACATTATAAAGTTCAATCTGATGGAAAATGTCAATTTGCTTTAAAAAAAGCACAGCACCACTGGGTCTCTTTTTGGAAGAGAATTAGACTACTGTTATCAGGAATGAGTTCTAAAATAATGCAAGATCTAAATATAAAAATGTTCAGGAGTGGCTTGGTTAAGTGTCCAACTCTTGATTTCAGTTCAGGTCATGATCTCACGGTTCATGAGTTCAAGCCTCACGTTGGGCTCTATACAGACAGTGTGGAGCCTGCTTGGGATTCTCTCTCCCTCTCTCTCTCTGCCCCTCCCCGACGCACGCACGCACACGCGTGGACTCTGTCAAAATAAACTTCAAGAAATACGTATTTAAAAAAGTAAATATAAAAATGTTCAATATAAAATTATTAGAAGACAACTTAGGAAAATATTTACACAGCCTCACACGGTTTGGGGAAACTTTTCAAGCAAGATCTAATTCCCAGTCTCCAAAAATAATGAAAATAATATCACTCTCCAGAGATGGAAATGGCTACGTAAAAATTAGAACAGGCAAAAGTTGTATTTCAAAATGACAAAAGATACTGTAAACAATAGACAGTAATAGACAGACAGTGGGTTGGAGATAATGTTCATGCTCACAGCACACAGAGTGATCTATACACTGAAACAAAAACCAGACAGATAAGCTGGACAAACTAGCAAAGACTGTGAACAGTCCCGGAGAGGAAATGCTACTAGGAATAAAAAGAAAACAAAACATTCACAAAAAAGCTGGAGAAATCCACAGTAAACTAACTAGATATCATTTCATGCCCACCGGATGATGGAATTTGTTTTTTAATTGAAAACCTTGCATTGCCAAGAAAATGGGGAGGGAAACGGTCACACGTGACTGCAAGGAAGGAATTGGTATAACTTTCTGGGAAACTAACATAATGGTACATTTAAAAATTAAAAACGTAGTTAATCTTTGACACAGTAAATCCTTGTTTTAGAAAAGAAAGCACCGATAAATAAGGCTGTATGTATACAAGTGCTTTTGTAAAAACTGAAGTATAATTAACATACAATGCCACATTAGTTTCAGAACTGCCACAGAATGATTCAACACTTGTATACATTAGTCAAAGCCTCGCCGCGATTAAGTGCAGAAAAGGATTCATTTTTAACACAAGGAAACATCTTAAGAACCTCAAGCTCTATGAATAAGGAAAATGTTGAATAAATCATGGTAGAGCCATTCAGAAGCATTAGGTTTACGTGCAATGACCTGGAAAGATGCCCATAACATACATTAAACAGGGGGAGAAGCAAGCAGTAGACTATATGAGATATGGTAACTATTTATTCTTAAAGGGAATGTGAAAAAAAAAAAGCACCATGAATGTGCACATATGGACTGTATGTTTACATGAGCACGATGATGAAGAACAAAGAGCATCGCCGTTAATTCGGGTGAGTTCTGTGGAAGAAGTTACTACTGCTCCTCCTTACTCATCCACACCCTTGACTTGTTATTATAAACGCACTTGACAATATTTACCAAAGCTAACAGAAAAAAAACAAAAAACAAAAAACAATGGCAAGGAACACTGGAAGTGACTTTTTCAAACGGAAGCACCCCTCATCACTGAACTCTCACCTGGGCACTGACCAAACTTGCCACCCGGGCAGACACAGGTGTATTTCTCCTCTCTGGGATCAACGATACACTCAGATCCCTCAGGGCATGGACTGTCTTCACATCCATGATGGACGACTGGGCATCTTCCCTCTGTAAAAAACAACAGAAGAAGAGACAGGAGAGGGGGGAAAGCCCATTAACAGGAACTTCAAGAAATTCAAGAAAACGATTCGTGTGTAGCCTTCAAAGGCTGCCCGCGAAATGATCCGTACCGCCTGTTTCCCGACTTATGTGCGTTACCTTGGCAGAGACACACAGCTGTCCTGTGGTGGCGGGGAGTCACGAAACTCAGTCTGGCCGTGCTGTGCGTCGACATAATGTTCTCGTCCACAGTCACCTTTTCATCACAGAACTTCCACGGGCAGTCCAGCCCTGCACAGAGCTTCTGGAACACGTCCAGGATCCTAACACCCATGATTTCCTCGAGATCAGTCACAGAAGAATTGATCTTGTGCAGAAGTAGTTTGGTTGAAACCTGGGCACTCCCTGATTTCTCTACGAAAAGCAAGACATCCAGATGTGGATGGGGTTCAGAGGGCTGCAAACTAACGATCTGGACGTCATTCCTCCTCACGCCCAGGATGTTCCGCAAAGCTCGCTGGAAGTTGCGCCAGTAGTCACCAACGAATTCTTCCGGAGTGAGGTTGGCGAAGCGGACGGCGACGGTGTGGTTCAGCATCTCCTGGGTTATCTGTCTGATGTGCACCGTGATGTCCGCCACTGTCGTGAATTTCCCATCGGTTACGCTGACGTTGAGAAGGTACTGCCCTACATCTAGCTTTCTGTGTGCTATCAGCTTACCCCCTGTGCTGGAAACAGAGAAGAGGTTGCCCATCTGCGGATCAAGACTATAGCTTAAAGTGTCATACACGTCCTGGTCTGTTGCGTGAACCTTCCCGATGACACCGCCTGAGTATTCCTCTCCAAAAGCAGTAATGAAAATCTCTAGTGGCAAGATTGCAGGCGGATAGACACTCTCCTCAATGACCCGAATGTCAATATACGTCAAAGACGACAACTGAGGCTTTCCGTTATCGGCCACCTATGAGGAAATTAAAACCAAAAACACAACAACACCTTGGTCTTAGGTCATCGTTAACTTCTTAATAAAAATTTGGCTTCCCTCACTCAAGTTTTAAAAAGTTACCATGAAATACTTCTAAACAAGAAGCCTATTAAGGACAAGAATAAATACTTCTTTACAGCCCTTTCACGAATTCCTAAGGAAGGTGAGCTCCATTAACATCTGTGATAAAGTATCATGTGGATACATGGGCCCCGCAAAGTGCAGTGGGATAAAAACGAAGGTAAGAGGGCACCTGGGTGGCTCAGGCAGTTGAGTGTCTCCCTTCGGCTCAGGTCATGATCTCACAGTTTGTGAGTTCAAGCCCTACCTCGGCCTCTGGGCTGACAGCTCAGAGCCTGGAGCCTGCTTCAGATCCTGTCTCCCTCCCTCTCTGCCCCTCCCCCCTTTGATGGCTCATGCCCTCTCTCTCTCTCTCTCTCTCAAAAATACATATACATTTAAAAGAAAAAAGGAACGGCAAAAAGAAGGGAAAAAGAACCACCACAGAACAAAAACCCACACTTCTACTCATTTTTATTTCTAGAGCCAGCAAAGGACCCCTTCTCTAGAAATCCACGATATAAAATCCTGAAGACCTTCATACCTTCACATGCAGTAGGTAATGATCTTTCACCTTCCTCTTTATGGCAGCTGATGTGAGAAGGACCCCTTGCTGGTTCACTTCAAACACTCCATCGTCATTCCCACTCACAACGGTAAAGAAGAAGGGTGGGCCGTTATGCGAAGAGTCCCTGTCGGTC
This sequence comes from Neofelis nebulosa, assembly GCF_028018385.1. Classification (NCBI taxonomy): domain Eukaryota; kingdom Metazoa; phylum Chordata; class Mammalia; order Carnivora; family Felidae; genus Neofelis; species Neofelis nebulosa. The sequence goes on from NC_080784.1 coordinate 18,102,447, forward strand.
ACTACCAGCTGCAGTACGCTGAAACCCACGGGCTTATTTTCCTGCACCGAAGAGAACCAAAACGCACACGACTTGCAATAAAACCCAATCTACATGGCAAGAGACACAGGCAAGTTTTCTATAAAATGGAGTATACGGAAAACAACGTCTCACTGCAGCTCCATTTGACAGGAAGGTTCGGGGGGGTGGGGGGGTTGTGGTGGGCACTGACGGGAAGGAAAGAGGGGAGGAGGGGGGAAGGTGGGGATTTGGACAGGGCTGGAGGGGAGGGAATGTGTGAGAAGAAAGCATGTGTGGGTAGCGGGAGTGGAAGAAGGGTGGAGTGGGGGAGGAGTAAAGGAGAAGAGGTGGAGTCGATTCTCTGATGCCTCTCGGAAACCGGCGGGCAGATGGGGGCGCCTGGGTGGCTCAGTCGGTTAAGTGTCTGACTTCAGCTCAGGTCGTGATCTCACGGTTACTGAGTTCAAGCCCCTTGTCAGGCTCTGCACGGCCAGCATGGAACCTCCTTGGAATTCTCTCTCTCCCTGTCTGCCCCTCCCCAACTTGTGTGCATGAGCACTGGCTCTCTCTCAAAATAAATCAACTAAAAAAAAAAAAAAAAAGCCAGCAGAAAACAAGATTAAGGACCAAGCCAGTGAGAATGTCTTAAAAACCAAAGTACAAAAAGAAGAGAGAAAGCTTGGTTGCACCTTGAAAATGCTCATCTCAGTACTGATGGAGACCCCCCCCCCCCCCCCTCATTTTACTCATCTCATTTTCCTAAAAGTACTCTTTGGAAAAGAAAGAGATTTCAAACAAACAATGAAGCCAACGCATGAGCTCCTTTCAAAAGGAATGTGCCCGACAAACTCAGCGCCCCAAGGTTACCTGGATAATGACACTGTAGTTTCCCTTGGAGAAGACCGGAGCGTTGTCGTTGACGTCTGACACGTCGATATTCACGGTAGTCGTGTTGACCCTGGGCGGACTGCCGTTATCAGAAGCCTGGACTGTGAGTGTGTAACCTGAAATCTTTCCCGGGACAAGACAGAACACATGTCCACTTCACGAGGCCTGAGAACGGGGCTCCATCAGAAGCAGACTGCTGACCACCCACAAGGGCAGACCTGGGCGACCGTCATCCCCGGCCGCGTGCTGCCTTGGATGTGGGCGACTCCCCAAGCTACAGACGGGCGCGCCGTGAAGAGCTACACAACGGAGCGTGCGCGACAGGGGCAGCCGCCTCCTCTAAGGCCTAAATGGGACCGTCAGCCAGAAGCAGAGGGGAGCTGTCGTAGCCCCTCTTCGACACCTCAGGATGCTCCAGATCACCCTCCCCCATCGCTCTTACACGTGGACCGCAGCCAGCTGTCTGACTCTCTCAGGACAAACTGACCTCGTCAAAAGAAGCTGTATAGAGTGAGGTAGATTCTGTTCTAGGGCAGTCCCCTGTTAAGCTCTCTCCTTCCAGAATGGGAGGTGGAAGAAGCCAGAAAGGGGGCTAAATTCCCAGCGGATGTTCTGCCGACTCTTAGTCCTAAAGGATGCCCAACAGAGAAGGGCAAATGGCCTGGGGCGCACGCGCCATCTCCTCTGCGGGCTCCTGTCGGACGTTAGCGCATTAAAGGAGCGGACAAGCGCACCGGTCACAAGTCCTAAATTTGTTCAGCCCAACAGTACAGCAGCCTGAAGGCTAACCAGTCATGCTTCCTAAACTCTTGGAAAGTCTCTGCTCAAAAGAACAGGTCAGAGAAGGAATGAAAGAATTCGGCCTTTCAGGAGGTAGCTCATCACTATTTCCCCAAGTCCCTCTAATCTTCCCTTTACCTGTTACTGTTCTGAAACTAGACTCTCTGATCAGCAGTGTCCTATCTTTGCACTTCCTCACTTCATGACCTCCCTAGGCAGCTCCCTGCCTGTGAGTGTTAGCAGAGGGACGGAGAGACACATGAGGGACAGAACTTCCGCCTGGCCTTCCTCTCGTCAGTTGCTTGCATTTATCTAATCACCTCGGACTGCCTCCACAATCCTCTCCGGAGGCCTGTGCCATCTCCGTGTTCCTGGCTTTCAAGTTTCTGAAGTTTGAGTAAACTCTCTGAATCCTGGCTGAGTATTTCTACTTACGTACGTCACTCTCCTCTAAAACAACGTCAAAAACCACGTGCCACAACCTCTCCCGGCGCTAGGCTTCCGCAGCCTCACAATGCCCCGTTTCTCTCGGAGGGCACCACCCCATTACCATTACATTGGAGGGGAGCCGGCATCTCGGCCACCACCGCTTCCTACGCAGAGCCGTGTCTCAGCTTCACAGATTCTAAGGCCTCCTTCACGAAGCTTCTGCATCTGTCTGCTCGCGCGTCACGGCACTTCCCAATCAGCCTCTCGGTGTCTCACCGCGGAGCCTCGGGCCCTGGGCTTCCTACCTGCCTGGTGGCTCACGATGTTACACCCCACTCAGGCCTACCGTGGTGCTCACCCGCACAGTCACCTCGGCGAGTCGCTCCCGGGCTCACCAATACTCAGCGGCTCCCTGTGCCTGCAGCAGCCAGCGTGAACCTCTGCTCTGTTCCTAGAACCCCGTCCTAGCACGCGCCCCTCACTTCTCACCAGGACTCCTCTACTCCAACACAATCTAGTATGATCACCTAAGTACTTGCCACATCTTCCACGTCTCTGTTCATGCGGTTCCTCACGGCGACTCGCCTCTCCACAGCTATGGCTTTCTGAGCCTGCCATTACTGAAAACCCAGCTTCTAGCTCCATGAAGTGCCTCCAAACACCAGAGCCCATAGGAGTTTCTTCCTGAACATGAACTTTTGTTATGCAAACTTCTATCAGTATGAAACACATCTCTTCTGTTCTAGAGATTTTCGTACTGGAATTGCTTTTCCAGTATTTATGTCTTACTTCTCACTGCCTGAGAACAAGGTTGGTTGTACCCTTCTGGTGCCTCCCATTAAGTGGACAAGGAGCTTCTATTTACCGACTTGGTAATCTGTAAACAATTTAAGCCAAAGTTTTGCACGTACTGTTTCCCGGTCGAGAAGCCTGGTCACTTTTACTTCTCCCCGGGCAGGGTCAATTGTAAATGGACTTCCTTGATTGCCATCTGTAATTGAATAGCGGATGTGGCTGTTCGAAGGTCCGTCAGCATCGTCAGCCATAACCTAGAAGACATCACGCTCCTACTTAGGAGACAGCTGAGGAAGGGGTCTATGAAGCAAGCTTTTCTGCCATCAATAACTAGCTGTTATAAGGCAATCATTTCTAATAGAGTCAGTAACTGACTAGGGTAACAAAAGACATTTCCCCATCTTCCAATTATTTTCGAGTAAGGCCACAACAAAAACTGAATCGGTCTTCCTGAAATTTCTTGCAAAGACCCCGAAGAAGAACACGGTAGGGGAGGAAATACACACCGTGATGACAGACTGCTCAAGGACGGCATCTTCGCTGATCACTGCTGTGTAGGTGTCTTGGCTGAACACAGGGGAGTTGTCATTGACATCGGTTATGTTAATGCTCACAGTGGCCACATCACTTAATGAAGGTGTCCCCCCGTCAGTGGCCTCTACAGTCAGGTAATATTCATGAGAGCTTTCATAATCCAGGTTCTCAATGATAAAGATGGCCCCTGCACAGAAAATGAAAATGACCTTCATCACTTTAAAATGCCACCACTTCCTCCTACTGTGACTGAAATCGAAACTTTTAAACAAACCATTTCTAATTTCTACTTCAAACATTTATCATTTTTTTATATATATATATACATATATATATATAAATATATATGTATATATATATATATATATAATTTAATGTTTGTTTATTCTTTTTTTTTTTTTTAATTTTTTTTTTCAACTTTTTTTAAATTTACTTTTGGGACAGAGAGAGACAGAGCATGAACGGGGGAGGGGCAGAGAGAGAGGGAGACACAGAATCGGAAACAGGCTCCAGGCTCCGAGCCATCAGCCCAGAGCCTGACGCGGGGCTCGAACTCACAGACTGCGAGATCGTGACCTGGCTGAAGTCGGACGCTTAACCGACTGCGCCACCCAGGCGCCCCAATGTTTGTTTATTCTTGAGAGAGACACAGCACCAGCAGAGGAGGGGCAGAGAGAGACACAGAATCCGAAGCAGGTGCCAGGCTCTGAGCTGTCAGCATAGAGCCCAACGTGGTGTTTGAACTGAAAAACTGAGTTCGTGACCTGAGCCGAAGTCAGATGTTTAACTGACTGAGCCACCCAGGCGCCCCTATCATTTATATGTGTTTTCTAATTTCTTCATTCAGCAATTTAAAGTTATGAATTTGCCTATTCCTAGATCCTTATTTATTTCTCTGTGATACATAAATTGCTTTCCCAGTCAATACTACCCAAATTCCACTATAAAATTATATTTCTTCTTTCTTCTAAACCATAGTTTACTATGGATGCCACTACAGTACAATAAAAAGGAGACGTAAGAATTCTACTTTTTGGCTTATATTTTCCTCCTCATTGTTTTTCTTTTATAGAAACGTATATCTTGTTTTATGTCTCCAGAATAACTATTTACATCCTATCATTAAAAAAAAAAAAAAATCTCTTTTTTGGGAATGCAAGCTGGTGCAGCCACTCTGGAAAACACTATGGAGGTTCCTCAAAAAACTAAAAATAGAACTACCCTACGACCCAGCAATTGCACTACTAGGCATTTATCCAAGGGATAGAGATGTAATGTTTTGAAGGGACACATGCACCCCGTGTTTATAGCAGCACTATCAACAATAGCCAAAGTATGGAAAGAGCCCAAATGGCCATTGATGGATGAATGGATAAAGAAAATGTGGTATATATATACAATGGAGTATTACTCGGCAATCAGAAGAATGAAATCTTGCCATTTGCAACTACGTGGATGGAACTGGAGAGTATTATGCTAAATGAAATTAGAGAAAGACAAAAATCATAGGACTTCACTCATATGAGGACTTTAAGAGACAAAACAGACGAAAATAAGGGAAGGGAACCAAAAACAATATAAAAACAGGGAGGGGGACAAAACAGAAGAGACTCATAAATGTGGAGAACAAACTGAGGGTTAGTGGAGGGGGTGTGGGAAGGGGGATGGGCTAAATGGTTACGGGGCACTAAGGAATCTACTCCTGAAATCACTGTTGCACTGTATGCTAACTAATTTGGATGTAAATTTTTAAAAATAAAAAATAAAATCTTTTTGATTTAACGATTCCTTTAACACCTTTCGTTTCCTTACAGTCCGTCCTATTAAAAAGCCCTAAAAGTAGTAATTCTACAGTATGCATTAAAACTACGTTTTAAAATCCCATCAACACACACCTGCTCCTCATCTGAAATAGTCACACTCAATTAAATACAGTTTGAATGCAGTGACTTTGTAGAACATTCGAACAGCTTAGACCACAGGTTAACAAGATGACAAAAGCGTGTATGGAGCAGGAGTCAATACCTCCTGCAACTCTTGACCTTGTGGATAGTTATTCATTGAGATTCAAAGTACTTCGGCTATTCTATATACCTAGCGTATGAAGACGTCAGTTTTAATGAATTATCAGATGCCTCCTACAGACACTGGGATCGAAGAGGCGGAAACTATGGTTTCCCTTAAGCTACTTCACGTGGACTCGATATGGAGAACGAGTAGCCATTGCGCAAGACCCCCCACCACCTCCCACTCTTGCTCTTTACTCGTGTAATGCATCGGACATCTCGACTGAATTCCTGGAGTGTGTTTTCATTTCCCCGCTTAAACGTCGAAGGCACTTAGAACCTTCATCTTTTTAAAGGATCTACTGCCGATCTATCTACGAGCTGGCACTCTGTACTGCCTGACATGCTGGGCCATCTCGCCTTTTTTGGCAGAATAAAGGCCTTCTTCTCATTTTCAGGGCAGGTTACCTGTTTTGGAGTCTATGCTGAATTTTCCATGTTCGTTTCCACTTATTATCGAGTAGGTGATTTCCGCATTCGCTTCGATATCCCGACTGGCCGCATACACCTGGAGAACTTCTGTGCCGAGAAGAATGTCCTCAGACACGGTGGCGCCGTACTCACGGTATTCAAACACAGGGGGGTTGTCATTTATATCCAAGACAGACACCACAACAGTGCCGGTAGCCGTCAGCCTCCTCGGCAAACCCTGGTCTACGGCTTTCAGGGTAAGGGTGTACACGGCCCGCACCTCTCGGTCCAAGGGCTTTTCTAACTGAAGGATTCCGGAGAATTCATTAATGGAGAACTGCCCGTCAGCAGAGTTAATCAGCGAGTAGGAGATCTTCCGATTCAGTCCTGTTGACACACGACATCATGTCAGAGTGTTTTATTTCAAGAAATTTAAATTACTTTTTGAAAAAACGTGTAGCATGTTTTAAAAGGAAAATGCGAACACTCGTTACTGAGACGTTCCTAGGACTCTGATCTTTAAAAAGCAAACATTTTCACTGACAACTTACTAACCTAAAACAAATACAATTCCATAGCTACCTGGCTTTTTAAGACTGAATTCTACAGCATATGGTCCTGCAGTACCCAGCAGGTCTTTTAAAATGAAATCTATGATTTAGCCGCAGTGTCAAAGATGTATTTGATGGGGCGCCTGGGTGGCGCAGTCGGTTAAGTGTCCGACTTCAGCCAGGTCACGATCTCGCGGTCCGTGAGTTCGAGCCCCGCGTCAGGCTCTGGGCTGATGGCTCGGAGCCTGGAGCCTGTTTCCGATTCTGTGTCTCCCTCTCTTTCTGCCCCTGCCCCGTTCATGCTTTGTCTCTCTCTGTCCCAAAAATAAATAAAAAACGTTGAAAAAAAAAAAATTAAAAAAAAAAAAAAAAAAAGATTTATTTGAAAAGTGGTATTTTTGTTATTGCTTTAATTCTTCAGTATTAGTATGACTTAAATTGTTTTCTCTATCGAAAGATTATAAATATGTATCCTAGACTATTATATTCTCCATAAAAATTGTGAAAGGTTTATAAAACTACAGCAGTGTGACATTTGCTGTTCTGTGCCCACATTAAAATCTCTACGTCACTAATGGTTTATTCATAAAATAACACTTCACTGATTAATTCAATTGGATATGAAGATCAGTTAATACAGTCTCTGACCGCAATTTTAGGGACACCACAGATGTCTTACAATGGTACGTGCACAGGGCACAATTTTGAGACTTCAAACGTGAATAACAAATGGATTCATTACCCTAAAGATTTCATTCCATTTTTAATGCTGAGGAATTAAGAAATACAACAGTGAGTTAATCAAGATGCATAAGGTCAGTAAGTGAAAGAGACCGAACTGGGGATGAGGTTCCTAAGATCTCAGAGCACAGACTGAAGCCAACGGCATCAGCTGGACGGTACCTGCATCTGTGTCCGTGGCCTGGACCCTAGTCAACAGCGTCCCAGGCTCTGTGTTCTCGAACACGGTGATGGCGTACGGATCGGCTGAGAATTCAGGGGCGTTATCATTCACATCTTCTAATGTGAGCACAATACTGGCTTGACAGAATCTACCCCCTCCATCTGTGGCCTTGACGAGCAGGTTATAAACTGCTTGCTCCTCACGATCAAGGGGGGCTAATGTTTTCAGTTCACCTGAAAACAAACAAAGAAGTGGATTCACTTGAAGTTTAAGGTGTGAGATGCAAATGCACATCTATTTCTTCCCCTTTCCCTCTTACAATGACAAAATTTTGGAGCAGCAATTTTATCAATGCTATAGAGTCAACGGCTGCAGGAGCACACGGAGATCCAGGTTTCCAAACCCTGCTGGGAGCTAGCTTTTGAAAAAAAATAAAAAAATAAAAAAAAAAATAAAAGCTACCTGTTTTCCAAATTTAAAATATTTTTAAATTGACTTACAGATTCATATGTTTACAATTAGTTCTGGGGGGTGGAACTCCCAGAAAACTGTTACTTGGACTCCTGATATTAACAAAATACAAACTGTAAGAGAGAAAACAATCTAACAGTCTTAAAGATATAAAGACAATACCATTCATCATGGTATACATCAACTATATACAAAACAGATAAAGCACAAAGTTTGAGATATACTTAAATTATGGAGTTGTGTGTTTTTTTTTTTTTTAATGTTTATTCATCTTTGAAAGAGAGAGAGAGACAGAGCATGAGCAGGGGAGGGGCAGAGAGAGAGGGAGACACAGAATCTGAAGCAGGCTCCAGGCTCTGGGCTTGATTCACGAACTGTGAGATCATGACCTGAGCTAGAGTCAGACGCTCAACCGACTGAGCCATCCAGGCGCCCAATTATGGAGTTTTTTTTAAAGTTACTATTAAAAACTAAATTTTAAATTCTGGGTTCAAGTAGGCGATATTGTTGTCAATTTTTTTTTTATCTTATCCCAAATTTTACACACTAAATTGCTGTGTAGATTTCTAATTCTAAAAGATGCCAATTTTGTAGCATCAGAGTAAATTTTCAAGGAACGGGATAGAATTTCAAATTTTATATGTGACCTCAGACCACCTATATCTGATATGACTTTGCTGGAACATGGTTAATTTTGCCCCAAACCCCATCTTACCTGTGTCTGGATTTAGTTTGAACTTTTCTGCCCCTGGACCAAATAATGTGTAAGTAATTTCAGCATTGGAGCGGATATCTGCATCTGTAGCAGACACCTGCATGATCAGCTTCCCGGGAAAGGCATCTTCTGGAATCGTTTCCGAATATAAGCTCTACAAAGATTTTGAATACCACGAACATAAAACATTAAGCGTTAACATGACTGCCAAGGGAATAACAGAAAAAATAATCATTTAACTTTGGTCACAGAAAATGTGGGAAATGACAGAATTTAAAAATCCGAGGAGCTTTTGAAACCGATTTTTCTTATAAAACATATTTAAAACAAAAAGGAGTCAAGTCACAGGTAATTCCTCTGTATCAATGAAAGAGTCTGATCTGACATTTAACCTACAGAATTCTGAATACTTTGTGTCTTTAAGTTGGTTTCATGTTTAACTTATCTGAAAATTGGTGAGTCAATGCCTGTTACATCCTGTCTATTTTCAATACAGGAAGTTATTATTTGCAATCTTTCCTAACACAGAGCCAGGTAACTGCAGTGGAGACAGACGTGATCCTCATGTCATGGAGAAAACAAAGATTCCCCCAGGTCACCAGGGTGAGTGCAAGTGACACCATGGCCAGGACTCTTCTGTTACCCTGCCCCCGCCCTTCCCATCTGACTGAACTCAAACATAATCAACCCTTTTTTCCAGTTCCAACTCATTAGAAATCCATGCTATCAACCAACACACAAGGCTAACAGGTAAGAGTCTGTTGATTTTTTTTTTTTTCTTAAGATGAGCTCAATTCTAGATAAACTACACTTTATGACTCATGAAGCAGGATACTTTGCAACACTGATGATTTCAAATGAGCTAATATCTTAATTTTATTATTCTCAAAGATGACAGCGCATCATATCCAAGTAATGTGCGAGTGTTTAAAAGAAAAACACAGTAAGACGCACACATTTATTTTCTGTACGACACACACAGACTTAACCAACCCCCAGCCGTACACGATACTGTTGCCAAAAAGTAGAGACATGGATGGGAATGAAGTCCTCCCTCCTCTGAAGCTCCCTTCCCTGCTGACTGTGCTCTATTTCCCTGAGAACGGCTCTGTCCCTTGCCACAGCTGTGACACTGCTCATCTCCTCTGTCCCTTCTTCCAGACCGTCTTCCCCGCTCTCTTCCCCAGCCTTCCCTTCATCTACCACTCTTCTCCCTTCCTCAGACTCTCCTCTTTCTTCGGTGGACAAATCTATGTGCGTACTGACACGCGCCCTCCCTGCAACCAGGCACCTGTCCGCATCATGATGCCGAGCCCTCCGCCTCCAAGCCACTCTCAGAGTCCCACAGTTCGCTTCCACAGCTCCGTCATCTGTTCAGCAGCCAAACCCCCATTTGCTGTCCTGCCTCCTAAAAATCCTCGGCTCTTGCCCTCTCAGTAACACTGCCCTGGTAGGGGTCTCCTCCTCCCGCCTCTGCTTCCTCCTCCCTTCTCCCTAGGAGAGGAAATACCCACAGGTACTCTGTCCCTTTTCGTGATCATCCTCTCAGATGGATTCCATTGTCCGTCATCCAAAGAAACAGCCAAGTTTGCATCCCTGCCCATCTTCAATCTCACTGTCTCTAAACGTCTACAAAACCGATTCGACTGGATGTCCCGTGACCCTACACTTAATGAGTCCAATACAGACCACAACACGCTTCCTCTTAAGCCAACCCCACCCCAGGCTTCTATCTGGGTCTTTCTCCCACTCGCTTCTGTAGGAAATGGCAGTCAATCCCGACATCACACGCCTGCCACGTTGTCACCCGCAGGCGGCACCACAGGCACCAACTTGCGCTCTGCACCGTCTTTTGTCCCTTCGTGCCTTTGGCCGCCTCCACCCCGTGCTCTCACTCGCGCTCATCCAAGTGTACACGACACTACCGAACGAACATGTCTTCTGTAAGGAACTCTTGGCTCATGGCAGCTCCACCTTCCAAACGCAACGGGTTCCGAGGTCCTCTCTTCTCTAGGACGGAGTCCCAACTCCTCTGCCGATCTAATCACCACCTCCCAAAGGCTGACACCCCCGCCCCTCCCCGGGAGCTCTCCTGCCCCGGTCCTCCCACCGCAGGCTTGGATGGGAACGGCCCCTTCTTGGTGTATGTGTTCTCATATTCAACGGGCCCCAGAGCTGCGGAGCACCCTCACAGACCTCGTGTAGAACAGCCAGTGCCCCCAAAATGGGCTCAGCCCCCAATAAGGGGAATGAAATCTTCACAAAGCATTTTTAGAGTTAAACATAACTGCAATCTTGTCTGTAATTTACAGCATCTGTGAATGAGCTGTTCCAACTACTGAGCATTTCCCAAAATAGTTCTGGAGCTGATCCAACTCTTGCCCCACTCAACACTCACCTCTGCTTAAATGCTCACCGGCTATCATACGAAACGCATCTGAATTACAGCCAGCGCCACAGGAGAGTCCGAATGAAAGGTCCAGAAAGAAATCCAAATTCGTAATACATAAAGAAAGAACCGCCTACCTTTTCACAGACTGGACTGTTGTCATTTGCATCAAGAACTTTCACTTCAACTATGGCTTTTGAGGAGAAGGTCCCATCGGTTGCTGTGATAGTCAGAAGATAATTGTCCCTTTTTTCCCTGTCCAGAGGTTTCTTCACAAACACCTTCCATTCATTCTGTATATTTTCAATAGCAAACTGTCCCAAAGGATCTCCTCCTATTAAATCAATGGAGGAAGAGGACAAATTGGCTGAAATAAGTAAAGATCTAATTGACAGGAGAAATAAATACATTTAGTGTTATGGTTTAAAAGAATTAAGGGTTTTTTAAAAAATTACTACATTTAAATTTGGCTTATTAACTTTCCCAGTTACTCCCACCACCACCAAAACATCAAGGCATTAAAATGTGTACTGAAACACAGCATTAAGCCTAAGAAAACATAAAAGCCTACTAAACAATACGTTACCCTATATGGAAACTATAGTTGTTATACATATTTATCATTTGCTAAGTTCAACAGAATGAGTCATAAAAATCACAAAACAGTCTAGGAGTGGGCCTGGGTAGCTCAGTTGGCTAAGACTCCAACTTCGGCTCGGGTCATGATCTCACGGTTCGGGAGTTCAAGCCTCACGTTGGGCTCTGTGCTGACAGCTCGGAGCCCGGAGCCTGCTTCAGATCCTCTCTCTTTCTGCCCCTCCCCCGCTTTCACGCTCTCACTCTCAAAAATCAACATTCAAAACAAAAACAGTCTAATGACAACTGTTAGCCTTCTTCAATGTAGCCTAAGAGATGTTACTGCTACTTATTTTAGACTTACTTAACTAAAATCATCCCTTTAACTCCCGATCTCCCTAAACTACTGTATTTCAAAATTTATACCTCTAATCCGATTTATTTTTAGCTTAAACCATTTTGCTTCAATGTTTTACCTGTTATGTAATAGGTAACTTGTCTATTGAGTTCTTCAGAATCGGCATCTGTGGTACTCAGGATGGCGATGACACCACCTGGTGGGTCATCTTCGCTCACGGTCCCTTTGTATATCTCTGCCGTGAATCGTGGGGGGCTGTCGTTGACGTCGGTGACAGTAACATCCACGATGGCCGTGGAGGAGAGCTGGACCTTTTCACCGTGATCTGATGCAACCACTTTAATCTGGTAATGGTCTCTCTCTTCATGGTCAAGTCCCTTGAGGGTCGTAATCCAGCCTGTCTCCATGTTAATGGCAAAAGAGTCGATGACTTCCACACTTTGTGACTGATCTAGACTGTACATGACTTGGCCGTTGGTTCCTGAATCCAGATCAGATGCCCTGGCCTGGATGACTCTACTCCCCGCTGGCAGGTTTTCAACAATAAAAGCCTCATATGGGTTAGACTCTAACACAGGGCTGTTATCATTTGCATCTTTCACTTGGATGCTAACATCCACAGACGCCACCACCTCGTAGTCCTCATGAGCGCACCTGGCAAGTATGGAAAACTGGTACCACTTCGTCGTTTCATGATCAAGACTCTTTTCAAGTTTCAGTCTGCCGCTCTGTCTGTCAATGACAAAGAACTCATCCCTGTTACTTTCAGGAGTGTTCCCTTTGATTAGGCTGTAAAGAACGGTCCCACTATGTTCTGCTCGGATGAGGTCTATCTCTGTTCCAATAGGCATGTCTTCTGAAACCGTATAGGTATAAAACGGTTCCGAAAATTTTGGAAGTTGTATTTCTGGTGGAAGTATTTTAACATAGACAGGAACCACAGATTCCCTTGACGGAGACCCACTATCCACAGCTCTCACGAAGAAAGTGAAGAACTCATTTTCTAAGCCAATTAAGCTTTCTTTTGTAGTAATTATGCCAGATAGTTTGTTAATTTCCAAATTCTCCTTGACACTTTCCGAATCTGCTTCAATGGCATAGGTGACATCAGCATTGGATCCCTCATCGGCATCACTTGCAAGAACTTTAATGACGGATGTCCCTTTGGGAGCACTGGACCCAATGTCCACTTCATACTTGGTTGCTCGAAACTGGGGTGCGTTATCATTGTCATCTGTAAGGATGACATTAATGGTGCAGAAAGCAACTTTTCCACCGGCATCCTTAGCCATTAAACGAACTGAGATTACTTTCTCTGCTGGAGTTTCTCGATCAAGTTTCTCCAAAGTAAGTATCTGTCCTCTGTCATTTGTGTAAAATCTGTCTTTGGCAAAGTCATTTACAATATGGTAAGTGATGTGACCGTAAATACCAGAATCCCCATCAGTTGCTTTGACCTCGATCACCAGCGTGTGTAAGGGAGCATTTTCAGCTAACTCCACTTCATACTCGCTCTGAAGAAAAACAGGACTGTGCAGATTGCCTCCAATTACAGTTACGTGAACCTGAGCTGAACTCCTAAAAACTCCATCAGAAACAGAAACGTTAAGACTATAAAATGGCTTCAAGGTGTGCCGGCGCACGTTTGAGAGCGTGACGATCCCCGTTTCACCGTCAATGACAAAATTCTTATGATCGTTGCCAGAGAGAATGGAATAGTCCAACCTGTCTACGTCTGAGCTGTCTGCATCATATGCTTTCACACAGGTCACGAAATGCCCATGCATGGCGTGTTCGCTGATTTTGGCTTCATAAATCTGTTGGTCAAACAGTGGCGGATTGTCATTGAGGTCCGTGACATCCACTGTCACAACCACATCACTGCTCAGGGGGGGCATGCCACCGTCCAGAGCCCTTACAAAAATCTTGTGCTGCTGGGACTGCTCGTAATCCAAAGTTCGGACTAGCGAAATGAGGCCAGTGCTGCTGTCTATGTGAAAATGATCATGACTCTTGCTATGGTTCCCAAACATATGGTATGAAATTCCCCTATTTGGTTCTGAATCAGAATCTGTCGCTCTAACCTGAACGACAGACGTGCCGATGACAGCTGCCTCGGACAGGGTTGCGGCATAAGACTGCTGACCAAACACAGGAGGGTTATCATTGATGTCTTCCACTATAATGTCAACAAATACTTCAGCATGAGCACCGGTCAAGGAGTCGGTTGCTCGTATGCTCAGTTTATAAGCCGGGTGGGACTCAAAGTCCAGAGGGGCTATGACATTTATAACTCCAGTGTTGAAGTTAACAGTAAACTGGCTGAAAGGATCTCCATCCGTGATGCTGTAGAACACTTTCAACCCTTCTGGACTGTTGGCTTGTACGTGGACAACCGGACTGTGCATCTGGATATTCTCTGGAACCTCTGCGCTGTAGAAAGGTTTTTCAAACACAGGCATGGCTTTATTCATAACAGTGATCGGAACTATCACTTCAGCCGAAAACGCTGGGTCTCCTCCGTCTTTTGCAACCACTGTGACAAGATATTCTTTATTTAAGGTGTCAGGTTCAAACTGCTTTTTCAGTGAAATTTCACCTGAGGATCCGATCTGAAAATGCTCGTGATGCTCTTTAAGGTAGTAATGCACTTCTCCATTTCTACCACTGTCTCTATCAACGGCTGTGACGTAGCGAATAATGTGACCCACCACGGTATCCACTTTAACAACAGCATAGTAAGGAAGGTTGACAAACACTGGTGCATTGTCATTTTGGTCTTCTATGTTGACCTTGACAATGACATGGGCCACTGCTGAAGGCTTGTGTTCTTGGGTCACTTCTACCACCACATCAAATGCCTCCTGCTGTTCACGATCAAATGGTATGCCAGTGGTCGACAGAACTCCTGAAGTCTGGCTTATTTTAAATCTGCGATCTGGGTTGAGGATATGGTAAAACAAAGGCTCGTTGATTGGGTTCCCAATGGCAGTAATGACAGCTAACGTTCTGGCTTCGGTGGAATTCTCTTTCACTACTGCAGAGTAGAAATCTTGGGTAAACTTCAGTTGACTTTCTTTGCTTTCTTTCACATTAATTTTTACAGAGGTGAAGCTTACAAATCTGCCATCAGAAGCTCTAACGGTTAACTCATAGCGGCTTCTTAGCTGAGTTGTGTTTTGTACAGTTATAGTGCCAGTCTTGTAGTCCATAAAAAACTTCTCCCCAATGTTGCCCTCGGTGATAGAGTACATCAACTGTGAGAATGCACTTGAATCAGCGTCCGTAGCATTTACCGTGATGACTTTTACTCCTCTGTACGTTGGCAATAAAAGAGATGCTTCATATAATGATTTGGAGAACACAGGAGGGCAATCGTTAATGTCTATTACACGTATAGTCACATTAGCTGCATACTCAGCAAATAAACGTGGTGTCCCCATGTCATGCACTTGTACGGTAAAGTGAAAAGTACTTGTTTCTTCATAGTCCAAACTCAGTACCGTATGAATAGCACCAGTGGTAGAGTCGATAGCAAAATATTTGTGTATAGATGGTTCAACAATGTGATACACAAGCAGAGCATTGGATTCTTTATCAGCATCAGTTGCTCGAATCACTAATGGGACATTTTTGTCTGTTAGGACCACGCTGTTAGTTGAAGCTGATTCGCTAATGAGTCCCGTATATTCTGCCTGCATGAAGACTGGCAAGTTGTCATTTTCATCCTGTAGATGCACTAAAACACTTGTGTTAGTAGACAAACCAGCCATGTTAGTTCCTTGTATTATCAATGTGTAAATGGGCAACGTTTCAAAATCCAGGGCTTTCTGAGTGACGATACTTCCAGAATGTGGATTAATATCAAAAGCATCAGCTACATTTCCATCTTTTATTTCATATACCACTGACGACTGACTCTGCGCTGTAACCATTCCGACAAAACTCCCAATGCCGACAGTTTCGCTGATTTCAACAGAATATTCTTTTGATGTAAACTTAGGAGAGGCATTGTCAGCAATTGTCACAAAGACATGCACAGAAGTTATTTCACTCATTGGTGGATTCCCTTTATCGGTAGCTTTCACCATTAAGTCATATTCCACTTGGCTATTTCGATCTAATTCTCTGGCAGTTTTTATTAAGCCCAAGATGGGATCAATGGTAAAAGAATTTCCAATGTTTCCTAGGAGGAGAGGGGGTAAAAACATGTTACAGAAAAATGCAAGCACCAATACAAGTAATAGCTGGAGATACACAAACTTTTTTTTTTTAATCTTTAAAAGTGATTATTCTGCAATTATACAGAAATTCAGGGGTTCTCAACATTTGAATAGAACTCACTTCATTTTTATCCACCTAAAATGAGGCAGACTTTGATTTAGAGTTTTGTAAGTTATGAAAAGCAAGAAACACAAGAAATATTACTCTAGGTAAAGCCAGAACTCACTTGCTATCACCTGAACCAGGAATATGTTGTAGAAGGTTATCCTTTTGTAAGGCAGTTGATAATTTTCCAACGGTCCCTCAAAAATCCTTTGAACATACTTCTACTTTCAGCATTTATCACTTGCAAGTTTTCAAGACTCTTACTCATTATGAAAAGGAAGACTTCAATTCACCAAGAAAATTTAACAAGGTTCGAGAGAGCTGCCCCTTATTTTAAATATTCAGGGAATTGTTGAATGCTCTTGTGCATTACCTGCCCTACTGTGTCGCTTTCGAAGATTTCTGTAATATTCCCTTCTTAATCTTTTTCAGGTCACTCTACCCTCTACGTCAGTGGTTCTCAACTGGGGGCGATCTTGTCTAGATGGACGTGTAACAATGTCTAGACACAGTTTGAGTTACCACCACGTAGAGGGGGAGGGCGCTACTAACTTTCATTGGATAGAGATCCAGTATGCTGTTAAACATCGTACAATGCACAGGGCAGCCCCACAACAAAGGATTTTTTGCTCCCAAGTGTCAACAGTGCTGACAGATAAACTCTAAAATAGACGGCTTTACTTGTTCGCTTTGGGCCTTTTCCAGCTATACTGTAGGTGCCTTTTGCTGCAAATGCAACTCCACAATAGTCCAGGTTTTGTATCATCAACTGAAATCTTTCTGAAGACACTGGCAGCTTACTGAGGTCTAGCAGTTTACGATCTCTTTGGATAGATTACAGCAGTGTGAGGGTCCTCAGAATGGATGCACCTACACACACTCCGTCTCCGTTCTGTTTCACCTCCATGAGTCCCGAATCCATCATCCCCCTCACGGAACTGAGTTTATTTTCCCCAAATGAACTATCCCACTTCCCCAAAACAAACCTGACTTGCCACTTAACTGTTTTTTTTCAAGTTCTGTTTTCGTCTAGGTTTGCAACCACGTGTGGCCCTTCATAGGCCAGAATCACTTAGTGCGATTTGGCAACGGGGGATTAACCAAGCACTCCTTTCTCCACATCATTACTAGTAAACACTTCCCCGACAGCCTTCATTTCCTTTCTTTAATACTTTTTCCCAAAATCCGTAATATAATTTTTTCTGAGGCCAGACCGGGTCTGGTTTTCATTAAGCCTGCCCAGTTCCACATCTCGGCCCCATGGCCATGAGGAATAGTCTACAACAGGGCAGAGGCCGGGCTCTCTTCTCTACAAGCCCCAAGTTCCAAGCTGAACCCTTGCCCATGAATGGGTGAGCCGTGAGGCCTTTGCCACGCCTCACAGACCCTAACTTCTGCCTGTCCGCATGTATGAGTCAACAATCCCAGATTCTCTCACTGTGCTTTAGTCAGTCACCAGAACTCCAGGGACCTTTCTCACCCTACCTGGGCGCCACCCAGGCCTTCCAATACTGACTGTTTGCCTGGACTAATATGGAGACTGAGAAAACCTTTGTACAGTGGTCTGCATCCCCACCCCTTGGGCTTTCCCTAAGTCTGTACTAAAGAAGCAGCCGACCTAACATATTTTATATTCAATCCTCTCTTTGGCATTTCTCTTATCTTGTGTAGTGAAATCTTAAAGCTTCAAACATGCAAGGCCCAACATGGAGGAATGAATAGATTTTCTCTGCAGTGAAACAAGCTGGTGGTATTAGAACACTCTACTTTCCACACAATGCGCTCCCTGCCCTCCCAGCCTTGCTGGCTCTTCATGCCTCATCCCTGCCAGAACATTCTCATCTCAGGATGACTGTATTTGGTGGGTTCTTTCTAGAACAGTCTTCCCCAGCTATTATCATTGCTTCTCCATCCATCCATCCATCCATCCACCCATCCATCCACCCACCCATCCATCCATCCATCCATCCATCCATCCATCCATCCATCCATCCATCCAGGTTTTACCCAAATGCCCTTCTGCTTAGAGAATGTGGTGAAGGCTTCCTTTACCTCCCTAATCAGAATGGCTGTTTTATTCTCTTATCCTGTTTTTTCTTTATAACACATATTGCAACCTTCTTATCCGTTCTTCCACTAGAATGTAAGCCCAATTTAAGCATGGCTTGTTTTATACATTCTTTTATCACCTGTGCCTAAAAAGAATGCCTGACACACAGAGACATATCCTATGTCCTATGTAAATATTTGATGAATGACACAACTTCTATGCATGGATGGAAAGATAAATTAAATACCAAATAAGTAGACCAGAAGCCTGAAAAATATTAATACATTCATCAAAGCACCATATTTATATTTTTACTTGGTTCTGTTTTTCTGCAGTTTACTTCTATCACTACCAACAACCACGTGTTAGATTAAGCAGTATATTCTGAAGTACATTTTGACAAAAGCAACACATACTAAATGGAAATTTCTGATAAAAATTCTCATCAGTATATAGGGGCGCCTGGGTGGCTCAGGTGGTAGAGCGTCCAGCTTCGGCTCAGGTCATGATCTCACGGTTTGTGAGTTCGAGCCCCACGTCAGGCTCTGTGCTGACAGCTCAGAGCCTGGAGCCTGCTTCGGATTCTGTGCTTCACTCTCTCTCTGCTCCTCCCCCACTCAAGCTTTCTCAAAAATAAATAAACATTAAAAAAAATTTTTAATCAGTATATAAAATTCAGAAACATTACTACCAGAAGTATCTTAACAGGAAGGTTAAACAGGAACCCAGCTAGCCACTTAACAGTGGGTTTCCGACATACATATACAGTATGGAAGGAATCATCAGATTTGCAGATGGGAAAGCAACATACTTATGTGGAAAAACACTGCAGGGCAGCTGAGTGGCTTAAACATGCAGAAATACACGCATGTTATTTGTCAAGAAATTAATAGGGCAGTGGTGGAACTCTTTACTACGTTGGGGGCTTAAGTCATTCACTTTAGCTGGAGATGTTGGTGATTTCCGTGTAGCCCTAGATCGTTGTGTCTGAAGTAGGCAATTATCTGGACAAACGTGTGAATTTGGGCACATTAGCTATGACTGTATTACACACATACACCCCAAAAGAAATGTCAGAGAGCTATGCACAGAAATCTCTTTCTTCCAATGGTGGACATGCTGTGGACCCTCAGTAAAGCGCCGACTGCCCAACAGGATTGGCAGCCTCAAGTGTGAAACGTACAGTTGCAATTGCACTTCTGTTTAACCTAAGTGTGAGGAAGAAAATCAATTCTAGTCAATAAGGATATTTACAGAGTATCTTCTATTTCCAGGCATTATGACAGTTTGGAAGTTACAAATAATCTACTTTAAACACACACACACACACACACACACACACACACACACTACACGGTCCAGAATAGGGCGCTGATGTCTCTGAACACGTTAAGTCAGTTGTTACTGAAAATATCCTTTAATTAATTCCTTTTTCCCTGAAGGCTCCTAATGAGACCAAACTTTTTGCTCAATGAATTGCTGCTAATTAAACATGCAGTATTACAGCCTGAATTTGTAACTCGTTTTCTGAACTTTATTAAATGTAACCTGACAAATGAGAAGGTGAATATGAGTAACTTAAATGAAAGGTATTATGACCACTTTACATTTCCACCTATCCCAACAGATTCACACACACACTCTTCTGCATTTTAACAGTAGGTGCTGCCTACAATTTTTGAGCACACTTTTTACATTACCAAATCTATAAAAATTATCTTCTAAGAAGTTCAAATGCTACACTGAAATAGGCCCTTGGTATTATCTACTGTTTGAGTGGAGATACAGTTCATTCTTGGAATACCAAATTACTAATCCCATCAGTCATCGCAAGCATTTAAAGAATGCACATGCCTTTAGTGAGGCACCAAGAATCGTACTTTAACCACCCAGTTGTTGAAAATTATGTGAAAGCTAAGGGGAAAGTTGAACATTTTCTCCTACACAAACCCAGGCGGTTTGTCTGTGAGAAAATTATTTTACTGAAGTGAGCAGGCATGCACAAAGGGAATGCACTGTTTTTTTAACAACGAAAGTTCTGACCCCGTGGAAAAACCTTCATCTTTGTTCAAGGCACTCACTACATTTTTAACCTTGAACTACGAGCAGCACATAAGATCTTATTTGAAAGTAATGGACTAAATTTGGTTATTTTCAGGGAAACAGATGAAGCTTCAAAAATACTAAGAAGTAAAAGTAGTTTAACCACATGAAACACATTTTTTAAAAAATTATTCTCCATGTACCCAGCTTTTGATTATATGACCTATAGTCAATTCATACCTCTACACCAATACCAATGTCTAGGAAATGCATAATTTCTAAATATGCAGAGGAACAGAGTTATAAAAGAGTGAGAAGAATGAAAGAGACTATATTCTTTGTAGTAACAATGACCTTGAGAAATATGGAAAAAATGGAAGCTGCCTTCTTGATACTTAATCACTTACTCATTGTATTTGGCATAAGGAGGGAAAGTTCCAAAGCAAGATAAATTCTGACAGTACAAAACATATGCCCTAAAGCAGATCCCTGTGTCAATCAGGGGCTTTCCTTTGCCATGAACATACATTTGTGGAGCAGTGATAGCCTCTACCTATCAAGTTCCTAGCACGGCACCCATGGAATAAATAAATGAAAGACCGAATAGCATCATAAAAGAGACAGAGAACAAAATATTTCACTTTGGTACAACTATTTCTGGGTGATCCTCCTTGTGTTCGCCGGCAAGACCCTGGATCTCTTGCCCTGCCACACCTAGAAGAAAGGTCCACACCGACAGTTCAGTTGGCCTTCCTTGCCCAATTCCAGCAGGCTCCTTGGGCTTTTCAACATTTCCAGTCCAAATCGCCACGCTGGGCCCTACTGCAACAACCCAATTCCATGAAGGAAACTCAACTGTAAAAGGTGGATGACAAGGGCAGAAAAACTAACCCTGGAAGGGGTAAGCAGAGGCAGGACACCAGCACTCTTGTCGTGGAATTTCCTGCTCTGCCCAAGAGAAAATACTCCCTGGCTAAAAGTTAAATTACTAAGGCCAGTGGTTTCCTAACAATGTTTCATAGTTAACAAGTCTTATGGAGGAAAATGTCGAATGGTTACAACATTGTGGAAATAAGGAACTGGACCGGTTTTCTTCACTGCAAGACTTCTCAGAGCCTTGAATCACGCTAAGAATGTGAATCTCTTTACTGGAATGTAGGAGTCTCACGAGTCTCACCTTGCTTTCTAAAGAGGCTTCTTTCTCCTAATATGTAAAATGGTAGCTGAAGATCAATTTAAGCCATTTTTACAGTGACACACAGAAATGTTTCTAAATGTGGAATTTTAGAAAAGAAATGTACTTTTTAAAGTTAACATACTGAGGGCTCCAAAATTACCTGATTCGATCGAGTACAGCACTTCAGCGTTCTTCCCTTTGTCCTTGTCCAGAGCTGTAACCTGCAACACTACTGAGCCAATAGCTGCAGATTCATAAACCCTCCCTTCATAGGAGGAACTTGTGAACCAGGGGGCATGGTCATTGGTGTCACTGACATTGACAATAATCCGTGCAAAGTTGCGCTTCACAGGAACATCTTGATCCCGTACCTGAAAGATTCAATACATTATCATTCCTGTGTGTGTGTGTGTGTGTGTGTGTGTGTAGGGGGGGGGGTCCCCCTATATGGGATTAAAAATCACTCTTAAACACAGGAAACCTTTCAGAAACCAAATACTGGCCAAAGGATGAGCAGAAAGCCGTACCATGACGGTAAGAACATGTTGGTGGATGGCTTCATGATCAAGTGTTTCAGAAGTATAGAGAGAGCCTGTCGCAGGATCAAGACGAAATTTCTTGAGACTCAATGGATCAATGCTGCTCTGCAGTGTATAGATGAGCTTGTTTTTTTCATCCTTATCCACAGCACTGATTTGTAGAATTTCTGTTTCTGGCACTGTGTCTTCAGGAATAACAACTTCATATTTTGATGTAGAAAATTGAGGACGATGGTCATTTGTATCTATTACTTTGATGAATACCTATAATGACCAAAAAGACCCATTATAATATCCCTAATTATAATATTTTAATATTTATAGAATCAAGGGGAAAAATCAGGTGCACAATGGGGAAAAAAACGGATTTAGCAAAATAAAATACAAAATTGGGAAATAAAAACAAAAACCTAGAATAAAAAAAAAAAATCCTTAAAACTTTTCATTGCTTCTTACCTGTATGAGCAAGATAATGAACACCTCTCTAAATTCTTGAGAGTAACTTTGGAGGGCATATGTAACACCTTTCACACACTTCTTTCTGACTGAATACTTAATTCTCTTAGGTCACCACTAGAGAGATATTTCTAGAGTACTCATGGAAGAGTAACCAAGAATTTACTTCAGCACGATTTACAGAAGGCTAATTTCTTGTATCAGATTTGAATCTGCAACCACCACACTAATGAGGAGAGTACGATACTAGATGATTACTGTGTTGATCTATTTATTTTTTAGATGATTCCTAGTATTTAAATTTCTCATTCTAATCTTTAGGACTCCAAATTGCTATTGATAAATTAGAAATGTGCTTTAAAATCTTCATTACATTTTTGTGACCATAAAACTTACATATAAATAGGAAACACATTCATTTCCTAAAAAAAATTTAAGGACACTGAAAAGATACACTCTCTTAAATATGTCAGCACAGGGGCACCTAGGTGGTCCAGTCTGTTATATATCTGACTCTTGACTTCAGCTTGGGTCATGATCTCACGGTCATGGGATCGAGCCCTGTGGGCTCTGCCGTGGGCATGGGACCTGCTTGGGATTCTCTCTCCCTCTTTCTCTGCCCCACTTATACTCTCGCACTCTTTCTCTGGGGGGGAAAAAAAAAAAAAGTCATCCTAGAATAAAAACCTTAGAGGGAAAAAAAGCCAATATTAAAAAAACTTAGTCCTAAGCTGAATTAAAAATATTTTTTTTTTACTTTAACAGTAAGAGGATTACTTTTCAGATTGAAAAGATGTGTGTGGATAAGGCATAGTGCAAATCAGTACCAATTATAATAAGATGGTTTAGTTACGAACAAGAAATCTGAGCTTCATAAAGAGGTTCACTAGTCCAAATGGCACAGTAGGACAAAGTCCCGGGAATGCAGAGGTTTTTATTAAGCACACTGGTGCAGGAATGTGAACTAGAGGTCTTTCCATGGAAACTACACCAGTGCTCTCATAAAACCCTACAACATCACTGATGGACTTGTAACATTAAACTTTATATACTTAAGATATGCATTCACTAAACCACAGAAAGATTTTATGTGAAAGTTATGTAAACATTGAAAATTACAGACCATTTTTAAAAGGTCAGTGATGATCCAAAAGAGATGGTTATAATTTCTCTAAGTTAAACCATTATATATTCATTTCCACTATAAATTTATGTATTATTTTTCTAACGAAGTTAGTGTTGGGCAGAGGTACTTTGGCTCTAAAGTCAATTAATCACAACTAAATAGAAGAGCTAAAGTAACAACCTTTTTAAAAAAAATTTTTTTTTAATGTTTATTTACTTTTGAGAGAAAAACAGAGACAGAGTACAAGGGGGGCGGGGCAGAGAGAGAGAGAGAGAGAGAGAGAGAGAGAGACAGACAGACAGAATCTGAAGCAGGTTCCAGGCTCCAAGCTGTCGGCACAGAGCCTGACACAGGGCTTGAACCCAGGAACTGTGAGATCATGACCTGAGCCGGAGTCGGACGCTTAACCAACTGAGCCACCCAGGTGCCCCAGTAACAACCATTTTTGATACAGCAACTCCACTGAAACAGGGCCGCAGGGCCCTTATACACTCGGCACTCACCTACACAACACTGGGGGGCAAATATATGTGCAACAGCCTCTGCCCTGGGTAGCTTTCAACCTCCGCATGAAATGTCTTACGCATACGAAGCCACATATTATCAGGTAAGTTATCAAGTAACTTTTTAGGAGCCCAGGGATGGTGTGGGACATTTGAAAGCTTTTAAGGAGGAGGTAAGCCTTGGCTTGCGTAGATGATCAATGTATACTGGGATTGGGGGGGACGCCTCGGTCAGACGTGAAGGCAAGTAGTAGCATCACACATCCTAGCTTCTGGAGACTGGAGAGGAGGACATCGAACTAAGAGATGGTAAAGGAGAAGGGAGAAGGGAGGATCCAGTATGCAGAGCCTTGAGAACAAAAACTCCCGTGTGCTTTGAACTATTTGTTCGGAGGAAATTCACCTTTACCTCCTCTTCTCAACTGGCAGACCATTCTAGCAGAGCAAGATGAATCGCAGGCATGGAGAATGGGGACAGGGAGGTGACTCACGTGTCAAGTGGGGAAAAGAGTCCAAACCAGTGCTGATACGCAATAGCGAGTGCTCTGTGGGCGCACAAGGGCAACTGGTTCCAGGGGCTTCAAGCACAAACACCCCGTGTGCTACCTCACTCACCCCTCAGAAGTGCCTGTGAGGACAAAATCACGATGCCCAGTTTCCAGATAAGAAAAGGGAAACACAAAAGGTTTTAGCCACTTGCTAATGGATAGGGTTAAGAGATTCAACCAAATGACCTGAGCATCATGTTGACCGATGCTTGAAAGAAACCGTAAGAAAACATGAAAGCAAAGCTGTTTTGAAGAAAAGAAAAGCCTTAACTGGATTTCGTAAGTTACCTCGAGACACCAGATAAAGCAAAGTGACTTGAATCAATACCCATCAGCATCCTAAGTGGAAAATGGCAGGACAGGAAAACATGGAGCAGTGATGTTTCCAGAAGGTACTGGGGGTTACACTGTGACCCGCCCCCCACCACCACCCACCTCTGCTGATGATGCACTCACTATGGCTTAACCCCACATCTCCAAATCTCCCCCAAATCCCCAAATCTCCGATTTGCCCTTGGCTATTGACCTCAGTGCAGCAAAACTCACTCTGTTGGTTCCGGACTTTTACCTACAAACCTGAATCTACTGGGCTGTGTTTCTGGTACCTTTATCAACCTGGTTCTGATCTCGGTGATGCTCTTTAGATGGTATCTGCTGCTGTGTTCTCACTCATACTCCTATCTCCCTGTCATCCGCCCCACATGGAAACGTAAACCTAATTACTGCGTCCCCTCTGTGTCACACTTTAACAGGTCAGCGTGGGCTCTGTAACCACTAATATTCTGACTACCTCTCCCCGCCAGCAATTTCATTAGAATATTATCAAGACCCCCTGAAAATGACTCAAAATAACTTACAGAAGTATAAATGAAAGATTGAAACTGAAGACATTCTGCATCCCTCAAAACACTAGAATCTATTTGCCAGGATCTATGCGATATTTCAATCAACCTGCACCACATTTCACACTAAGCTTATGACTGTCCTAGCTAACACTACAATTATTGGGGGAGGAGCCCTCTGCTAATTACTCACCTATGTAGTAAGTAGTAAATCCTACAGGTAAACAGAGCATCTTCATTAATGAGAACGCCTGGCACAGAGAGCCATTTAGTTCCTTTTGCTAGATTTCTGGCTAGTTGATTATTTGAGCTGGTCCACATAAAGTTATACTCTTTGAGCCTTTCAAAATTTATCCTGTTAAATTTATTACAATTCTTGATATTTTTATTCTCATGTTCATGCTCTAAAGCCTAACTTCTATAATGGGAACAGTTACTGACAAAAATGAAATTTTAATACTGTGCTAAAACGTTTACATGACAATCTCAAAATGACCCCAAAGCATGGTACATATGTCAGTTGCAAATACACTAAAAATCACAAGCATTTAGAGAAACAAATAAGGCCTTTTCATAACTGGCTCTAAATTATCTACTCACTTATTCGTTGAAAAGACATCTCAGACTTTTAGTCTTCAATCCTACGAGATGATTTGACAGATGGCTGTCTCATATCAGATTTAAATTAGTATAATTTAAGATAAAAAAAAAAAATTGGTTGAGGAGCCTGGGTGGCTCAGTTGGTTAAGCTCCAACTTTAGCTCAGGTCACGGATCTCAGAGTTTGTGACTTTGAGCCCTGCATTGGGCTCTATCCTGACAGCTCGGAGCCTGGAGCCTCCTTCAGATTCTGTGTCTCCCTCTCTCTCTGCCCCTCCCCTGCTCAAACGTGCGCATGCCCTTTTTCCCCTCTCAAAAATAAACATTAAAAAAATAATAAAGATAAAAAACTGGAATCCAGGAGCATTTTATTCAGTATTTAATTTCCTCTTCTTTCAGAGTACAGCAGATTATACATAAATCTTAGCTTCTACAATCCTAAGGTAAGCTCCAAAGGTGCAGGATTTTGTTTCCTAGTATTTAGCTTCTAGAAGAAACCTGCCATATAACGAGTGTTTAACAAATTCTCTAACAGTCCACAATGAGAATCAAAGAGAATTTAGACTTAATTTATAGGATTTTTGCCATTTCAATTTGAATTCCCAGTAATCTGACCATCTCTTAATCATCAGATAGGAACAAATAAAGATGTTAAGTGAATTATGACAACAATTTCACCATTTTATACAGCCCTAAAGTAGCCAAGGTGGGGGAATTGAGAAAAGGGATTTAAGACATAATCAATCACTTTAATGAGCTTTAATGAAAAGGACTCGGAGAATTCATCCTCAAGAGTTATAAATTTTATATTAATATTGTTCAAAATCAGCAAAAAATTGAAAGATTTTGATTAATTAAAAGCGGGCTTTTTAAGTCTTCTTGCAAAATTTCCAAAACTGGGTAATTACATGCCAAACCTAAACTGAGATGTGCAGTTAATTTTCTTTCCCTAAATACAAAGCCTTGGTGTGCATATGTGGAAACTCTAACAACACAGTAACTCTGTGAGCCTCCGAGGGCAGAATCAACTGCCCATACCACCCCCGGACCCCGAATATCAGAAGGTCATACTAATCTTCCTCTGATAAATGCATCCTCAGTAAGTTACCTACCTGTGTAAGTATGGCGGTGGTTCCGTCTGTGGCTTCGACTGTGAGGTTATAGTTTGATTTCTGTTCTGCATCAAGAGGTTTGGCAACAACGATCGTTCCGGTGCCCTTGTCAACATCAAAGTGACTGTCATAGTTGCCACCTAGGTTAAATTAGGACATACAGAAGAGTAACAACAGGTAGGTCATAGGATGAAATTCTGTCATTTTGTGGCTTTCTACTTGTGAATGACAGGGGGGAGAAAAAAACAAAACACTTCTGATATTGATCAAGGTGATTCCAAGGAGCTTTCATTTTGCAACACAAGAAAAGATGGGCCAATTAGAAAGACAATGCTTACTAATGCAAAGTTGAGCTCTCTAATTTCAAGGGAAGCTAATAACTGAGAGGAAAGCAACTCTGAAAACAGAAAAATGTTGCTAATATTGCCAACGAATTACTTTCGATTTGCTCTTTCAGGGGTTCTGAATAGGTCTTTAATTTATATACCTCAGTAGCTATATAAAGCATCACTTACTAACAAAAATCGGCTATTTAAACGTTTAATTACACACACAAAAATTATGACACTTGAACGAACTGCCCTAATAAATTAACTATTCAAAACAAATGTTAACTCTGGAAAAAATAATGGCAGTTAATGTCAATTAGTCCTGGCTCCTACATACTCGAAAAGAAACTTTCCCCATTGTTGCCAAACACAAAGCTTAAGGAAGCAAAAGTTTCTGTGCTACGAGCATTATCCAAATGCATTCCCAATTATATCCTAGATAAAACTCTTTTCAAATCCACTGCACTGGAGATACTTTTATCAATGAAGCGAAATGGAATGAAAATAAAGACTTAACGTCATGATGATGTTCTATTACAAAACGCACCAGAAAGCAAAACGAAACACACAGAAAAGCCACAATCTTAAGCTCAACCTAAAACTAAGGATGATCTGGAGATGTATCAGAAGTCAGCATGTCTGCAGCTGGGATGGGTGACCATGCGCACACCATGGAAACAGAGGGCAATGAGAGAGTCACTGGACATGAAACAAAGCTTTAAAAACTGACGCTTTGATCTTAGATCGCATAATCTGAGGCAAATTATGTGATCTCAGCAGATACCTTCTGCTGTACAGTTCAGGTCACAAGTCACCTGCAAGACGTGAAACGCTTCTCTAGCAAGTGTGTCGCCTGGCACAGCCAAACAGAAGCAAGCGAGCGTGGGAGGCAAGCACAGAACAAGGAGGAGCAGTCAATCAAACCAGTTCCAAGTGCAGTCAGTGTTACACGGGGAAGTTACACACGGCACAGCCTGCTCGTCTGCAAGCGTGACAGGAGTTAACAGACAGCACTCACACTATTTTGACCGCAGTTAATTACAAAAATAATCCTTTTCTTTAAAACTAAAGTAACGGCTGGGGGGCCTGTGTGGCTGGGGCGGCGAAGTGTCCGGCTCTTGGGTTTTCAGCTCAGTCATGACGTCACAGCTCGGGAGCTGGAGCCCCACGTCGGGCTTTGCGCTAACGGTGTGGAGCCTGCGTGGGATTCTCTCTCCCTCTCTCTGCCCTCCCCCTGCTGCTGGCTCTCTCTCTCAGAATCAATAAATAAACTTAAAAAAATAAATAAAGGGGCGCCTGGGTGGCTCAGTCGGTTAAGCGGCCGACTTCGGCTCAGGTCATGATCTCGCGGTCCGTGAGTTTGAGCCCCGCGTCAGGCTCTGTGCTGACGGCTCGGAGCCTGGAGCCTGTTTCCGATTCTGTGTCTCCCTCTCTCTCTGCCCCTCCCCTGTTCATGCTCTGTCTCTCTCTGTCTCAAAAATAAATAAACGTTAAAAAAAAAAAAATTAAAAAAATAAATTAAATCAATCAATCAATAAATAAATAAATAAAAATAACAGTTTCATAGGTGTTGATGACATCAACAATTTCATACAATGACCCAAACTGGGAAAACAGGTTAACAGTCTAGTGTGGAAAATTAAAGAGGTAAAAGCCTGTACCCCCCTCGCCCTGTGGCCCTGGCAGCCTAGTCCCATCGGCTTCAACCCACTGAAGTAGCATTTGGGGTACGGAGGGTGGCTAAAGGACAGAAGAGGGGAGAAAGGAATGTAAAGATCCAACTGGAGAGGAGTTGCAATACGTACTTTTGCTTTTAAGTATCTTTGTGATTAAGGTAACGTGAAGAAACAGCACTTAAAAACCTAAGATGTCAAAGTTTAATGCGAATTTCTTTTTTTAAGTATGTCAGAATAAGGTAACACGTTCCAGGTCTAAACTAAATGGCCGAGAAAAAGGAAAACTGACCTAGGCATGTCATTTTTATTACAGGGTTATTTCATCTAGTGAACCCTGCTTCCCACATTCCCAAAGTGCGGTAAGTCAAACTTAAAAAGGCCATAGTTGGCACTATCATTGTTAAGTCATACAAATAAAATTTGTAAGCTTATTCCCTATAAAGTACTGACTGACCTGAGACAGTCAAGCAGGCAGTTATTTTAAGCATCCAAACCATATTCACTAAAAATAGCCATGTGCCATGTTATGTATCAAGAAGGAAAATCAAGAAGCTGTGCTTCTGAACCAAAAACATTCAGATTTCTAACTCTTTGATGCACTTCTGAAAACCTTATTTTTAGGTTCATGATACACAGCACCTATTTTAAACAAGGTGAGTACGTGCTGGATATTGTAACACATTTGCAATCAAAATACTGCAATTTAAGACAAATTCCCCACTTCTGGCTCTTGCTCCCAATTTTAAGTCCTGAGATGGACACAAAAATCAGAAAAAGAGACAGGTTCTCAAAGACAGAAATAAATCAAAGACACGTTCTCCTCAGTGTAACCCACACACGGACAATGAAAACTCTGAGCCACGCTTACCAATGATATCAAACCAAAGAGGCGTGCCAGGGGGCTCCACAGATATCACTCCAATCATGTGAGCAACCGGGTCACTTTCCATGACAGTAAAGGTAAAAAACGGTTCTTCAAATGAAATTGGCTCCAGGGACGGTTTGGGCTTGGAAATCCATTCAATGTGGAGTCGCGTGGTTGATGACTTTTGGGGCCGACCATTATCAACTGCCTTAATCTATAAAATGTAAGCAGAGGGGATAAAAGGAGCAAATTAGAAGTTACACCCGTAAGTGAAGCACAGATCAGTTTGGTCTTAAACTAAGTTAATTTCAAACAGTATCTATATCTGTGTATTCCCCATGTTTAACGTTTGATTAAAAAGAGCAACCTCTCAGGGAGTCTGGGTGGCTCAGTCGGTGTTCAGCATCCGACTTCAGCTCAGGTCAGGATCTCGTGGTCTGGGAGTTCGCGCCCGACGTCGGGCTCTGTGCTGACAGCTCAGAGCCCGGAGCTTGCTTCGGTTCTGGGTCTCCCCCCCTCTCTGCCCCTCCCCTGCTCACACAGTCTCTCTCTCTCTCTCTCAAAATTAAACAAACATTAAAAAAAAAAAAAAAAAAAAAAAGAGCAACCTCTTCATGCCACAGTCAATGTAAGTAGTAACTGGAGTGACAGCTGAAGAGGACAACCTAAGCCACATTTCCCAAAGTCAGGTCACAAACACTGAGGCTACTTATTGAAGAAAGAAAAAGTTACAAGAGAAGTGATGTGAGACCAGATTAACAGTCAAAGTATGTGAGAAATTCAAAGACCAGATCTTAACTCACTGAAAGGATATCATATTCTCCAGCTCCAGAGAACTTCTTGGACGAAACCACTCCGGTTTTTGGCTCAATGAAAAATTTGCCATGCTCGTTTCCATCTTCAATGCTGTAAGAGATCTCTGCATTGGGACCTTCGTCTTTGTCTGTAGCGATAACACGATAGATGGGCTCGCGCTTGGAGTTTCTTTCTCGTTCTGGTCTTTCCCGCTCTGGGAGTCTGATTTTGTAGAACTTTTGTAGGAACTGGGGTTTGTTGTCGTTTTCATCAAGGATTTTCACAATTACTCTTGCAATGGTTGACTTGGGGGGGCTACCATTGTCTGTCACGGTAACCTGTGTGTGAAAGGGAAAACAGGTCAACAGAAGTTTTTAAAAATAGAACTACATAAAAAGCGACTACCTTCCTCCTAACTGAGGATACCCTGTATTTTGCATAAACCTGTATTTTGCATCTCACCCAGCACTAGGACGCACACCATCTCCTCTCCTGACAACAGGAGGCAAGGCGACGTGTCCCATTCAGACAGGGACCCCGGCAGCAGGCGGGGGGCTAAGGAGGAGGCACAGCAGGAGCCCCGCCTCTCCCCTCACCACGCTGCCTGTCCCAGGGCTGCCACAGCTGTAATGCGCATGTCGCCAAAATGGCAAACTATCAGCAACATCTTTTTGAATCACGGAGGAGCTACAGGGAGATTCTGCTTTTCAATAAAGAGTCCTCTTAGGAAAAACATCCACTCTCTACCCTTAAAAATCACATCTCCACATACCGCATTAAAAATCATCAGTTTAAAATATGTGCAAAGTCACGTGCCTCTTCATACTAGCCGTCGCCCTTTTGTTCTGTTGGACCCTGTTCCTGCACAGGAGTCCTCCACATTCAGCAGGGCGGACATAAAAACTGTCATTCCAAACCCACTTATTCCATAAGATTTTCAGTAAAAAGAACATAAATAACAACCTGAGGTCTTGAGGACTGGTGAATGCTTCCATATGCGCAATTTCATCCCGAAATCAGATGTCCACTATTATTTTGGTGTGTACGTTCAAAGCAATAACCCTAGGAATAGCTCCCTCACCACATCCTCCAAAATTAATCACTGAAATGCATTTTTAAAAATATTGAAGTATACTGCAGGTTTTTGTGGGACTCATTTTGTTTTTAAAGCTTGGTGAGTATAAATCTGTTGTTTATAAAAATGTGACTATAGGGGCTCCTGGGTGGCTCAGTCGGTTAAACATCCGACTTTGGCTCAGGTCATGATCTCACAGCCCGTGAGTTCGAGCCCCGCGTCGGGTTCTGTGCTGACCACTCAGAGCCTGCAGCCTGTTTCAGATTCTGTGTCTCCCTCGCTCTCTGCCCCTCCCCTGTTCATGCTCTGTCTCTCTCTGGCTCAAAAACAAATAAAACGTTGATAAATAAATAAATAAATAAATAAATAAATAAATAAATAAGTGACTATATCCTAATAGTACTCATCAAGAGTATTTAAGTCAAGTAGCTGTTTCTCCTTAAGTACATGATTGGGGCACCTGGGTGGCTCAGGCGGTTAGGTTAAGCATCTGCCCCTGGGTTTCGGCTCAGGTCACGATCTCACGGGTTTGTGAGTTCGAGCCTCGAGTCTGCACTGTCAGTGCAGAGCCTACTTGGGATTCTCTCTCTCCGTCTCTCTGCCCCTGCCCCCCACCCCCATCAAAATACACAAGCTTAAAAAGAAAACAAAAATGAAAAAAAATCAAGTGCATGATTTACCTGCTCACACTCTCAAAATAAAAACAAAATTTACAATTACTATTTAATTTTAACCTCCCTAAACATTTCCTTTGGATCAGTTTTCAGATGATCTTTAGGAAAAAGAAAGAAAATTAAAGAGAACTAGAAGCAAGCACTATGTTTTGCGGTATCATCACCAACATGGTTTTAAGTTTTGGTTCAATAACC
The DNA here is from genome assembly GCF_028018385.1 of Neofelis nebulosa. Lineage (NCBI taxonomy): Eukaryota > Metazoa > Chordata > Mammalia > Carnivora > Felidae > Neofelis > Neofelis nebulosa. The sequence continues at coordinate 18,135,247 of NC_080784.1, forward strand.
AGCAGCCAGTAACACAGCTTTTAACACGGAACTGAAAAACTCTTCCAAGACAGGCCAATCGACACCGGACTTGGCCCTCAAACACCCCACCAAGAAGGACTACAGAAAACATACGAGGTATGTAAACAAACCATTACAGTCTTATTTCCCACCAACGTCTTACTATCATCTTCAGAGTCCTAAGTACCTTACAACTTGTTCCCATCCAGCCTTTGACAGGTGCCACCAACAGGTGGCTCTGGAGTAGGGCGCACAGCCAGCAGGTGTCCCGTGCAGCTCTGACCAGGGCATGGGCCCAGCACGATCCCCATGCCAGGGACCGGCCACTCGGGACAGATTGCCACCGGTTCCTTTTCTTCAGGAACCACATTCTCCCTTCTGTCAATCACTGTAGTGACTGGATGAAAATTCTAAGCTCTGCTCTATCAGAAGGAAAGAGAATTCAAGGGACCTGTACCACCGACGGCTGGATGGAACACACGAAGAAATTACTAACTGTAATGGTGGCTGTGAAGCACCTTTTCTACACAGGATATTCATGTGCACACGTTACACAGCTATAAAAACTACGTATTTTACTGACAATTACAAAAAAATCAGACCAAGGGGGCACCTGGGTGGCTCAGTCGGATGAGTGTCCGACTGTGGCTCAGGTCATCTCTCAGTCTGTGAGTTCGAATCCACATCGGGCTCTGTGGTGACAGTGCAGAGCCTGCTTTGGATCCTCTGCGCCTCCCTGCTCATGCTCGCTCTCTCTCTCTCTCTCTCTCTCAGGAAGGAACAAAAGGAAGGAAGGAAGGAAACTGGACCAGGGATGAAATGAAATTAAGCAGGCAGCATTATGAACAGCAATAATATAAAAAGAGAGATAGCTACATATTAATATAATATATATAATATAAATAATATTTAATTATATATATAATATTGAATAATTATATATATTATTGAATAATTATATATATAATTTGAATATAATATTCAAAATAATAATAATAAATCACAGCTTAGAACTTTCCCCAGGACCCACACTGGCAGAAGGGAAGATTCATGCAGAGAACTCGACAAGCACTTGGGTCTTTTCCAGCTATAGCTCCAATGATCAACACTGGCTATTAACGTGTGACACAGAAATGCCAGCAGAGGTTACATGTCTGCTCTGCGTCCCTCCCCAAGTGCTGTCTCTTCTCAGCCCCCTCCTGGCCTAGAGGCCGTGGCTCCCGGCCGTCGCATCCGGCCCGCCGTCCACAGGACACTACGTGCCCCCCTCCACAGACTCCTATCCCTGCGCCTACAGGGTGCCGACCCTCTACCAGCAAACTAGTGAAGGACAAGCTGTGTTTCTTCTTTCAGGGACTAGAAGACATTTTAAGTGAGCTGTGAGCATGAGAAGCCTAGCAGAAGAGACCCTGTCAGTCTTCAATCTTTTAGTTTAGAAATGTTTACAAAGCACAGGCACCTGGGTGGCTCCGTCAGTTCAGCGTCCAGCTCTCAGTTTCAGCTCAGGTCATGGTCCCAGGGTTGTGGGATTGAGCCCCACGTCGGGGTCCACGCTGACAATGCAGAGCCTGCTTGGGATTCTCTCTCTCTTCCCCCCTCTCTCTGCCCCTCTCCTGCGCTCTCTCACGCACTCTCAAAATAAACTTACTTCTTTTACAAAACAAAACACAAACTTTCTACAATTCAATTTAAAATGCAAAAACAAGGCAATTACTTAAGGATAACGATAACAAAAACTGGAAACTAGCTACAGTTGAATTAGACCTATTATCATAAAAAATCCTGAAAACAATACTGAGGAAAAAGATGTAGAAGGCCTATAGAAATACATCTCATGTAAATGAAAAGGAAATTTCAATAATACCGCTTTCATTTGATTGCTCTGTGTGTGTTGTGCATGTGTAAAGCACAATAATTTGAGCAGTCCTGTATTCTGGGGATAGAAAGGGATTTTTTAAAGGGACATGAACCACACTCACAAAGGTTTGGTTTCCCCTTTATTTTCCTTTCTAATAATGACCAGGAGGCAATATAATGAAATAGTAACAATTATGAAGACTAGTTAATGTGACCACGAATGTTCTTTCCCATGATATTTATAATTATAGTATTTTTAAAATAACTAAAATAAAGAAATGCTTACTTCTAATATATGTTCATCCTGCTGCTCTCGGTCCAGTTTCCTTGACGTTGTTGTGATAAGACCTAGGAAGTGGTAACAGTTCATTAATCGTTACAAATAAAGTCAAAATATTTACAAAATATCGTCACTGAAACCTCACTGAGCACAAAAGTCTGAGCAAATCTCTGATCCTGAAGGGAAAAAAAATGATTAATCCAGGTTCAATCATTTTATTTACAACCAACACACTTCGCACTGTCTCATTTTAATGGCTCTTAAACACAGTAAATGACAGAAGGATGAAAAAGTGGCAAAACTCCAGTCACCTTCTTGATGTGGCCAGTGGTTTGAATATACATTGTTGTCAGAAGGCATTTTTTAAAAAGTTGAGATGAAGTTATCCAGGATTTCAAACTCCTCTAACTTCTGCAGAGACAATTAAGTATGAAGTGACAGAAAAAATCTTCTGTAACTGTATTAGAAGAACCAGTGGAACACATGGTCTTATTACCTCCCAATCACTGACCCTCCCATGACTTATTACCTCCCAATCACTGACCCTCCTAAGTGGAGACTCGTTATAAAAGTAATGTGACTTTCCAGGAAATACTGCTCAGATGTCAACTAATTTCCAATGGAAGAAAAAAATAAATGATCCTCAAAGAAACCCCATATTCTTTATCTCCTTGATTCTTCTATCAAACTAGAAAATCTATAGTTTCAATCTGTCTCCAGAACTTTAATAACAGTCGATGTGAGTGTCCACATAGGTTGGATCCTGGAAGACCGTGAAAACTGATTAAATCCTTTCTGTACTTCACAAAATACACACAAAATTGCCCCAACCACTAACACAGCCTCCGCAGCCTGCGCTGACAATGGTCAGGGGTGTATACGGTGGATCTGACGTCAGATCAGCAGCTCAGGTAAAACCTTCTGAGGCAAGACGACTGGCAGGAACAACCTTTCTCCGGCCCAGCTTTTTGTGGTTTTTTCCACAGGAAAATACTTCAAATAATGTATATTTAAGAACAGATTTTATCACTATAATTGATTTTCCCCTATTATCCCTAAGTAATTTCACACAACTACCAATTAAAGGCTATTCAAAACGATTCTCTAAATTTGTAAATGAAAGGTTCGTGTTTTTATTTAATTTGATGAGGATTTTTTTTCTTCCCTAAAATAGTTTACTGAGGATCTCGATCAACATGATCTTCCCCACAATTCAGTGAAGCAACGCACTCTTGCTGATAAGAACAACAAAAGACTATATTGTAAACTAGAATCTGGGGGGTTTCCCAAACCACACTTATAGATTGAAACAGGTTCAAGGAAAATGCACGGCAATGCTTAACGGCGTAAAAATGTTGCTTAATGTGGCAGAGGTTTGATTTTCATTAGTCAAAAACCTTTTAAAGTTAATCCCTCTTGTTTCCTATCAAATGTTTACCGCTTTCTGATGGTGGTTTTAAGTAGTTCAAGAATGACAGGAAATCACTGTGATTCGTCCCATCGAACTGTCCTAAGGTGCCCATCGAAAAGCTGTCATCAATGGTAACATCACAAGGGCAACAGCTTGGCACATTCTCAGCAAAACAGGATCCTGCTTGTGAAGAGCATCATCACTTGTTGCAAGAATGCCTGCTAGCAAATAAGTTTCTACAGCCAATAACCAAATGCCCATTAGCAATACAATCCCCCACTTCACGGCTTGCTTACCGCACACTTAACAAAGGGTGTGTGCCCACATCCACGCGACAAATTCAACAGAGACAAAGAGCAAACCCAGGTTTATTATTTGCACTCTCCATATGCTTCAAATTAATTCTCCTCTGTTAACTCAAACGGAACATTAACTCCGTCTGAATGCAATGAATTCTAATGTTATGTTCCCTTCCTACACACCCTTTCAGCCTAGTTACTGCTATCCGCTCCCCCACCTCTCGGCTCAGACGTCACTTCTGAGGCCTGACCCGACAGGTGTGCCTGGGGTCCCGCGGCCGGGCTCCACACTCACATCTGCCGTAGCGCGGCACGGCCCCACAGGACTACGGTCACTCACTCCAATCTCCTCTTGCTGCCTGCAAAGCCTAGGAGGACAGACTGCCTTTCTCGCCCATCTTGGTTATACTGCTACACCTCTATTACCCTAAAAGAAAATACTTAAACGTGTGAACCAAAAAGGGGCAGCATTAAAACTACGTATTTGAGCGAGACAGACACATAAACTACCCTAAACTTGGAAATAACGATACACATTTAGGGCTCACGTAGGCGCCAACAGAAAGTGACGCAGCATCTATTTACAGGCAGGACGTGCCAGGCGGTCCAGGGGACGGTGGCGTCCAGCAGGCACGTAGAGGCCCAGATCCCTCGTGCGGGGGGCAGGTTCCACCCCAAGTACACCTGGGTTACAGGTGTACCCAAGCACGTCTGGGTTCCACCCCAAGTACAAAAGGCTGTGAGGAATAAAGGGAACGGTGGGCCAGTTTTATGAAAGTAGGGTCCAGCCACGTTTAGAAAGCCACGAAGAAGCCGAGGGAGCGGCAGGCTGAAGAGAAGCACCACGTGTCGCAGGAACCGGGGACAGAGAGTTTTAGGGAGGAAGTCCCTCCCCCGAGTACGTCAGAGCAGCTCAGCCGAGGAGCTAAAAGGAGAGCCAGAGAGGCAGGAAGGAGACCAGGACGGGTGTTTCTTTTATGAAGAGGAGACTTTAGCAGGCCAGCACGGAGCCATGCAGAGAGTGAGCTCTGAACGCAAGGGAAGATGAAGCCCGAGACCAGAGCTGACCAGTACACGAGCCACCCGAGACCAGAGCTGACCAGTACAGGAGCCACAAGCATTGTGAGGCAACAAATTCAAATCGCACCTACAATAGCTCGTGAACACAGAACACACTTCAGACTGACAAGACGGCTTTTCTGGATTCACAACACTCCTACCAGAAGAAATCCCATCAGAAGCGCCACGGTGCTTTCTTTTGCCCAACGCCAAAGGGCGAGGCTGTGCCTGTGCATCTGGGGGCGTTGGGGGGGCATGAGGTGCCCTGCCCCTTAGAGAAGAGAGAAATTAATGCTTCTTGTGGAATTTGCACACCAAATGAACCCCGGTGAGAGAACACATTTCCCAACCAGGAAGGAAAATCCCAGGAAAACCGGGACGTCCTTGGAGCCACCCCAGGGAGCCACATTCCAGCCACGCTCACTTCGCACTCACTTCCGCTGCAATTCTGCACATCTCGATGCTGCTAATCCCTCCGCCTGGCCTACCTGACAAGCACCTAGTTCGAAAGACGAATCCGAAGTGTACCTTTTCTATATGCCCAGTACGTGTTATTAACCCTGTAGGCATGGAATATCCTAATAAGGATATCCATTTCTTTCATTTTAAACATCTGTGTTCATCTGTTACGTTTATTACTAAATCCCAGGAGGATCTATACTAGTAGAAACAGCACGAATCTTCAGAACTAGAGAGAAACCTTCAACATTAACGAACTCGCCTGCCTGAGTCAAAGAGAAGTTAAACAGTCCCAAGACCACCAGTAAGTCATCATAGCCAGGACTACAAGTGTAGTTTTCCTGAGGCCCCGTTGAGAGCGTTTGGGGATTCTTCTCTTCCCCATCGCATCACGCTGCATCGTTTACTATACTTTAGGACTTCAAGTCTCCATCAACTCTGAACTACGACTTACATAAAACTTAAGGGAGCACACACGCAATCAGCAATAGTTAATCATTATTCATTTAGTAGGTCAAAAAAAGGGAGACAAGGAAAGAGTGGGCAGGAGCAGAACAATGTATATGCAAGTGCTGCCTTTTCTCACTCTTGCGTTCCATCTTTTTTGTGGAGCACTATTAAACTAAAAATAGAAATGCAAAGACAAAGTTTCTTTGGCCTACAAAAACATCTCACTGTGCAGACCAATACTATTATAAATGTAAGTGAACTGAGACAGCAAACACCCTACATTCTCACCAAGTCGCAGTGGCCACTTTACTCCATAAACCTATGTGAAACTAAGAAGCCAAACTTCCCTGTTTGACGATCAGTATTAAAAAAAAACCATTCAGAGTTTTCCAAGGCCACGTTAGCATTTACGGAAGAGAATCCATTTAAGGATACAAGAAAATCAGATTAACTAAAATGTTTCGATACAGAATTTTACTCTGACGTTTCTTACGATACCAAAAGCCATCTCTAAACTTCTCAAAGTTGAAGAGGTCAAATGGACACCACGAAGTAGGGTAGCACTTAAAGATGAACGTCAAAGAATCAGCAGGTGAGGATAAGGTGAAATGGTCCGCAAAGGCGGAGCTATACGTAGGTATTCATTCAACCATCCTGGGGGTGCGCTAAGAACATAGAGATGACAAAGAGGCTTGTTTTCAAGAAACAAGGGTGAAAGCAAAGACCGCATTCAACAAACTATACACAAGTTAGACTAGAGTGGAGGGTACACAGAGGACGCAGGGAGAAAGCAAGGGCTCTTGCTGAGGGTTCTGTATTCCAAGAAAGCTTTAACTTGGCTGGACGATGAGACACACGTAGTCTAGCCATCTCTATTGTTCCAGGAGACAACCAGCCCACCACTCAATGTGCAAGCAGCCTCGGAGAGAACCAGCCGAGCGACCACCGCTGCATGAAACATCAGCCAGGCCCGGACAAGACCAGAAGCGCCCAGCAGAATCCTATAAGAAATTATGGTGGTGGCTGTTTCGAGCCACTAAATTCTGGGACGGTTTGCTCCACAGCAAGGGCAAAATAATGCATCAGATGACCTCACCTCTAATTGTTATCTGACTTACTACATGCCAAGGTGGTGAGCTTTCAATAAATTTTCTCATTTAGTCCAGATGTATGCAGGTAGCGGTATCTGTATCATGACACGTTACCCTTGTTACAGGCTCGGAGAGATTAAATTGCTTTCTCAAGGTCATTCAGCAAGAGGGTGATTTGGAAGTTCGATACACCAGATCATCAGAGTCTGAAGTCCACAATAAGAACGAGAGAACCCAGGGAGGCACTGAAAGATTAGGATCTATAGAAAATGGTTTGAAACGTCAGTACTGTGGATGTAACTAGATGGCAGTCAGAGATGAAGGAGGGGGAACAAACAATTTCTTAGTAGGATTAAGATCCAACCACAACGAGAGAACAAATACTTGTGATCGGTAGTAAGAGTTTTTAAAGAACCAAAACTGTAAAAAAAAAATAAAAATAAAAAAATAAAAATAAAAAAAAAGTCTGGCCATGTGTTCACCTTGTTTGGCAAGAATTTACTTTGAACCATTTTCCAATTATTCTGCTTGACAATAAACAGAAAAAGGGGAAATATCAAGGAAGGGGAGAAAAGGTCTACCCACCTCGTTAACATTTCCCATTACTCTGATTATTTTCCTCTAACCTCTGCAACTACTTTGGCTTTTGTATACTTTTGCTCATTTTACAATAATGCATAAACTACAGCAACATATGTTCTAGAAAGGCAGGTGTCCACCAGAATTTCCTGTGATGGGCGAGTTCTTCAATGTGCACTGTCCAATATAGTAGCCCACCGCATATGTGGCCACTAAGCATTGGCAAAGTGGCGAGTGTGACGGCAGAACTGAATTTTTTAAAGCTAATTTCAATGATTTAAATTTAAATAAGTCATCTCTGCTCTTGTAGGGCGCCTCCAATTTTCAAATCATCCACATCAAAACCAAAAACTGTGATGCCTTCAATATTCAAAATCTTTTTCCGTGGTTAGGATTTGAAACAGTAATTCAGTGGCAAACAAATAATTGTTATCAAAATTCAAATTCTGTAAACATCTGTCTTAATTCAAAAGAGTGAAAAAAGGAAAACTTTCCAAGATCCTGATTCTGACCTGCTGATGCTGTTCCATGTTCCCTTCCTGACACCCCCTTTCACTGGTCTCCTTTCTCACTGGGCTCTGCAGGCGATGAAGAAACCTGGTTGGTTGCTTTGAGTTCACAGTTTCACCCAAACACCTAAACATCAAGAGTCTCTGTTTAGGGTTAGGGGAGCCTGGGTGGCTGTCAGTTGAGGGTCCAACTTCAGCTCACGTCATGATCTCACAGTTCATGGGTTGGAGCCCCGCGTCAGGCTCTGTGCTGACCGCTTGGAGCCTGGAGCCTGATTCGGATTCTGTCTCCCTCTCTCTGCCCCTTCCCCACTCATACTCTGTGTCCCTCTCACTCTCAAAAATAAATAAACGTTAAAAAAATTTTTGTTAACGATTCTCTGTATTTAAAGGCTCTTGGGGAAAAAAAACTCATTATACCAACTTGTATTTTTCGCTTCTCATGATCTCTAAGAACACTAATCCATGAAATGTATGTTCATAAGCAGTGATGATGTTGTCATAAGGTTTACTAACTCAAAGTCACTTGTTCAGTCTGTATCACGTTATTCAACTTGCTTTTTCATTATGTCTTCCCCAAATGTGTCACTTTGAAGCATACATATAAAAAACCTAGGAAAAGGCCTATGTCCTCAAAAGCATACAATTCACTTAAGGAAACAGCCCTTACACCTAAAAGGTACAACTAAGTATTATACTACGGTCTCATAGCTCACTTTTTAGGCAGCACTAATTGTGTGCTTCCCAGGACCGAGCTCTGGGCTAAGCATTTTATATAGGTCATTCTCAATGAATAATCACAGCAACCCCAGAAGGGAGCTACTAACAGAGTATCTGAAGATATTTGAGGCTTTTGAGAGGTAAAGTCACAAGGCTAGTAAATGGCAAAGTGGAGATCTGACCCTAAGTCCGTCTGATCCCAGAGCCCAAACTCTTGGCTCACACAAATAATTTTAAGTGTGTAGATCATAAGTCCTTATTTAATATGTATAATGATCACACCACAAAATTATTCAGTGAGCACAAACGAGTCTCTCACATTACTCCAGGATTACCTCTAGCCATCCAGTCCGGCTCTCTTTGTGGATGTCCTCACGGTTCTGTATCCCTTTCACGGTGCTTTAGTAACCACAGCACTATTTTGAGCAGCCTTTGACTGCAGCCATGCAATTTAGGAATATTATTTTCAACGGTTTTCCCCACTGATTTTGCTGAAATACTTTAATACGTTCTGTTCTTCAAAAAGTTTAAGAACTTTAATTGTGGCATATTTGGTGGTATAACAAGTATTTAGTTTAAGTCTTAGGGTCCATCAGTGAGGATGGTGATTTCTTTAGGAGCTGTTACCACTGGGATCCGGAATTTGATTTCTACCTTTCTACTTTCAACCCTTACCAGGGATTGCCCCGACGACATTCACTGGGCTTTAAACATCAGCAACATTAAGGACAATTACTAAAGAACTGTAACACCCCAGTGAGTAGACGGTCAAACTAAACACTGCTCAAGCAAGTTTTAGACAAGTATTACAAAAACTAAAAAAGTAATATATTTATATATGGTATGTTTTATGTGTATACACCTTCATAAAAGGTTAAACCCCAAACTACCTGTGGTGCCCCTTAGGAAATGGTATAGGAGGGGCCAAAGGGAGAGGAGAAGAGAAGAAAAGGCACTTTCACATTTTACTTTATACAGTTCTTTATTACGGCAATCTTTTATTTGTAACAAGTACATTTAAAGTATTTTCTGTGTATTAAGTATATTATTTAAACTATCAAAACAGTTTAAAGGCCAATATGAAAAGACAGAAATGTTTATTGGTTGAAAACTAATTTTAGGCTGGGAAGTCTCAAATAAATGATTTTTTTTTTTTTTTTAAATCTGGAATATCCGGCCATGCATATAATAAAATATTAAAACTTCCTGGGGGCTCCTGGGTGGCTCAGTCAGTTAAGCATACGACACCTGTTCTTGGCTCAGATCATAATCTCACAGTTCTGAGTTCGAGCCCCATGTTGGGCTCTGAGCTGACAGCACACAGCCTGTTTGAAATTCTGTCTCTCGCTCTCTCTGCACACTCCCCAGCCACCAACTGGTTGTCCCTCTCTTCCAAAATAAATAAACTCAAAAAAAGAAAAACTTCTTAGAAATACGACAGTAGTATATCTTTTACAAGTTTTTCTAATAAAACTTAATGAAGTGTATCATACATTCTAGAATGTACTCTTACCGTAAAAACTAAGTTTGCTAGAGCCAAAGGGTGTTTTACAGTCTAGCCCAAATCCCGCACTTTAAAAACAAGAAAGTGAAGCTCAGGAATGTTGAATTAATTCCTGAAAGTCAGAAGCAGCAGCAGAATTGGAACTAAAATTGAGTTCTTCCCAAAGAAAGTGTTTCCAAGTCTCTCTGCTGCTCTTGGGGCTCTTCAGCCAGAGGTCTGCGGGGAACTCTGAGGAAGGATTGGGTCAAACCCACTTCCTTTCTGCCCCTTAGGAGAACCACCAAATCTGAATCTCCACTTATTCAGAGCACGATCTCATAGTTTGTGAGATTGAGCCCCAAGTCGGGTTCTATGCTGGTGGCATGGAGCCTGCTTGAGATTCTCTCTCTCTCTTCCTCTCTCTCTGCCCCACCCCTGCTCGTGCTCTCTCTCAAAATAAATAAATAAACATTAAAAAGAAAAAAAAATCTCCACCTGTGAGGACCCAGCTCAAACAATGTCACAGAGGTTTCCAGACAATCCATCCCATGCTAACCATCTTGGGACAAGAGCTTACAGAAGTTGACAAGAGCCTGTGCCCTCTTATTCTAATAGTTTCCTAAACACAGGATCGTTTTTAGTAATTGTAATGATCACTAATGGCCATACTCTGGAAGAAAGTGTATTATCTATTTATCAGAAATACACTTCATTATAGACATAGAGAAATATAACAGAGGACTATGGATTTATCAAAGAAAAAACATCTTTAAGAACCATAATGGGTGGGAATGCAAGCTGGTGCAGCCACTCTGGAAAACAGTACGGAGGTTCCTCAAAAAAACTGAAAATAGAACTACCCTACGACCCAGCAATTGCACTACTAGGCATTTATCCACGGGATACAGGTGTGCTGTTTCAAAGGGACACATGCACCTCCATGTTAATAGCAGCACTATCAACAATAGCCAAAGTATGGAAAGAGCCCAAATGTCCATCGATGGATGAATGGATAAATAAGATGTGTGTGTGTGTGTGTGTGTGTGTGTGTACACGTACACACACACACACACACACACACACACACACACACACACAATGGAGTATTACTCGGCAATCAAAAAGAATGAAATCTTGCCATGTGCAACTACGTGGATAGAACCGGAGGATATTATGCTAAGTGAAATTAGTCAGAGAAAGACAAATATCATATGACTTCACTCCTATAAGGACGTTAAGAGACAAAACAGACGAACATAAGGGAAGGGAACCAAAAATAATATAAAAACAGGGAGGGGGACAAAACAGAAGAGACTCATAAGTATGGAGAACAAACTGAGGGTTACAGGAGGGGTTGTGGGAGAGGGGATGGGCTAAATGGGTAAGGAGCACTAAGGAATCTACTTCTGAAATCACTGTTGCACTATATGCCAACTAATTTGGATGTAAATTTAAAAAAATAAAAAATAAAACAAGTTAAAAAAAATGCAACAACAAAAAAAGAATTTTTTCACGGTTTGACATTTGAAAAATTAAAATAATCAGAGATGGCCTACTACCCAATTTAAAAATAAAAGGTTTAAAAAAAAAAAAAAAAAAGAACCATAACAGGGGGCGCCTAGGTGGTTCAGTCGGTTAAGTGTCCGACTTTGGCTCAGGTCATGATCTTGCGGCCGGTGGGTTCGAGCCCGTGTTGGGCACTGTGCTGATGGCTCAGAGCCTGGAGCCTGCTTCGGATTCTGTTTCTCTCTCTCTACCCCTCCCCAGCTGTCTCTCAAAAATAAATATTAAAAAAAAATTAAAAACAAACAAAAACAAGAACCATAATGAACACTACAGAACTTACTTTGCAGAAATGGTCTGGTGAGCCTACATGAAGATTCCTACTGCTCTTAAGTTACTTATTAAAGCCAAAAACATCTCAGAAGCTTCCTCACAAATCTACAGCTACAGGCCCCAATCATTAAATCCTGTTAGAACCTACGTTAAATGAAATGTAGTCTTTCCAACATAAAAAGAAACAACAATCTAAATGGCTAAATCAATTTCCATTTAGCAGCATATTTTCCTTTTTTCTAGAAACTACCTTTTGTAGCACAAACGAATGCTGGTCCCTCCCCCAAAGATACATCCACCCTGAAACCTGTGTAGCTGTGACCTTATTTGAAAACTAGTCTCTCAAGATATAGTTAATTATCTCAAGGAAAGATCCATATTTATCAAGGATCCAAAATTCGACGCGTCCTTTGAAGAAAGAGAGATGTGGCGTGTACAGACGTGGGCCACAGGGCCACGTGGAGGAGGAGATACAGGTCAGAGTACTGCTGCTACAAGCCGAGAAAGTGCCAGGAGCCCAGGAGCCTGAAGAGGCAAGGAAGGATTTTCCCTGCGAAATTTCAGAGGGGGTGTGGCCCTGCCAACACTTTCACTTCTGACTCCAGGCCTCCAGAACTGCAGAGTATACATTCCTGTTGTTTTAAGCCACCCTGTAGTTTGTGATAACTACAATAGCCTGAGAAAATTAATGACCTTTTCATTCGGATATCAAACAAAAACACTGAAAAAATACGAAGGAGTGAGAAGCGAAGGGGGGAGAGAGTGGAGGAGGAGGAGGAGGAGGAGGAGGAGGAGGAGGGAAAATTAGGTACCAATGGCAAACAATTTCATAATCCAAAAAGAACCACTCATACTGGCTCTCTGTATTTTATTATTGTCTTCATTTGAAATATGACTTTATAGGTATCATTCTATCAAGAGATAATTAAAAGGCAGGTCTTACACCCAAAGATGCTTTGGAGTGGGAAAGTGCCGAATGCTCCAAATAATTCAAATTAATTGTATGCTTTCCCTCAAAAGGCAGGGGAAGCGGGCTCTCAGCTCTGGGGGGACCTCCTACACTAGCCTGGCTGAGAATCACACACAAGCTAACTCAGCTCCTTTTTTTTTTTAATTTATAAAACATGCAACAAATTGTACATCAGTTGTATCTTTATAATTTTTCATACTTGTCCCTCCTACATAGTAAAATAGTGAAATAAAAAGTGCCTAAGCATTTTTCAGTAACCCTATTAACAATAATGACAAAAACTAGCTTAATGACTATAAAATACAAAAATCACGATTAGAAAGTTGTTTCAACTAAAAACCAAGATAGAAAACACTCTCTTATTCTGAATAAACCAAAACAACTTCTTCCTGCTCTTCCTTTTCCCTCTTTTTCACCCCCCTGCTGATCTTTTAAGAGTTCACTGAACAAGCACCATGGGCCTCAGGGTACCATGAGAATAATAAGAGAAAACATCTTCAAAAACCATTTACCATAATAAGAGAAAACATCTTCAAAAACCATTTACCCGGTAAAGTATCTTTTGTCAGAAAAAATTTACCTGTGTTTGCTCTACATTCGCCACAAGGATCCTCTCCACTTTAGCCATAATGACCTCTCATTCATCTTGCATACATTGTATGCTAAGAAAAAAACAGTAAAATGCCTACTGCCAGGAAAAATTAACATAAACTAAAGAAAAGAAACAGGAGAGGTCATAAGTTAAACAAAAGCATTTTAGCAACTTTATGGGGTATGGATTTTAAATTTCGGGCTCCTGAATAATTTTGTTGTTTTTTAATTTCCATGGTGCGCTACTGAAATATAACCTGCTTTAAGTTAGTTACTACCAAAGAACTACAAGGACTAATCAAACGTCTGGACCACAGAAGCAGCAATACAATTAGTACCTTTTTATTTTAAGTATTTATTTCGAGAGAGAGCACGTGCACAAGCAGGAGAGGGGCAAAAAGAGGGAGAGAGAAAACCCAAAGCAGGTTCCACGCTGCCAGCACAGAGCCCAACATGGGGCTCAAACCCCTGAACCATGAAATCACAACCTGACCAACTGAGCCACACAGCAACGCCCCCCCCATAAATTAGTATTTCTTTTTTTACTTTAATTTTTTTTTAATGTTTTGTTCATTTTTGAGAAAGAGGGAGACCGAGTGCGAGCGGGGGAAGGGCAGAGGGAGAGGGAGACACAGAATCCAAAGCAGGCTCCACACTGTCAGCACAGAGCCCAACGCAGGACTCAAACCCAGGAACGGTGACATCATGACCTGAGCTGAATCGGGTACTTAACCAACTGAGCCACCCAGGTGCCCCTAAAATTAGTACTTGTTAAATAAAGTATTAAAGCAAGGAAAGCACAGTGAGACAAGGAAGCAGGAGACCGTAATTATAGAATTCCATGCAGCACATGATTGTCACTCAGTAGAGTTTTCCATGGGATACTCTACCCTACCGATCTGTTCCTGACCAGCTTTAATCAAATGAAAATGTTCTCATTATAGGCGGATTACTGCAATTTACAAAGATCCCAGCTGAGGGGCGCCTGGGTGGCTCGGTAAGTCAAGCGTTCGACTTCAGCTCAAGTCAGGATCTCGCAGTTCTTAAGTTCGAGCCCTCGTCGGGCTCTGTGCTGACAGCTTGGAGCCTGGAGCCCGCTTCAGATTCTGGGCCTCCATCTCTCTGCCCCTCCCCCATTCGCACTCTGTCTCTCAAAAATAAACAAACATTTAAAAAATTAAAAAAAAAAAAACAAAAAAAACCACAAAGATCCCATCTGAAGTCCTGAGGACCACACAGCAGGTTGACAGAGGGCACCTCAGGTAGAAGGGAGAGATAACTTGACAGGAAACGGCATTTCTCTGTTCAAACTTTTAAGAACCTCTTCTAACAGGTGAAATGAAAATCCTATGAATTCCACTGTTTTAAAAATCTATCGCTCAACTGTAAAATGAGTATTGGGCAGCGACCACATGCTCGGCACCACGTTTGGTTCTAGGAGGGATACAGTAAACGAATATGGGTAGGCCCTGACCCTCGGAGCCCTACACCAAGGCTGGACGCACCCACACGGAAAAGGCAGAGCAGACTCGGAAAGACAGGCAGGGAGGCTGGGCAGTGCTGCCCCAGCCCATTCTAAAAATACAGACTGCCTTACAGGCCAAGAGCGAGCCTTCGATTTTTCCTACAGTTATCATTCAACATCCATCCCCTTGGAGCTGCAGACCATGAGCTCAGAGATACTGTGCACTATTGCGCGGTCTTTATTTAGGTGGTGTTGTAAGATTGCGTTTGACGACAGCCTGTCTCGAGCTCTCCTGGCAGCTGCGGCCATCTGAGCGGCTACTGCTCGTCACTGCAGTCCTGGTGCCGGCAGGATTAGGCTTAGAGCCAAAAATGGAATTCTATTCGTAGACTGTCAAGGCTGGAAAGGCCCTCGGAACTCACTTCGTTCCCATAGTTTTCAGAGTCCCCTCCCTAGAAAACCCTTTCAAAATGAAATACTTTTCAGAGTCCCCTAGAAAACCCTTTTAAAATGAATCAAATGACCAACCTAAAGTCACACGGGTAGTGGCTGGGTAGGAATTTATACCCTCAAGTCTCCCAGACTTCCCTTCTGGCTTTAATTCTATTTTACTAGCTGTTTCTTGTTGAAAGTTCATGGTATTAAAGCCTAAGATAAACAGGAGATCAAAAGCCAAATGCAATTTATTGGGAATTGCCTTCAACATTCCTTTCAACGTCAGACAGAGCATAGGTAGAGAGGGAAAGACAACTTAACCCATTTTATAAGATTCACACCACGTTGACAAAAGAAAGCACGTAAATGGAAAAATCTTAAAATATCGGTCCTTAAAATAATTTTAACAAATGATACTCAGCAACGTATATACATAAACAAAACAGAATGCCCCTGAATAAAACTGATCCTAAGGGTTCAATATTAACAGATTTTAGGAGGCAAAGCATATCCACTTCAATATGCTCAAAAAAGTCAAGGAATAAAGCTTTCCCTTCTTTCAGACTTTAAGGATAACACATTTCACTAGAAAATAAAAAATAAGCAGAGGAACAGGTAAGAAAAACATCTACAAATTCTTCTTTAAAACATGTGCCCATCTTTGAAAGAAGTCCACCAACAGGTCAACTTTTTCCCCCTTCACTGAATTCCTGCCATTGTGAAGTGACCGGCCCTTTACTTCCTTCCTTTGCGGCTATCGAATGTTGCCGGAAACGCGTGGAAGTTGTTTGCGGCTGTAGCCACTTCCTATTGCACTTTGTTCGGCCTCCGTTCCAGCCACAATAAAACACCATTTACTTTGAGAAACAACAAAAAAAAAAGTAGTCGCGATGTGACGGTGGACTACATGGGCGAGTTCCCAGCAACCCAGCATACCTGCAGACTCGACAATCACAGAATTTTAAATCCTCGCCACGCTTTAGGGATCACTCCATATAAATTACACACACGCGTGCACACACACAAACAACACACACACGTGCGTATGTATGTGTATGACTTACCTATGTATAAATACCACCAGATCCATCTGCAGTCAAATAACACGCCTTATACCGAACTTAAACTAATTCTACATTCAATGGTCGATCCTCTATGTAAACAAATGGATGAAAAACAGGCCCCTGTATAAAATGGTCCTCTACAAAGTGTAAGCTGTAATTTGTTACTTTAGGTGTGAATATCTTAACTCAGAATGAAAGAACGGAAAAAAAAAAAAAAAAATGCAAGGGCGCCTGGGTGGCGCAGTCGGTTAAGCGTCCGACTTCAGCCAGGTCACGATCTCGCGGTCCGTGGGTTCGAGCCCCGCGTCGGGCTCTGGGCTGATGGCTCGGAGCCTGGAGCCTGTTTCCGATTCTGTGTCTCCCTCTCTCTCTGCCCCTCCCCCGTTCATGCTCTGTCTCTCTCTGTCCCAAAAATTTAAAAAAAAAAAAAAAAATGTTGAAAAAAAAAATTAAAAAAAAAAATGCAAGAACTGATCAAAGATGTGATAAGTATACATACAGCTGACTCTGAGAGCTGGAACTCCAAGCTCTGAAATATTTTTAAAAGGATACAGCAGGGGGCGCCTGGGTGGCTCAGTCGGTTGAGCGGCCGACTTCGGCTCAGGTCACGATCTCGCGGTCCGTGAGTTCGAGCCCGCGTCGGGCTCTGTGCTGACAGCTCAGAGCCTGGAGCCTGTTTCGGATTCTGTGTCTCCCTCTCTCTGACCCTCCCCTGTTCATGCTCTGTCTCTCTCTGTCTCAAAAATAAAATAAATGTTAAAAAAAAAAAAATTAAAAAAAAAAAAAGATACAGCAGGACAAAGGAAAAGTGTGAAATCTCAAAACTTGGAAATATTTTATTTTCTAATGACAATGTTGTTTTCCTCAAAGCAGAAGAGATCTAATAGTTTATCATCAACTTGTTAAATTTTATCTGAGATTTTGACCTTGATAACTAATATTGAACTATGATTCTTTCAAAAAATAATTTTAATATCCTGGAGAAACAAAACACAGATTCTCTTTTGTAAGCATTCACTGCTTACAGCAATGGGAAAATTTTTCTATTTTTACTTGAAGAATATCAAATAATCTACCCCCTGAGAAATAAACCAACAATTTAACTAGTCCAACTAGTTAACTAGTAACTACATCAACCTATCAAGGGCCAGAAAACTACCTGTTTTTGTATGGCAGGCGAGCTAAGAATGGCTTTTACATTCTTAAAGGACTAGATACAACAATCAAAGAATAATGTATTGTGACAAAGGAAAAGCACATGAAACTCAAATTTCAATGTCCATAAATAAAGTTTTATGGGAACACAGCCACGCTCATTCACGTCCATATTGTCTATGGCTGCTTTCAGTCTACAGTGACGGAGCTGAATGGCTGTGACAGAGACTGTATGACCCGCAAAGCCTAAAATATTTACTACCTCGCCCTTCACAGAAAAAGCTTAATGGTGTTTGCAGTCCATGGTTAATAAAAGTAAGTTTAAACATCTAGTGTTATTTAGAAGGTTCCTGCTTTTCGGCCAGAAGATATAAAATGTTTTTTAATGTTTATTTACTTTAGAGAGAGAGAGAGACAGAGAGAGAGGGAGAGAGAGGGAGAGAGAGAGCGCGTGAGAGCGCATGCTCAAGCAGGGGAGGGGCAGAGAGAGAGGGAGACACAGAACCCGAAGCAGGCTCCAGGCTCCGCACTGTCAGTGCAGAGCCCGATGTGGGGCTTGAACCCATGAACTGAGAAATCACGACCTGGGCTGCAGTCGGTCACTTAACCGACTGAGCCACCCACCCAGGTGCCCTGGCCTTAACTTATTAGAGAAGATTAGCCTAAAGAGCAACTATTATGTCACACAGGAATTCCTCAATACAAAAAAAAAAAAAAGAGAGAAGGCACAGAAAAACTGGCTCCCAAACCATGTTTACATCCCAGACCCAAGGGCACACCAAGTGAACATGGGGCTGTGCTTCCAGAAGCAGCAGTCATGGAATTTATGTCTTTCTGGCACCGACCCCCAGGTGACCTTCACCTCTCTGAAGTCATGTAGTTATTACAAAATGGGGAAAAGACAGATGGGGAAGACAGCCGACTCTTGGTTTGCAGTCTGTAGCTGTCTCACAGGGTTTCCTATAAAGATTATGTGAGGTCGCCTGTAATATACGAAGCACAATGCACATAATACATGATAAGCTGTGATTGTCACTGGCCCTGTGACTCCTAACGAAAGTTTTGTTCCGGCCTGATCTAAAAGTGAGGTCAAGGGATGGCGGCAGGGTGGAAAAGTGGTACAGGAAAGATCAGAGAAAAACACAGAAGGGTAGCAAAAGAAGGAAAGCCACAGTTTGCTGGTTTCTCTTTGGCGGTCTTTTTCAAGCTCAACTCTCAAAGGTAACAGGCATGAGAGAGCCTGATGGAAATCAGCCCAAAGAGACAGAACCAGCAGGATTTACAAGATTCAAACTGTGCAGTGTGCTCCAGATCCAATAATGAGAAGAAATCAGCCACCGAAAGAGGTGAAATTTTAACTCTATAGAATTGATAAAGGAAAAGCTAAGAAAACAGCTGAAAGCCGCCAAATCATTTTTAAACCATTTAAAATTCCAAGTGGGTGGAAACAGATCCAACAGCTGTCAAAGAGCCTAAACCCTTTTATGATGCAATAGAGACAGAGAGAAATCACATACACACATACACATTTTTTCAAAAAGGATGCCTCTATTTTCACTTAACATTTCTGATGCATTTATTTTTAGCCATAAAAAATTCCTTTTCAGTATGTTTGTTCCCAAACAGGAAGATGCACATCCACAAATGCGAAGGTATAAAAAATAATACATTTACTAGACAGCATAAAACCAGGGGTTCAGCAAGAAGGGTGGTGAAATTGACATGGACATGGGCATATACTCCTGCAATAACATGGCAGCCCACTGATACAGTTATTCTCCTAAAGCACGGTATCTAATACTGTTACAAGAAAAACTCGAGATGAATATCACTATGTATACTGTGCTGGTACCCGTTGAAAAAGAGGGGAAAAAAAGAGTAACATGTCTTCTTGCTTGTTTAGGAAAAGAAACTATAAACACTAGTTGCCTCAAAGTGTTTCAAAATGTAGGTTTTCTTATTATTCAAGTACGGTGAGACCAACATGTCAGAGGAGAGCACTTTCACTATTAACAATTCCTACGAGGAAGGGAGGCACCATACCACAGATGCGGTGCCCAGGGCCACACTGGGTTGGCCAGGAGGAAAGAAAAAGGAGAAAGCTGGGGTGGGGGTGGAGGGGTAGGGGACAAGAGATTTTGTTGTGGTTTCTACAGAATACACAAGGCAAAGCAGGAAGAGCAGGTTTAGACTGGAGAGTCTGAATTACTTCAGCGGGCTTTGGAGAGGGCTGAGCTGGTTGTCTGGTACCTGAACCTGGGATGAATGGGGGAAGGTGCATGGATTGTGGCTCCATAAAGGAAGGGATTCCAAGTACGGGTTCTGGATCGGCTAGTGTGCATATGAAAAGTGGATCCTTGGGAATCTCTAAGAGCTGGCTAGTCCTGATAGGTGCAGTATCTACCCAGGTCAGAGACTGGGCATCAAGAATACAGAAAATAAAACATAGTTAATATATTAAGGAAGAAAGCAGATCATCTACGGAACCGAAAAAGAAGAAAAAATTTTCACTGGGTATCTTTTTGTACCTTTGGCATTTTGGACTCTGAATGCACTACCTACTTGTAACAAGCAATATAATTTATGAAGTATGTTATCCACACACAGGCACGCACGCATGTACACACACACCTGCTTTCCAGTCTCGTGAACGGTATATAGTGATAACAAGTGGGACCGGCCAGAACCTGAGGATCACCATTCTGAGCATTAGGCACAACACTGTGACACATTTTGTGGACAGAAGTGTATAATGACCTGTATTTCTACCAACTCCAGAAACACACCCAGGATGGTGCCAAGTTTCTGTTTAAGATAAACCTAGAAACTTTTTTACTCCTTAAAACCACAGACAAATTTGGTTAAGAACACTCGTACTACTTAGTCAATGAAGCTTTAACAGTATATACAGGCTTACTGGCAGTTAAGCATTTATATATATATTTATTTATTTTCTAAGGTTTTTTTTAATGTGTACTTATTGAGAGACGGTGAGGGGTGAGGGAAAACACAGAATCTGAAGCAGGCTCCAGGCTGTCAGCACAGAGCCTGATGTGGGGCCGGAACCCACTGACCGCAAGATCCTAACCTGAGCTGAAGTCGGACGCTCAACTGACTGAGCCACCCAGGTGCCCCTGAATAAATATTTTTTTAATTAAAAAGCAAAAGCTGAACTTCTGCTTCCTGCCATGGGATCAGATTTACCCTCCCACATGAAACAAGCAGACAAAATAAATGAAATAACAGTTTATGGGACACCAGCTATCAGAAGAAGACAGTCACCCCCTGAGATGGGAAACCAACAGGGCGAGACTGACAGATGGCCCAGCTTATAGTGTCGAGACCATTTCTAGACAGTTTTCATTCCTAGGTGAAAATCGAAGAGAAATGGAAGTACATGCCCACACAGCGGTTGATTCTCAAATGTTCATAATAGCTTTTATTTGTAATAGCCGAAAAGTGCAAGAACACAAATGCCCATCGACAGGTGACCGGATACGCTGCAGTGCACCTATGCAAAGGATTTTAGCAATAAAAAGGAATATACTTTGGGGGCCTCTGCATGGCTCAGTTGGTTAAATATCTAACTCTTGGTTTCAGCTCGGTTCTTGAGTTTGAGCTCCACACTGGGCTCCGCGCTGCCAGTGTGGAGCCTGCTTAGGATTCTCTTTCCCGGTTCTCTCTGCCCGTACACGCTCTCTCTCAAAATAAATAAACTAAAAAAAAAAAAAAAAAAAAAGGCAACATGCTTTTGGTACTCACTACAACATGCATAAATCTCAAAGTAAATATCTAACTACAAGAGGCGTTACCAAGAAAAGAGTAGCTACTCCAGTAGTCTATTTACATAAAATTTTGGGAAATGCAAACTAGTACATAGTGACCAAAGCGGCCGCATGGAGCGGGCAGAGAGGAGCTGGGTGGGGTGGGGATACAAAGAGCTGTAGGGAATGTTCTGGAAGAGATGGACATGTTCACGGCAATGGTTTCACTGTTCTATCGCTAAGGCAAAACTTTTCAAATTGTTGACTTTAAATATGTGCAATTCACTGAAGGTCAGTTATACTTCAACGCAGCTTTTTAAAAATAAAGAGTAATATTTGTTTGCATCCAAAACTTGAAAATGCCAAATATATAGATAGGAGAATAAAACCATGGTCTTTTCTAAAGCATGTGCACATGAATCAAAGTAACACTTCAAAAATTATTGCCAATTATAAAAATAGCGTATCACTCCTCAGAAGTTAAATTGTTAATATTAAACAAAAAGACGCTTTGCTCGGGTGTTTTCAGCTTGTGAATAATGAAACCTGTGAAGTGCACACTGGTCTCTATTGTTCAGGATTCCCGTTCTACTCTGTCCTTGACGTGCACCGGACGAAGCCGTGACGCGTCTGTCTAGGCTCAGATAATCTAGCCTTCTATGCTCTTTTTCTCTCTCGCACTTCAGCAACCACAGAAGTTATGTTAAAAGAAGCAAATATAACAAACAAAAACAGGCTTTTAAAGACAGAGTACTGATAGCTGCCAGAGGGAGGTGGGAATGGGTGGGAGGGGGAAAAAAGCAAATTTACCCTGATACTGGACACAAGCAAAAGAAAGTTACAAAAATTCACGGTGTCAACGAGCATAAAACAGAAAAAGAAAACAGATCAAATCTCATCTGCTTGTACGCCCTGACAAAGAACCCCCCAGTCCCCCTACTTAAACAGTGTAAGAACCATCTGAGATGCAGAAACACAGTTCCTGCCATAATCACGCACAAAACCTTTGGAAGAAAGAAAACATTCAAAAGTGTTCATTCAAACCTGCCATTTAGAACCCCAAATTCAGATGATCAAAAACAGTCCTAGGAAGGATTTGTGTTTTTCAAAACAAATATTTTGTCATACCACGAAAGGAGAAACAGATACGGCAGCCAGGTTTCCCTCCTCTCCAAAATGACTTAGAGAGGTCATCAGACTCCTATTTCTACAAAACGTTCAAAGAATTCCATACGTGTTCTTGAAAATAGGTCATTATTTATAAAAATAACATAAATATGATCTTTTAAACCTTATTCTGGTACTGAAGGCTTTCCATCAAGTGTAGCCAACCCCCCACATCCTCATCTAACTTGATCTCTTGGCCGCTAATACTCATCACGTCACCAAACTGTCCCCCAACGTGACGAACATCCCTTACCTCCTGTGCAACCATCCATTTTCACTACCTTCAAAATCAGCTCAGTAACTTGCCCAAGGGGCCCCACCCTCCCAACTGCACCTACCACATCAGGCAGCTCTCACCTCCCAGGGGGTGTTTATCCGAACCCCCGGCAACACCGCCCTGGTTGCCTGTTCCCACAGGTTTTTCTTTGCCACTGCACTTAGGCAGACTATCAATTTTCAAAACATCGCTTAATGCGCTGTATACAGAGGAGAGGCTCAGTAAATACTTGATGTGAAAACAAATGACTGAATGGCAGTGAACTGGGGCTTTCTCTGGTCTGCTGGACATTTTGATAAGCACCAGGGTCCTAAATTTACCTTCACCACTAAGGAGCAGGTAGATTCATTTTATTCCATCAAATGTGTTTATCCTTCATCAATTTACTTAAATCTTGATTATCTTACACACTGTGAATAGAGCAAATGTAGTACACACGAGCACAAGAGGTGGTGACATCTCTCCCACAAATGATTCTGAGTGCTCGGCACGCACAGACATCCTGTAACAGGCATGCAAAAAAATCACTAATCACAAGACAGAAGGACCAGGAAGCCAGTTTTCCCCATGATTCCTGGGGGGGGGGGGGGGGGAACAAACCTCACTACTGCCCAGATCTCTTGATTTCCAGCCCAGCGATTTTCTCACTCAGCCATTAATTCTTAAGGAACATGATTTAGGGTCTCCAGGTGGTGTTATGGTTGGTAAATCAGGAGAACTTTCTTCTAGCAGACTCTTGCATCAGCTTTCGCAATCTGGCCTCCAATAATACTGATCTACCCATTAAAAATAGGTCTGCTTTCAAAGTTTCGAGCCAGATGTATACTTTGAAGCATTGCAGTTTGGGCCCTGAGGATCATACTCAAATTTTCTGCTGAGTTGGGGGAACAGAATCATCTGGAGACAGGCTTTGTAAGGCTGTATTTAATCTTTAATAATGCCCAAGTCAAAATAATGGTTATTTCTTGATCATCAGAGACTTTACATGATCTGTGAAATAGTCAGACTTCTTTACTAACCATAGTTTGTAATACATCTCACAACAAAATCTTTCTTGTGTACTAACTACAGTTATTCCCTACTATTACCGGTCTTCAGCTCATAAAAAAGTAAAACCTCTTTGGAATCCTTATGAACTTCCTCCCGCTGTCCCGGCAGCAGGATGCATGTGCTTCCCACCCAGGGGTTCAGGAGCTAGCTGTGGACTCCTGGAGGGGATTTATTCTCCCTGAAGATCAAGAAGTCGTCTCTGCAGACATCCCCTCCTAGGAGCTGTCAGAATACAGAGATGTTAAGAGGAAGCAGCAATGCCACATTAATCACATTTCAGCAAGACATAACACCACAGCAGAGGGATCTTCCTTTGAGCGGCCCCCAGAGATAACGAAGGCTTCAAGGCTGCCCACAACAGCTCTAACCGACATCACTTCTTTACGTTTGCCTTCTTCTTTCTCCAAAACTATACTTTATGCCCAGACCTACAGTACTGGCTCAGGTATTCTAAAGGACATTCATTGCTTGCTGGTTAGCATGTCTCCTCATAGAAGACTTGCCCTAATCTAGAAGGGGGAGAGGAGACAGGAAAAATGAAAGCCTTTTAAAGTTTAGTTCACAAGCAATTTTAAATTGGGGGAGTTATATTCCTGAATTATCACAAGGCTTTAACTTGTAGATTTCTCTGTCTCCCAAGGTCTGTGAACTCCCCTGCTTCCACGCAAAGTTTCTTGACTCTGAAATCCTCCGCAGAAATGTTTATAAACTGCTAATCTTTCTTCTTTTGTATCTGATAGTGCCTGCTCAATTTTTAGCTCTTAGTTCTCTTTCATTTTATTTCACAAAAATGAAGCTAAACTCGGTTACCACTTGTGCAGCAGAAAACGTATGCAAGTATGCTGTTTAAACAAGCCTGTGAGGAATCATTTACAGACACTCATTCCAGTCTTTATGTTCTTGTATAATCTCTTAACCAGTCCTTTTTCATAGGCTCAGGGTCCTGCACCCTATGCCCTAATGCTTCCGAAACATAATTCTGAGATCCCACTTCTCTTTCTATGGTTAAATTTGTATATGGCCCAATTATTCTTTTTTAATTTACTTATTTTTTGGTCTTTATTTTATTCATTTTTTCATCATGATAAATGTACTCTTTAATCCTCATCACCTACTTCACCCACCCTGCACACACCTCTACTCTGGTAACCATCAAGTTTGTTCTCTATAGTTAAGAGACTATTTTTTTGGTTTTTTTTTTTCTTTTCCTTTGCTCATTTTGTTACTTAAATTCCACGTGAGTGAGATTATATGGTATTTGCCCTTCTCTGACTTACTTAGCTTATCATGACACTCTCTACCTCCATCCATGTTATTGCAAATACAATATTTCATTTTTCATAGCTGAATTAATATTCCTGTGTGTGTACGTATGCGTGTATCACTTCTTTATCCATTCATCTCTCAATGAACAATGGGTACCTTCCATAATTTGGCTACTGTAAATAAAGTTGCAATAAAAATAGGGGTGCAAGTATCCCTAGTGTTTTTATATTTTTAGTGAATAAGTGTTTTTGTTGTTGTTGTGGTGGTGGTTTTGTATTTTGGGGGTAAATACCCAGTAGTGCAATTGCTGGATCATCGGGGTGGTTGTATTTTTAAATTTCTGAGGAACCTCCGTACTATTTTCCACAGTGGCTGCACCAGTTTACATTCCAACCAACAATGCCAGAAGGTTCATTTTTCTCCGCATCCTTGCCAACACTTTTTGTTTCTTGTGTTATTGATTTTAGCCATTCTGACAGGTGTAAGGTACCATCTCATTGTACTTCTGATTTGCATTTCCCTAATGATGAGTAATGTTGAACATCTCTGCATAGATCTATTGGCCATCCAGAGGTCTTCTTTGGAGAAATGTCTGTCCATGTCTTTTCATTTTGTTAACTGGACTATTTCATTTGGGGGGTACTGAGTTGTATCAGTTCTGTATATATTTTGGATACTAGCCCTTTATCAGATAGGTCATTTGCGAATATCTTCTCCCATTCTGTAGGTTGCCTTTCAGTTTTGCTGTTTCCTCTGCTATACAGAACCTTTTTATTTTGATGTAGTCCCAACAGTTTACTTTTGTTTCTGTTTCCCTTCCCTCAGGAGACCTATCCAGAAAGGAACTGCTACGGCCCATGTCAAAGAGGTTACCGTCTGTGTTCTCTTCTAGGATTTTTATGGTTTCTGGTCTCACATTTAAATCTTTAATCCATTTTGAATTGATTTTTGTGTACTGTATAAGAAAGTGGTCCAGTTTGGACAACACCATTTGTTGAAGGGACTGTCCTTTTTCCTTTGAATATTCTTTCCTGCCTTGTTGAAGACTGACCGTATAGTTGTGGGTTTCTTTCCGGTTTTCTATTCTGTTCCATTGATCTGTGTGGCTATTGTTGTACTGTCAAAACAATACTGTTTTGATTACTACAGTTTTGTAATATAACTTCAAGTCTGGAACTGTGATGCCTCCAATTTTGTTATTCTTTTTCAAGATTGCTTTGGCTATTTGGGGTCTTTTGTGGTTCCATACAAATTTTAAAAGGACTGTTCTAGCTCTGTGAAAAATGCTGTTGGTATTGTGATAGGGATTGCATGAAATGTGTAGACTGCTTTGGGTAGTATAGTCATTTTAGTAATACTTGTTCTTCTAATCCATGATCATGTAATGTCTTTCCATTTCATTGTGTCATCTTCAGGTTCTTTCATGTTTGACATGTGTTTGACAGTTTTCAGAGTACAGGTCTTTCACCTCTTTGCTCAGTTTTATCCCTAGGTATCTCATTATTTTGGGTGCAACTGTAAATGGGTTTGTTTCCTTAATTTCTCTTTCTGCGGCTTCATTATTGGTGTATAAAAATGCAACAGATTTCAGTACATGGATTTTGTATTCTGTGACTTTACTGAATTAGTCTATCAGTTCTAACAGTTTTTTGGTGGAGTCTTTGGGGTTTTCTATACATAGCATCATGTCATATCTGCAAATAGGGAGAGGAGAGTTTTGTCTTCCTTACTAATTTGGATTTATTTCTGTTTGTTGTCTGATTGTTGAGGGCAGGACTTCCAATTCTATGTTGAAAAAAAGGGATGAAAGTGACATCCTTGTCTTGTTCCTGACCTTGGGGGAAACAAGGACTCATCAAGGATGAGATTAGCTGTGGATTTTTCAACCAAGGACTTTATTATGTTGAGAGATGTTCCCTCTAGATCTACTTTGCAGAAGGCTGTTACCATGAATGGATGTTATACTCTGTCAGCTCAATCATTCTTAATAATTAATTACTAGGTTTATAAGTATCCAAACCTCACTCTTATTCTCTAGCAGAGATACATCAAAATTTAGCCAAAGAGCTAGACCATAATTAACCCAAGTAAAACTAACTCTCATACATTCAAAATAAATCTCGTACTTACATTTAATTTTCAACAATCAAGACAGACTCTATGAACGACAACGTTTAATTTTCAACAATCAAGACAGACTCTATGAACGACAAAAGGTTTAAAAAAACCAACATTTTAACATGCTTTTTAAGAGACAATACGTACATACTGATCTACCTGGTATCTTTGTACAGTCATTTTGGTACACAGATGCTGACCTCAAGCTTCCTTCTACCTTAAGAACTGCTTTCTTTGGGGGCAGCTGGGTGGCTCAATTGGTTAAACATCCAACTTCAGCTCAGGTCATGATCTAATGGTTCGCGAGTTTGAGCCCTGCATAGGGCTTTGTGCTGACAGCTCAGAGCCTGGAGCCTGCTTCGGATTCTCCGTCTGTCCTTCTGCCTACCTGTGTCTGCCTCTCTCTCTCTCTCTCTCTCTCTCTCTCTCTCTCTCTCTGCCCCTCCCCTGCTTGCATGTGCTCCCTCTCAGAAATAAATAATAAAAACATTTAAAAAAAATTTTTAAAAAGAATTGCTTTTAAGTTTAACAAAGAACATTATGAAATAAGAATGGTAAGGATAGGAGATAATGGTAAGGGATAGCAAAGACTGGTAAGGAAGCAGAGAATGCCTCCTTAATTTTGATTTGTGTTTATTATACTTCCTTAAGTATCAAATAGACAACCCAGTGACTGAACAGGCCAACTCACCTAGAATAAGGGAAGACAAAATTAGCAAACACAGGATGGAGGTATGCACATATATTTCAGCCAACCCTCCCCTTCAGAATGTTCTGTTAACCACATTCTACCATAAAGTGCCACATCACTGAAACATCCCTAAGCTCAAAGGCCAGTGATCTATTTGATAAGAAGTTTCATTTCCTGCAAATAAACCGTCTTCTCAATTCATATGGTGGTTCTGTTTTAATGGTGATCAAGAAATCAATGAGTACAACAAAAATGATAGCTACATGGAAGCTCTTTTTCATGTGAAATAATGCAAAAAAGAAGCAAGAACTAAGAAAAAAACAGAGGCACTGTCAAATCTGTAAAAGAACAGAGTAAAAGTTGACAAGGATTTTGGAAGAGGATTCTGGAGTTGAGGAGCTACCCACTTAGAAGCAGGGGGTCAGACACGGAGAAAAGAGAAAGGAAACTTGGTGTATCAGCTCAGGAAAGCAACTGCTGCCAGTCTGAAAACTGCTTAATCTTGATCCCCTACTGCCTACAGAGACAGAGCACTGCTTGACGGAAAAACTCCAAAACCACACAGAAAATTCGGAAAAATACTGAATTGTCAAATAAATTCCTTTGATAATTCTTCGTAAAAAGCAGAGTTCAGAAAATGGTAATACTTAGCGGCAGCACAACTTGCAGGAAGTCTAGGATGTATCAATAATTTAGGCGCTGTTACTGAAACACTGTATTTGTTTTTTAACCTGGAAGTGAAATTCTAATGAGCAAAGTCATAAAATAGCTTCATAAAAACAATTTCAAACAACTTCAAAAAGAAACACAGCATTTGGACTAAATTTTCATCAGGAAATAAAGCCTTGTTTTGAATAACCTGAAAAGGAAACAATTTACAAAAATAAAGTGGTAAATTAAAGAAAATTCTTCATTTCCCCATATCAAGAAGCGTAAGCATGAACCTTTCACATAATACCATTAACACATACCTGTTTTAGGATGTATTGAAAAAAATCCTTGTGGATTTCCACTTGTAATTTTGTAGGTCAGCTTGTCATTAGAGCTAGAATCTGCATCAAATGCCTCTATTTGGACCACAGATACATCCTTGGGAGAATTTTCTATTATTTCTGGGTAATAAACAGGCTCTGATGTCTGTGGGGCGTTGTCATTGACGTCCTCGACCTCTATGTAGATCTCTATAAACGATGAGAGAGGCACGACACCCCGATCAGCTGCATAGACTGTTAGCCAGTAATGGGAGGTGGACTCCCGGTCAAGTCCGTCTGAGGTCTCTATGACACCTACAGAGAAAGAAGAAGACACGTCAACAACAACCACAAACTGCCACTTTGACCAAGTGTCAACCTCACTAACAACTCTCACTTAGCAAAGTCTTATGTGTCGTCAGAGCTGCACGACCCTGGGCAAGTTGTCTGACGTCTCTGTGCCTCTGTTCCCTTCCTATAAAATGGAAATAATTAAACGAACTAATACACACATTAACAATTAGAATAGCGTGTGGCATGTAGTATTGGCTATAAAGTCTCTGTCATTGTTGGTTTTAGGTGTCGGGCACTATGTGGACACGATACAAATATTCTATCCGTTAAGTGTCCAAACAACCCAGCGAGATGGGCACCGAGAGACCATCTAATGGCCCGATGCTCTGTTTCCACAGATGAAATTTATGACCACTTGAGATTTGCTGATTTTCCCAGAGGTTCCCAGAGAAAAAATCAAAAAGCTGGGGCCCGGATCAGGGTCCCCACTCTCTAGCACCCCAGTACCCACGCTGCATTCGCTTGTCCACTGCTATGGTTTAGACAATGAGGCTGCGGCAACACTTCTCGACACATCTCAGTTTGGAACACACACCCCTTACGGCGGCTAACAAAACAGAGTACAGTTATTTCAAAATCCAGAACAAGGGTTTGCCCAAGTCTCCTGCGCACTGAAAGAAACCCTTCAGTTTCTTTTACTTCCCTTAGGCAAACGGCAAGACAACTAGGGTGCCAAACACAGAAATTCTCCCGCTGCTAGGAGCTCCACAAGGGCAAAGGCCACATCCCTCTTAAATGCCAGTTTACCCTGCTCCTTACCCAGAGGCCAGTAATTATTTATCAAATGAACAAACAACAATGAATAGATGACTTAACTGAAGTTGGCACAAAGTCCCTCAACTGGGATCCAAACTAGAACATGTTTCTTACTAAGTCAACTAGTGATACAGGAGTTCTGTAATTACAAAGAAGAGGGTGAAAGTGTCTGTCACGTTTTGGCCCAGCCATTGAAACCAGTTGAAACCTTACTTAATCTCAGGATTAACCACTTCCCAGGATGATGATCAAGTAGAAATAGCCATTTCTCTTAGCAAATCCCACTTTTTTACTCAATGGTGTGATCCTGTCCTTTTGCTCTCCCCAAATACATCCTTGCAGTTTTTTCTCCTGCATTAATATCATTCCGAACTAATGCTATTTTTAAGGTTTCTACACTACGGTTCCAGGCTGGACTTTGGAAATCCTACAACTCTAGAATTACTAAAGTTTCCCATTTAACGCAAAATACTATGGGAAAAATAAGAGATGTCAATTTGATCTGCACTCAGAGATGAAAGAGTATTTATCTCAACCAAGCATAAATCTGTATTTTTACTTTTTGATCATTGCATAAATTTAAATCTTTACTTATTTGAAATAATATCAGAAAAACTCATTTATTTTAAATGTCAGATAATCACATCTAACACTTCCCAAAAGACTTACAAGTTATAAATACCAAACTTAACTAAATATTAAAACGTGAAAGAGATGATCATGAAATGAGTATCACTATCCAGAAAGCATTGTAGTTATTTACAACTGTTTCATTAATTCTTAGCAAACCCTCAAAACGGATCTGTAATACTCCTAGAAATAACGAATAAAGCCTCACAACTCTCAAATAAAAAGGAGCTAGGGGCGCCTGGGTGGCTCAGTCGGTTGCGCATCTGACTTCAGCTCAGGTCATGATCTTGCGGTCCCTGAGTTTGAACCCCGCATCGGGCTCTGTGCTGACAGCTGCTTGGATTCTGCGTCTCCCTCTCTCAAAAACAAACATTCGGAGGAGAAAAAGAAAAAAAGGAAAAAAAAAAAAAAAAAAAGGAGATATCTGGTCTCCCTATGCAACAGAGACAACTGTCAGATAAATTCAACATGTTTTCCTTCTTGTCTGGTCCCAACATAGTGTATAGTTACTCAATCTGTCCAATAAATTAGTAAAATTCTACCTGTTTTTAGTCTGAAAGAGGGTCCTTAATGACCAAGGGAAAATAATCTTTTCCAGTTTCTCTTTTTCATCAAGGCATGCAGAGGAAGTCAGGGAATAACGACGTTTTCTCTACTAGGACTAAACACTGACAAATGAGCGTACCTATGTTCCTCCCGTATTCTGCCATCAAAATGTAACATAATTCATTTGACAGGTGAAGTATTAGCAAATTTCAAGAAGACAGCTACCTGGTGCTTGTAATCCTCCTCTTTCTGGTTCTAATACTCAATAATTCATGCTGCTATCCACTTAGTAAAATCGGGCCCCTCTAAATGTGATCTGCAGGCATTTAAAAACTGATAATTACAGAAACAAATTAGTTCAGTGTTTACTATATGCCACGCACTATGCTGTCTTACATGCGCTACTTTATTTAGTCTTCACATCCAACCTGACTACACGTGTGGTGTTGTTATCCCCATACCGCAGATGAAAAACTAAGATTAAGAGATGAACTTTCCCAGGGTCATAGCAAATGGCTGAGCTGGAGTTCAAACACTCTGAATCTCTGATGCCGGTGCCAACGAAATGCCGTCAGTCTTAGGGCTAGCGTGACCAAAGCATGGTCAACAAAAATGTTTTTAATCGAGAGTGAACAGTGCACACACGTGCATGCGCGTGAGCACAAGAGGAGGAGGAGCAGAGGAGGAACCCCAAGCAGGCTCCATGCCATCAGCGCAGATCCCGGCGCGGGCTTCAAACCCATGAACTGTGAGATCGCGTCCTGAGCCAAGAGCAAGAGTAGGATGCTTATTATCTGACTGGGCCACCCAGGTGCCCCAGCAATTAAAATACTAAATAGGCGTAAGTGGGATGCTCAGATGTTCTAATTTCATGAATTCAGGACTGTATATATTTCCATCACCTGGTGATTGGTAAGATGTTTATGCTTTGATGTATTTTGATTACATCCCTGTAAAAAAAAAAAAATGATTTAATACAGCTCAGAGATAACAATAAAGTGAATTTCTGACTGCCAAAGAGGAAGGAGAGCACGCTGAGTCATCCCTTCTAACCAAAATGCTCAAATTCATAACCATTCAACTCAGTTTACCGTGTTTGCAATACTACAGTATTTACAAGAGAAGTACACAAAAGGCTTCACCGGGTGCCTTTACATGCATGAAATCGCACGACACAGACAGACTAAGATATGTTCATCTCAGCTTCACAAATGAGAAAGAGGACAAACTTTTCCAAGCCTTAGAGTGGCTAAGAAACATAGGAGGTGGAAGCAGGATCTCAACCCCCGGACGGACGCCAGAACTCTGAGTCTCCACCACAGGCTGCACTGTCATGATCACACGCTCCACGGCACCAAGGGAACTGGGGGGCCGTGAGGGACTGATGCCAAGAGGAGAGGCTACAGGTTTTCTACTGCTTAAATAAGGGTCCTTCCCCACACTTAAAGGACAATAAAAGAAGATTCGAGGATTCCGCTTCGTCGCAGAAGTTCAGGCTGCGGTGCCTAAGTGCTGTTCTAACCGCTGCTCATAATTCTGAGCACTATTTTAAAAGCAGAAAAAGTAGGCGGGAAAAGACCACACGCATGCAAAATTCTTTTATGTTCTGCTTGTTCGTCTGTCTGCTCAGCCGCAAGACACAGCCCTTAAGCACCCCGGGCAGAAACTTCGGAAGCAGGCATACAGCGCTGCACTGAGCACCATCTGCAACCTAGGGAGAGGAGACCAGTGGCCCGGGAACGGCTGGGAGCAGTGCAGAGAACACAGGAAGCGTAGCAGACCCAGCCTTGGCAGCCGCAAAACCACGGCAACGGACTGGAAACCCCTCAGCCATCCAGCAGCTCAACTCCCTTGTTTTTAAAGAAAGTTGAAAGCATGTGCCCAAGTTCGCGAAAGCTACACTGCTACGGAGTCTAGAATCCAGAATGAGGCACCTCCTCGGTCAGGGGGGGCTCGTTAGAACCGATCACGATGTACAGAGGTCTCGGCCTCTGAGACGACCAACAGACCCACTGACCACAAGCAGCGTCCACGCTTCCGGCCATGGTGTTCGTACCGCCGGCCTTTGTCACCCTTCTCGACCAAGTGCTTCCTGTAGCCGCAAACAGCACGGATAGGTGGACTTCTTCTAGAACTTCAGCAGGACGTTCATTCCTAAAAGAGAATCTCCAAAATGTCACCCTGTGGACTTCGAGTCTGGACCTTCGACGCCAGAAAACGACAACTAAGCCTCCCGGCCAGCACACAGAAATAAGCCGACTGTGCCCATCCTCAAAACTCCACCTCACTCCTACTTCTATCCATGACCCTCCACCGACCAACTTCCGAAAACTACTTTTTTGCGCCCTAGGTTATAAATTCTCCTCTCCTGAAACAAGTTTCAAGGAACCGACAAAATCTTAAATATCAAAGCCTAGTTTTTCAGACACTTCTCACTAACATCTACCACAGCAGAGCCACACTTACTCGGCATATGTGTACGTCCACACGCACACACTCTTCGTCTGTGGCCTTCCGCCTGTTTACGAACTTCTCCCCTACTTTCTCTGCCATCTCTGCTCCTATTCTTTATTTCCGCTTCCACTCTCCGAGAGAGGTACGACAGCATGCAACCAGACGATCCCCAAGCCCGGGCTGTGAAAGACAGAAGCGGTAGCCCGGGCTTTCCACAGAGCTTCCTCCTGCCAGACAAGGAGAGATCGATGCTCTGAGAGAAAATGCCAGTGAGCACGGTAATAGGCGAGCACCACCTTTCTCATCATGAGGTTATGGCACAGAAGCAGGAGACAAGGTAGGGGTGCTGCTTCCCGATCCCGGGATGTATATTTTGAGTACGGAGACAAGTTTAGACAAGCCTGTTATATGCGCCACCCAGCAATGTTACAAGGAATCGTTCCTTTGCTTTAATGAAACATGACAGAAGCAATAACTGACTAGCTTTCCAACCTCAAGAATACAATGAAGACATTTTCAAGAAAAGTTGTTAATAAGCTGAAAAATTTGAAAGAAGCCGGAAATCTGGAGCTATTAAAGTAAAAATATTTATCATTCCAAACATACCCGCTAGGATTGCAGAGCCACCACCAGATGTCACTATGGAAACTGACTTTAAATGTGCATGCAGTGGAACTAGACTGAAAGGGGAAAAAAAAAAAATCACAATGTAATTGTTAAAAAAAGAGTTTGGCCGAGGTGGCTGAAAATACAGCTCACAGCAAAATGTCTCTCTAGAAGATTCGTCATTTTCCACGGACAGTAATTAGGCACTCATGTTGTTGTTCCATAGTCCAATTATTCAATGGGTACAAGGTACAACGCCTGGATGGCTCAGTCGGTTAAGCATGTGACGTCCGCTCAGGTCATGATCTCACAGTTCGTGGGTTTGTGCTGAGCTGTCAGCACAGAGCCTGGAGCCTGCTTTGGATTCCCTCCCTCCCTCTCTCTCTCTCTCTGCCCCTTCCACACTCATGCTCTGTGTCTGTCTCAAAAATAAATTAAAAACATTAAAAAATAATTAAAAAAAAACAAAACAAAAACAAAGGGTACAGGGTACAGTTAAGTACAGTTGCTCAAGCCAATGATCCTAAAGTAGTAAAGGGTTTCCAAGAGTAATTAATTCCTACTATCCACCACTGAGGCTAATGATGACGTTAACTTGAATATGCCCTCAAAGAGGAAAGGCCAGCATTCGCTCCAGCTGACAAGGTGGAACGGGATGCTTTCAACACATTTTCAAGGCAAAAGTAAAATTCTATGTAGTCACTATACTGCCAAAAAATAATTTAACTAACTCAAATTTCCATGGTCACAGAACATCTTTCTCCCTGGAATTTTCCTATTTTCTTTGTTTAACAGGTCTTGGCCCCTTATCCAGCCCCAGTGCCAAAGTTTCAACAAAACCTTGCTATTTCAAATTCTTCAGCAACTCCAACTCAAAAATACTTATAATCTTTCTTTTTTTTTCTTTTTTTTTTTTTTTTTACTTTTCTGGAACCAAACTTAAGGCAGCAATTGTATGAAAAGCCTCTTTAGTCAATCACAAGAAAAACTTAAAACATAAAATAGAGTTTTGGATAATATTTTCCCTACAGACAGTAAGTGACTAACTACCCCTTCCTCCAATTCTGTAGTGTCATCATGTACAGAGTAACTCTTCTGGAGATAAATGTTTTCCCAAATATAAAAACAATACACACTAGAGATGCAATATGTATGTATCTGACATTAATCCACAAAGGTCACTCAAGTGGTTAATTTTTTCCTAATTATGGTAAAATCAGAAGTCTCATAGTTGTCATATTAAATATGCTGCTACGAGACATTCTGCTTTGAAATTACATGTAAAAAGTAGACTATGATTTCCCTATTAAAATGCAAACCCTTTCAGGGCAGGGATGTTTTGCCAGGTGAATAGTGGGTACTTGTTAAGCATGTGTTGAAAAGAATGCCCATCATCAACAAGTTAAGTCTGAGAAACACTCACAGCCAAGAGGAGCCAGGGGAGACAGGACGACTAAATGCAAGGTAGGAAACTGGAGAGGATCCTAGACCAGAAAAAGCACATCAGGAGGGGGAAAAAAAAAGAAAAAAAGAAGAAAAGAAAAAAAAAAAGCTA
This sequence comes from Neofelis nebulosa, assembly GCF_028018385.1. Classification (NCBI taxonomy): domain Eukaryota; kingdom Metazoa; phylum Chordata; class Mammalia; order Carnivora; family Felidae; genus Neofelis; species Neofelis nebulosa. The sequence continues at coordinate 18,171,165 of NC_080784.1, forward strand.
AGGAAATATGAGTGAACCCCAGGCTGTAGTTAATAAGAATGTATCAATATTGGTTCACTAGTTATAACAGATATACTAATGTAAGATGTCAATGGGGAAACTGTAAGTGTAGGAGCTATATGGAAACTGTACTATCTGCTCAATTTTTCTGCAGATCTACTTAAATTTGTTTCCTTCAAGTAATGAAACTTTAATGAAAATGAGATAAATTCAAAAAACAGTAAATTACATATATATACATACACACATACATATGTCAGTATATATATGTAAGTCAAATTAAACAAAAAATTTATAAAGAGAGCAGAGAAGGGAGGCGGGGGGGGAGAGAGAGGGACTCTTAAGCAGGCTCCACTCAGCACAGAGCCCAATGAGGGACTCGATCCCACAATCCTGGGGTCATGACCTGAGCCAAAATCAAGAGTCGGACGCTCAACCGACTGAACCTCCCAGGAGCCCCTCGTTTTTGTTTTTGTTTTTTTTTAAGTAAGCTCTATACCCAATGTGAGGCTTGAACTCATGACCCCAAGATCAGGAGTGGCAAGCTCTACTGACTGAGCCAGCCAGGCGTCCCTGTAAATCAAAATTTTAAATGCCTGAGACCACACAAAGTAAATATCCCATGCTTTTGCTAATAAAAAGAAAGGTCAAAGTAAATAAAATCAACAGCATCCCTCATGGGCCAAGCAAACTGCTCGGCAGTTTCCTAGCACATGGAACAGTTGGATAGATGCCTCTCTGCCCTCTTACAGCTAAAGACCAAGTCAGTCATGTCGTACAATTATCTTTTCAGATTAAAGACATGGCACTATTACCATGACCTGACCTTTCAAAATCAGTGACATGCTGTATCATTTGATGAGAAGCCGTTTGTGGTTGGAATCACAGCAGGCTCACCGAAATGTTAATAATGATGCCGATGATAACATTATAACCGCAAATACATATACACAGCTCATGACGTGCTGGACACTACTTTGAACACTTCCCGTATATTAACTTATTTGATCTTCACAGTAACTCTAAGTGTTAGGTAATATGATCAACCCTATTTCACAGGGGAGGGAACAGTGTGAACAACTTGCCCAAAGTCACAGCTTGCTCATGGTGGAACTAGGATTCAATCCCAAGGAGACTGGCTTCAGATAATCATGCTGTAGCACCTCCCAGTCTCTGGCATTCTCTAATTAGAGGGAAGCATGAAAGCAACTGAACACAGCCTGCAGTTTCCAGAGAAAAAGCCCTGGCTTCAATGGAATATAATGACCAGATGGGAAAAAAAAATGGTTTTGCTGTCTTCACAACATTTGGGGTTCTAGGTGAAGTATCTGATGCTACAAAAATTCTGTTGTTCTGTGCCATTAAGACATTAAGCACATTCCGTAGTTTCAGGAGAGAAAGGAAACTAGTGTAATATAAAACAGTACATATGATACAGCTTTAAAAAAAGGTATGTATATTAATTACACAGAAATGTCAGTGATCTACAAGTTAAGGAAACAAATGAGAAAGAAATCTTTATGAAGTACATAAAGTATGACCTTGGTTCTGTTTAGTTCTGAGTTAAAAATAAGAAACACACAACACACAATTATACGTGCAGGGAAAGATAAAGGTCTACAAATAAACAAGGTAATGGAGAGACAATAAAGAAAATCAACTCAATGAACCGAATTTTTAAATTTCTGTAACAATGACTGTTAAGCTGCATTTAAAATGTGCATGAGGGGCGCCTGGGTGGCGCAGTCGGTTAAGCGTCCGACTTCAGCCAGGTCACGATCTCGCGGTCCGTGAGTTCGAGCCCCGCGTCAGGCTCTGGGCTGATGGCTCGGAGCCTGGAGCCTGTTTCCGATTCTGTGTCTCCCTCTCTCTCTGACCCTCCCCCGTTCATGCTCTGTCTCTCTCTGTCCCAAAAAAAAAAAAAAAAAAAAAAAAAAACGTTGAAAAAAAAATGTGCATGAAAAATGACAAACCGTTAAGTATGAGCAGTCCTGTAGAGGTTGTGCTAGAATAACCTTCATATTTTATTTTCCCTTTATATTTTTTTGATATACTTTCATTTCCAAGTATTTTAACGGTTTCATTTCATCTAAATAGATGGGGTAACAACAGTCTATTCAGTCTGACAGTTTCAACACTTAAAATTCAAAAGTATTTATATGTGAAACTTACAAAGTTTTAGGTAGGTCTAGGAAATTCTAAAATTATATTGCTCAGAGGTAGGTCATAAATTAATGATTAAAAGGAAAGCTTTTTATGCAGTAACTGCCAATCTGTTTTTTCGTTATTTAAACTGCCTATTTACATCATCTTAATTAAAATGGAGATCTAACAACTCTTTCCATTAAACTTGTTGCAGTAACTTTAAAATTAGCTGAGGAGGCTTTCTGACTTGCAAACTTACTAAAACATATTAAGTTCATAATCAGATTTTAAGCATCATGTTTCAAGTCCAAGGATTTCTTCAGCTTTGCAAAGAGTCAGTCCCATGGCAAGTTCTGCTAAACCATGTTTTCATGCTTTGTTGAGAAATGATTCCAACTTCTGACTTCCATGTCAGAGTCATTAGTGTTGTTAATGAGGGCTTTCATGGATAAGCTCTCTTAAAGAGGATCATCCTTGGATATCAAAAGTATCACCTGAAGACATACTCATTGGATAAAACTACATGCACAAGACAGACTTTGGAGGAATTAAAATTCAAAAAATACAGTTCACACACACCAATGGTAATGTTTCTAGCAGTTTGTTCTGTATGTTAGAAGTTGTACAAGTTCAATATTGATTATTTTTTCCACATTCTATTTCTTGGATGCACACTCAGCAAGTGCTTTATATATGCCACATATTTAATCCTCACAGTTAATTCTGGAAGCTCGGCAGTCTTTCCTCATGCTTCGTATGCAGAGGTTTTCGAGCTGAAAAGTCACTGTTCCGGGCATTTACTCACCATAAGGGGAATACATTAATCAACGAATTCATTAGTGAATTGTCTTACCAGTTAGCCATCATTGCACTTACATATAATAACTTGATTAAGCCTCAAAAGTTAATTGCCTTGAGCTACTCAACTAGTTGCAGAGAAGAAAAAATCTAAAACCTGGCCTACTAGCTCTAGAGCCCAAAGTCCTATGCAACAGAGTACCTCCCTCTGCCTTTCTTACTCCTATGGGGTAGCAGGGCTGTGATTCAACAAGGGATGCCTGCCTCTCAAGGCCTGGCTCTTTTCTTGTAAGCCTGTGTAGGTGACCTTCATTAATCTATCTCTATTAATGAAAAGAAAAACTAACACATAACAAAAGTTTACCGGCGTTTGGCCACGGAAGGAGGAATGACAGGATTTAAAAAGTATAAACCCAACCAAATGTGGGCCAAACAGACTCCTACTCAAAGTTCAAAAATCCCATCTAAGTTTAGGATAAAAAAGGAAAAAGGACATAAAATAGGATCCACGCTGCTCTGTATTCAGAAAGTTGGTACACAGTTGACCTTTGAAGTACATGGAAATGCAAGGATCCCCACTCATACGTGGATCTTCTCCAACAAATGCAGTATAGTGCTGTAAATGTATATTCTCTTCCTGATGATTTTCTTAACCTTTTTATTTCTCTAGGGTAATTTACTGTAAGCAAACCACATATAATACATGTAGCACAAAAATGTGTTAAATCGACTATTTATGTCATCAGCAAGGCTTCTGGTCAACAGTAGACTATTAGAAGTTTTAGGGGAGTCAAGTTATATGTGCATTTTCAACCATGAGGGGGCGCGGTCAGCGCTCCCAGTCTGCACATTGTTCAGGGGTCAACCGTATTTTCCTTCTTGCTACATAAAGTTCAGACTAAATTTATATTACATGCAACACAATAGGTGGTACGTAAGGCATCCTGTAACACTGAAGATCACTACGAGGGTATCGTAAGTGAGCTGTGAGCGCAGTTAAAATACGGAGCAGTGGGTGGGAGATCCAGAACTCCAAATGCTAAGCCAGCTGTAAAGTTGTGCGTCAGATAAAAACAGGTATTTTAAGGATCACCCCTCTTTGGAAAAGAAATCTGTGACTTTTTTTATCTAGTCCCAATATTTTTTTTTTTAATTTTTTTTAACATTTTATTTATTTTTGAGACAGGGAGAGACAGAGCATGAACAGGGAGGGTCAGAGAGAGGGAGACACAGAATCCGAAACAGGCTCCAGGCTCTGAGCTGTCAGCACAGAGCCCGACGCGGGGCTCGAATTCACGGACTGCGAGATCATGACCAGAGCCGAAGTCGGCCGCTTAAGCGACTGAGCCACCCATGCTCCCCTAGTCCCAATATTTAAACAACAGGTTTTTAAAGAACTTTATCCTATGATTTCCTCTTCATTAAAAATGATTTTACGTTGCTTATAGTGGCCTGGATCTTGCTAGCAATTAATCTTGAAACTGGCGTTATTGATTTACACGTTCTTTCATTCATTCAACAAATATAGGGTTCCTACTGTTTGCCAAGCATGGTATGAGGTGCTAAGGAAACCAAGAGTAGTAAAACAGAGTCCTGTGAGAAAGACAGTTAAATAAAAGAGGAATTTATTCTATGGAACAGTGGAGAGAGAGGGGGAAGAAAGCACAAGTATTTGAGAAGGGCAACACAGTAATTTAACAACTATTTAATATTTTCTATTTGTTTTATAAATATTTTTCATACAAAGGTCAAATAAATCTTTTCTTAGGTTTATGAGTCCCTGCCTGAATTTTATAATGCAACATGTAATTAAGTTAATTAAAAAATAAATAAATCGTAACAGGAGCTCCTGGGTGGCTCAGTTAAGAGTCCAACTCTTGATTTTGGCTCAGGTCATGATCTCAGGGTTCGCTGAGATCCACTGTCAGCACAGAGCCTGCTTGGGATTCTCTCTCCGCCCTTCCCCTCCTTCCCCCCCCCCCCCCCCCACCGGCCCTGCCTCTCAATAAGTAAACTTTAAAAAAACAGAATGCCCAATCCATTTTGTGAGCAGAGACGGGGAGAGGAGGCGGATATACACTAAAACGGTGGGCTATAGGGGTGAGTGAATTTTTTCTTTGTGTTAATATTTTCCAATTTTCCTACAAGAAATACGTATGCATTGCAAAAAATTATTTTTGTAAACCTACACATATAGAGGATTAATCCAAAGTGTATCCAAGAGAACTTAAGAAATCTCAGAAATGTAAAAGCAACCTTTCAAAGTGAAGACTGCCTTACAGGTTTCCATAAGCCGAGTAACAGCTGCCTGAAACATTTGTATTGCAGAGTATGCTTTAGCATGAAGAAGACAAGGCACTATTCAGTGATTAAAATGTCAGTTGACGTGACTCCGCCTCACGCCCAACTCCTTCCAGCGCTCCCTGGCTAAAGAAGGAAAGGAATGAGATTCCTCCGCTACAGTCAAGTATTACGCTGGCCACTGTATAAACACAGCTCTTTCCAAAAGAGACAGTTGTCTCCAGAGTCCTAGAATGCACAAGGCTCGTAGAAGAGCAAGTTTTCCTTTTTCTAAGGTTTGTTTAGGCTTCCATAAAACAGATCCTAAATACAGAAAACTGCACCTATTTATTTTTCTTAAAACAAAACCTGAGACCCACATGCAGTTCAGCTAAGCCAAAAGGAAGGCATGTTTTACATGAACTGAACACCGGTTGAAGCAAATACCCTGTATAAACCACCCCCCCTTTCCTATTACCCCAAAGTCGCATTTTTCTCCATTTTTGATTTTAAAAAAAAGTTCTCTGTTAAATTGCATTTTAACTACAAAGCAGTTTTTCAGTTTTAAAAATTCAAATTATTTTACAAATGTAAAAGGTATAATTCAGAAGCAGTATTCAGCTACTTGAAATATTCAGTGTGCTGCCAAACCCAAACCTACAAGAACTCAGAAACTTAAGCTACGCCTCAATTTCCTCACATGTAAAATGAGGAAAACGGATATACTGTGATGCTTGAGAAACTAAAGCAAAGTCAAGATTTAGGAAGATTCTAACCAGAAGTGTAACACCTTCATCCCTAACCTCTAGCTAACACAAACCACATTACGATGAGGCAGTGTCTGAAATAGACTATCAGAGTCACTTAAAGAACAAGTGACTAAAATACCCCTAAGCATTCTGAACTGAATATTGTAGAGCAAAAGAAATTTAGACCTCTATGGCAACATTTTCAAATAGACATAAGTTGGGGCGCCTGGGTGGCGCAGTCGGTTAAGCGTCCGACTTCGGCTCAGGTCACGATCTCGCGGTCCGTGAGTTCGAGCCCCGCGTCAGGCTCTGGGCCGATGGCTCGGAGCCTGGAGCCTGTTTCCGATTCTGTGTCTCCCTCTCTCTCTGCCCCTCCCCCGTTCATGCTCTGTCTCTCTCTGTCCCAAAATAAATAAAAAACGTTGGAAAAAAAAAATTCAAATAGACATAAGTTATTTCCAGCGATAGTAAAATCTTCCATGTGCACACAGCACGCACCAATCCTGCTCAAGTGGCCACTGAGATCTGACATAAGCTCTCCCCTGAACCCCAATAAAGTACAGAGGAACTTTTATGAGACATTATAAAGTCCCATTTTCAAACATGGCATGATAGTGGGAAGAATCAAATTAGAAATTTTGGGAGCAAAGACAGCATTATGTCTGTCTCTGCTTCAGATACTATCTGCTTCCCCACTTATTTTCATCAAATTTTGATCAAATTTCAGCAAGCTTTCAGTAGTTGCTACAGATTTAGGAGTTAAAACTAACCAAGTTCAACAGAAGTTGCTCGAATGTACCATGATTATTTAAAAGAATTTATTTAAAGCACAAACCTTATACCTATGTACCAATTAACCCTTAGTCACCACAAGTACAAAACTATGAATATCACATGGAGGTGATGAACATTAGAGGGCCTTCTTATCCAAGATCTGGGAAGAAAAGCTAAGATTCCCACCCAGGTACAAGAATATGAATCACACACCTCCCAAGATGTTTTTGTTTTCCAACCTATCAATAACTTACCTTCTGAACTGCTAAAAACTGTACATGTTTCTAACGCAAGACATTTTAGGGACCTATACACGTAAAGACTGTTTTGAAACAAAAAACATTCTTCTGAGAGAAAAGAACTGGCTTTTAATGATTTCCTCTAAAAGTACTTATAAACAGCAATCTTACCCAAGGGTTTATATGCAAAACCAAAGAGGAAAATTGGTTTGGCAAACCATCAAAACTGACAGGAGTGGTAAGAAAACTAGAGGAGTGGGGGCACCTGTGTGGCTAAGTCGGTTCAGCCTCCGCCTTCGGTTCAGGTCATGATCTCACGGTTCGTGGGTTCGAGCCCCGCACCGGGCTCTGTGCTGACAGCTCAGAGCGTGGGGCCTGCTAAGGATTCTGTGCCTCCCTCTCCCTCTCTGCCCCTTACCCACGTGCGCTCGGTCTGTCTCTCAAAAATAAACATTTAAAAAAAATTAAAAAGAAATTAGAAGAGCATTTTCCTTTACCCACTATCACAGGGGTCCTCAAGGAGCCGAGAGTCAAGTCTGGGCTGGGAAACACACTGGTAATTGGGCTTGTGGGGCAGGAAGACAGCAGCAGGAAAACAGAAGGGGGGGGGGGCAGGCATCTACTGTAAATGTAAATGGCCCCTCCCCCGCTGAAGCAGACTGCCTGCTCCCTCCCCTGGCACTGACTGCCCTGTGCCCCCGCCATTCACCTTCAGTCATGGACCACAGGGCTGCAGGACCCTGTCCCTGTCTGTCTCCCCTACCTCCTCCTGACTTCCGGCTGCCGTACAAGCTGCTTTGTATTTAGGGGGCTGCCCTTCCCAAGGATCAAAAATTGCCCTCAAAAGGCTGGCTCTCCACTCTGGTCATTCAAGTCCCAGCTTACATTTCCTCCTTGGAAGTCCTTCCCTGAGAACTCCATTTTACTTACTTATTTATTTTCTTTTTTTTTTTTTTAAGATTTATTTTTTAGAGAGAGAGCAAGCAGAGAAGGGCAGAGAGAGAGAAGGGGACAGAAGATCTGCACAGACAGCAGGGAACCTGCTTGGGAATCTCTCTCCTCTCTCTGCCCCTCTTTCTCTCTCAAAATGGTTAAGAAATTTTTTTCATCACAAAATACTGCATATAAAATTTAATAAAACTGTGTTTTCCCGTTGTTTTCAAGAGTTATAACACAGTAAGATTACTACTTAATTCCATTGTGCTAACACCTAGGCATTCTGTAATTCTCTTAAGCAAATGATTCAACGAGCAAATTAATAGTTTAGTAAACTATAGATATACGCTTACCTATTTAAGAAAATAAGCTAGAATTAATCATGTTTATTTGTATTTAAGAATGTATTAAACCCATAAGAGATTCTTCATCCCGCATGAACCCTATCTACCCACTCAATGAGGTCATTATGAACTATGGGTATCTGACAATAATAAAATACGTCATCATCTTTAAAAAACAATGAATTTTTGGGGCGCCTGGGTGGCGCAGTCGGTTGAGCGTCCGACTTCAGCCAGGTCACGATCTCGCGGTCCGTGAGTTCGAGCCCCGCGTCAGGCTCTGGGCCGATGGCTCGGAGCCTGGAGCCTGTTTCCGATTCTGTGTCTCCCTCTCTCTCTGCCCCTCCCCCGTTCATGCTCTGTCTCTCTCTGTCCCAAAAATAAATAAAAAACGTTGAAAAAAAAAATTAAAAAAAAAAAACAATGAATTTTTTAAAGATATTTTTAATTACACTTTTTTTTTTTTTTAAGGGTGTGATTTGGACTAAACCTCCTCTCCAACTGTATTATACCCCACCCCAGACAGAGGTCCCACAGCACAGGACATATTAGTGCTTTGTGCTCCCACTGAAATGAGACTGTAGAAAGGCCAGGCCCGGCTGTGAGAGGGAGAAAGTGCTTTTGCAAATTTCCTGTTGGCTCTCACACAAGACTCACCAGCTACTGTTAACTGTGCTTCCTCCTGAGAAGAATGTGCCTGCCTTCCATACCTGAACATTCCAATACACAGAAAATAGAACTGACCCTTGGCCTATTTTCAACAGGATGGAAGGAAACTTCTTTAGGAAACTTTAAATAATTACCATGTATTTTCCAAAGCAATCAATATTCTTTTCACAAGTCAATGGCCACATGTTAATCATTAACTTTAGGGTTAACAGGGGAGGAGAAAAAAAAAAAAAAATCACACGTCCCATTACCCCACCAGTGTTAATGGCATCATAGTGAAACACTTTCAGGTAAATAATTCAAATAGGGTAACAAAACAAAAATATAACACATCTAAACTAAAAGGGTAGTATAACATATTAAACATGAAGCGTAGTTTTCATTTAGCATTCTGTGTTCAGTTTGAACTGAAAACGTCCATCTCTTATTATTTTTGGCAACTTCTTTTATGTCCAAAATCAAGTCATGAATTTCAGGAATTCAGCAAGCAAGCCCCATCTGTGCACGAAACACTGTATCTAAAAGGAAGAAAGTCAAACGGTGTCCTAATCCCTTGGGCAAAAAGTATAAAGTAGATCGCCACAGTCTCAAAACCAAAATGCCACAGACTAGCCAAGAAGCACATTCCCATCTTATCTGGCCTGACTGTGGTTCACCTCACCTTTCTTTCATTACAGGAAGGGCACTCCAAGGGCATTACCCTTAGATCAAACAAAGCATTCCAAGAAGGCAAAGGCATTCACATGAAGCTCTTTTCGCAGGGACAGCAAGAACAAGCCTTACATTTCATGAATGAGTAAGCTGTAATGAAGCATTTCTGCGTCCCTTAAATAAAATTTCAAATTGCTGATAGTGTGTGGACTGCAATCAGAGAGCATTAAAAGACCACTACAAGGAGAAAGTTAATAGGAAAGCCAAACTTCTCTATTTTTCAGTAAGAACATAAAATACATGAAGGCCTAAAATTTTACTTCAAATGAAAAATCTTCATTGAGATTTTCTTAAAATGACAGATTTACAACCTGCAAACACAGGCCTAGATTGCTATAGTGTTTCTAGTTACTCCTTAGCTAAGGATTATGCATTCAACATTTTGTTTCACTCTAGTTAACTTGTCCTTTGAGTACATCTCAGATGGTATTTCAAGCATTTAGCCAGTAATTTTCAACGTCAATAATGCTTTCTATATATGGGATTCTGTAATTAAAGCAGATCTCTGATTTCCATAAAGCCAACCTACATTTGGTTACTTTAAAAAAAAACAGTGAAGACTTTTTGTTCACTTCTACAAGAGCTTACTTTATTCCCTTCAACTTAGGCAAGAAGCAGGACACTCTACTAAAAGAGAACACAAGGGCAGACCCTGAAGTCTCAGATCTGTTTGGCAGGTAGGCAGACAGGTAGGCTGAACCACAAACACCTCCAAATTCATCTTATGTTATCTATAGACAGCAGTCCATTTCTAAGCACCCAGGTTGGGGAATCTGCTGTAAGGAAATCCACTTCCCTTAGTTAAACAGTCTAATTGTAATGTTACCCAAAAAACCTAAAATTAATCAAATCCTACTCTAAATTCTTTGACTCTCTGACTCACTTTTAACAATCCCTAAAGCTTGAATTCAAATATGTACAGGAAGTAAGCATTGGGAAATAAAGCCCTGAAGAGCTGTAATCAACCAACTGTTCCATTAAAACAGACAACCACTGTCTGGTTTAGAAAAATAATGGATTTCTTACTTCCAGATGATTAAAGATGCATCCATTCAGTACGGCCGCCTTTAGAATGAGTCCCCCAAGGCAAGTAAGGCAGAAAGTTTGTGTACCATAATTATTTGTGAATTTTCTTCTCCACCCAAAGTCTGAAGAAACCAAGTAGAGATTTGTTTTCCTGTATAACTTCCTCCCATCTTCATCATTTACTAGTAAATTTGACTTTAAAAGAGTTTTTGTGAGTTACTGCAACCACAAGTATGTACTGTGAAGCAAACAAACAAAAAAAAAGGAGTGGACTTCTGAATATTCTTTTTTCCAAGGGCTCAATAAAATCACTTCAGTATATCTAAAATCAATGTATTAACCTCATAATATCTGGGCCTGTATCACAATTCTAATATTTAATTCTTAGATCCACTGTCTAAATCAACTAAAACTTTATCCCTGTGTTGTTACTGCTGCTTTAAATTGTTCTTTGCCCAATTATGTTTTGAACAGAAACCTGTGTGCTTTAATCTGCTTCATACCCTTTTGTCGGTACTGGAGTCACCAGCTGTCAAGAATTGCATGTTGCCTGATAAAAGATCTTGGATAATTTTTCTGAGATCATCCCATGAATAAGGTAACTTGTCTTAATTCAATCACTATGCTGCTGAGTATGTATAGCTATGGACTCAGGTTAGTCAATCTACAAGGACCACTTAGGAATACAGAAGAGAGCCTGTATTCTTGGTTGTAACAGTAAGATCACTTTTTTTTTTTTTTTTTAAATGACTGAAGTGTAGTTGACATGCAATGTTATATATCAGTGCTCAACCACAGTTACTGCTGTCACTGTCACCATCCAGGGTTATTACGGTATTAGTCACTCTAGTCCCTATGCTGTGCTTTTCATCTCCATGACTTACTTTATAAATAAACACATGTGTATCTCTTATTCCCATTTTTAATCACATTTATTATTTGGAAATCCAGACAATTAAAAATTCATACTAATCAGAGGCTTTTATAAAGAGTAGCTAAGCAAGTGAAATAAAATGGTCCCCAGGACCCTTATCTGGCACTCAGGAAACACCCATTTAAAAAACAAAACAAAACAAAATTAAAGAAATAAGCCTCAAGAGGTCACTTGGGACAAAGATCCAAAAAAGCTAAGTGAATCAGAATAGCATCTCAAAAAGTTGATGTATAAAAAAAATAAGAGTTTTCAAACATAAAACCAGACACAAAATGAACAATCACCATTTCAATTATGATAGTTCCCTGAATGAAGTAAGTTTTTCCACCAATAATATACTGGCACCTTTTCATTTTCTGTTCTTAAATCCAAATGGTTAGTGGTAGCAAGAATGCAGAGAGGAACACTCTCAAAACTGCTAATGAGACTTTTCTTTCTGGATGAATATGTGGCAATTTGTTTTGTATCAGAGAAACATTTTTAAATTTTTATTTTCTTTAACCCAGTAATTCTACTTCTTGAAACTTATGCGAGGGCAAAACAAATACATCAACAAGGAAATGATTTAAAACTGGGTGTTATCATATGTATTAGAGTTTATTTCTCTGATGGTATTCTATGTAATCAAGAATCACATTCTGTTAGAATACTTAAGAATCATAAAAAGCTGGGGCGCCTAGATGGCTGTCAGTTAAGCATCCGACTTCAGCTCAGGTCATGATCTCACGGTCCGTGAGTTCAAGCCCCGCATCGGGCTCTGTGCTGACAGCTCGGAGCCTCGAGCCTGCTTCGAATTCTGTGTCTCCCTCTCTCTCTGCCCCTCCCCTGTTCATGCTCTGTCTCTGTCTCAAAAATAAACATTAAAAAAAATTAAAATAAAATCATAAAAAGCTGTGAATGTTAAAATGCCATCAATAATATATATGCACTATATAATTTTTTTAATCCAGTACCTGTAGAGGGTGAATGGGTGTGCATGTGTACATAAACAAGTTGGCAAAACTTCAATGGCACTCTAGGCAGTAGAATTTTAATAAGTTTTTTCTTCTTTATAATAGTCTACATTTTCCCAGTCTTCTACAAGGTGATATATTATTTCATTGGAAAATAAAGCTCATTTTCAAATGTGGGTTAGGTCTCTGCCCATTTTTCCCAAATGCTCTAAGAGATCTCTTCAAAGAAAAAAAAAAAAAAATCAACATTATATAATCATTTTCAAACTCCCCTTCCATGACCTTTAAGGGGACTTCTAAAGCTAACAGACTCCCCAGCAGGAAATAAACCTGTTGCTAAAAGGATGCACCCACAGAGTTATGGCAAGATGCACTGTCAGTGGCTTTGGCAACAATTTCCTTTTATTATGCCTTCGCTTCCAAGCGCTTTTCAACTGGGGGAGAATCCTGAAGAAGTTAATAGGTCCTTAATACATGCTCTGCTGCCTGAATGGATTCCTGTTCACAAGGTAATAGTTGAGACCCCCACGTGGCCCTTTCACAGGGACTTTAGCAAATCCCCTGCAGTGAGATGGCCCCAGGGCAGCTCTGTTTTCTGCAGCCCAGGCTGTGACCTAATCAGTGAGGTCCCCAGCAAGACAATCCCTACATTCAACAGTCCTGAAGAAATGAAGCGGGAGTGGGGGAAGAGTTCAAGCTTTACTGAGGAAAGCTATTTACCTGTCACAGTGATGGTTCACCCAACAGGGCTTTTAAAAAAAAAAAAAAAAAAAAAAAGGCAAAACAAAACAAAAAACCCTCCAGCTGCTTCAGCAGATTCCTGGCCAGCAGCCAGCACAAAATAAACATATTTACTTAAGCTTCATTCACAACTTTTGATGTGAAACTGTTGAAGCCCAAATGGAAACAGGTAGATCGCTGATACACAAAAATAGCAGTGGCAGTATAGCAGAATAGGTTTTAACGGTCTGTGTCCATTTCAATGGCACGAAAAGCGTCATGACGAGAATAAATAGGGCCCAAAAAGTCATCTCAGTGTGCACACCCCAAAATCGACACAGAAAATTCCAAAATCTAAAAATGTGCCTTTTTAACTGCGGAAAGAATAAACAGAACAGCGAAACAACACAAGAGTGAGTCTGCACAAGGGAGACTTTTCATTAACTGTCCATAATCCCAAAGAGAAGGATGGAAAACAAGGGTTTTGAATTACACAGGTTAACAGTTTTGTTAACCCACAGGAACTTGTTTGTTAATTGCTAAAGGATGCTTTCACTTGGAAATGATAGACCTCATCTAATCAAATCTTTTGCAAAATAAATGTAAATTTGTCTTAAGACAGCATACTTTCACAGAAAGATTTACATCTCATAGGTCAAATGAAATCAGAATTTCTACCAACCTGCAAAAAAGCAATTTGAATGGGGCAAATTAAATAACAGATGTTTATTCTGAAGAAGAAAAAAGACACATGATTCGGAATTTGATAAAAGCTGTCACTGGACAACTTTTAATTGAAAACAAGGTTCTAATTTGAAATTAACTGGTAGGTTGTTTTCCCACATCCATTAACAGAAAGAGAGAATCCGAGTCAAATGACTGCAAAATGAGTTTCCATCTAGCTTTGACACTAGTTTAACATCACAAGAACTGCTTCACTGTAATATTTTAAAAGCCATGCCAGGATCTAGGCCATCAGCATCTCCGACAAAGAAATTTTCTGCAACACCAGCATAATGGGTTTTTAACGTTCTCACTGAATGCCATTAGAAGACTGGGTATCCTATCCGACTCCCACACAGCACTGAACTCAACATGCAGAGCGACTTAACCCTTCCTGCTTCCCCTTCCAGCCAGGGCACACCAGCCAGTCATGGAGGGACAGGCCACAGGGCCACCACCTCACCCGAGTGGCTGAGCTTTGCTGTGAACCAACAAATATTAAATCTCTGCTTTAATAACCGGCACTGGGATGGGGCCAGTCCAAACTGAAATGTACTCCTAAGTACAAAATACACACTGATTTAAAGACCTCATGCGAATGCAAGAACGTAAAAGATCTCATTAATATTCTTCTATGTTGATTTCATGCGGATGTGACACTTTTCAATCTGTTGGATTAAATAAAATTTATTACAATTAGTTTCACCTGTTCTTTTTTAGTGGCGACTAGAACATTTAAAATTACGTACGTGGACAATATTACTGAGCAATGCTGCCTTAACTTGTTAGTACTAACTCCTTTGGTGATTTGAAAAATTAAGCGGCAAAGTAAACACTGGCAGAATTCACACAGTTGTGCCAATCTGTGAAAATCAGCTCACATCTTTCACATGAGTACCGGTGTACGTAAACAACAGAATCTAAACAATGGAACATTTCCACTAAACGGTTTTATGGTATATTCTGGGACATGAATTATTTTGCTGTGTTTGTTTTCATTTACACAGGTTGTACTGATTAGGGATCTATAATGCAGGATCATCTCTAATCCCAAAACAGAGAATTTAAGACTGTTACACTCTTAGATACAATGGTCTTTTGCAGACCATATTCAAGATGCACTATTAAAATACCAAATTTTAGATCATCACCTCTAGATGAGGTTTCTCATGAAACCTACACTTCTGTTATAGAATCTTAATTTCATCCCATGAAAGAATTTTGACCGTTTTGGGGGCACCTGGGTGGCTCAGTCGGTTAAGCATATGACTCTTGATTTCAACTCAGGTTAAGATCTCACAGTTTGTGGGATCAAGCCCCATGTCAGGCTCTGCACTCTCAGCACTGAGCCTACTTGGGATTCTCTCTCCCCCTCCCCACCCGTCCCCTGCTCAATCTCTTCAAAATAAACAATCATTAAAAAGAAAAAGAAGAAACCTGACTGTTTAGTATTTAATGATCACTGAACTCTCCTAAGGAGTGAACAATGGGCAAACACACTTTACTGAGATCACTTATTTTTTTCATCTCTGTCCATTATTTTACTTGCTTGTTTTTCTAATGTCTTTGAGATAAAGAATACTAACCAAGGTTTCATTCTATCTTCTCTAAAAGAACCCTGTTAAAGATAGGTCAAGGATTCCACATACAGGTCAAGGTGTTTAGAGACACTTAACTCCCCAAAATTTCCAGACAGAAACATCAGAATATTTAGTAAGTCAGTACATCAGGAGTTTCTGTTTCAAACCGTGCGATTTCTCATCATGGAGCATTTTCCTATTTATTCTTTTGCAAATACGTCCCATAACAGATCTAACACAAGCCAAACTTAGCATAATAGTAAGCAGCACTAAGTACATCTTCAATTTATTTGTAACAAGCTGCCATTTAAGCTGAAACTAAGCACAGGGATGTGTGGGAAGCCAAAAGACACCAAAGCAACCCTCTGACGTTCTCACTCTGTTCTGGCTTCGATTTTCATGCCCCCCCACATCTTCCACCTACTTCTCCAATTCCTCCAAGTCTTTCATCCCTCAAGGGAAAGCACTAAATGAATGAAATAACTTGTGACAAAATAATTCGTAAGAAAGGTGGTGCTAACAAGCAAAAATAGTATCTGCAAGTGAAAGGCTCTCGTGGAGAACTCCTTGCTGCCTTTTACCACTCGACAGTCTCTTCCTTTGGCATTTTAAAATGCCATGCAAAAACGGGGATTCCCAAATCCCCTTGGGGGCAAGCAACTTAAGAAACCTTTGTGACAAAAACCCGAAGAGTGAAGGAACGGAAGACTAGTGCTTTAGTGTCTTTACACTTCTGGCAATACGCCGGGCATCTCTTAAAGTTCTAGCTTAAATGGAAAGATTGTAAAAATACTTTGAAGTATTTTACTACCACTAAATATTTTCACAGTATTAAAACCCTGAAGTACACAGCTGACTGTGGCAGAAATTTAAGATAGCATAGATATTTGCACAATTTTCAAAAGCCTTTAAATTCTTGTGCACATTTAACACCCAAAAGGAATGTCCTCATCAAAGGGGAAGAAAATCAGATAAAGTGCCTCGGCGGTAGACTGAAAAACGAACCCAGTATTTTGCAGCTGCACCCAACAAGAGGTGCAGACTATTTTCCGAACTGTTGCATCACCTTGCTCAGCCAATAGAATGGGAGAAGTGAGAAGGTAGGAGTCTGAGCCTAGGCCAGGAGATCCAGCTACTTCTCTCCTTGAGCTCTAGGGACCCTGACGTCCAGGCTAGGCTGTTGACGGAGGACAGACACAGGGCTTAGAGGCCCCCGCCAACATCCAGCCAACTCCCACGAGTCCCGCCACCCAGCTGACCAGCAACTGACCCAACAGGAGCAAGCCCAGCTGAAACTGGCGAAGGACACACACCCAGGGGAGGTACGGCCCAAATTGCCAACCGACTGAACAGTGACCTAAATAAACGGTGGCCGTTGAAAGCCACCAAATTTTAGGGCGATTTGTTTCCCAACGAAAGGCAAAGTAACGCGAGTCTCTATAATTCTTTTCACAAAAGTAGTATCAGGCCACATAGTAGTATCATAGTTTATCATAGTAGTATCATAGTTTATCATAGTAGTATCAGGCCACATATAATAAAAGCTCCAATTCAGCTTTGCACGTGTCTGCACCTACTCCATCACGTCTTCTATCTCCCTCACCAAATCTAACTGAACTTGGCCATTGTCTCCTCATTCCTGTGACTCTCACCCGTTACCAGGTGCCAAATGTGCCCCCTCTGAACACATCTCCACCCGAATACGCAGAGAAAACTTCCACAAAGGTTTTCCGACCTTCCTTTCATCATCCTAAGGAGTTATTTATAAATGAGAAAAACAAAATTAACTGACCATGGACGAAAAGTTTATAGGATTAGACGCCCAGGGGACAAAAGGAGACAAAGAACAAGCAAGAGTTTTTAGAAATTTGTTATTTAGATGCAGCCACTTGAGTGTGAAAAATATTTTTAGTTTCTGCATAATGTGTTCTCCTTAAAATAGCCTCATCATTGGATTTCCCTTAATTCAACTAGGCTTTAAAAGAAGGGTTTGCTTGTAAGAGCACCCCATCAACAGAAACAACCGAAGATTTACAATACAAATAGCTTTTTTAAAGGTTACAACTACAGGGGCGCAATTTAATCCAGGAAACGGACAGTTTCAAAGACTCTGGATTTCTAGAACTACTTACACGAAGCTTTAGGAGACTCACTGATAGTGAGTGATACTAACAAAAATAGAGCCTACTAATCTGACAGCCTTTTCAAAAGTTCAGAATTTTGCCACATAATGTACGATGTAAATGGATATTCGTCTTTTACATTTAGAACAGAAGCATTTTTCAGTTCAGAAGATAACAGGCAATAGCACCACTATGCAGCCCAAGAAAATGGCAATGCCCCGCCTGGTATTCTGTGCCCGGAAAGCCACTGAGCCGAAGATTTCCAGTTCTAGGCTGTGGTGCTCCATCTGACATATTTAGTTGCTTCTGCAGAGAACACACCATCAACAAAAGGAAAGTGCGCTGCTAATGAAGCTTTTGTTATGGCTGTTGGTCTAATTTCCTCATTTTTTAGCTGCTTCAGAGGTGTGGAAAACGAGGGCAGTTTTAAGTGCATTAAAAGGACAGGCAGGCCTGGGGCGCCTGGGTGGCTCAGTCGGTTGAGCGTCCGACTTCGGCTCAGGTCACGATCTCGCGGTCCGTGAGTTCGAGCCCCGCATCGGGCTCTGGGCTGATGGCTCAGAGCCTGGAGCCTGCTTCCGATTCTGTGTCTTCCTCTCTCTCTGACCCTCCCCCGTTCATGCTCTGTCTCTGTCTCAAAAGTAAAATAAACGTTAAAAAAAAAAATTAAAAAAAAAAAAAAAAAAAAAAAAAAAAAAAAAAAAAAGGACAGGCAGGCCTGAGGCACACACAGCACTTCAGCTGGATCCAGAGACGAAATTCTAATTGGGACCAGAGAACAAAATTTAAAAGGTCTTGCCCAGTCATAGTTACTTAGATATGGGTTTGCTTTTAAATTTTTTTTTTCAACGTTTTTTATTTATTTTTGGGACAGAGAGAGACAGAGCATGAACGGGGGAGGGGCAGAGAGAGAGGGAGACACAGAATCGGAAACAGGCTCCAGGCTCCGAGCCATCAGCCCAGAGCCTGACGCGGGGCTCGAACTCACGGACCGCGAGATCGTGACCTGGCTGAAGTCGGACGCTTCACCGACTGCGCCACCCACCCAGGCGCCCCTGGGTTTGCTTTTAATATTCTGTCAAAGTCTAATTCAATTTCAAACTACTCGTCCATCAAGTATTTGCTGGCTGTCTACCATGTGCCAGGTGCAGTTCTAGACGCCAGCAATCCAGGGCCAGAGTCCCCACCTATGCTCACAAGGCTGGCGCTGTGAAAGAAAAATGACTAAAGCAGATTTTTTTTTAATATGTTAAAATCATATTAGCTTTGAAACGGACAGTCTCAAAGACTCTGTGAATCTCTAGAATTACTTATATGAAGCTCTAGGAAATTCATTGAGAGCGATACAGGTCCTACGAATCTGACAGCCTTTTCAGAAGTTCAAAATTTTGCCACGTAATGTATGATGTGTATGGATGTACGTTAAAAAAAAAATCATGAACCTCAAATTATAAAACTTGGTGTTCTTTAGACGTGATGATCCTCAGTTTGACTTCTTTCTCAAAATCAACAGCGCTGAGCTAATTAAAGCCAAACACAGGTATTATTCACGTTCATGCTTTCCTAATCAGCTTTCAACTTCTACATGAGGTTAACACGCTTGTAAGCAAAAATATTTCCCTAAAAAAAAGTTTGTTTAGATCTAGCCTTTAAAAGCAACTCATTTCCATTCGGAGGCTTCAACCAACAAACTAACTTGGTATTTACATAGCAAATTCATCTTTTTTTCATTAAAAATGTAAACACCTTCAGCTGAGCAACAGATCAAAAGGACACCATTATGTGACAAACATTTACTGCGTTTATCAAAAGATGAACATCACTGAGTAAGTATCTACTAAATACCAGCCGTGTGCCAAGCACTGTCATGAGAGAAATAAGAATGTCTGAGACTGCCTGATGTCAAGCAGCTTTAGGAGTGAAGGGGCCAACAGAAATAGTAAGAACTAAAAGCAAACAGATTTTAGAGAATCTTTTAACTAAGAATTTATGGTGGGACTGCTTTAACGTATTTTAAAGTTAATCTAACTTTAAAGTCATTTTCCAAAGAGCAGTTCTTGCTTTCAACAGAAAGTCTTCAACTCATGATAAAGAAAACACTGCTTCATGAAAGACTCCAAAATCACTGTTTACAAAATCTCATCTCCAGAGGTTTAAAAAAAAAAAAAAAACTGACTAGAAGTGATACGAATATCAACGCCCGTAAATCAGAGATCAGGACATTTTGCCACATATACATGGATTCCGCCTGTCACTGTAAGGTTGTTTAATGCTCCCTTTACAAGGGCAGGAGAAGAGCAACACTTTTATTATGAGAGGAGCAACCTTTAACAGTTAAGAAGCATTTTTCAATTTTTTTCTCTCGTACGGAATAAGGGACTATTAACAAAACTAAAAATGGTTTATTAAGTCTCAAATGCTCTGATCTTTAAGTCCATTTATATAAAAATCCAGCCTGTTAGGGAAGTTAACTTTATGATTAGAAGCCTGAGTTTCCTGACAGATTATTTACCTTAATAAATAAAGGCATACTCGCTGAGCAAAGAGGGTTTCCATGGTAAACGGGCGCCAGGGAAGATCAGATCCTGGCCTAGAGGGCTGCTAACTTAAAAATAGATACAGTGTGTATTATGTGTCGTAATTATTTTATCACAATCGTCCTGTACGCTCACACGGGGAGACAGGGCTCTGCTGATACAGGTGTGTGAAGAAGTGCACACGACTGGATCACCGGGAAACCATCTTGAATGACAGACTGTCTTGAACCGTTTTAAGCACACATGCAAGTCCTGTATGTAGCACAGCAGTTACTATTTGTGCACCGTAAAGGCTGATCTACCTCATTTATAAAACAGAAAGGAAACCTACTGTGTCAATAACAAACACGCATTAGACTAAGCGCCATGAAGTGTATACAAAAATAGGCTCAGGCTGCTGAGCATTTTTGAAATGCTGGTCACTACCACCGTCCCCGTGATCCTCCTTCAGAACTGGTGAGGGCCTGGAAGCCCCAGAAAACTCTAGAACAGAGGGACGTAAAACCAGCGGTCCAAGGCCAAGGAGGTTCAGCTCTTCGTAAGCCTCCTGGTATTAGAAGCAAATCACTGTCTCTGAAGACAGAATATACAGTTTTCAACAGATTCTCAAAAGTTTCTGTGACGCCAAAAATATTACGAACCATTGTTTTGGAAGTCTAGAAACAGGGAGAAGAAAAGCTTTCACTCAACCTTATGACTATCATTATTATTATGCTACAGTCAGCTTGTTTGTTGAGCAAACAAGGGCTACGTAGGGCCACGTCAGCCACTGTGCTCAGGAGAGGCCTTGAGGCCCGAGATAAACAATACCCTGAGTCGTAACACAGGAACATACAGACAGTGCCACTGGAACAAAGAAATGGAGACTACGGGTTTCGAGAGAGGCAACAATGGCTTATTAGGGCCAACCGGACCAAAACTTAACGAGTGCCCCTTCTATGAATCTGGTGGTTAAAGATTTAGCATCTACCCACACAAGAAGCTGCCAATTCAGAGGAAAAGGACAGATAATAACATTCCCACTAGAGTGATACTTACAATAGTGTAAAATAGAAAAAAAAGAAGAAAAATGGGTTCCACAGGAGGGAGAAGGCTTGTCATGGAGGATTTATTACGCAGACGGTTAAGAAGTCAAGGCGTCGCCCAAAGGCAGGGAGCTAGGAAACCAGGGGGCAGAGAAGGCGGGGAGGGCCGGGCTCCAGGTGCCTCAAGCACTGGGGTTGAATGGGAGCTGGGAGCGGAGAAGCAGAGCAAAGCAGGAGAGGGAGGAAGTCTCTGAGGGCGCAAGAGCCTACGAGGCCAAAAAAGCTTGGGCTTTATGTAAGGGAGACCCTAACTGGTCTTAAGAAAGATCCGATGAGAGATCCAACACCTCTGCTTCGAGAATCAGCTGTGTGACCATTAATCCCTCAAAGCGCCACACTTCAAACACTTCTATTACAGCACTTAATTAAAAAAAAAAAAAGAAAGAAAGAAACAAACAAACAAACAAACAAACAAACAGAGAAGGTTTCAAAATTCAACAGCATGAGGTCAGTGTGTACCATAATCCCCACCCCTGTCGTATCTTTAGAATTTAATACAGGCACTACGCGGACACAGCATATTATCGTCTAATTTTACTCACAAATTATCGTGACGATCTAGGGAGACAACTTACAAAAAGAGCTCAAAATAGGGCTGGTTCACACTGAGCTTTCAATAAATGTGACCTATAATTATAAACGGACGATGATAAAGAAGAAAAGGCTCCCCAGTGATAAAAAGATAATATTGGTTGGGGGCGGCTGGGTGGCTCTGTTGGTTAAGCATCTGACCCTTGATTTTGGCTCAGGCCACCTTCTCATGGTTCGTGCTGCCAGCGCGGAGCCTGCTTGGGACTCTCTCTCTCCCTCTCTCTCTACTCCTGCCCTGTTCACGCTCTCTCTCAAAATAAAGGAGAAAACTGGTTAAATTACCACAAACTAGAAAGAAATCTTAAGAAACCAGGTAAGCTGCTGGGTAACTTATATCACAAAAGAAAAAAATTAAGCTGAAATTAAAAAGACTACCTCTCGGACCTTCCTCAGCATAGTAATTCTCAAGAAAGAAAAACCACCAACAATTCTGAAGAATCCCTTCCGACAACAGGTCGGCTCACTCGGCCGTGGAGGCCCAGGGACGCAACGGGTGTGACAGGCCGTCAGACACCCTGAGGAGACCCGGTGCGGTTCACAGGAAGGCAGTTGCGCTGGGAAGAGCGGCCCGTGAAGTACGAGCGTGAGTAGCATCCTGGCCCTCCTCTCACGGCTGTTACACTGGGTCACAGCCGACTCAAGCGGTACAGGCAGGTGCCCGACGAGCCATCTTTCCAGGTCCGTCTATTCCTAGTAACGAAGACCCGAAAAGGCCGTGCTTCCTGGCATTACGTCTTGGGCAGCATGCACCGTTCTAACAACGTGGCTTGATTTCTTAAAACCTAAGGGCCATAAAGGTGACTGCAAAGTAACGGTGCACAACGCAGATAATAAAATCTTAACAAAGCCAGCCTTCTGAATTAAAATAATCCACAAAGTTGGGGCGCCCGGGTGGCTCAGTCAGTTAAGCGTCTGACTCTTGATTTCAGTTCAGGTGACCATCTCATGATTTGGGAGAGTGAGCCCCTTGTCGGGCTCCACACGGGGCCTGGAGCCTGGTTGGGATTCTCTGTCTCCTTCTCCCCTGTGTCCCTCCCCTGCTCGTTTGTTTGTTCTCTCTCTCGTTCTCTCTCGTTCTCTCTCTCTCTCTCTCTCTCTCTCTCTCTCTCTCTCTCTCTCCCCCCCCCCCGCCCCTCTCCTGTGCCCGCATCCATGCTTGCTCTATCAAAATAAATCAAAGCTTAAAAAAAATAAAAGAAAATAATCCACAAAGTCAAAACAGGAACTAAATGGTTAAAAAAAAAAAAATACAACAATGGAAACACACCTAAAGTTTTAAAATCTATTCAATTTTCCTAATTGGGCAAGGCAGGCCATATGGAAAAACAACCAGGCCAGATATTAACTGAGCCTTAAATCTCTATACACAGAGGCCACTCCATCAGGTTATCAACACTCAACTCTTAAACAACTCTTAGAACATAAAAATGGTGCCTTGTCAAGAGGGCTGAGTAGGAGAACAAGTTCGCTGGCTTTCCTGCCACAAACCAGATGGCCGGTGAGGACAGACACTGAAGCCAAGATCTCAAGGAGGCCAAGGCCAGACAACAGGGATTCAGCGGGGGGCCGTGTGGACTGCAGCTTAAGCGATTCAGGGGGTTAAAGTGGTTTTAAAGGCTAGACAGGACCCTAACAGCCATCTAAGACACTGTTTTGATGAGAAAGTGTTCCAGTTAACATGCTGTACGGTTTGGTCCAGCAGCACCTTTATTTACGAGAACGCTGTACCTTCACAACTGCAAGCACAGATGAGACACCCGTCCATCTCCACTAGACGACAAAACTCACTACTGGTCTCGGCATAATTCCCCCACTGCTCAGCACTTCATCGAAATAATCTTAAATTGCTTAAATGCCACCCCTATGTAATGCTAAAATCCTGTTCTCTTCAATGTGCTAAAGACTAATATGCCATCTGGAGAAGAAATGATGGAAGAAGACTGCTCGATTCAATACATCTTCTTCAAGACCAAGCCTCCAATCTGGGATTCAAGCCTCCAGCCTGGCTCAGCCCAACCCAGTTCAGTCCAGAATCCCATTCAAGCAGTAGTTTTCAAATGGGTTCTATTAGAGCACCTCCAGATCGCTCTACAAAGAGTGAGAGGCAGTAAGATGTGGTGTTGGGGTACGCAGGCCCCCACCCTTGTTGTCGCCCTTAGTACCCAAGTGGTCTTAGACAAGTTACTTAGCTCCTCTGTGAACATTCCCTCGTCAATAACACGGGATAAAAGTATCTATTTGGTAGTTGTAGCAAGAAAATTAATATATAAATTAATATAAGAAAAAATATAAATGAGAAAATTAATATAAAAATTAAATTAGAACAGCACCCGGTGGTAACAGTAAGTGTCTGTGGTTTATTATACTGATGCCCTTTATTATCATCATCATAATCACGGAAAGCACAGAGCTAAAGAGACCATATTTTAGGTTGTTTCTACTCTATCCCGTCCAGGTTCTGGCCCTTACCCACCTTTGAGGATTCTATGAAGGCACGGCAGAACTTCACCACATTCTGCCTCACAACATGATACCACCCTGGATCCCAGCCCAGCTCCTCCCCCAACCACTATTTGGTCAACTTGTTAAATACCATACTAGTAACTAAAGAAAAGCGGATCCTGTTTTCTCTTAAAACAAAAAGAGTTTCCTTAGGATTTCTAATTAGATTCTGTTTTCACCTTAACATCCTCCAGTTTCAGAGGAGGATCCCGTCCCCAGGCGAAATTACCATGCCCTCCCTGCCTTGACTCAGATTCACATACACACAAAAGGGCAGATTATCATAACCTCATTTCTGCCAAGGCCTGATTTTCAATCTCACTGTGGCTCAGAAATCAGTTTTTCTCTTCAACTTTCCTGGGAAGAGAACAAAATGTAAGAACAGGACAGTGGCTGCGGCCACATAAGGCAAGAGATGCCAACACAAAAGGCCACTTCACCAGCTGATCTGTGAACTCCTTGATGGGGCCTCCCCCAGTGTCTGTTCAAGTTCCTACTGCCAGGAGTTCCAGATCCAGCTCCAGCAGAGGTAGAAGGGTCCTACCACAGCAGACCACACTCCTAATGGCCACACAGCTGTCAGCCACTCTTACAGATTCTTTGGTCATAACCCTGGAGGCCACTGACATTCTACATTCTATTTTCTGCCATGACAACAGGCCCTAGGAAAAAACACAGGTCCCTGCCATGTATAGAAGACATCCTACTTGAAGCTGGGAAAAGGTTTTCTTTTAAACTTGAGTAATTAAGGGGCGCCTGGGTGGCTCAGCCGGTTAAGCGGCCGACTTGGGCTCAGGTCATGATCTCACAGTCCGTGAGTTCGAGCCCCGCGTCAGGCTCTGTGCTGACAGCTCAGAGCCTGGAGCCTGTTTCAGATTCTGTGTCTCCCTCTCTCTGACCCTCCCCCGTTCATGCTCTGTCTCTGTCTCAAAAATAAAAACGTTAAAAAAAATTTTTTTTTAACTTGAGTAATTAAGATAATAATTAAAATATTCCGAGTTCTGCCAAACCAGACAGAAACCCCAAAAACATTTTCCCTCTCACTGAGGTCAACAATAAGGTTAGCCTGGATTGGAAGTCCCTTCTGGTCCCACTGCACAAACGCATTCATCCCGCGTCCCCTAACTGAGCAAGTCCAGGAGCCAGTCCCCAGATGGGCATTACAGGAACCATGCAATACCACTCCCCCATGATGAGAATGTAGCCATGTTCTCTTAAGAAAAATGCTGTCCCTATTCCCCCTCCCATTTTTCATGAATGGCGATTTATCTCATTGCACCAGCTGTACTTCCATATTAATTCTTCCCAAGTCTTTTCATCGACATGTAAATTTCAATTCTGAAACCACAACTGGGATTCTAAGAGCAACACAGCATTAGTAAGTTTAGAAATTCAGTCTTATCTTAATGAAAAACATGGTCTCCCCAAGTAAGCAGAAGTGGAAGGGGGAAACACTCTTACTGGGTTGCATTATTCTAACAGCGAAACACTGAACCAAAGTACTCCAGACTGAAGGGAAAACATACTTAAAGGCATCCCAATTACGATACGTAGGTGAGGGGAACAGACTTAACTACCTACCTACAATTAAAAAAAAAAAAAAAAAATCTTTCAGCCAAGCATTTTTCTAGACATTACTTTAGTTTCCAAACTAACAAAAAGCTGCACCTCTTTACTGATGCTCAAGTAATAATTAACTTGGATGCATCCGCCTCAGCCAAGAACACTAAGCTGAATTTCTAATTTATTCCATAAATCTGCAAGAGGGCTTCTCCAGATTTATTCTGCTCAACTCTGAAAGCTTACCAGGCACATATCTGCAGTGAGAATGGGGGACAAATCAAAACCTAAATGTGAAGTTGCACATGCTTCAGAGATCCTCCACTAACATTTCTGTTCAATCTGCTTTATCACCTTCTCTGTAGATTTTTAAGGAGACTGGGCGGGGGGGGAGCATAAATCTTAATTAGAACCCTGGAGACTGGCTCTCTAACCAGACCCATTTCCCAAATAATTTTTCACGTAACCTTCCAAACCTGGAACGGACGAGCTATCACGTGGGCATGAATGTGTCAGAACAGTTCACCAACACCCAGAGGCCTCTCCAGGAAAAGCATGTGATTTGGTGAGAGATTATCAGATGAGTCAAGTGACAATTACCCCCCAACTGCAATTACATGTTACCTCCCTGCAAAGCCAATTAGCAAAGTATGTATAAAATGCAGAGCTCACAGGACCGTACATTTGGCTACATATTTTAGGTAGTTCATAGACTCTCTAGTTAAACAAACAAACAAAAAAAACTAACTAAAAACTACTTTTCAGGGCATGTTTCACATTTAAGCAGACTTTTTAAAGAAAAGGATCATAAAAATAGTAAGAACGAAATTCAGATTGCGGATTTATGTTCTGTTCTAAGACTACAAATGATACATATATGTGGCAATGCTGAAATAGGTAAAATCCCACAAAAATTTATTTATATTATTCCGACAACACTATAGTTTCAAGTCAAAGGCAGGAGGCGAACAATGAAGCGGGCAGATTGTTGGTCCTGCGCAGGCCCTTATCAGCTAGTCCAGCGTGACAAGAAGAGAAAGTAACAGCACAGCAAAAACAGGCGATGAACAGTGTCTGAAGTTCTAGAAAGGTGCTATTAAACCTGACCTGAGCCAGGCCTTCTCCAGCTCACACTGAGTGCTATTAGGGTCGTGTCCTATGGAGTCCCCACCTGTGTTCCTGAACTGCCCCTACTTTTCTTCTTCGGACAGGCACCGCTCCACACTTTTAGACCCGCACTAGGAATTAGACAAACCCCAAATAAAGAACATACCTGATTTAAGAATTTCTACTGCACAAAACATACTGACCTTTCCTGAAGGAATTCTACACTACGCTACCAAATGTCTTGCCAGGAATCTCTAAAATAAGTTGGGCCGATAATTCTACTGCCAAATCACATCTCGTAATGTACACCAGGCCAACGTGTGGTAATGTGTAAATACTATTATATCACTTTGATTCATTTCCAAAAAGCACAGAAACATTAATCTACTATACATGAAACATTTTCTTCTGTAAAGCCAAGGACTACAGAACAGATGACTGATAGATTTCCAACTTTTCTCTCACTTTCAAATCTCAGTAGTTACACAGATGCACAAAGTTTCTTATATACTTCCCAAGCCCAATGCCCACAGTCCCAATTCATCCCCTGGCCCCCCACTAAGTTACCACCAGAAAAGTCTAGCACTGCCATTCAGCTTTGAAAACCACTCCAGATTTCAGAACCCTGCCTTGTTTGGTTGGTGGTTTCCTTTTTTCTTTCTTGGTAGTAAGAATATCCCAATGTCTTAACTTTACAAGCAAAAAAAAAAAATTACTAGTTTCTAAATGAGTCTTTAAAAAGCAACAAAAATACTCTTTTCACTTGAAAGAAAAACCCAAAAGGCAGTGCTCATATAATTTAAGCCTTCAGGGAATGTAAATTAAGACTTGGGTTCTATTTTCTGTCTCAACTTTAACTTGTAACAATTTTTTATAGCTTTTCAGAAGCTATTTTAAAAAAGGAAAAAAAGAAAGGGTCAGGAATAATTGTCCTTAGGAAAATGCGCAAATATATTCGTTGTTTTGGGTGAAGTTCTTAAAATGTGGGTACTCTTCCAAGTTGACACAATGTACCTGAACATTCGAATTAATATTGGAGTACGGCAGGATATACACGTATATATCTACAGATACAAGAGGAGTGACTAGAATAGCATAACCAACAGGAATCCGTCAACTGTTATCTAACAATCTGGCTCTAGTGGCCATCTTGCATCCCCAGGGGAGTGTGCACCTCATCGCGGCTGGTCCGCCCCAGACCCCCTGAGCGCCAACGCTCGTCCCGAACCCCCCGCCGTGTGCTCCATTTCTGCTCCGACAAAATGAAAGAAACTCTCCGAAAGCAGGAGAAAACGCCACACCCCAAGCGCGTGTGCGCAGTGGTGGGGAAGGACCGGCTCCCCAAAAAGGCAGGCGGTGGGTTCACAGCCGGGCTACCGCAGCTGATAGAAACCTCAGTTCTCCTTAAAGGAGCCAGGGGTACACAAGATCCCTGGCGGGGAAGAGGGGAGTATGTTCACAACCAAGGCGCCATGATCCGCTTCCACAGCGCTCAAGTGCAGGCATCCGGGCAGCGAACACTCGCCCGGTTCCAGACCAAGCTGCAGGCAGAAACGCTACCCAGGATCCAACGCGCTGCGGACGGTCTGACTAGTTCAAGACCACAGGCCGAAGCCAACTGCATTGAGGCAACTTGTGAGGTAGACAGACCTTGACGATGTTGCGGGGGTGGGCGGGGGGGCTCTATTTTACATTACGACTGCTTTTTTTTTTTTTTTTTTTTTTTTTTTTAATTTTTTTTTTTTTTCAACGTTTTTTTTAATTTATTTTTGGGACAGAGAGAGACAGAGCATGAACGGGGGAGGGGCAGAGAGAGAGGGAGACACAGAATCGGAAACAGGCTCCAGGCTCCGAGCCATCAGCCCAGAGCCTGACGCGGGGCTCGAACTCACAGACCGCGAGATCGTGACCTGGCTGAAGTCGGACGCTTAACCGACTGCGCCACCCAGGCGCCCCACGACTGCTTTTTAAAATGTTGTTCATGGGTCTGACAAAACCTAGATCTCTAATATTTTTAAGCCCCCAGCCCCTGGGACACCGCAGCTCTTTTCCATTTTTGCTTAGACACAATTCATTCTGTGCAGCTAATTAAGCTGAAGAAGACTGAGAATAAAGTTTGAAACAAGGTTAATAGAGTTCTTTGCTCAGTATATGGTTTCAGTTTTTATTTCATTGACACTGATTTGCACACAGAAAGCAAAGTTGTTTCTAGAGAACTAATCACGGCTTGTGGCTGGTAATCTTTGATGAAATTGGATTAAAGATTCTAAATGGCGGCATGATGTAAAAATAAAAACAAAAATCTGGTATTTTATCCTTTAATTATACCGGAATTAAAAAATAAATTAAAATTTTTTCTAAAATCTAGAAACTAACAAAAAATTTCAAAATTAAAAAATTAAAATCTGGCATTTTAGAGGAATGGATACACCCAACACATGCTAATGGTCTACAACTCATTACAAAAAGAATCCCTTGAATAAACAAAAGTACATTAAAAATATGATGGCTTCTAAAATAACTTTTTCTAGGATAATGATTGTGTTTCTTATATTAGATGTAGGCATGCTTAGTGGGGTGGGTATTAAATAATTTACTTGTAGCATTTTAAAGATAAACTTAAAATTTCAGTGTAATAAGAAAAACACCTTTTTTTAGAATGGATATATTCATAAAGGACATATCAATGAGATCAACAAATGAACTGAGCTCCCATCTATGGCAGTTCATCTAACCCTGTGATTACCCAGTTTCCTTCTATTTCCACTACCGTTCTCAGGAAGCGGGACATTCATTCATTTTAATGTGACACTCATCAAAATAATCATTTGTTTGCTCGTTCGTTCTCTTCACATTTAATGAGCAGCTTCTATACGCCTAGTACTTCTTGCTGGGGCTGAGGACAGAAAATGCATGAGCTAAATAAAAGCCTGTCCTGAAAGGTGGTTTTTGGCTGAATTGTGTCCCCTAAAATTCATGCACTGAAGCCCTAACCCCCAGTACTTCAGAATGTGACCGGCTTGGAAATAAATAGAGGCCATTAGGGTGATCCCTAATCCAGTATGACTAATGTCCTTATAAAAAGAGAGTAGGACACAGACATACACAGAGAAGATGGTGAAGACACAGGGAGAAGACAACCATCTACAGGCCAAGGAGAAAGGACTCAGAAAAAACCTACCATTGCCAACACCTCCAAACTCGACTTCTAGACTCCAGAATTGTGAAAACATCAATGTCTGTGGCTGAAACCACCCAGTCTGTGTCCTTTGCTACGCTGGCCCTTGGCAAACTAATACAAAGGCTCACACTCCATCAGGGGAGACTGACATCAAACTGTAATATCCGAGAAGAGCAGCTAAATTAGAGATATGCACAAAGTGCAAAGCAACAGACCGTAGCATCAGTCGGCCGTCCCGGATGTTCTGGTTTTAGGCTCTTATTCCAGGTGAAAGGGTATGCTAACAAAGCCTCCTTACCATTTCGAAGACATTAACAGACTAACACGCGCTCGGCAGCCTTCCCATGTTATTTCACTTTATCCTCACATAAATCTTGCAGCCTTTTTGAGCGTCCCCATCATATAGATGGAGTCAGTTTCGATAAGATAATTAACTCGTCCAAGATCACCCAATTAACAACTCGAAGAGCCAAGTCCCTACAATTCAACATTGTACTTCCCTACGTCTGTCTGCCTCTCAAACAAAACTTGGAAGAGGTACTAAGGAAAGCAGACCACATCGCGGAAGCTTTAGCAGTGTGTTCTCTCTGTGCACTGCACAATTCTGCAGGTGTGCAATCATCTCTGAAAAGCATGCCAGACAGTGGGCGGTGGCGGTTCTAAGTGTGCAAAAAGACTAGCTTGAACAGCTCTGGAACAGTTTCTCAAAGTTACAGCAAAACCACAGTGACGCTTCTGATAATGCAGAGCACAAACTTAAAGATCAGGATCAACGGTAATGATTCCAACTTTCTCCCGTTTCCTTACTCATTGTACACCAGGTCCTTCAAGTTCCTTCGGTTCCATACTCACGACTTACTACACACAGGGATGCTTCTAAGAGGGCAAAAAGCACGCACGTGCACTTCTGTGTGGAGCCCTGACAGAGGCCAACAGGGAACGTACAGGAGCCAGCGCAGGGCAGATCATTACTTTGGGACAAATGGGAGGGGAGATCAAACCAGAAGAGTAATAACGTATTTACCTGTCTCTTCATCTATTTTGAAAACACCAACACCAGAACCATCTCTTATGGAATAGCGGATCTCCCCGTCTCTTCCTGTGTCCTCATCGTGAGCAGATACTGTCATTACTGAGGAACCAATAGGGACATCTTCTTTCACTACCGCCTTCTCCACAAAGCTGGAAAACACTGGTGGGTGTAAGTTCTCATTCACATCAATGACCTCAACTTCAACATAGCAAGTGGAAGACAGAGAAACCGGCTTCCCTTTGTCTTTGGCCCTCACGGTGAGATTATACACTTGCTTCTTCTCAAAGTCCAAATGCTGGACAATTCTGACCGCTCCGCTGAGTTTATCCACATCAAAGTGTCCTTCTCCGTGGTCCAGCAGACTGTATCTCACTTGGCTAGACTGACCTAAATCGGGATCATAGGCCTCCAACCACATGATTATGGTTCCTTCTGGAAGGTCTTCGCGAACTTTCACACGGTAATTAGGTGGAATGAACCTAGGTGGGTTGTCATTAACATCCTCTAATGATACTTTCAAAAGAACAGTGGAAAGCAACTGGGGTTCTTCTCTGGCTTGATCCCTGGCTTCAATCTTTAAGTAATGCACATGCTGTACTTCGCGATCCAAAGGGGACACAATTTTAACAACTCCAGTCACGCTGTCAATGGAGAATTTATCTGTGTCTGTGAGAATAGAGTAGGTCACATGTCCATTCGGCCCTAAATCTTTATCTGTGGCTTCAACCTGGATGATTTCACTATCTATCTCTTTGTCTTCGCTCACTTCAACAAAGTAGCTCTCCTGTAAAAACTCTGGGGGATTATCATTGGCATCCAGAACCCTGATGTCTACAAGACGCCAAGCGGCCTTCTGTGGTATACCAAGGTCAGATGCTGTAATGTTCAGGGTGTACTTGTCTGTTGTTTCACGGTCAAGCGGAGATAAAATCTTCAGCATTCCAGTTTCCATGTCAATTACAAAGCAACTATCCTCATTTCCTCCAGAAATGGCATAGACCAGTTTTCCATTGAAGCCAGTGTCCAGGTCAGTAGCATTCATGAAAACTATGCTGGCACCCACTGGATGGTTTTCCTTTACCTCAACACCAGTGGGGAGAGTACTTCTGAACTGTGGCGCGTGCGCATTGACAGAGTGGGAATCAAAGAAAATGTCCTCGACCTCTCCCTGACTGTGTAACTTATTTGCCTGCAGGAGTTTCTCCGCCAGCATTTTGGCGACGCCCGTCTCTTCGCACTGCAAGTGTACTGGCTTGCGACTAGCAGCCACAGTTATGTTGATGTATAACGGTGTGGCAAAATTCTCTCCATCTGTGGCCGTGATTCTCAGGCTGTGAAATGACACCTTGGTCCCTAAGCCATCCAGTAGCGACTGCTTTAGGGACAACACCCCAGAGCTGGGGTTTAGGCTGAACAAATCTAGTTCGTTTCCAGCTTCAATCTGGTACCGGACCAACTGAAGTTCGTCAGCATCAATTGCAGAAACAGTAGTTATTTGCTCCCCCACACCTAGATCCCTGGGGATAGTTCCTTCACAATTGATTTTCTCAAACAAGGGTGTGTTGTCATTCAAGTTATTGAGGGTCACCGTGGCGAGGACTTCAACTTCCCGGCGGTATGGCAAGCCCCAGTCTGACGCTCGAATCCTCAGAGTATAAACCCGAGGCATCAGCTCATAGTCCAGGTTTTCTGAAGTACTCACGGCACCAGTGAAATGGTTAATGACGAAGGGCACGTGGTTTAAATTGGCAATACTGTAAGTCACATAGCCATTCTCCCCCTCATCGGGGTCCACAGCACTCACACTCAGGACCGTCGTACCAATGGGCACGTTCTCATCGAAAGATGCTTTGTAAGCAGTCTGGGTAAACTCAGGGGGATTGCTGTTTGCACCTAAGACTTTAACCAACACTCTGGTCGAGGCTCTCCTGTCACTTGTTGTTACTTCAAGTTCAAAATGGGATGCCTGCTGTCTTTTAACTGGCTCCAAAATGGAAATGAGACCAGTGTTGGGATTTAAACTGAATTTAGCTTTCCCAGGGGTACTTTTGAAAACATACCTCAAATGAGAATAACTAGGCGTGGCTTTCACCATGACCACAGGGGTATTGGAAGGAGCAAACTCACCGATTTCTGCTCTATAAACATCCTTTTCAAACTTGACTGGCCCAGCTTTGAACTGCGGAGAAGTCACATGAATTACTTTCACAGAAGAGAACTGGGGAGGGGTTCCTTTATCTTTAGCCTGTAGTGTCAGATTGTAGCCGAAAGGATGACTGTCCCAATCAATGCCACCAACTGCCTTGACTTTATATTCTTTACTCCCTGGAGAGGACCTCACTGTTCTAAACTGTTGAAGGAGGTCACCTGCCAAAATGCTTAAAGAAGCTATTTCCCCATTGGGCCCCTGATCACAGTCGTCCACCGTTACGATTGCATATGTTGGGTCCTTGTCCAGTTCTGATGGAGACAGCGTCACCGCCGTGATCACAGGAGCACATCCGTTGGCCTGTTCCACGTGAACCGTCAGCTTAGCCATGCTGCTGATACCGCTGCTACCATACAATTTCATCCCACGGTCCACAGCAAGAATCTCCATCTCATAGAGCTTGGTCTCTGCGTAATCGAGCCTACCAGTTAAAACTATGGCACCGCTGGTCGGGTGAATAGCGAACACATCTGTTCGATCTTTGAAACTGTAGTAAAACTCTCCGTTGGTTCCTATGTCTGCATCTGTGGCGCTGACTCTGGCAATACTGGTCCTTATGGCTGTGTTTTCAGGTAACGAAACACTGTACGAGGTGGGGGAGAACAGCGGTCTCAAGTCATTTGTATCCAGCACTTGCACCCTGACCTTGGCTCGGGCTTCAGCATTAGTATTTTTTTCAACTGCTTTGACTATCAATGTGTAATGGTCTTTTACTTCCCTATTAAGAATAGCTGTATTTCCTCCTTTGGTCCTTATTCTTAAGAAGCAAAAGTCTCCAAGGACATACTCTTCAGCTTTGAAAAGGTTTTCGTTGTCCCCGGAGATAATTCTGTACCTTAACTCCCACAGTGGATTTGTAAGGTAAATACCCATCTTTACAGGATGGCCCACGTAGGTTTTAGCTGCAGAGTTTTCGTGCACAGTGACATTGTACTGGAAATGTGTAAACTGGAGAGGACTCTGCTCAGGGGTTTGGCTTCCGTCACCGTCTCCAAAACGCTGGAGGAGCAGGAGCAGGAGCAAGGCCACAGGTCTCCCCATCGCTTAACCCTCAGGAATCTAAAACACAGGAAAGAAAGAAGAATCGTGACCTCGAAGAATAAACAAGGCGGCGCGTAAACTTGTTTCGGGAATTTTAGACTTTGCATTTTAATGAAGTATTGTACATATGTGTGAAATACAAATATGTGCCATAGTTTTTAGATTTTTTTCCGTTGTCCAAGTATCAATACCTCTAACATGTCTAGAATTACTAAGGAACAATCTTTTTCTTGTACTTTGAGGACTCAAGAATCATAAGGAGCTTCAGATCAAAGACTCCCGCCAGCTACATGTAACACCAAAGTTGAATTGTTCTACTTGATTCTTCAAGGCAAATGGAACCAACTGTGACAAAGGGAGATAACGAACATTGTCTAGGTTTATTTATATACAACAGATGAAATGCCCAAAAGCTCACAAATTTCATGCTGCCACAGTATCCCAAGCACAGGAAGCTTTGAAGAACTGATTCAGACAAGACCCAACCTGAAAGGTGGTTTCATAGGACCTCCCCTAATGACATTCTATAACCTCATCTCAAAAGTGATCCAGAAATTATTTCTTTCTAGGAATAATTTAGTTGACTCCCTCCAAAACGTAAGGGTTTACTGTCTCATTTAGCATTATGTAACTATTTAAAGGTATTAAAATACTTATAAAATCATTATATCATTTTGATACTGAGGTCACTTCTAAACCAACAGGAGTCAAAAAGAGTCCATTTACAAATGGGAA
Source organism: Neofelis nebulosa (assembly GCF_028018385.1). Lineage (NCBI taxonomy): Eukaryota > Metazoa > Chordata > Mammalia > Carnivora > Felidae > Neofelis > Neofelis nebulosa. Next base: position 18,206,447 of record NC_080784.1, read on the forward strand.
ACCAGCAGCCTGATGTCAAACAGCAAAGCGAATCTTACCAACCACATCAATGTTTTATCACCACTGCAGTCAACAACCAGTGTTCACAACCAAACACAAGACAGACAGACACACACACACACACACACACACACAGCTACAGCATCCAGGCTGACACACAGAGAGGGCCCCACGAACGCAGCAAGGTGGTCGGCCCCGCAGAGAAGGTCAGAGGGGAGACGGGAAGGCAAGGGGGCATTTGAGAAAGGGTTCCCTTTAGCACGCGGAAGGTGGGCAGTCCTCCGGGCTGGCCTTCCAGAGGAGCAAGACAATTATTTTCAAACCCACCGTTCCTCTAAATGCCAACAAATTCACCTTGCAAATCAACGCAGCCTCACAAAACACCCCAGCACTCTCCAGAGAGGATAGCACTGCACCCTCAAACAAGTGCTCCCAGAACGGGAGCCCCACCCAAAGGTGAAAGCAGCAGAAGACTGGAGGGCTGGTTGAAGGGCCGGCAGGAATTCGCGAGGCAGCATTAATTCACAGTATCTTCACCGCACGCCGTCAGTCATTTCATTAGGGAAAAAAGAAAAGCCCTCCTTCACACAAGGCTTAACGGATGCTCAATCACATTCCAGGCGGGCCCCCTGACATGTGCCTTCGCTCTCATGCCATCTCCTCAGCGATAAAGTCAGAAGACCATACAGACTTCCAGCGTCCCGGAGAACAATGATCACTTCAAAATAAGAAAACAGTTTCCTCACAAAACAATCTCTTCATGTGGTCAACGGTTCTAATATTCAGGGAAATCTGAATGACATAATGATGCAGGAACGTTCTCTAAACCAGGGAAAACTTCAGTTCAACCTATAGGTATGGGGAGTCTAGTTCAGGACAGACTGTGGAGGGTACGTGAACCAAAGACTATTTCCAGATCCCGAGGCATTTACGAACTAAGAGCAATATAGAGAGAGAAAATGCTTTCAGTAACACTTAAAAAGCTCATGTGAAAGAAGCAAGCACAGTGCTTCATCCCAGAAGACTTGTTACTGCTATCCACTTTACAACAAAGTATTATGCCGGGATTCTATTGTAAACAATTAAAATATTATTGCTTAATTCTACATATAAAGTATTATGCAGCCACTAAAAAAGAATAAGCCACCACTCTGAATGGTGGTACCTAGAGACGTCCAGATATGTTAAATGGAAAAATTAAACTGATCCCATGTATGTGTGTAAAAAAAAGGCGGGGGCAGGGGGGGTGGGGGATGAATTGTGTGCACAGTATATGAATATGCTGAAAAATGGACAGAAACATTCTGGATCAAAAAAAAAAAATCAACTGTCAACAGTGGTAATTTGTGGAGAACAGGCAGCTAGGTGAATGTTCATGCTTTATTTCCACGACTCTAGCTGAATATTTTAGCACAGGTGCAGGCCATCTGTTCCACTCACTCACTCCCTTCATCAATTATTTGACTTCATTCAACGAATATTTAATGCTATGTGCTAGGAATCGTTCTAGATGCTGGGGATACAAAAGTGAGCCAAAGCAGCAACAAATCCTCATGGAAGACATATTTCCTGGTGAGAAACAAGCAAAGAGTGTATCCCATGCTGATGATGAGGCACTAAAAAGACAAATAAAGAAGGGTAGGAGACTGGTCGGGAACCTGAAGGGAAAGACAGAACTAAATTCAAAAGGCCCAAGGGGCACCCGGGCAGCTCAGTGGGTTAAGCGTCCGACTCTTGATTTCCGCTCAGGTCATGATCTGAAGGTTCGTGGGTTCCAGCCCCACATTGGGGCCTCTGCTGTGAGCATAGAGCCTGCTTTGGATCCTCCTTCTTGTTCTCTCTCTGCCTCTCCCCCCTACTTTCTCTAAAATAAATACATACATACATAATACATAAATAAGATTCAAAAGGCCCAGAGTGCATCTTAGGATGTTCGGTGTTATCCTGGTCTCCACCCACTCAAAGCCTGTTGTTATCTCCTCCAACTCACTCCACACTCTCCCACCAAAAAAACAAACAGACAAAAAGTTTCCAGACTTTGCCAGTGTTCCCTGGGGCTCAAAATCACGTCCAGTAGAGAGGCATTAGTCACAAAAACAGAGACCACCGTGGCTGGGGCACAGATGAGGGGAGAGCAGTAAGGGAGGGTTTTTTTATATATAAATTTTAACCCTTAGAATCATTTTAGATTTACAGAAAAGTTATGAAGACGGTCTCTCCTGTTGGTAACCTCTCCCATTATTATGGTGCACTTGTCACAACTAACAAACTAGAGAGGAACAGGACCTAGGGAATTAGATGAGTTGTTTTGGAAAGTTAAGGTGAAAATGCCCACTGTTACCCAAGTAATGATTCTGAGGGGGCAGGCTGACGTGTGGGAGAGGTCCAGCCTGGAGACACAAATTTGAGAGTTGCCTGAATATACAGAGCATGCTATTTCAACCACAAAACTGACTGAGATCATCCAGGGAGAGAGCACAGGTAGAGAGGAAAAGAAAACCAAGCACAGAGCCCTGATGACCCACGCCCCCAAAATGTGGAGGACAGAAGAGGAGAACATGAGACGGGACAGCAGTCAGTCACTGACGCAGAAGCAAGAAACGGTGGTGTTATAAAAACAGGATGGGTCCGTCAATCTTTCTGAACATCTGAAGCCTCACATTAGAACTTGGCAATGACGCATACACACTGGCTGCTACCACGCAGCTGCACACACTGCTGGCCGGCCCCGGACACGCCCTCGCCCCCCAACCCGGCACAAGGAAAAGGCCAACACATCACATTACTGCAACGGTTCCCTCCCCACCGCATCTCGGCCGCCACCCTGCTCTCACAGCTGCATTCCCCACGCCTGCTCACCTTCCTGAACCCACCCCGCCAGCGGATCTTCTCAGGGACAGCTCAAAGCCGGACTACCCCTGCTGGACCACCCTCAACAGAAACCGTTCAAAACCTGGAATTTACTCTGCAAACCTGGCTAACAGACTGCCACTGCGATTAGGATCAATGAGTAAGGGCAACTTTTTACATCAGACAACAAAAAAAATCCATGGGGCGCCTGGGTGGCTCAGTCGGTTAAGCATCCAATTCGATTTTGGCTTTGGTCATGATCTCACAGGTCGTGAGATTGAGTCCCACACCAGGCTCTGCAAGGACGGCATGGAACCTGCTTGAGATTCTCCCTCCCTGTCTCTCTCTGCCCCTCCCCCGCCTCACTCTTGCTCTCTCTCTCTCCTGCTCTCTCAAATATTTAAAAAAAAGAAAGAAAACAATTCACTTTTTAGGAGGTATTAACCTTTAGTAAAGGAACCTAGAACCGTGGACTCAGGTTCTGCTACAAAATGCGTGATCAAAAAAGTGGTGGCTGTTCCCCTGTGCAAAACAAACAGCAAATATGAGGAAGGAAAAAAAAAAAGATACTAATACCATTTCTACTGAAAAGTACATTACCTAGAGTTCATGCTTATGAAAATTAAACTCCAGAAACGATTTTAGCCAAAGGCTACACTTTGATATTTAGAAGGTGATCATACTACTTCAACTCATCGTAGTTTAGGCTTTCTTCTATGCATTTTGCAAAGTGAAAACCAAGAATGTTTACTTAGTGCAGCCTGTAGAGGAAAGGGCCTCAGGTCCGAAGCTAAAATATCTTTAGTATAGATTTCTGGAAATCCATAAATAAGAGAGAAAAATAATTTTTCTAGTAGAAATCAGATATTAACGTGCTCATATTTCTTCATTAGGGAGACCTTCACACAGAGTGTTCTAAGTCAATTACCGTGACTGCCCCTTCATCACAAAACCGAACACAGCCCCAGTGCTAAGAACAAAACTGCATAAATTCAAATATTTAGATCTAAAGCTGAAGATTCAGAAATGTTGCATATGCTTCCATGATAGGACTAGGTGGGACACAGCATTACACATGCATAAAATCCCCTAAATGTTGTACATCTATTACTTAGAGGTCCCAAATCTTAACATGCCTTCAGCCCGCCATGCAACAGGCAAAAAGTAAACAGCATCAATGCCACCTGTGATGATAAAAACACACAAAAATATTCACCTGAAGAACTCTGTGTTCTCCCTCGGCGTGCCCTCCCACATTCTCCCATTTTGTATCAGCAGCAGTGAGAGCACTCACTAGAATTGAACTTATTACTGAAATTCAGAGCTTAATGTTCAGTTTGAATAGTGTCACATTTTTAAAGTATTTTTGAAGATGTTTCAACTGCAGGGAAGATAACCACAGTTTCAAAGAAAAATGTCACCAAAAAGCCAGTATGAAATGTAAATGACTCCTGTTTTTTAAAAATAGTGTATATTAAATGTTTAATGGTCTCTAAAATCAATAGGGAGGGAGGGGGAGGAAGGGAGAGAGAGGGAGGGGGGAGAGAGAGAGGGAGGGAGGGAAGGAGGGAGAGAGGGAGGGAGAGAGGTAGGTAGGGAGAAAGGGAGAGGGAGAGAGTGAGGTAGGGAGGGAGAGAGTGAGGTAGGGAGGGAGAGAGTGAGGTAGGGAGGGAGAGGGGGAGAGGGAGGGAGAGGGGGAGAGGGGAGGGAGAGAGGGGAGGGAGAGAGGGGAGGGAGAGAGGGGAGGGAGAGAGGGGAGGGAGAGAGGGGAGGGAGAGAGGGGAGGGAGAGAGGGGAGGGAGAGAGGGGAGGGAGAGAGGGGAGGGAGAGAGGGGAGGGAGAGAGGGGAGGGAGAGAGGGGAGGGGGAGGGGGAGGGGGGAGGGAGAGAGGGGAGGGAGAGAGAGGGGGAGGGAGAGAGAGGGGGAGGGAGAGAGAGGAGGAGGGAGAGAGAGGGGGAGGGAGAGAGGGGAGGGAGGGAGAGAGGGGAGGGAGGGAGAGAGGGGAGGGAGGGAGAGAGGGGAGGGAGGGAGGGAGAGAGAGAGGGAGGGAGGGAGAGAGAATTAGATCTTACTAAGAAAGCCTGCTATTCAGGTATTACTAATTCACAGCTTCCAGATACCATTTACAAGACGGAAAAAAGTCACTTTCCTAATAAATTATAATAGCCAACAACAGTACTTTTAAAAGTTTTACTGTTACACTGAAAGTGTAATGGGTGGCTCCTGTTTATTTTCTGAGTCGTATCAAATCTAAGTCACGTTCGGACATGTGTCAGTATCAACAGGGGTGGGGGGCCCACTATGAACCCAGACTGAACAGCCTTAGGCTGGATGTGTCTCCTGTAACTGCTCCCGGTGTTAATTCTGAGAGGGGCCGCGCTAAGTCTGGTTGCTCCGGCGACGCCTCGATTTAAATACTGCCTTCGAATGATCAACAACTCATTCCATTTAACGCAGTCTTCAAACCACTAATACATGACGGTGACAACCCCAAATCTCTCCCCTCAGCACAACGTAGCTCTCTTCCAGCACTTAAAAACCTGAAGAAAATTAGGGAGTTCCTAGTTTGTAAGCAGCCTCCATATAAAATCTGCTATGTAAGTTACCTGCTCTATGAACCCATAAAACACATCTGCGGGCATCTGAAGGTCACTGGCCGTTCCGTGCTGTTGTGACATACAAGACAGGCCAGGAGGAACACGGGCTGCGTAGACATTTCTGGCTGGGCGAGGCATCCATGGGCTATTCACTTTCCTCTCCTCTTTTTACAGCCCAGACATGACCACTACTTGTTACTCACCCTGCAACCACTTTCTCCTCACCCACGCTCCGGGGCAAACACTGCTCACGGAGAAGTTCCAGAAACACAGTTTACCGTCCGTGATTTTAGATCATCTCACCTAACGTACTTTTTCTCTGCAAACAAATAGCATTTAAATGTCATTTTGGCAGGGTGGCCATTAATTAACACCAGCCACTTCCTCCACTCCCAAATTAGTAAAGCTTTTACTACTGGCCAAATTATGATGATAATTATTTAGGTACACACACAGATATTTCACTAAATAATGGATCGGGAAGGTGAAGGTTCCATGTAAAAGAAAAAAAAAGGAAAGTCATCATATACAAAGTCCCTCCTCTTCCTCTCCTTAAAATGTTCTTTCCCCCTATTGGTTCTTCTTCCCACCTTTCAGAAGACACGGGACCCTGCCTGCCTGGCTACAAATAAAGCCACCCAGGGTGCCATACATAAAATTCTGCCCCTTCCGCAGCTCCTCCCTAAATGACCGCTCCCTCTCAAACATCACACTCAGATGACCCAGCCATGACCGGCCCTTTTTCCAGGGTCTACAAACACACACAAGTTTATCCCTACTTAAAAATAAGCTTCATTCAAACCTTCGCTTCCTTCCAACTCGCACCCTGTATTTCCCCTTCCCGTACAGGCAGAGAGTTCTAGAAAAGAACTTGCTTAGGGCTACCCTGACTGCTGTCTCCAAAGAGGCTACTTCTACCTCAACCGCTCTACAGGACCTCACATCCATCCTGGCACCAGACACAGCTTCTCCTGGCATCACAAGTCAGTGTCAAATCAGAGGACTTTTTCTCAGTACTCCCTGAATTAACGTCACATGTGACACCACTCACTACACCCTTGCGTCCTTTACAGGTCACAGACTGCCTAAAGCATGGTCAATCCACAACACATAAAGGACAAATGACACTGTCTTCCTGATTTCCCTCAACATTCTTTTACACTCTACACTCTCTCGCCTTAAAGTTCGCCATCACAAACTTCTGTCTTCCGACTCTTCTTACATATGCACGTAGTATCGTTCTTCGAGGTCTCATCCACTCAGTCGTACTCAATCGGCCAGGAGCACTTTGGAATCCCGCATTCCAGCCTTAACTTCCCCCAAGTGTGGGAACACGCCTCCTGAGATGCCATCACACCTGCCACACAGCCTTTCACCAGCTCCCAACCACAACATGCCAGCCATTCCACTCTACTATCCTACTGCACCTCGCCAGCAACGGAACAGTTTCACCGCTTCCCAAATCACTCAGGCTTGCAACCTAAGAAATCGATTAAGAAAGAAGGGGCTGGCAGGCATAAAACCTGTGATCTAGCCTTGGCTTTGTCCCTAAATCAATTGTGTGAATTCATGGATGTTACCTAATGCTTGGATTCCATCTCTTTATTTGAAAAACTGTACTAAAATCTTGATAGCCTCCTGCCCTCCAGAGAGACACTTCTCTCCTCCCCACCCTTCCCCCACCACTTTCCTCTCTCTCACACTTGTACAGACACGGATCTTTTATTTCTAACTACCAAACCTCCATATCTAAAGTTATTGAGACTGTGGACAATTTTCTCCTCTCAATTTCTGAAAACTGTTCCCTTTCCATTTCTGTCACCTAGTTCCTATCTGTATTTACTCAGGCACAGGATCTCATAGCTTTCAAAGCAGTATTCCTGTGTTCTTACCGCCCCCCCTCCCCCATTTAGCCCATCTACCACAGTCAAATTAATCTCATTAAAACTTCTTTGCAATATTAGTCCCTAGTTTGAAAATATTCCGTGTTTCCCCTTAGCCTGCTGATTAAGTATATTCTTCTTATAACATGGTATGCTTTCAGCATACCGCAAATCATGTCATAACTAAGGTTTCTACAATTTGCTTTATATGTGTCATTTCCTCTCCTTAAATTATTCCCTCCTGATTCACTCTTCCCTCAGAACTCACCCTATCCTACCTAATATCCACCTACCTGCCATGCCCAGCTCAATGAAGTGCTAGGATGAACTCCCCTGCTCTTATCACACTGGATATAACTATTTTTTGTCCTCCTCCCGCTCTGTGCTGTAAGCTCCCTGAGGGAAGGAAATGTGATTTGCTCACCCTGTATCCTGTGTCTAGCCCAATGTCTGGCAAAGAGGAGACCCATAGTCGCTGAGTTCATGAATGGACAGATGGCTGAGGGTGGAGAATGGAAGGCAGGACTCTAGGAGAGGAGGGGTAACAGGGGAAAATACACATCCATTCTTCTGAAATTAACAGAATATCCAGGTGCAACCACCAGGCCAGTAACAACAGTGCAGATGGCTCTGATTTCTAGCAGCTGAGCAAAAGAGTCACCACCCACCTCAAAATGCTTCCAAACTGGCTGGAAGAGATGCCAGATCAGTTTCTGTGATGCAGAGCTTATTTTGAAGCTCTATGCTTGGATATTCTACGAAGGATTAAATACCACTTGGTTTTCCTAGTTTGTAAAAAGACTACAGGTTCATCTCCACACATATAATAAACCTTTCGAATTAAGGATTTTGGCAATATATTTAAATCTGGGACCTACAGGTTAAGTTTCTAAAAACTTTAAAACATGAAATATACAGATTCATCATCTGACTGAATACGTTTTAAAGTCAGCAAAGAAAATGACAACTCTCTGATCTTAAATGAATTACCTGAATCACTGATTTCAAAAACTTCTTTCCAGTGCCTAAGGATAAACTAACACTTGCAAATTGACCAATTAAGTGAGACAAAAAAAAAAATAGTTTGGCGTCATCGTCTATATAATTTGGTCAAAAGAAAGCTTACCTACTGCAATTTCCCACTCATAAAAGATTAAACAGACACCTAGCCTTATGGCTTCCTGCTATTAAATCAGGTCCTTTAGGCCACAAATTAGGCCACTGAGACAACATTTTATGCAACAATAATGCACTAATTTGATTCAGTTTACTGAGTCTATGTAAAATCAGCCAAACTTGGGTGGAAAGCAGGTGGTGGTAGACTTGATAAGGGAGGTTAAATAATCTGTAAGATCCCTTTCACCTCTAACATTCAAAGAAATAACTGCTTCCAAGGTGGCTCACGAACTAAGTCTAAAGATACACATGAGAGGGGCAGGGTTGCTGGTAAACCAAAACAGTTGTTAGTCTGCACGTAATTTTCAGATTCCCATCTTGGCACTTGTCCACAAAGTGGATTAAATGATCTATTAACATGATGAGAACTCACTGGGGGTAACTTCTAGTGACTAATTAAAAGATACAAGTAAAATACAGGTGGCCTAAATGCTTTTATTAAGTCCTCTAACAATCTTACCTTCCTTTCAGAGTGACAAAGAATTTGGCTCATTTAAGACGTTCTTTTTCAAGAAATGGGTACACAAATGCACACTTTATTCAAATCAAACCTTACACTGAACCTGTTAAATGCCATGTTTGGCTTAGAGTTAGATCAATTGTTTTTTTAAAAATTATGCAGTGTTGGGGCGCCTGGGTGGCGCAGTCGGTTAAGCGTCCGACTTCAGCCAGGTCACGATCTCGCGGTCCGTGAGTTCGAGCCCCGCGTCAGGCTCTGGGCTGATGGCTCGGAGCCTGGAGCCTGTTTCTGATTCTGTGTCTCCCTCTCTCTCTGCCCCTCCCCCGTTCATGCTCTGTCTCTCTCTGTCCCAAAAATAAATAAAAAACGTTGAAAAAAAAATTAAAAAAAAAATTATGCAGTGTTTTAAGTATTTTTAAATCCATCTTGAAGTTTAATGATGAGAGACAATTAATTCCAACTGTGGAACCAAAGCTGTCCTTTTAAAACTCAAAAGATAAAGCCAAAACTGACCTATATAACTTGCAGAAAAAACACATTTTCATGAATAACTATCAACTGGATATGTTGGGTTAACCACTACATCTCCAAGAATGGCACGGGAAAACACTAAAACCTAGTTTTAACACGTGCAGAGATCAACTACTGAACCCTATATGTCGCAACCCACAAAGCCTCAAGAGGCTGCCTTTCTAAAAGACAAATAAATGAAGATCGTCTGCCTTTTAAATGTTTCCCAATTTTAAGAGTCAGTGTAAATATCCAGGAAAGAAAGAAAGAAAGAAAGAAAGAAAGAAAGAAAGAAAGAAAGAAAGAAAGAAAGAAAAGAAAAGAAAATTTACTCTACCAAGCACAGTTAACAAAAGCCACTTAATGAAACTATAGTTCAAACACATGCCCCCCCCCACAAAAAACTTACATGCATAAAAAATACTTGAGTTTACTCTTCTAAAGCATACAATTGTGTCCCTGTTTTCAAAGCTCTGCAATTCACATCAATGGGAACAAAAAAATCTCAAAGAGACAACAGAAAGTTAGCTTCCTGGAAGAAAGCACTCTAAGTAAGAAAAAGCACTGAAGAATGAGGATCCCTCATTTAAAAAAAAAAAAAAAAAAAAAAAAGACCTTACAAGTTTCTCCTCCAGGGGAAAAAAAAAAAGACCTTACAAGTTTCTCCTCCAGGGGAAAAAAAAAAAAAAAAACTAATAAACAGCACATTTTGCAAATGTTTAGCCCCGCAATTTATCAATCGCACCTCGTCTACCTACATTCAACCAGTTAGTACTTAACCCTCAGAGCAGCGCTCCCTCGGGGCACAAAACATCTAAGAGAAACTGCGACTCCATTTCAAAGATCCCATCTCCTTGGCTACTGGCCTCGCCTTTCATCTCCCCAACGCTGGGACTCTCATAAATTGGAAGAATTAACCTAGGGCGAGATCGGTTAAGTCATTAGCGGGCTCGAGAATTACCCGGGAAGAGGAGCGGAGCGCGGCGGCGAAGTTTCCGAGCTCCGGGGCGCAGCGGAAGTCCTCGCCTCGCCCTCCGGCCGCCCGGTAGCCCCGCGCCGCGGCCGCCGCTCTGATTTCCAGCAATGGCTCCAGGACCAGACCCGTGCAGCCCCGGCCGCCGCCGCAGCCTGCAGCCCGCGCGCGGCGGCACTCGGCTCGGCAATTACCATTCGGTTCACGTTGCAAACTGTCCCCCACCCCCTTACCTCTCCACCCCCGCATCCTCCGCCGGCCGCCCTAATCCTGAGCGGGTCCTGAACTTTCCAAGTGGGCAGGCGCCACGGCACTACCAACCTTCCAGCCGGGCTTGCTTTCATCCCTTGTCCCAGAGTACCGGCAGGAGCGCGCTCGTGGGCCGGACGGTGCGGGGAAAGCACCCAAAGAGCCGAAAAGTCCGCCACCCAGAAGCAGCAAGTTGCATGCCTACCGAGCGCAGACGGCTCCGGCCCGGCCGCGCACGGGCAAACGCGGCGCGGCGCTGCGCCCCTTGCCCACCCGCCCTGCAGCCCCAGCTTCGTTTCTAGCAAACTTACAGCAAAGTTGGCCCCAAGTGGCAGCGGCGCTCTCGGGGACGCGCGCCTCGCCGCCTCAGCGCGCGCCCGAGCGGGGGCCAGGTCCTCCGGGGGCCTCACTGGGCCCACGGGTCCGCATGATGTCGGCGGCCCTGCCTCCCTCTCAGTGCGCCCCGCTCGGAGGCCACTGCTCGCCGCCCGCGCGCCCCACTCCGCGGCCGCCCGGCTAAGCACCGGCGCCTCACGCGCTGGACGCGGAATATATCCCTCCGCCCGCAGCCACGCCTGCGAGCGCCGGCGCTCGTTTCTCCCGCGCGGAAACTCGATCTGACTTTCCCTGGCGGCCAGACTCTGAGCTTGCGGGTCTGGGGCAACAACGCCCCGCCACGGGTCAGTGATCCCTTGCCGCCAGAGCCGCCAGCTCCTTCCGAGGAGACGAGCGAGTGCCCAGGGTGATCTTGCGACACTCCGAGGAACAGTGTGCGGCTTGCTCTAGTGCGGATGTTGGTTACGGCTAGCACACAGATCTGTGCAGGGAATTGATATGGAATGTTTCCTGCTAGGAAAGGGGAAACAGTTTAGCTTTTAAAAAAAAAAAAAAAAAGTGAGCTTCCCCCGTCTCCCTTTAGATTGCCTAGCACCTTCAGGGAATTCTTAAATCTGCATCTGAAAGCCTCGGTTCTGGGTCTGCAATTGCTCGGTGGAATAGAATCTTCCAAAAGGTCTCAAAAGGAATGCAGTTAGATCGGATCTACTTCCTTCTGCAGTGTGCACGAAGATCCAGGGAAAAATGAAAGCGCTTCCTCTGCCACCTCTTTATGCAGAGCTGGTTAAATCCCATAACCTCCCCGACCCTGGTTACGAACCCCAACGCCGGCCTCTTCCGGCGGACACCCCCGACTCCCACGTCTGCGGGACAAAAGGCTGCTCTGCCGCCTCGTGCGCTTTCCCAGCCGGCAAGTCAGCGGCACAAAGTGTGAACCCAGTCTAATGTTAAACTACAAGTTCCCTAGGGACAAGGGGAAGCCCCCGAGCGTCTAGCTGCCCCACTCGGGGAAGCCCGCCCCCCGCCCCCCGCCCGAGCGCGCAGTCCCGGTCCTGGGGCTGTGAGACCATCCTCGGCCCCGGGCAAATCAGACGCGGGCTCCGCACAGCTGAGACTCAGCCGAAGCCCGGAGTGGTCCCGGGCATTGGAAAACAGCCCACAAAAGAGGGCGGACATGATCTCGGAAAGTTTGTGGGACTCGAACATTTAACACTGTGAGGACAAAGAGATCCGATTTCCCCGGAACCGGTGGAGGGGACTTCAGGGAGAACTGCGAAGCACATGCGAGCGAGGGTGTCTAGGCTTAAAGAGAGACATTCCTTGGTTCAAAGTTAATGCAGTCTCTTCCTAAACCATATAAAAGAAGGCGTTTGACAAAATGAAGGTGTCTAGCAGGTTATGGCTGGGAAGGAAAAATAACGCCTGCAGAATGTACTGATTCGCAGCACTAAGAGTATCTGGTGTACTCCCTGCGCAGTATTTAGAATACACACATATTCATTCACACACCCAGCAAACACCATCATCCAAACGCTTGGCCATCGTCATAAATGCGCAAAGTGCTCCTGGAGTTACAGGTCAATTTTATACTTGGAACACCTCGAAAATAGACGACCTGATCTCCAAGCTCTACCGGTATGCGCCCCTTGCCGAATTCTAACTCTCACGAAATCACAGTCACGCAAGAACGCCAACAGTGTGCTGGGGGAGTGAGGTAGAGTTGGAGGACAAGGAAGAACACTGAAAAGTAAAAAGACACCATCCCGTAACATAAAATCACAAGATGCTATAAACGCCACGAAAGAATTCCTGAACAAAATTACCATTCATTAATAAATAAAAACGCCTATCGGAGCTAAAACATCTGTTTGGGAATCCCGATTTTCCAGGCTCACTGCGAAACCTAATTGCCTGAAGAAGTTGCACTTTTTCGCCACAGGAACAGCCGAGAGCCAGAGATGGAGATTCCAGACTCGCGACGACACGTTTTTCTGATCCTTTAGCCTAAACGAAACGAAATAGAGATGGCTCTTTGCTACCATCGAATTACCCTCACAAGAAAGAGTAATGTAGTTGAAGCTCTACGTTCGTCCTTTCAATAGTCGGCCCTCCCTAACCTTGTCCCCAAAGGCTTTTGGAAATAAGGGGAATAGGGGACGGTTCCTGAAAACAAAAACGCTTTCCTCCAGCCCTGCCTTTCTATCCAGTCCACCCAAGCCAGTATTTGGAAATTAGAGAATGGGCCGTAATGGGTGGTAAGTGAAGGCTGGGAACTCACGCCCACGTCCCAGGAGCGCCCAGCAGGTCCAAGTTCTCGGTCCGCGCGGAACCCAGCAGGGATCGCGCGCCTTGCCGGGTGTCCGGACTAGAGGGCGCTGCGCCACTGCAGATCACGCGGCCCCCGTTGCGCCCTCCCTGGGCACCATTTCTATAATAAGTTACATTCAAAATAATGCACAAACAGCATAGCTTTTCAAGTTCTTTTGAACACTGCTATGTACGTATTTTATGAATTCCAAAACCTGTGCAGACTGATCTTTCATTCCCGAGGCATGTACAACCAGAGGGGTGTGCAGCTCGCCAAGAAGAGAGCCTGTAGGATGCACACGCTTCCCTGCACTAGCTCAGAGCCAAACAGCCCCACGTAATTTCATTTACGTTTAAACTTAAATACAAAAGGCTTGCACCAAACAAAGAACTTACCAGTTCAGCCGAGTCCTTGGATGCAGGCTTTAAAGTCCTCGGTAGCTCCGTAATCCCCACGCAATTTGGATATTTATTAAAAAGCCGTATCTGAAGTACCAACTTTGACTCCCTCGGATCTTCAGCATGTCCCCAACGAGAGCGCGATCCGCCGCCGGCGCTGCCCGGACCCAGGTGGCCACATCTCCGGAGGCTCCCGTCCTGGGTGGAAAGTTGAACACCAAAAGGAGGCGAAATGAGAGTGCGCGAGGGCTACGGAGAGGGCCGAGGAGAAGCCAAGTTTGTCAGGACATGTCCAGGCAGCGAGCCGCTGAGTTTGGGAGTTGCGGCCGGGAACTGCGGCGGATCGCTGCCTCTTTCCCCACTCCCTCCCTCTTGGAGGAGGTGGGGGAGGGGAGGTGACGTCAGCGCCCCGCCTCGCCCCCCGCCCCGCCGTGAGGATGGGATTCTCCTGCGGGGTCCGCCTCCCCGACAGTAGCACCGAACGAGCTAGGGGCCGGAGCGGTCTCCGCTGCCGCAGCGCTCTTTTCCCGGAGGCTTGTGTCCCTCTCCACCGTGCGACGTCTCCCCGGCTCTACCGCGCGCCGGCGTTCCTCGCACTCAGCACCGGAACGGCCCCGGAGCCCCGCGGCGCGCACCCCTCTGCTTTTCCTTTCGGGCAAGCCCCCTCCCGCAGCGTTTCCCACGCGTCGAACTGCAGGTGATGCTCTCCCTCTTCTGCAGCCGAAATTCGTCGCGACGTGTCGCTTGCCGGGTTTTTGCAAGGCGGAAGCGAGGACAGTCTCTGCAGACTGGCCTGGACGACTTGTACTTTGTAGCCCTCCAACTTCTGGATGTGATGTATTTTAAATAGCTCTTGTCCTCTAGCGCTGTTTGTGGTCTTTGTATTGAAAATCACAGAGCCATATTTTAATTTTCAAATCCTTTGCAACATCGCCTACGTTTTGACACGGTACTCCGAAGCGTATAAGGTTCCGAGGGGTGTGGGGGAAGTGATGGAGGAGGAGCCAATTTTTAACGTTTCTTACAAATCGTCCTTAGGGATAGGGGCCAATACACAGATCAGTCGTCTACTCGTAATGTAGAGCAAGATAAACGCAAACACTATTGAAATTTAATTTATAAATGAATGTGTCGTTTTTATGTAAGCGTCCAGACTCCTGGAAAATATCTACTGTGGAACGTGTGTTGGTTGTGGTTGGGTGTTTTGTTGTTTTTTTGTTTTTTGTTTTTTTCCCTAATGCCGCTGATGTACCAAAATAAAATCTATCCTGAACAGCGTGAAATTCCCAGGGTGCCATTTCTGGGAGTTGACACTGTCCACAGAAGGTTGTCATTAAAATAAAGAGGACCCTGAAAAGGGCGGGGACGCTGGGAGCAGGATCTATCAGTACATTTGCAGCCATTGATGTAAATCTGCCTGTCTGTTTAGCTGGTCTTTCTCTTTGAAAGGTAAAGAGCAAAAACCCTGAGGACCCTGGAAACAAGGCAAGGAGTTGAACAGAAGGAAGATTAAATGTTGGAGCATTGTATGTGCTTAGCCTTGAGGGAAATCCTGTAACTTCTCTAAATTTCAGTTTTCTCATCTGTGGTAAGGGGATAATATCTGTTTCACTCTGAAAAATGTATTCGTGTATTTATTCATTCAAAAACTATTTATTGAATGCCATTTCTTTGCCAGAGAGATAACATTCATTCACGTGGGCCACACTTCCACTGAGCATCATATAAAGTGACGAGCAAGCACACAGTAGTAAATCAATAGCAGTTTTCTTACCCTCTCTATTTTCGCAGCGTGTCAGCTTTCACATCCCTAAAATTAGGAAGAGATAAAGGGAGGTTATCACAAATGATTCGAGATACGTTTTGATTTAGAAGGGAGGAGAGGGCAGGGAGAAGCTAGGAGACAGAGAATTTGGGGAAAGGACCTTAGAGGCCTCAGCAGACCAGAGGGCAGTGGAAGGTGCCAGATTCCTGAGGAGGGAGGAGACAATCAAAAGAAAGACTGGCTTGGGAGGCCAGCCTGTCCCTGCAGAGGACAGACTTCTCATGCTTCACTATTTCAAGTACACAGGCCCACTCCTTTTATGTCAACAGCTGAAATTAGAAATTGACCACATATTACAAGTTCTCATAAATGAGGCACATCAATTTTTCCCAGATGCTGCTGTGCAAGTCAATTCAGTGTGCTCTACAAGTCTTTAGAGTTATCCTGTAAATCAAAGTTTCCCCATGTAAAAAAAAAAAAATCATAAACAAAAGAAACTTATCTATAATTGATGGTATTAATCAAAATAGCTGTTTTTAAAAACACAGCGTGAGACTGGGGCACCTGGCTGGCTCAGTCCATAGAGCATGTGACTCTTGATCTCAGGGTTGTGAGTTTGAGCCCTATGTTGGGTATAGAGATTACTAAAAAAAAAAAAGAGAGAGAGAGAGAGAGGAAGAAAAGAAAAAGAAAAAGAAAGAAAGAAAGAAAAACTGGAAAAAAAAAAGTTAACAAAGTAAGAGGAGAGAAAACTTTTAACAGCCTCCAGACCTGCATGGTCCAATACCATAAGTAGACACTAGCCACAAGTGGCTGTTTAAATTTATGTACCATTCAGTTATTTTGGTCTCACTGGCTACAATTCAAGTACACAATATCAGCTTGCGACTAGTGGCTACCTGTTGTTCGGGGTCAATTAAAGAATATTTTCGTCATGACAGAGAATTCTATTGGACAGCATTGTTACGGACTTTGCTATTGTTTTTGGAGAGCTACACCAGGTATTAGAGTTTTTCATGCACCCAATATTGAGTCACTTGCAAAGTAAAACAAAAACAACCAGAATCACAGCAGATTCACTCATTCCACAAATATTTACCAAGTACCAGCGATATGCTATGTGACATTATAAAGGACTCGAATTTTAAGGAGTTATATCTGTTTGGTGATTAAGAAAGATTAACATGGCGTAACATAGGCTTTTAATTGTTTTCTTTCATTGCTGAATACTAAAACCAGGGGGAAATCACTACATTTAAAGCAGAAAAGAATTCTAAGACATGTTTAGGCCTTGCCCTAAGATTAAATAATTCTAAGTAGTCTGGCCTCTGGTATCCCACCCTCTGTGATCCTTCTCACTGCTTTCTCCTCCGCCTGCACTCCCTTTCTGCCTACACTTCCTGGAGGTAACACCCTCTTCCGCCCTCTCCACTTCCCCAGCTTTGGAATTATTTTACTCTTTGCATTCAAATACAGCTCTCCTCCGGGATCTGCTTGTACTCTCCAAGGGGGCCATTAGAGCAGACAACTACTCAATCTAAGAATCAGTAGCAGTTAACTATGGGTATGAATATGTTAATATTTCTAGTCCCTTCCAAGGGCATTATAACAAGGGCTTTCTTAAACCTAAATCTTAATGATGAAATTTTATTCTAATGGTGAAATTCCAGATGCCATGGCCAATTAGGCAAATATTTGGAGGTATTACAATTCACCTACTGGATGACTATTAAAAAAAAAAAAAAAAGGTAACCTTCATTTTAGAGATAAACACATAGTAGAATAGGCTGGTTGTGGATATTCTGTCATGAAAAATATAAGATCTTCACCCCCCCCCCCCCCGGCTGGTTTGGGAACAGATCTTGCTGGATAGATGTAATTCTTATGATGTTTTTCTCAGCTCAGTGATTGAATGATCTCAAGCCTACCTTTTTGACCAGTAAGCAATGAATCATTCAGAATCTGTTAAAGCCCTTTTCCAACAGAGGTAGTAGAAAGAACATCACACTCGAGGTCAGGAGATCTGGTTTGAGTCTTGTCTTTGCCACATAAAATCTAATGCATTTGCTTATTACTGAATTTGGGGAGTCTCACTTTCCTTAATAAAGGAATCTCTAAGAAAACAAACAAAAATGTGCCCCGACAGTTGGGAGATACCAACTATATCAAATTGTTTGATACAATGTGATAATTACTACAGTATCATTATTCTCGATTTACACACAATTTCTCACCTTACCACTACATCCCAGCTATGAGGCTTTGTAGAACCAAGAGTAAAAAGTAACTTTGATTTGATGCCAATTATGCCCCAGACTCTGCTCCCACCTCTTTGTATGCATCATTTCATGTAATTCTTACAAAATCCTATAAGGTATTAGCAATTAATACCCTACCACCTTGTTCCAGATGAGAAACTAAAGTTAGGTAGATTAGGTAACACTCTTATCGGTATAATGCACTAACTCCAATACCCTGTACCTCATTTGAACCCTTTATGAACCAAGGTGGCTGTTGTCAGCAATGCTGTGGTTCAAGAAGCAACCTAAGAGAATAAAAATCTATCAAATGATGGCTGGAAGAAGGTGTTCCTTTGTAGCAGCTACACCGAGTATGGAGAAGGAACTGTCTTAAAGTGGGTCATTTAATCACAGAATGAGAGCATCACTGATTGTGTTTAGGAATATATGTGTAATACACATTATTTGTTTGGCTTTCCTATTTTTCTAGGCAGATATACATACTCTTAAACTCATTTTGATTCAAAATCATTGTCTGACTTCTAACTTCTTTAATCTGAACAGCAGGAAAAAAATGCACACCAATTGTTCTCAATGAATTCTGACAAGGACCATCTCACTGGATTTCATGATCAGTGTTTCATTTTCCACTTCACTTTTCTTTTTCCTGGTCTGCAACCACTAGTGTTTCTATCTCTCTCCAATTCTCCTTTCTTTCTTTCTTTTATACTTTCCCATGTGACTATGTGGGAAATTCCCTCTACCAATACTTTTTGACTACTAAGATCCCATCCCTTTTCTTGGTAGAATTGTTTTGGACATCAAAGCTAATATGATACAGAGATGAAAAGAATCCCATTTCGGAAATGAGACTTGTAATAGTCCCCCAAAGACCTTTCTCTAAAAGATGATCTATCCCAGCCCAAAGGATAATTCTGTATCATTTGTCATGAGCATATGGGCCAACTATAGCCAATGACATGTCAGAGAAAGTTTCCTGAAGGCTCCTGGAAAAAGAAAATGTTCTTCCTCCTAAGAGAGACCCACAAGAGACAGTATGTGTCTCTGTGGACATTGTCAGATTAGGATGTCATGCCTGGGACTAGTACAGTTTTCTTACTTGCTGAGGATGAGGCCTAAACCAGGGAAAGCAGATAAGGGTTCTCAGTGACATTGAATCAACTGTCTCTGAAGGCCATCTTAACTCAAGACTACTTTTTATAGGAGATCGTAAGTTTCCATCCTATTTAAGCTGGATTGTGTCAGATCTGGGGTGCTTGTAACTGACATCATCTCCTACAGCTAGATAATCCTTTTTCAAATATAGTAGGAATTATTTGAAAGAAAAAACAAATAGATGTACCTCTCAACTCATGGGTCAACAGGAATTGAGCCTGACTCTAACAACAAGATAGAACGATACGTGGAACTTTTCCTTAATGGTTAGAAGGAAGTTTTTAGATACATAATGATTCAGTCTCGCACACTGCCCGTTCTCCTACCATAATGAAGATGAAAATAAGGATAGGAAATTTTATTTGTTCAACTAAAAGATTTTCCTTCATTCCTACTGTTCCTTCCTCTCAAGGGCCAAAGCATTTTTTGCATATTTCCCAATATCTTTGTACGGAATTCCCAGAAGTAATTTCTTAGAATCTGCAGTGATTGTTAACCAAACCATGCTTTCAAATAATTACCAGAGGATAAAGCAGTCAGCTGTCATGCCCACTGGCAATACATGCATGACGTTTGGGATATGTATCTATTTGTTCTTCCGATTCTCAGTATCTCATGCCAAACCAAAAAGTGAAATCGGTTTATATTCACCATGGCCCACTTTGCCCACACTCCGCCCTCCATCGAAATAGAATCATTCAAGCAAAAACAAAAACAAAAAACTTTTTTCCAATTAAGATGGGCTATGGTTGAAGATAAGGTTATCTTCGAGTCAGCTTTATTGTTTTGCAGCTTTAAGAAGGAAGCTAGTCTACCTCTGCCCCTTTTTAAAGCAACGATAAGTAAAAAGCCTCTTCTCCTATGTGGGCAGATGTATGAGAGACAAAGAACAAAGCAATCTTTGTAGGGGAAGGTGGGTGAGAGGGGATTCTGGCCAAACTGACCTGACGGGATTCTTGCTGAAGGCAGCCAAGGTGACCCAATATTACCTGGGAGATGGCGGGACAAGGACATTTGATCAGATAGCCAGGGTGGGGGATTGTAACTTAGCCAACTCAACAGGATCCTTGCTACAGCTGGGTGATTCAGGCCTAACAAGGACAGACACCAAGGTCGAGGCCGAGAGTTTGGTCCAGGGGAGAGTGTTGTCAGTAGCTGGCTCCTTTGCTTGCTTCTACTCCCCTGTAATTGTTTTTCCTGGAAAAAAAAAAAAAAAAAAAAAAAAGAGAGGGACAACTGTTATTAATCAAGCTTCTAAGACCTTTTGAACCTTGGCTGTAATGTTTGCAGGTTAACATTATTAGTCTGTGTCGTTGGTTTATAAAAAAGCCAAACTGTTTAATTGAGGCAGGATCCAAATGGGTGAAGGCAGAGTTTGTAGAAGAGAGAGAAAGGAGTTAGAAGTCTGAGAATTTAAGTGAGTTTTGCCTCTAACATTTACTGGTAAGTTACTCAGCTTTTTAAATAGTGATGTGATTTGCTGGCCTCTAAGATGGGCCCCAGTGATCCTCACTTCTGACATTCATACCTTTGGGTAATCTCCTCCCACATTTTACCAACCAGGGTCTGTGACAGTAGAATAAGCCCAAAGTGATGATATGTCATTTCTGAGATTAGGTTATAAAAAACACCAAGCATGTATGCTCTCTCTCTCTTTCTGTCTCTCTTATTATTTGCTCTGGGACAAGCCAAAGACCCCCATAGTGAAGAACTGAAGGCTTCTTCCAACAGCCATGGTTCCAACCAACTTGGAACCAACCAATTTGAAACTCCAAGCCTGAAGTAGATCTACCAGCCCCAGTCAAGCCTTCAGATGCATGCAGCCCCCAGAGACAGCTTGACTGCAAACTCATGAGGGACCCTGAGTCAGATTACCCAGCTAAGCTGCTCCCAGATTCCTGCCCCTCAGAAACTATGTGAGATAATAAATGTTTGCTATTTTAAACTGCTAAATTTTGGGGGGAATTTGTTGCTCAGCAATAGATAAAAAATTTGGAATACTGGCTTCCTTCCAATAACATACCGAGGACTCAGAATAAGCATGGATTAGAAAATATTTGGTAAACCTTAAAGTATTAAGTGAATGTTGGAACCATACAAATAGATTGGAAGATAATATCTAGAACACCACTACCCCAAAGAACTTTGTGTGCAGATGGAAATGCTCAGTCCACGTTGTCCTGTATGGTACTACTGAACACTTGACATGCGGTGAGCACAAAATGAGGAACTGAAATTTTTATTTAATTTTGAATCACTTAAATTGAGACGGTCATAGGTGGCTAATGGCTACCATTTTGGACAGAGTGGGTCTAAGGGTTTCTACCCACAAATGACTTTTCCAAAACAGAGTCAAAAAGAACGCAACATTTAAAAATCATGATCATGCTATCTTTACCAGTTACGAATTTCTGAAAGAGGATTTGTGTTTTTTATGAAGTCCGGAAATGACAGATTGAGTGGAAGTAATTATGTCTTTCCTTGTGTGAAAAAGAACCACGCATTTTATAAAACCGGGGTTTTCTTGAGACCTCAGAGAGATTTCCTCTTGTATGTATGTGTGCAATTTATTGAACATGAAATTATGGACTCAACTGACTGTCTCACACGATGGCTAATTTGCACGATTGACTGAACAAGCGTGCAATGAACCAAGTGCGCCCACAGTTACCTTAGCCACACGGGGCACGGCTGACTCATCCACCTGACGGGTGCGAGAGACTTAATAACTGAGTGGTTCTTGGCACCACCTTATTTAGTGATGTCATTTGGTAAATATGCCACCCCAGATGCTAACACAACTGCCCTAAGTTACTTGTAATGATAGTTAAGCCTAACTAGACATCGACTTAAGAGATCGTACTAGTTAAGGCTTGTAGGACGCCAGGCATGTCATGATGTTGGTAGAGCATACACGTTCATCTCGATGTTCTTATTCTTCCTAAATAATATATGTTGATTTGTGCTCTGTAATAAAGCTGATATCACTTAAATGTTGACTCTGTCCTTAACCTAAAATCCCTTTGTCGTGTCACCGCGTGCCTTATATCCTCAAGCTTGCAGTCACATAATTGTAAGACATCCACTGCTGCTCCTGACACTGAGACAGGATGAAAGCGAATGGTTATCCCCATCCATGGAGAAAAGTACAATCCGATTCTTACTTCATACTACGCACAAAAATATCCCACTGCTGAATTAAAGACCTAAGGCTCTAAGTCCCATTGTAAAAATAGTTAGAAGAAAATATAAGAAAATAATTTATTTGGGGCCATGGAAGGATTTGCTAGATAAGCCATACAACGTTCTAATTGTGAAAAAAGATTGGGCAATTCGATTACATAAAAATCAAGAACCTCTGTTTATCAAAAAACAGCATTTTAAAAAGTGAAAATGTGGGGTGCCTAGGTGGCTCAGTAGGGTAAGCATCCGACTCTTGACTTCAGCTCAGGTCATGATTCCACGGTTCATAGGTTGGAGCCCCATGTTGAGCTCTGTGCTGACAGCGTGGAGCCTGCTTGAGATTCTCTCCCCGCCCCCCCTCTAGCCCTCCTCAGCTCACTTGCTTGCTCTCTCTCTCTCTCTCTCAAGATAAGTAAACTTAAACATAAATAAATAAACTGAAAATGCAGGCCAAGGGCTGGGAGAATGTTCATTTAACAAATATAATTGACAAAAAATGTAATATCTTTAATATAAAGAAGTCCTGCATATCAAAAAGAAAAAGACTCAACAGAAAAACAGGAAAGATTCAATAGAATAATGGGAAAAGTCACAAACCTGTAACTTGGAAGAGGAAATGAATAGTGATCGTACACATCACGGGGTAAACTGTGGCCCCCAAAATGTGCCTCCCTAATCCCTAAAACCTGTGAATGTGACCTTTTTGGGAAAGGGGTCTTTGCAGATGCGATTACATTAAGAATCTGGATCATTTTAATCATCCTTGATTATTTGAGTGAGCCTAAATCCAATGGCAAGAGGATTTAGAGGACATTCAAGAGAGAGACACCCAGACCAGTAAGGCCACAGGAAGGCAAAGGCTCTCTAGTCACGAGCCAATGAATGCCTGGCACCACCAGAAACTGGGAGATGCAAAGAAGGATTCTTCCCGAGAGCCATCAGAAGGAGCACAACCATACCGACACCTTGATTTCGCACTTCTGGCCTCCAGCACTGTGGGAAAATATATTTTTGTTGTTTCAAGCCCCCCAGTGCAGGGTAACAGGTGAAGGCAGCCCTAACAAACGAATGAGGTGCATAAGAAGAGAAACGTTTACTAGTAGAGAAATAAAAGTGAAGTCGTCAGTGTAATACCCTTATATACAAATCATACTGGCAAGGGGCGCCTGGGTGGCTCAGTCAGTTAAGCACCTGACTGCGGCTCAGGTCATGATCTCACAGCTTGTGAGTTCGAGCCCCGTGTCGGGCTCTGTGCTGACAGCTCGGAGACCGGCGCCTCGTTTGGATTCTGTGTCTCCCTCTCTCTCTCTGCCCCTCCCCCGCTCCTACTCTGTCTCTCTCTCTCTCTCAAAAAAAATGAACATTAAAAAAATTTAAAAAAAACAAATCATACTGGCAGAAATTAAGATGTCTGATCATATCAGAGGTGGCTCAACTTGAACTCTTATACTGCACTGGTAGGATGCAACTGTTATACTGATGCACGTATGTGGGAGAACAATCGTGAAGATGAGTCTGCATATCCCCTCAAAATCCAGCAATTTCCACCAGGCTTAGTACACCCAAGAGTCACATACCCGAGTGATATGTATAAGAAAATTTATAGCAGTTTTTTTTTTTTTAAGATTTTATTTTTATTTATTTTTTTTTTTAAATTTTTTTTTCAACGTTTTTTATTTATTTTTGGGACAGAGAGAGACAGAGCATGAACGGGGGAGGGGCAGAGACAGAGGGAGACACAGAATCGGAAACAGGCTCCAGGCTCCGAGCCATCAGCCCAGAGCCTGACGTGGGGCTCGAACTCACGGACCGCGAGATCGTGACCTGGCTGAAGTCGGACGCTTAACCGACTGCGCCACCCAGGTGCCCCTAAGATTTTATTTTTAAGTAATCTCTACATCCCACATGGGGCTTGAACTCATGACCCTAAAATCAAGAGTCTCATGCTTCACTGACTGAGCTAGTCAGGCGCCCTGAAATTTTATAGAAGCTTTGTTCATAATAACAAAAAACTGGAAACACACACACACAAGAGAATGAAAAAATAAATTACACCATCTTCACATTGTGAAATTTTCACAGGGAAAATGAAATGTACTGTTGCTACACGTAACAATATGAATGCTTTTTAGGAATAGAATATGGGGTAAGAAATAGAAATTCTAGAAAATTTGTTCAAAATCCAGCAAAACGAAACAATATGTTGTGCGGGAAAATATGCATAAGGTATAAGCCTATTTGCTTTTAAAAAGGATCATGGCTACTTGAGGAGAGAAGGGTGATGGATGGGATCGCGAGATACATTCTGGCATAGGAATATTCTAGTTCTGAAATAGGGAATGGGTGCCTCGTCTGTTGTATTCATTCTGTGCTCATTAATTTAAAAATATCTTATGTAAATTCTTCTTTTAATATGTTATTATTAAAAATATATATGGGGCGCCTGGGTGGCTCAGTCGGTTGAGCGTCCGACTTCGGCTCAGGTCACGATCTCATGGTTCCTGAGTTCGAGCCCCGCGTCAGGCTCTGGGCTGATGGCTCAGAGCCTGGAGCCTGCTTCCGATTCTGTGTCTCCCTCTCTCTCTGCCCCTCCCCCATTCATGCTCTGTCTCTCTCTGTCTCAAAAATAAATAAACATTAAAAAAAATTTTTTTTTAATTAAAAAAAAAATGTAATACCAAAATGATACAACAGGAAAAAGAGAACGTTGTAGTAATTAGGGCGACCTAAAGCTATCGATGTGTCTGTTGAATACCTTTTGACAGGTATTTGGAGAAATGGAAGGTAGCAAGAATGGATATAACCTCAAATTCAGGAACGGAAAGAAATAAAATGACCCCGGGCACATGTGTTGAAGTGAGGCTAGCTGGTTCAGTAGTTGGTAGAGAAATGGGCCAGCTCAGAGGAAGGGAGATAGATAAAAGTCTGCCACATCACAAAAGGCTTTCCTAGACACCTAACTCCTAAGAGTCATGCTTTGAGGAAAGATAAATTAGTGAGATCAAGAGGTCAATGGGAACAGGTGCTCTCTGGAAAAAAAAACATGTCAGAGTACCCAGCTAGGATACCTACTTGGGCCTCTTGGCCAGGGGACAGACGGATATAACCTCGTAACTTGGCCTTATGTCAGCTGTTTGAAATGATTGTGTGTGGAGATGGGCAGAGCTCAGGTGGTTTGTTTGTGTGTGTGTGTGTGTTTTGTTTTGTTTTGTTTTTACCTGTATGCTTAGGTCTTTGGTACAAAGCCCCAGGGCTTTGCACATTCACTTACTGGCTGTAGGGAATTACCCTATTTGAAATGTGCCATCTGTTTCCAGTTGGGACCCCAACGGACACAAGCGGGCCTATTAATTACCTCTCTCGAACCAGCTGTTGGCAATGCTGGGCGTGGTTTCCTGGCAGCTAGTACTGCACACTATTTGCCTATATTCTTTGTAAACAGAGGCGTCAGTACAGAGCGGTGATTCTCAAAGCGTGGTCTCACACAGAGCAGCACCAGCACCTGGGAACTCGTTAGAAATGCCAAGTTTGGCTGTACCCAAGACCCCCTGAATCCAAAACCCTTGCGGGGGGCTAAGCAATCTGCTTTAATGAACCGTTCAGGTGATTCCAGCAGGAGACCCATCAGCCGAAGGAAATCCCAATAGATAGTGCAGCATCCTGAAGCCCAGAGCAGTCGAACTTTTATTTTTAGTAAAAACTGTATCTTGTGTACAATGTGACGCTTTGATCTACATACGCGGAGTAAAGTTATTACTAGAGTCAAACTAATCAACATAGTCATCTCCTCACATAATTACCTTTCGCGTGTGTGTGGTAAGGGTAGCTCCTGAGATCAACTTTCTGAGCAGATCTCCAATCTACAATACTAATGCCTATAATCATCATGGTGCACGTCAGATCGCTAGAATTTATTCATCCCACATAACGGAAACTCTGGACCCTTTGACCAGTATCTCCCCATTTTCCTCATCTCCCCACCCCTGGTAACTATCATTCTACTCTCTGCTTCTATGATTTTTGACTTTTTCTAGATTCTACACGTATGTGAAATCATGCAGTATTTTTCTTTCTGTGTCTGGCTTATTTCGCTTAGCATCATGTCCTCCAGACTCATCCATGTTGTTGCACGTAGCAGGATCTCCTTCTTTTTAAAGGCTGAATGACACTCCTTATATATATATACCACCATTTCTTTATCCGTTTATCCATCAATGGAGACTGAAGTTGTTTCCATACCGTGGCTATTGCAAATAATGCTGCAAAAAACGTGGGAGTGCAGATATCCCTTCGAAGTATTGTTTTAATTTGCTTTGGCTATATGCCTAGAAGAGAGATTGTTGGATCATATGGTAGTTCTATTTTTAATTTTTTATGGAGGAAAACCTCCATACTGTTTTCCATAGTGACTATACCAATTTACATTCCCACCAACAGTGCACAAGGATTCCTCTCTTTCTCCACATCCTTACCAACATTTGTTATCTTTTGTCTTTTTGATAATGACCATCCTAACAAGTGTGAGTTGATATCTCACTGTGGTTTTGATTTGCATTCCCCTGGTGATTAGTTACGTAGACAATCTTTTCATGTGTCTGTTGGCCATGTGGATGTCTTCTTTGGAAAAATGTCTATTCGTGTTTTCTGCCCATCTTTCAACCATGTTATTATTATCATTGCTATTCTTTCCATTAAGTTGTATGAGTTCCTTATATATTTTGTACACTAACCAGATATATAGCTGACAAATATTTTCTCCCATTCTGTAGGTTGCCTTTTCATTTTGTTTTCTTTCATGTGCAGATGCTTTGTATTTTTTTATGTTTATTTTGAGAAAGAGAGAGAGAGAGTGAGAGGAACAGGGACAAAGAGAGAGAGGGAGAGAGAGAGTCCCAAGTGGGCATTGTACTGTCAGCACAGCGCCCCACATGAGCTAGGCTCAAACTCTGCGATCATGACCTGAGCCTAAATCACATGTCAGATGCTTAACCAGCTGAGCTACCCAGATGCCCCGGAAGCTTTAAAAAAAAAAATTATTTATTTAGAGAGAGGAAGGGAGTGCACAGTGGGGGAGGGGCAGAGAGAGGGAGAGAGAGAATCCTAAGCAGGCTCTGCGCTGACAGTGCAGCGTGGGGCTCGATCCCACAAACCACGAGAGCACGACCTGTGCTGTGATCAAGAATTGGTTGCTTAACTGACTGAGCCACTCAGGCGCCCCAGCTCCCATAAGCTTTTTAGTTTGATCTAGCCTTTGTTTATTTTTGCTTTTGTTGCTTGTGCTTTTCATGTCATATCCAAAAAATCATAGCCAAGATCGATGTCAAGAAGCGTTCCCCCTGTATTTTCTTCAAGGAGTTTTACCCATCCCAGGTATTTTGTCTAAGTCTTCGACCCATTTTGAGTAGATGTTTGTTTACAGTGTAAGGGTCTTAACTTCATCTTTTGCATGTAGATAATCTAGTTCTCCCAGCACCATTTATTGAAGAGGCTCTCTTTAACCCACTGTGTATTCTAGGTGCCCATGGTGGAAATTAGTTAACACTGGGGCACCTGGCTGGCTCAGTTGGTGGAGTGTAGGACTCTTGATCTCAGGGTTGTGGGTTCGAGCCCACATTGGGTATGGAGATGACTTAAAAGTAAAATCTTAAAAAAAAAAGTTAACACTGTATGCTTGGGTTTATTTCTGAGCTTCCTATTCTGTTCCATTGGTCTATTTTTATGCCAGTATCAGTGTTTTAAGAACTATTACTTTGTAATATAATATAGCCCGAAGGGAGGAGGAAAGGGAGGGGTTATTAGGAACCAGGAAGAAAAGAGTCAGGTTTGGCCACCTTGAGAAAGAAGGGGCTTGCCAGTGCAAGGAAGGTCAGTGATATCATCTGCAAGGCCCCATCTCCGGGGCACAGAGTTGAGTGCAAAAGGGGAGCAGGTGACAGATGTTAGGTACCTGCCAACTCACGTCTTTCACTTAGCAGCCCTAACTGCAGATGAAAGTGGACAATGAGGGGCGCCTGGGTGGCTCAGTCGGTTAAGGGTCCGACTTCGGCTCAGGTCATGATCTCGTGGTCCGTGAGTTCGAGCCCCGCGTTGGGCTCTGTGCTGACCGCTCAGAGCCTGGAGCCTGTTTCGGATTCTGTGTCTCCCTCTCTCTCTGACCCTCCCCCATTCATGCTCTGTCTCTGTCTCAAAAATAAATAAACGTTAAAAAAATTAAAAAAAAAAAAAAACTGAGTTAGAAAGTTGACAATGAGATGACGGTTCCAGCCACAGGCAACACACGTTCTGAGTTCTTGTCCCATTTTCTGCCATCATGCGAGGAACCAGCACAGTCTGAGTCTGGCTGACTGAGATTTGTGGGATTCTCCAACACTACAGAAATAGAAGAGGTTAGGAGGGAAGCTCAGAGACAAGGGGAGACCATTTCCTCCACATGAATTTAATGTGGGGTGCATCTCAGGGGATCCTCATGCCATGATGCAGAGTGACCCAAGGCCATTTCAACAATGTCCTAAATAGATTACTTTATTGGAGATTAATGACCCGAAGGCTCCTATTGAAGAGATTTGTGTTAATGGCATCATCATCTGATTGTACAGCTCACACCCTTCCCAAGCCTCAGAGTGAGGGGAGAAAAACAAAGCAAGACAAATTTCAGCCTGCGATAATGACTCTCGTCAGTTGCGATACCAGGGCAGAGGCAGGCCAGGGTGTAGCAGCTCCAGCTCCTTAGCTTATTGGACGTTCACCGTGTTAATTTTGTGGGTTGGCTATGCCCCAACCCGAAGCCGTGACAGTGGGGAGAAAAATGCTTTTAATCTTCCTGCAGGATTTACCATCGGAGAGGGGGCTTCAGGGGATCTCCGCCACCACGTCTACCTTTCAGTGCATTGTGACAAGCAACGGTGTAAGTGGGTGACATCATTGTGCTTGGGAGGACATTATGAGAGCTTAAGGAATGGTTCTCTGATGCCCTATCTGTCTTAGATAATGACTAAAAATGATCCTATGAAAAACTAGAGTTTTGTCATGACCTCATAAATCATCGATAGCCTAATATTCCAAGATCGCCACCTGGTCAGCTCCTAGGATGGACGATCTTCCAGGGGGTCAATATTTAACGCCTACTGCACAGGGCAGGGCACCTGTGCGGAAAACCCAACAAAAAGCTCATTGTTCAATGTTTAGTTTGACAGAAGTTACTAGTTCTTCATTTTTAACACGTTCTGATTATTACTATTAATTTTTTTGGAAAGCCTCCTGAATCATGTCTCTTAATGATTCTCTGAGGCAAAGTGCATTTTGATGAAATAGTCAGCCATAAAGCGCGTTTCCATTGTGCTTCATTTGGCACTGACTCCCTGAGATCATGTGGCTCGGATGTGAAACGAAAGATTCTGGAAATGAATTGAGTACCTTGACTACAGACGCCAGAGTAACTGGCTTACCTCTGTTTGGTTTTTTGATTTTTCTTTTTGGAACTTGTACATTTGTCTTCTTTGGTTTGTTTATTTTCACTGTGAAGAGACAACAGAGAGGTTTCAAAATTTTGTCTGAACTAAAGAAGAGATATATAATATAATAAATACAAATGTACATAAAGATATATAGAATATGCTACATATATTATATATATACATACATATATATGTATATATATACATATTTATGTATGTATGTATATATATGTGTGTGTGTGCATATATATATATATATATATATATATGGATAACCATTTCCCCAGAAATATCTTAGTTCTGAGATGTCCTGTTTAAGTAAAAAATGTATATAATTTGCCTTTAGACAATGTGTATGCATTTTAGACAGGTTTAGTAATGGGAATGTATTCTCGACTACCTTTAGCACCAGAAACTTCCTGTTGAATAATAATTTTTGAATAGTGTTTTTATTTCAGTGCATGTTTTAAATACAGTAAGTGCTTCTTCGAAGAGGGCTAACTTCTTGGTAGACCTTAGCCTTCCAATTCAAGTAAACTCATTTCTGAAAATCTTCAGGATGCCCTAAACTCTTTCTCTGTTAAGTTTAATGTTCTTCTGGGGCACCTGGGTGGCTCAGTCAGTTGAGTGTCCGACTTCAGCTCAGGTCATGATCTCACGGTTTGTGGGTTCAAGCCCTGCATCGGGCTCTGTGCTGACAGGGGGAGCCTGGATGCTTTGGATGCTGTGTCTCCCTCTCTGCCCCTCCCCTGCCCATGTTCTCTCTCTCTCTCTCTCTCTCTTAAAGATAAATAAACATTTAAAAATTAAAAAAAAAGTTTAACGTTCTTCTGAAATGGATGAAAAGTTGTTTTTTTAATTCTACTGTACAGACAACTCCTATTTGGTATTGCATTTTATTTCAACCCTTTATTCTGTCAAACTTCAGTTTCACAACCAGCTATGGGAAAGCAAGAGTCTTATGAACACTGCAGCGTTTTGATGGCTGAGTTTCACCTTCACTTGTGCTGCCTCAGACAGGCTGCATACAAGAGGACACAGTGGCTCTGATTCTGATACTTCTTGAGAAGGAACAAGGCAGACACAGCATCCAGGAGAGCGGCCACGAACCCTTGGCTGTTTTCATTAGGCAACTTTTTCGTAACCAATTGTGCCATTGTGATCAGTATCTTGGCAGACTGCATCAATTCATTTTTGGATAAGATTGCATAGCCAAATGCAGATAGCTAATTTGAAACACCCACTTCAAAAACTGGTAAATGTTTTTATTCATTCTATGAAACTACCAACCAGTTAACTTTATTTTAGGCTCAGATTCTGACCCCTTAGTTGGCTAAATTTATACTGCACTTTCCAAGTGCACAGACGCCTTTTTCAATGCATCCACCCAGTAATTATGCATGGAACCTTCATGGAAATATCGTTTTGCTGAAGTATACAAGTGATACAGGGGAAAGAGCATGAGATTTGTAGTCAGACGTGGGATGAGTTACTTCACAGCTCAGAGCCCTAGTTTTCTTATCTGAACAGATACGTGATAATATTTAGCCAGCAGATTATTGAAGTATCACGTGTAAGTACCTGAAAAAGTATGAAATGTAGCATGTCCTCAAATACAGGTTTCCACTTTCTCCCTTTTAAGATACATTTGTTATCTATTAGCTGTTGTAAAGTGTATTCAAATTCTACTTATTTGAGCAATAACCTAAAAGTCTGTTTTATATCTTTAAAAGGCATAGATTAGGAAATTGTTATATAGGAAATTTTATCTCCTAGCATAATACAACTCTTCATGCTGAACTCTAATACGCTTTCTTCCAAAGATTTGGGTCTTTAAACTATCTTTAGCCCTGTTATCAGTGTTTCAGATAGGGCCATTTGGATGCAAATTAGCCAGAAAATGAACTCCCGTAGAAGTATTCATTTAGAGACCAATATTGTAGTACTCTGATCAAAGAACTCCCTCACAAAATGGGATCACACAAAGGTCAGTTGTAATAAAACAAAAGCATAAATCAAAGTAGAATCTTCCCATAAATCAACAGCAATACACACAGTAATCACATCCATCAAGATTATTTATAAATATGTCGATAAATAGTGTAGCATCTCTTGGTTTCTCTTCATGTTTCCTAGTTTATACAATTTCAATACTTTATAATGCGACCTGTAATGTAAAAAGAATCCCACTGTTTAATAAATATCTATCCATTCACTTCCCTTAAGGACATTAAAGAGAACTTACCCTAGGATGTTACTTATGGTTGTTAGTCCTTTATTCTTTGGTGCGGGTGGTTCCCAAACTTTATCAGGCATCGGAGCGAGCCACCATGCGCTTGTTGAAACACAGATTGCTGGACTCCACTCTCAGAGCTTCTGATTCAGTAGGTCTGGGCTGGGGCCTGAGAATCTGCATTTCTAGCAAGTTCCCTGGAGGTGCAGAGGCTGCTCTAGCTCTGGCTGGGAGGGCAGGAAAGGGAGTGCGCATGCTCAGAGAGAAGAGAGAAGCCCGCCCCTTTTTTTCCTCCTCCTTCGCTCTGCTCTCTCCCGCCCCAGTCTTAGGATGGAGCTGTAGCCGAACCACCGTCCCGTGGACAGAAAAATAAATGTTTTGTGTTGTAAGCCTCTGAGATTTGGGGGTTGTTTGTTATCCCAGCAAAAGCTGACCAATGCGTATCAGTTCCCTGTTGCATTGTTTAAATAGCAACATTTGGAAACGATCTAAGTATTCATTAAAAAGAATAAATAAATTGTAAAATATTCGGAGGGTGGAATAAAAGTTAAATGGAGTGAGCAACCGCCATCGATGTGAATATATAAATCTTCAAAACAAGGTTGAAAAAAAACCTCGCTGCAAAAGACTATGTGCAGCATAATAAAATTTATAGAAATTTCAGAAAACACCAAATACTGTTCTATATTCCTTACGGATATATATGTAGTGAAACTA
Organism: Neofelis nebulosa; assembly: GCF_028018385.1. Classification (NCBI taxonomy): domain Eukaryota; kingdom Metazoa; phylum Chordata; class Mammalia; order Carnivora; family Felidae; genus Neofelis; species Neofelis nebulosa. Next base: position 18,238,955 of record NC_080784.1, read on the forward strand.
TTAAAATGTGACTAGAATAATAAATTCTAAACTCAGTAAAGTGTTACATCTCACACAAGAGTGAAGAGAATGAGATTGATGAGTAGAGAATAGAAAGCTTCTGTATCTAAAAGTTCCGTTTCTTAAAAAGAAAAATAGGACTAGATGTCAAGATGTGACAAAGGTAGACGATGGGTACAAAGCTAGTGGACGTGCTCTTCTACCTGTGTTCCTTCACGGTCCGAGTTGTTCTAGCACGATAAACATACCTGTTAAAGAAAAGAGCCTCCCTTAATACTGTTTCATTGACGACTCATTATGTCCAGGAGCTTTTGGCGTGTGGCAGGTGAGTGAGGCTGGGATTTTGAGATTCTCAGATTTTAATAAAACCAAAACAATAGAAATAAGCGGTACAAACACCTTGTGGATTGGCCTTGTGTGTTAAACATGGACAGATATCAAGCCGTGTGGCGTTAATGGTGTGCAATACCAGTTATTTTCTGTTTCTAGAGTGCTGTTTCACTTCCTTGGCTGGACAATTTGATTTGATTTGAATTCAGTAGAAAAGCTTGGATAGGCTTTGAGAGATTACACGTGAACCCCGATTTCCCCTCCTTTTGTTTTAAGCGAAGACAAGAAAAGAGAATAACTGGGGTGGGTGTGATTCTGTCCAAACTTCACCCACTCCTACCCTTCCCTTCAGGAGGAAGGCAAGGGTATAGTGTTGCCTTCAATATATAGCTCATCAGAATAATCTGGAGAGCTTTGGGGAAGCATAGTTTTCCAGGCCCCACCTCAGATCCTACCAAACCTGCATTTTTCCAGGTGGAAGGCAGAAGATCTTTATTTTTATTCCTTTACTTTTTAAACTTTTTTACAATTATTATTATATTCAAGGGCCACAATCCCCCAAATCTCTACCACCTGAGCGTTTCTCTTCTGGATTTGCTCCTCACTGCTAGATATTGTCCATTTTATCTATTGTATAAAGCAGGAAGCAGGCGCTAAAGACAAAGCAAACCAAGAAATACAAAAAGTGATCACATTATATAAAAATTGATTTGCACAAGTATTAAAAACTTCTATGGGTCTGTCAGGAGAGCAAGCCGGTTACAGAATGAACCCTACTGAGCCCTCGATTTTGAGTTTTGTTTACAAGTTGGCATTTGTAAAAGATTTCCTTGTAGCTGTGCTAAGAGTATTTTGTGTTCCCTGGCTGTATATGCCTTTTATCCAAAGTACGTACCATGACTCCTATTCAAGGTGCAGGATATGGAACTGCAAGGTACACGGTATGGAGAACATTGTTTTGGCAGCTGGGATCTTGCCAACTGAAATTGTTGTAATGATAACCTCTTACAGGTTTTCTTTCAAAGACCTCTGTGTGTTCTTAGTTGACAGTGTTTTGCTAGCATTTATTAAAATATTAATATATTTTTATCACTAAAACTTACACGCTAACTAACTCTTCACTGATGTGTGTGTGTGTGTGTGTGTGTGTGTGTGTGTGTTACAACCCCGGGAAGCAAGAAGAAAAATCAAACAGAAAAGAAGGAGAAAAGGAGCGAAGCAAATCCAAGATAGCGGATCACCAGTTAGCTGCAGTTCTATGCCACAAGGGACATCTTCTGAGAGGCCATATGGAACTACTGCGTGTTGGAACAACGTCAATGGGAAGGAAGGGTAAAGAACTTGCCAACTCCTTCCCTTCTCCCTTCTTGCATTGGTCAGAGTTGGCCTGAGTTCCTGGTTCTCTTACTGAGCCCTTCAGGCAGCCTGGGAGACAGAGCCACGGTAGGGAAGTTATGGCACCACCAACTACAGCCTGCAGCCTTGAGCAGGTGCACTTTGGTGATGACGTAAAAAGCGCAGGGGGGGGGGGGGCAGAGGCACGCAGCCCGAGGCGTACGATGAAGGGCTATGGGGCTGTGCCATGGGTGACTCGGAACACTGGGAGCAGCGGAGGCAGTGCGCCCACAGAGGGAGTTAGGACGTAGCCTGTCCTAACAGGAGCCTCTCCGTGCCTGGATGCCAGCCTGGCCTGTTGGAGGTTCTTCAGTAGCACCAAGCCAAAAATCCAAGGCCAAGCACGTCCCGGGAGGCATATGAACCGGGTCTGCTACGCCAGGTCTACAGGGCAGGCAGTCAAGAACACGATTCTGGCGCATCTTGTGTCAGAAGGTAAGGAAGCTGCCAACCTTGGGTCTTGTCAAAAGGACACAAGTGCCAGCTTGAGAACGCCTGCTGGCCGAAGACATGGTCATTTCAGCAGCAAAAAGGACCAGGGCAATGGATTGCGACACATCGAATATATAATACAAAAATGCCCAAGTTAATAGGGATACTCCAAAAAATTAGTTGCGCTCACCGGAGGCAGGGATGGGGGTGGCGGAATTGGGTGAAGGTGGTCAAAAGGTCCAGCGTCAGCTCTGAGATAAAGAAGTACCGGGGATAGAAGGTACAACATGATGACCACAGTTAACGCCGCTAGGTGGTACACTTGAAGGCTGCTGAGCGGGTAGACCCTCTAAGTTCTCATCACAAGGAAAAAAAATGTACGAATATACGAGGTAATGAGTTTCTACGAAACGTACCGTGGCGATCATTTTGCGATATCCGCATGTCACTTCAGATGTGTTCAGAGTGGTATGTCAGTTCTATCTCAGCGGAACTGACAACGAATGAGTAAATTAATTAATTAATCCACAACTAAATAAGATGCAGAAGGAGCAATAGAATTTGAGAATGTTCATCTTGCACCTTTTCGTTGAATAATGGATCTAGGCGGTAATAAACCAAGGCTAGAGAAAACGAAAGTGGGCAAGGGAGACAGTACCTCTTTAAAGAGGTTTGGAAAACAGGTCAGCCAAATACATTTTTGGGATCTTGTTTGGATTTTGATTCAAACAAACCAGCCTAAAAACACATCTGAAAGAAAACCTGGGAAAACTGAACACACGCTGGGTGTTAGATGATAGTATGGATTCACCACTAACTTGTCGAGTATGAGCATGACGTTGTGATTACGGTTGTCGTAGTTTTTTTAAGTCCTTTCCTGTTCGCTATATATACTGTCTCCGTGCATGAGATGATGTGGTGAGTGCAGTTGGCTTTTAAGAAATCCAGAAGAGGGCAAAAAATTGGGTAAGAATAGATGAGAAAATATGGACAGAGGGTGGCTGGTTTGTTGGGGCAAGGTGGGAATACGTGGCATTCATTATACCGTGATGTCGACTTTTGGGTTTGTTTGACAATGTCTATAATAAAAGGCTAAAAAATTAAAATACATGAACAAGTTCTTTTTAAACAAACATACAAGCTCCCCAGGCGGTTCCGATGAGTCGGCCAGCTTTGGGAATCATTCAGGTAGAGAGGACCTTGGAAGAAAGGAGAGGCAAGGGTAGAGAAGCTGAGACAGCTTCCGCCTCCCTGCCACCCCCAACCCCAGCCCCACGGCTTCCTGTGACAGCTCTCCCAGAGCGGGTCAGCAGGTTATTCTCCAGGACTCACCATCTCAGTGATGGGAAGACAATGCGGAAGAACTCAGGATGCCTGATGTGATAGCTGGCAGTTCTATTAAAATTTCTTCTCCGATAGAAGAAAAAGATTAATGAGTGTTCATATTTAGCTCCTATTTCCATGAGAAAGCCTGTAGAAAAAGCATTTGGAAAAGCATCTATGGGAACTAATCTGGAAAATAAATCAAATTAGTCACTGTTGAGGCTTGCATTACAATCCAAACTAGGATACATTTTGTTGTTGCTGTTGTTGTTGAGTGGCTAGCTGGAGGGAAGAACTTTATGGGGGGTTTTCTGACACAACACTTACTATTAATTATTTCAGAGTTAGTTTAGCTCAGAGTGTAGTGTAATTCTATGGAAATAGCACTGGACTGGGTGTCTTGAGATCCAGGTTTGATTCTGGATCGTCCCCTGACAAGCTGTGTGACTTTCTTCACTTTACCCTCTCTGAGGCTTAATTTTCTCATTTCTCAACCAAAGAAGTCTGGGGTCCTTCCCGCTTTCAGATTCAATTTGTGAATACAAATGCACTCATTCCTTTGCATGCACTGTTTCATTTACTCCTAACAACTAACTTATGCCACAGGGTAGTTTTATTATTTGCACCAGACAGATGAAGAAACAGAATTAAAGGGAATAAAAATCTGACGAAGCAGATTCTCAATAGGTGTTGAACAATGAAAGTTTAGGTGAGCTCCAATTTTCATTCTCATAGAAATATCCAGTCATTGACTGTGTGTGGGTGGTAGTGTTCATTTTTAGTAGTTGAGACTCAAAGGATTTAGACATTTGAAGTCTTTTGAAGCTCGGAAACGTTAGAGAAATTGGATTTCTCTAACCATTATGAAAATTTTGCATCTCAATAGAAACCATTTGTAAGGTCCAACAAGAGCATTTCTACAAAATAGATTCTTTTCCACCTGGATTTGTGTGGGGGGTATGTGCGTGCATGTGGGTAAATTTCTTAAAATTTCAAGGGAATTAAGTGAATCAATAGTATGCATTAACTCTAAGGTGTCTTATAAAATAAGTGAAAGTTCTCTAAATTTAAAAGGATGAAATTCTGGGGCACCGGGGTGGCTCAGACGGTTGAGTGCCTGACTCAGTTCACGTCATGATCCCAGCATCGTGGAATTGAGCCCACTCATGCTGCACGTAGAACCCGCCTGGGATTCTCTTTTTTCTCTCCCTCTGACCCTCTCTCCCGCTTGCCCGCTCTCTCTCTCTCAAATAAAAAAAAATTTTTTTTAATTAAAAAAAGGTGAAATTCATTTATTTAACAAGTATTTAGTAAGCATTTACTACAGACTCCTTTGTTCGAAGTGCATCTGAACCTTTAGTGTGGTTCAGGAACTGCCTGGACAGGAGTGGGATCAGCTCTTATCCAGGCACCTTGGGATAGAGCCTGGTGTTACCTGCCTGATTTCCAGGGCCGTTGTCCTTTAGGCCACCCACAATGCATTGCGGCCCTGTGATCAACATCCCGACATCCACGAGAAAGTTCAAAACGCCAAACCACTTGTGGTAGTCAACAGAGCCTTGCATATAATACAGGACTTAGTGAGTGAACACGGAATTAAAGCTAACATGAAGATTGGCTTCTCGAGGAAAAAGGCTGCAAAATCCAAGGCCATTTCAGCGGGGGGGTGGGGGGGTGGGGGGTGGGGGGAGGTGGGATTTCAGATGGCCATAAATCGTGTTATCGTAAGGGTTTCTCTTGTGCCAAACCAAACTTGCACTGTTGGAAAGATTTGATTTCCTCAATGACATTCAGAGTAAAGATATCTGTTTTTCACTTCTTCTTCTTTTTTTTTTTTTTTTGGTTTTTGCTAACGTTGACAGGTGAGCATTGACTGTTACTTTGAAAAAAAATTGTAAGTGACCAGCTGAAGGAACCGATTACCAGAGATGATTACTCTCAAGGCAGCTGTCACACAGCAGCCACAGTAGCCCCAAGTGCGCACGGAGCACCTGTCACGGGGGCTCCTCTCAGGGACCTGAAGAGTAAAAGAAACACAGAGAGTCTCTGACCTTGAGGAAGTCCCCACCTCACCCACATCCAGTGCCATGTGGATGAGCCCCAACGAAAAGAGGCTGTTTAAAACTTTTTGATGCTTTAAAAAAAAAAAAAAAGTATTCATTTTGAGAGAGAGAGAGGGAGAGAATCCCAAGCAGGCTCTACACTGTCAGCACAGAGCCTGATGTGGGGCTCAAACCCAGGAACTGCGAGATCCTGACCTGAGTCGAAATCAAGAGTCGGACACTTAACCAACTGAGCCACCCAGATGCCCCTTTTACCTTACATTTTTTAAAAACACTTTGGTTGTTATTTCATTTGATTTTTAAACACATTTTTTAATGTTTTATTTATTTTTGAGAGAAAGAGACAGAGTACGAGCAGAGGAGAGGCAGAGAGAGCGAGACACAGAATCTGAAGCAGGTTCCAGGCTCTGGGCTGTCCACACAGAGCCCAAAGCGGGGCTCGAACCCACAAGCTATGAGATCATGACGTGAGCCAAAGTCAAGAGTTGGACACTTAACCGAGTGAGCCAGCCAGGTGCTCCTCATATCATTTTTAATGTCAATTCTTGAATGACACTTTCAGGCAAGCATTGGCTGAAATCTAACCTGGAAGATGGTCAGACCTCATTTTTTGGTGATGGTGTCTTCCTGCTGAAAATAACGTAACAAAAGGAGTACATTCTGAAGGCGGCCCTCACTTCTCCGTTATGTGAACCGTGTATAGTTACAACGCTGACGTTGGCTACAAAAATCCGATATTCTTTGGGGGCAACTTCTTTGATGCTAATGCCACCCATGTAGCTCTGTAGGCTCTGGTGAGATGGAGGGGAACTTTGAGGGCTGTTAAATTGACAGGCATGTTACTCTGTCTTAAGTTGTATGACCATGGAAATTGTAAGCCTTTACAAAACCGTTTTTCTAATTTACAGTGCATTTTAATAAGCATAATTCGGTTATGAATTCCCAGTAGCACAGAACAGAAAGCAACACTGTAGGTGGCTGATTAATAATTTATGTTTATCTTTAGCAACTAACCATGTCAATATGTGAAGATGTTTTGAAAGAAACAACAGACTTCCTTTGCTATGTAACTTCTTTGGGATATTTCATTTTTTAAGTGTTTATATCAAAATGTATTTAAAAATGCACTGCTTATCCAAATAGTATTTGTAACTCACATTTAATGCAATTTATATAAATGTTGAAGGGTGGAATATTATTGGCTCAACAACTGTTGAAGGAAATTTCTTTCCTGTTATCACCTGCTATGTTAAAAATATCCTTTTTTTTTTTTTTTTAACATTGTTCACATCTCTAGTCTTTAATATACTTTGGGATAAACCAAAGAGACCCAGGTCATTTCCTCTTAAACTTCTCAAAGTTTTTCCAGACTGTCCTCTGTGTTAGCAATAATTGTATTATTATTTTTGTCTTGTGCCATTACATACCGCTAATTTATGTTTTCTCAGCTCCTCATAAATTGCTTGGTGCATCAAATCTTTATTTCTCTGGTGATATATAGTATTTGGTAGAAGGTTGGATCTTTCTTAAAGGAAGTAATTTCAGTCAATATCATCATTGAGATGAATTAGTAAACTTATTGATGAGTATTTTATAAATATTTATAAAATATTCCAAATATTTAACAACTGATAAGGCGAGGACATGGACCAATCAGAAGAGACCCGAGCCATAAGCTGAACAAAGTCCTGCAGGCTCCTTTAAGGGCAGATGTCAACCCTTCAGTTGCTGGATCCTGAGAAGGTAGGAGGAGAGGAGAGCCAAGGGAGAGGCAGAGGAAGGATGGAAAGCCTTCAGGGAGCTCATAACAGTGACTACACGCCAGGGGTCTCAACTCTTGACATTTTGCAACCACTAATTCTTTGTCGTTGGGAGCCGTGCTATGCATTGTGGAAGGTGTAACTGCATCTCTGGTTCTATGCCCTAGGTCCCCTTATGACTTCCCCCTCAGTTGTGACAACTGGAAATATCTCCAGATATTGTCAAATGTCTCCCGCGAGGAAAATCACCCTAGCTGAAAACTGCTGCTATATCCTGTCTGCTACAGAGATATTTCAATATTTTTATAACCATTGCATTCATACCATCACCCAGTGTCTTGAACTGTTACCTTCCTTGTAGTGCTTAATAAAGATTTATTCAAGAAAGGATTTGTTCAAGTAATCAACACTAGGAGTAACCTCTTAGGAAAGGGTAACTTACTACTTTGTAAAAAACTTTTAAAGTTTATTTATTTTTGAGAGAGACAGAGACAGCATGAGCAGGGGAGGAGCAGAGAGAGAGGGAGAGAGGGAGAGAGAATCTCAAGCAGGTTCTGCATTGCCAGCAAAGAGCCCAATGTGGGGCTTGAACTCACTAAACTGTGAGATCATGACGTGAGCCGAAATCAAGAACCAGATGCTCAACTGACTGAGCCACCCAGGCACCCCAGGGTGACTTATAAGTTGTCTATTGTACTTTGAGTGCAGGTATGTTTTGATGTACAACTAAACAGGTGTTTAGTGAGACCCTTCAACATGTTGACCACAATATTTGACCCTGTGGAGGCTTCTGGAACATGAGCCCAGGGCTTGCTGTCTGTAATTCTTCTCACTCTACACTCTGGATCATTTCCCCCACTGTCAAGGTTTTCACTTACGTGCAGATAGACTCTACCCCTGCATTTCTATCCCTCTCCCTCTTTTTTTTTTTTTTTTTTTAATTTTATTTATTTGTTTTGAGAGAGAGTGAGAGAGCCGGGGAGGGGCAGAGAGAAAGGGAGAGAGAATTCCAAGCGGGGCTCAAGCCTATGAACTGTGAGATCTTGACCTGAGCCAAAACTAAGACCCAGATGCTGAACCAACTGAGCCACCCAGGTGCCCCCTCACCTCTTTTTGAACTTAAGCTGCATTTTTTCTGGCCTTGTGTATATTACACCTTAAATATGAAATCTAGAGAAGTGAACTCAGTTTTGCCTCACCTCCCTGAATCAAGACGAACTCCATGTCCTGCTTTGTCTAAAGGAATTAGATCATGATCACCCCACTCACGGTGGTAATCTAGAGATAACACTTTCCCTTGCAACTTTTACATGCAAACAATAATCACTAAGTCCATTCAGCCACCAAATGGTCTGGACTCCATTCCTTTCACTTTCTTTTCTGCCCACTTGGATTAATTCTCATCTCCTGACTGGTCTTCCAGACTCGGGCGTGTCCTCTCTCAAATCCAAACTTCATACTCTGCTCCTGGTATCATCTCTCAAAATGGCAATGTGATGCCATATTAAAATGCTTTTGTTTTCTAAAAGATTAAATCTAAGCTCTCTAGCACAGCTTTCTAGACCTGGCCTCCGCTGGGTCTTGGAGCCTCCAACTTGGCCTTTCCTGCTCTAGCAATGCTGAATAACTGTCAATTGGCCCTTACACTAGGACCAACTTCTTCCTTTGATCTGGAATGCCCTCTTGACCCTTTGTCACCACACCCACTCCAAATTTTAGTTCAGGTGATACTTCTTCTGGGAAGTCTTTCTTGAATTGTTTATCCTGGGCTCAATGGCTCTTTCATTTATGGTAACCTGGGCCCTCCTAAATTGTAGCATTGTCACCCTAGGTTGAAAAGATCTGTTTAACGATTAATTGGTTTATCACTGGGGCTGAGACTATGTCTTATGCATCTTTGATTTCTTAGTTGCTGGTATAGGGGTTTAATAAATGCTTCTGGTAGGGGTGTCTGTGTGGCTCAGTCCAGTAAGCGTCCCACTTCGGTTCAGGCTGTGATCCCATGGTTCATGAGTTCAAGCCCTCCATCGGGCTCTCTGCTGTCAGCACAGAACCCATTTCAGATCCTCTGTCCCCCCCCCTCCCTCTGCCCTCCCCCCTAGTTCTCTCTCTCTCTCAAAATAAATAAATAAACTTAAAAAATGCTTCTGGTATGATCTGAATTCTGGAAGAAAGAAAAAAGCTAGATATATGGAAAAAAAGGCTGGAAGGATACCCATGTAACATAGCTAGATTCTATGCTTTTGACATTTTATTGGAACTTTCTCCCACCTTGGTCACAAGAAGTTATCAGTGTGAGGCTTATCCACCTTACTACATGACATATGGAAAACACAGTTGCAACCCTGAGGGAAGGCTGGAAAGAGATGAAGAGGGGAGAAAGAGAAGAAGGAAACAGAAATAACAAAAGCATAACTTTGCTAATTGTATCACATTAAATCCTGTTCTCCCAACCTATAACCCTACTTCTACTGAGAAAAATGAAACAATTTTAAAACAGAGTGAAAGCCCAATTACAACAGCGCTGCTTGCTTCCTTTGTAAATTGTGAACAATGCCCACCCCTCCTTCCTCACCATCCTGCACCCACCCCACCCCCAGAAATAAACCTTACTGCAATACAAATTAAGTTTTGTGATTTTTTTTTATTCCTGCTGTTTTCAAGGACTCTAGCTCAATTGAGGACATAAGGCTAGCAGATGGCATAGTTTTAAAGAAGTTATAATATTTGGGTTGAAATTCCCTACTCTGTTAATTATGGCCCTGAAGACTTCTTGTCACAAAAGCAAAATTGTACAACCCCTTGACATTAAGAATGTTGATACTCAGGCCCTAATGCAGCTGCCTGTGCATGAGGCCAACAGATGGGCACAGTGTTTTTAAAAGCAGTAAAAGCCTGCATTGCTGCGGTTTAAATTCTCTAACCCGGTCACCAAGGCTCTGCAAGCTCGCTGCTTGAAAAGGAGGGCTGGGTGCTGCTTCCTCATCTGAAGAACCTGCTGGCTCTTCGGTACCCTCACTCTCCCAGCCCAGCCTCCTAGAGCCACTGGGAGAAGGATGCTAGAAGACATGACCAACCCAATGAGTGTGTCACAGAAGATACTCCTGTGGTCGGCTCGTCGTCATGAGCCTGGCCCTCACCTGGTTCTGTTCTAGAGGAACACTTCAGAATAGGGCTAAAGGATAAAGGCGACAAGATGGAAAACCAAAAGAATTATGCTATTTGCATATTGTTTCTAGAACATGGCATTACATTTGCAAATCGACGAGGATCTATGTATAGTCTGTCAACAAACAAGGGAAACGTTACAGACCTTTTTTATCTACAACAGCCTCTTTAAAAGAAACATTCCCATGCAATCCGTGTGCACGTTTCCTAAGCTTGATAAATATCGTAAAATGTGGGGTGATGAACATAGAAATGGAATGTCTGTGAATGGAAGCTGAATTTAATCACCAGAGAAGCCAAATTTGAGCAACACGGCATGGTGGGAAAAGCCTAACTTTTCCACCAGTCCGGCCTAACCAAGCTCAGATCTTGTTTCTGGCACTTATGGGCTGTGTGACTTTAAGGAAATCACTCCATCCACTGGCCCCCAGTTTATTCAAATGTAAAACTGGAGACATAATAACCTCTTGACAGATCTTGGTGAGTTCTGGTGAAACTTGGTGCAAGTCTGAGTTTAAGGTATCACTGCTCATTAAGTGATACTTCTTCCTAATGGAGATTCAGTTTGTTTGCCAAAGGCTCACCCCTTGTCTTTCAAAGGCCCTGTCCATGGCCCTGAGGCCTGACCTGGACTTTTGCTTCAGTCTTCTCTCCTGTGATCTTGGCCCAGACATGTGGTCATTTTCCTGTTCTGCTTCACCTCCAGGTCTGTAGGCTGGGGTATGGTCTTCTGTACTATACAGGTGCTTTAGAGGGACCATTCATTTTATTTTCTGTTGTGAAGGAAGTGACAACTAAGGTTCGGATGTTGCTTATTGATAAGAAGATAAGTTTCGTTGCCCAACACACCGACATTAAATTGTTATCGGAGGAAACAATAGGTGTTGGTGAGGATGTGGAGAAAAAGGAACCCTCGTGCATTTTGGGGATGCAAGCTGGTGCGGCCACTGTGGAAGACGGAATGGAGGTTCCTCCAAAAATTAAAAATAGAACTACCCTACAATCCAGGAATTGCATTACTGGCATTACTGGATATTTACCCAAAGGAAATAACACAAATTCGAAGGGACATATGCGTGCCTATGTTTATGGCAACATTATTTATAGTGGCCAAATTATGGAAGCAGCCGAAGTGTCCATTGATGGATGAGTGAATAAAGAGAAAGTGGTATATATATATATATATATATATATATATATATATATATATACACAGTGAAATATTTAGCCATAAAAAAGAATGAAATCTTGCTATTTGCAACAATGTGGATGGAGCTAGAGAATATCATACTAAGCAAGATAAATCAGAGAAAAACAAATACTATATGATTTCATTCCTATGTGGAAATTAAGAAACAAAACAAGCAAAAAGGGAGTGTCAAACCAAAAAGCAGACTTTTTTTTTTTTAATTTTAGACAGAGCACATGTGCACGCACAGTGGTGGGGAGGGGTGAAGGGACAGAGAGAGAGAGAGAGAGAGAGAGAGAGAGAGAATCTTAAGCAGACTCCATGCTCAGTGTGGAGCTCAACTCAGGACTTGATCCCATGACCCTGGGATCATGATCTGAGCCGAAATCAAGAGTCAGACGTTTGACAACTGAGTCACCCAGGTGTCCCCAAAGAGCAGACTCTTAACTACAGGGAACAAACGGATGGTTACCAGAGGGGAGGTGGGGAGGGGGCATGGGTGAAATAGGTGATGGGGATTGGGGAGGGCACTTGTCGTAATGAGTACTGGGTGTTGTATGGAATTGTTGAATCACTATATTGTACACCTGACACACAGTATGTTAACTACACTGGAATTAAATTTTTTTAAAAAATGTGTAACTTTTATGGAGTGAAGAAACTAGCTATGAAGAAAGTCTGAAAACATCAAAAATCACAGATATTCTTGGGATCAGTATCAAAACATTAATTGAACATTGACTGGATATTAACTGGCACTCTAAAACATATTGACAGAAGAAACCCCTTGTGTCGTACATACTAATGCTGGACTGCCTGCCAAGTGGTTCCAACATTCGTGAGAGGCTGAATGCAGTTTGCTTTAGTTAATGAGGTGGAGTACGGCGTGGGGGGAGGGGGGAGAATTTAGGGAAATCCCGTGTTCTTGCTGATTCTGGAAGAACAAGCAGCAGCAAGCCCCACTTGTCTTTTCCAGCAGTAAGTTTATACTTGACTAGGGCAGAGAATCGCCTCAAAATAAATCAATTTCTATTAGTCACCCACTCAGGGGAGGCTGTGGGATTGGCTCAGGGGGTTGGCTTAAGGAAGGGGGTTCAGAAGCCTCATTTCTGTTGACCCTTGTGGACTGATTGCCAGCAAGATCTGCTCTCAGGACAGAATTGCCCTCTCCCTGCGGAACTGGTGGACCTCCTCCCTCTTTTACCCACTCTGTCCCTAGAGGATGGACAAGCAGATAATTATTTACGCACAAACCTAACTTAATCCTGGTTTTATACCTTAAGCACCTTCTCGCTCCTATTCAGCCAACTCTCCTGTCCAGGTCTAATGTTTGGACCCCCTTGACGACTGAACACTTTCTTCGGGCCCCTTAGTCTTTATTATTATTATTTTTTGATCACCCACTACCCCTCCTCTGTTGCATTTTTCCCTCCTCAGTCATCTGTTAGCCCCAGTGTTCCTGTTCTTTCCACTGCTGGTTCCTAGAAACAATCTGAACCCAGCAGTGCATAATTTAATTTGAGTTTTAAAGTCAAAGGGCATCTGAGCACTTGAATATCATGCACGGGGCCTAACTGTGAAATGGAAGGTTCTCGCTTCAATTAATGGCATGTTAGGGATTAGCAAGCTGTATGGAAAGGTATTTCATATCAGGGTAGGAAAGCCTGGATGAGAAAATGGGGATCTCCTGAGCAATGAAGTGTCTGAACTCAGATTTAGTAAACATTGGAATACGTGGTTTGATGAACAAAATTATCTTGAGAAGACAGCAGAAACGAACTTAGAATTCACAAATGATTTGCTTGGAAATTTTAGAATGGTGAATGAACGGCACGTGATGGCGTTGCCCTATCAAAAATTGGAAATTTTCGATGGCGTTGCCCTATCGAAAAGATACCACCACAAATCATACGATTCCACCTTCCCCAAATTTACATCTGTTTTCTTTCTCCCCATCTTTCCTTCCCTACAACTTCCTCCACCAGCTTCCAGCCACACACTCATTGGGCACTTAAACACCACCAGCCCCTAAATATTCTTTCCTGGTTGTACAGAGAAAAGTTTGTTTTGAATTTGATGCAGTGACCTCTGTGTGTGCTACCTTTATTCAATCGCATACCGTGTGTTCTAAGAAAAAGCTTTCTTTGAGATCTCTCCGTGAAATCAATTGCAAAAATAATCAAGTGTTCCATTTAAGGGCCTTCCCCTTGGGTGTGCCCCTGCCATACAGGACCTGGCCAGTCTCAGCAGGTGCTTCCCTAATTGTCCTTTCGTGGGTTGAGGCAATCATGGAAGCAGCCACAATATCAACTGAATCGTAACCATCACTTGCCACGTGCTTCCCAGGCGCCAGGCATTGTTCTACGCACTTTGTGAATAAACTCATTTAATCGGCATGACGGCAGGACGTTTCATCGGCATGACAATCCTACAGGAAGGTACTAATCGTCTACTCCCAAGGGACAGGCAAGGGCCTGTGCCAGTCTTCCACTTGTCTAAGAAGGCACCAGGTTCCGTGTTGTGCCTTTGGCCCAGCTCAAGAACACTTCCCTGGCGAACAAGTGCCAACGTCGATCCCTACAGGGATCCCTACCAAAGTGTGACCCAGAGGCCTGAGGCCAAATGGATTTGCAGAAAAGTTAATTTAATCCTATTCCTGGGCACTGAACACATCTTTTTTTCTTATTAAGAACAGTGGATTAAAGGAACTAAACAAGGGAAGTTAAATCGGATCCAAAAGCCTCATAAAATAATTAAATACTGAACATGACCTATTGAAGGCCAAATGTGTCCATAATTAATACTAAATGAATGTCTGCAACACATTTCTAAAGTATGCTTTGTTTTACCAGCCACCGTAATTGGATGCAATTCAGCAATTCACTTAACTTTTTTCTGAAAGAATGGAATTCATGTGTTGAGGAATTGATGTGTGTTCTAATGATTGTTTTTGCTTAGTTTGTTGCTGATGAGAACCAAGTCACAGAACAAAATTTTTAGGAAAGAGCACGAACTGCAGATTTTATCATAAAAGGAACCAACTCAATTTCCCTACGCACGGGTACCCTGTCCTGCTGCTGTATAAACTCTGTGTTTTGACCTTGGAAAATGGGGCCTCCCCTTGCATAACGTTGCTCAGTAGGAGGATGTGGCCTTGGTTAGTGAGGATTTAAGGAACCGCATGCAGACCGACGCGGATGAATGAGCGGGTGCGGGTGGAATTTGGAATTACGGGTTGAAGCGAGCAAGGATTTGTTAAAGACTTTAAAGCTTTGAAGCTGAGGACTGGTCTTGCTCTCATCACGGCTAAAGAATGAAATTCTCCGAGCAAAAATATATTGAGTGATAAGATAATTTGGGTTGATCTTTCCCACCAGCCTCACCTTCTACCTTTGAAGTGTGTGAGGTACAAAAGCAAAGAGAAACCAGCCAATTGTGAATCACTACTTAATTATTCATGAGGTATATGGTATGTGTTAGAGAAAGGGATTGAAAATGTTTGATGTGTTCTGCCTGAGAGACAGATATTATCGTGGGGTATATTTATCTCGGGAAGAGAATATAAAACATGCAGCCGTTATATGTTATAGGGCAGGAAGAGCAAAGGATAGAAGTTTTGTCTCTTACAGACGGAGCAATGCTCTGGGACAGGCACTCGTACATCTACACCAAGCAGAGGGCTACCAAATGTTGTATGAAACCTGAAGACAATGGTGCATTCCTCACGTTTCTGATTCTTCCCCACTATCTGGAACATTTGCTAGGCTGCCGCTTCTACTTGCCGGTGAACTTGAAATTCTCGCTGTTCAAGTTTTGGCCAGGAATATGGCACAAAATACCAATCCTGATGGCACCCACTGATAGGGCTGCCTGGATTCTGACTATGACATCAGTGGTTGGGATCCCTGTACCCAGTGCCTCAGGGAGGGACCTCTCAGAGAGAGCTGGGCTCAGGTCCGAGAGGCCCAAGGGGCAGGGCATCTGGCCCCATACTGCCTCAGCATCACTGTGGGGTCGTGCTTTCACTCCAGGGGGCCTAGAGGGCAAACCATTGAATCAAAGATGATTATTTGTCAGCCTTAAGATATTTAAAAAAATTTTTTTTTAACGTTTATTCATTTTTGAGAGACAGAGTGTGAGGGGGGAGGGGCAGAGAGAGAGAGAGAGACAGACAGACAGACAGAATCTGAAGCAGGCTCCAGGCTCTGAGCTGTCAGCACAGAGCCCAATGCGGGGCTCGAACCCACGAATTGTAAGACCATGACCCGAAGTCGGACACTTAACTGTCAGCCTTAACATCTAATGGAATTTATCTTGCTTGGGATAGGTCTCTCCTGGTTTTGTTTCTCCCTTGAAGTGGGAATGTCTATCCTATGCTTACTCCATCACTGTGTTTTGGAGGCTCACAAACTCATCTGGTTTCACACGTTCACAGCTGGAGAGGAATTCTGCCTCTGGATCGGGATCATATCTCAAGTCTCCTCCATATGTGATTCAGATGATATTTAGATGAGACTTGGGACCCTAGGCTTAAAGTTGATGCTGGAAATAAGTTAAGGCTTCTGGGGCTGTTAGGATGGAAAGAGTACATTTCACATGTGAGGACATGAATTTGGGGGCAGGGGCAGGGGCTGAATTCTATGTACTGAAATGTGTCTCCTCCCACTCCAATATTCATGTGTTGATACCCTAACCCCCAATGGGATGGTATTTGGAGATGGGGCCTTTGGAAGGGAATTAAGTTCAGATGAGGTCATGAGGATAAAGCCCCCGAGAAGGGATTAGCATCCAGATACGAAGAGACCCCAGAGAACTTGCTTCCTGTCATTCTCTCTCTGCCACGTGAAGAGGACCCAGGGAGATAGCCGTGTCTCTGCAACCAGGAAGGGGACCCTTACTAGCAATCGAATCTGCCAGTACATTGGTCCTGTACTTCCCAGCCTCCAGAGCTGTGAGAAATAAGTATCTATTGCTTAAGCCACTCAGTCTAGAGCATTTAGTTGTGGTAGCCAGTAGGCTAAGACAGTAGGCTTCCTAGCTTTAGGCCTCAAACATATGGGATAGTGTCAGCATTTTAATCTTAATAATTACGACTATACTAGTAATGGCCAACATTAATTGGGTGCTTTCTACCTTCCAGGTGGGGATGGAGCTGTGGGAAACTCTACAGACCTGGGCTTGGTGGAGCCTTCCTCCAAGGGATCTGGGAGATACGGAAATGGGGCGGACTGTAGGAAGCAAGGAGTTTAACCACGATTTCAGCTGCGCCACAATTTCCACAGGGCATGTACAGATTAGAATGTGTTTCAAAAGAAAAGAAAAAAGTTTTGAAATCCAAAATAATTACATGTTGACTTAATCACTAATCTTGATGAAAACTTCATTTAAACTATGTGATTTCCATTTCAGTTCTGATAAAAATGAAGTGCTCTCTCTGCATGACTTGTGAATAATATGCTTTTGAGTACCAATAATTTGACAACAACGGGCTGAACAAACTAAGCATTTTGAGCTCTAATCAGAGAAATGAACACCTGGGAGAATAAGAATAGAAAGTTGTTGTACGATACACATTTCTAGAGAACGTTAACTGTTTAGGAGGAAAAAAAAAACACTTAAAAATTGCTACAAATCAATGTTTGCCTGGTAGGTTCAGAATTGTTTTAGAATTCTTAAGTCTTTAATTTTCTATTTGAGTGAGTGTTCTTTTTAAAGCAAACAATGGAAAAAAGAGAAAAGCTTGAAAACTTTCAACCCAGGTGGAGGAGAAGGGTCCTTCATTTTCCTGTCATGTGTTAAGAACAACTAGATGTATTCTCCAAATAAAGTAGAAGGAGAAAGGGTGATATGAGAAAAGCATAAATCAACCCTGAAGTGTGTAATTATTATGAAGTATGACTCTCCCTTACAACTTTGCAGAAAAATATAAGAAATAGTAAACGCTTCTAAAGTATTCATGGTGTCCTAATATGCTCTGACTTCTCATTTCTGCTTTTAGAAACTCTGACTTTATAATCTGTGTATTCTTATTTACTGACTTACATTACAACGGGTAATATCGTTGCGGCACAAGTGACTTAGACTGTTATAAGCTCTCCTTTGGTTGCTGTGGCATGCTTCAACATTTTGGCGAAGGGCTCCGTGCAGAAAGCCATAAGTGCTGAGCGTCCCGCTATTAACCTAGTACTTCAACAACCCCAAGTATGTCTTGCTTCCAACCCGGGGTGGATTCCTGCAGGCTTCTTAGCAGGGGCTGACGGTCGCTGTTGCATTTCAAACTCTGTGAATTCGTGTGTGTGGCTGGTGCGGCCATAGCGCTGCCTCCGACCTCCAGGCATGCACGAAGGGGGTGGGCGGGGACCTCCGGGAAGGACTGGGAAGGGTTGTGCTGGTTGGCGTTTGTCACTAGTTAGCGGAACACTCTATGTCATCACATGCAAGTTAACAGGGCTAGTCATTTTCCACTCTTCTGTTAAGTTTTGTTTGTCTCAGGAAGAGAACATGTTTTTGAGCTTTTATGTAGCTGGTGCAGTTTTCTATTCTTTTCTTTTTTTTAAATGTAGAGCCCTAGACGTAGTCATCTTATCCTGTTATTAATGATTAGTGTGAATTGCTAGGTGATTGACAGCACTCCATGGCCTGTTTATTCATCCTGGGAGCATCAGGGCTAACCCGGACTAATCATGTTTGTTTTCTGCAGCATCACGGTCTGGTTGGCCCTTTGTCCCCTCAAGTTCCGTCTTCTTTTTGATGTGCTGGGCGTGCTTGGGGCAGGCTGTCAGACTCAGGGCTGCGCTCCCTCCCTGCATTCTCTGCGTCCTTGTGCCCGGCGGAATGACAGGCCTTCATTTGCGCCCTCCGCGTACCCTTGCGCTCTTTGCCCCTGCCGGGAGTCCTAATGGGAAATGGCCTCAAATCCCTGCATTCAAGTTCATTAAAAGCCCTGCTTCTCTTACAAAATCAAAGCATTCAGTCTCTCATTGATCAGTCTACGGACCAACCAAGCGATTGAGAAAAAAAATTCATCTTTGTGCTCCAAGGTTCCCAGTGTTTGGAAATTATTGAACAGGTGGCAGATATTTTCTCTGTTTTCACAAACAGAAGGCAGAGCACCTCCCTGGGGTGTGTGTGTGTGTGTGTGTGTGTGATACAGATCTGTTAAGTAAGGCCACCCCAGGCCACCTCTGTGGCTGCAGAGAAGCCGGGAAACACACAGACCCCTGATAAGTAAATGATGGGGAACGCTCGCATTTGCCTTCACAGGGACCAGATGGAGTTAGGGAGCACTTGATAAGATCCCTTCTTATCTCTTCTGAACTGGTCACTGACTTCTCATTCCTGCCCCCTCCCCTGTGGGGAGAGACTGCCCAGGGGGTTAACTGAGAACGATCTGAAAGAGGTCCTTTCACCTAGATGGGAAGAGGCTGTTAAAACAAGTCGATGGAAACACTGGTGTCAGAAAAATCAGGGATGTAGTCCACTCTGGGGCACAGGAAATTTTGACCTTGGAAAGTATCCTATTGCTCCCCTAATTATTTCAGGATGTTTTAAAGACTAGCTCCTATCGTGCAGTGTGCTACTAACCGGAGATAATTCACTACCTGTAGCTTTGGCCCTTAACCTGGAAAATCACTTATTCACCTGGTGATCTCCACCACATTTTTTTTTAAAGGACCCCTTGGGAAGTGGATCACACAGGTTTTCCCATTTAATCTCTCCCAATATTACTGTGAGGTGGATACCACTTATCACCATCTTCAAATGCAGCATCTGAGAGAAAAACTTAGCCTTCCTCTTCCGTAAAGCCCATGCTTCTTCCACTACTACAGAGGCTCACGTCTTGAATGAGAGGAGAGGATAAGAAACAGAATGACGTCTTATCTTTCCTCTTTAAAATTACTCTGAAGTTGATGTCAGTCTGGTCCCATCTGCGGAACAATGTGCTCTGCTACCCGCATTATTTTCTTCTCCCCCCCCCCCCCCCAGAGCCACGGCTCAGAGCTACTCCTAGCTCTAAGAATGCCTCAATTGTGTTAATATTACTATTTTCAATCTCATATTTGCACCTTTTTTTTTTTATGTCTATTTTTGAGAGAAAGAGAGAGGGAGGGGCATAGAGGGAGGAGGACAGAGGATCTATCCGCAGAGCCTAAATACAGGGCTCGAATTCAGGAACCATGAGATCATGACCTGAGCCAAAGTCAGATGCGTAACCAACTGAGCCACCCAGGAGCCCCTCCTATTTGCACCATTTTAATGGACGTTTCCCAGCAGAGCTCGACTCTTAAAATGAACTACGTAGAAAACCTATGGTCCTTTTAAAAATGTACATACCTAAAATAAATATGCAGGGAGCTAATTATATGGCAACTTAAACAATATCGTTTGATGAGATTCACTTAGCAGAAAGTTCCTGGTTCCCTAAACGTTTGTTCTCTCCTTTTTAAAAAAATATTTTTTTTAATGTTTATTTATTTTTGAGAGAGAGACAGAGACAGAGTATGAGTTGGGGAGGGGCAGAGGGTGAGGGAGACACAGAATACAAAGCAGGCTCCGGGCTCTGATCTGTCAGCGCAGAGCCTGACGGGGGCTGGAACTCACCAACCGTGTGGTCCTGACCCGAACCCAAGTCGGAGGCTTAACTGAATGAGCCACCCCGGCACCGCACGTTTGTTCTCTCCTTAATCTCAATCCAGTTTTTGTTAAACACAGGGTTGCAGAGCTGGAGGCCACATTTCACATCATCCACAGCAGCTAGGTTTGGGCATGTGACTAAGTTCTCACTAACGGAACGTGAGCGGAAGTCACATGGACACCTGCTCCAACCCTTCTCCAAAAAGAAATTGCTCGCCCTCCGAGTACGCTCTCCTTCCTCCCTGAAAGTTGGATTGTGGATGCGGCATTGACTCAAAGGCAGGCAAAGTAATGCCCCGTTCTCAATTTGTTGTCCTTAGACCTCTAGGGGTTCCTGAGACATTTTCTGTGGGTCTACGTGGTCAAAACGGTTTCGATGATAATACTAAGATGAAGTCTGCCTCACCCACTGAGTTGACATTGGCCCTGACGGTACAAAAACAGTGGCCGGTGGAGCTTCTAGTGCCTTAGCGTGAATCCAGGTGGTGGTAGGAAGCAGTCCTTGCATTCTTTGCTGCCACACGCAGAAGAAAAATGGCGGTTTGCTTAAAAAAAAAAAATCACTGATGAAGCTGTCACAATGATCAATATTGTTAAATCTAGAATCTTACGTTCACGGCTGTTTAATAGCATGTGCGAAGAAACGAAAAGTAGGCAGGATACACCTGTGCGTGTTGGAGTAGGGCTGTCTTGAGGCAAAACACCCGTACAACTTTTGAGTTCAAAACTGAATAATTCACTTTCTTTTTTAATGTCGCACCATTTTTACTTGGAAAAAAAAAAAACCGACAGACAAATGCAAACCATGGTTCTTCAGACTTGGGGACTTGGCAGACATTTTCTTGAAAAGGAGTAAAGGAAGCCTGTTGCTTCAAGAAAAACAACGGTGTTTGTTGCCAGAGAGAAGGTTCAAGATTGGAAGAAAAAAATTAGAATTGGAAAAGTTATATCTGCCATTGTGAACTTGATAGCTTCCCAATGTTTAGAGGATTTTCTAACGAGATTGGTCGTGATATTCATAAATGTTGTTTCATGTTGCATAATAACATGTTCTAGTAGTCAAAAGATATGCAGAATTCAGTGGACCGATACTTTCCAAACGATGAACATACGATATCACAAAATCATGTGTGGAAAGATATCAAAGTGAAAGCTGGAACAGCGGACTTTCACGTGACAGAGTCTGAAAACTACATTGATATTATTTCAGATTCCACGTGGTGGTCAACCTTTAATAAAATGGCACTTGTCAAGTTGAGGTGTAGTATTAAATAAGCAGATCCACAATTATTTGAGAAGTCTTTAAAAATACTCCTTCTTTTTACAGTTATACGACTGTGTGAAAATGGATTTTCTTCCTATACTTCAACCAACAGAACACATTACAACAGATTGAGAACAGAAGGAGGTCTGAGAATCCAGCAGGCTTCTGCTAAGCCAGTCGTTGAAGAGATTGGCAAAATGTAAAACGATGTCATTCTTCTCACTAAACTTTAGTTTGAGTTTTGGAAAATACAGTTATTTTTCATGAAATCTATTTTATTTATGTTAAAATGAATGGCTTTCCTGTTTGGGGTAGGCTGAATAATGGCCCTGGAAGACATCCACACCGTAATCGCTGGAACCTGTACATATGTCATTTTATAGAGGACTTTGCAGTAGTGCCTGGGTGGCTCAGTTGGTTAAGCGTCCGATTTCAGCTCAAGTCATGATCTCAAAGTTTGTGAGCTCGAGCCCCGCATCAGGCTCTGTGCTGACAGCTCAGAGCCTGGAGCCTGCCTCAGATTCTGTGTCTCCCTCTCTCTCTGCCCCTGCCTTACTCACACTCTGTCTCTCTCTCTCTCAAAAATAAACAAATATTAAAAAAATTTATAGCGAACTTGGCAGATGAGATTAAATTAAGGATCTTGAGATTGGGAGACACTGTGGGATTAGATGATTGGGCACAATGTGATCACTAGAGTATTTACAAGATGAAGACAGGAGAGGCAGGAGCAGGAAAAGGAGATGTGATGAACGAACTGGAGATTGGAGTGATGAGCCTTGAAGACAGAGGAAGAGGCCATCAACCAAGTAACGCAGGAAGTATCTGAAGCTACAAAAGGCACGGGATGGAATTCTCCACTGAAGCTTGCAGAACTAATGCTGCCCAGCCAAGACCTCGATTATAGATACATGACCTCCGGAACTATAAAAAAAAATACCGTTGTATTGTTTTAAGCCCCTACACTGGGGTATTTCTTTTGCAACAGAAATAGGAAACTAATATAATGTTATTTTTAAAAGAATTAAATAAATACTTCAAACATTTCTTTGTTTTCGTTTTGCATATGATACATACTGACAGATACAATACATACAAACAAAAGCTTTTTGGAATCCCGGTAATTTTCAAAAGTGTAAAGCAAGTCTGAGGGCAAAAAGTTTGAGAATCGCTGTCCTAAGAGATGGCAGAGAAAGACAGAAGAAATATGAATCCCTGAATGAATTTATAAGCTCAGCTGTCTGGCCAGGCTGGACTGTCTGCCCACACGTGGACTGCTATTTATATTAAGTGATAAACTATCTTATTTAAACTACTGCATTTGGGGTCTCTGTGTTACAGCAACCCAGCCTGTACCTAAACAGCTAATGTTAGCATTATGTTTCCTTCTAAGTGCAGAATCTCCTCTAAAAACCAGTTTGAACCGATTTCATGAAGATTTTAAATTCCTGGCTGATTTTTAATAACAAAAAGGCCAAAATACAATTAGAGACCGTTTTAGAAAAATTTATCCTTTCTCTATTAAACTCTCTAATATGGAGACACTATTTTCCCTGCTTTAGAGAAAAAAAATCTTTAATATGATTTTCCTAATCCCTAGATTCATTCAGATGAGAACTTCTATCAGCAAATTACTGATACGACCACTTGCTGTTGGCTCTTTCGTTAATTCTTGCGATTCCTGGGGTCTATCCGCAAACTGAAATCATTTTGAGAAATGAAAGTAATGATGCTTATAAGTTTGCCTCTGAAAGTATCTTGATTTTTTTTTGTTGTTGTTAAATTTCTAATCACCTGACGAGATAGGTGGGAAAGATGCTATCACCGCTGGACAAGTGAGGTTGTAATAGGAATGCAGAGAAAGTAAGAGACTTGGTGCAAATGATAAGTATCTCATGGCAGGGTTAACCAAAAACCAATTTTATGCAGGTGTGCTAAAAGAGCACAGTTTTGTTGATAACATACAATTGGTTGTTTTCAGAATATTTGGTAGGTTATTAACCGGCAACTGTTTGAATTAGAAATAACTGGTTTCCAAATAGCTTTTTAAATGTGTAACCTCATCCTATCAAAACTCCATAGGCAGTGAATATAGGTAATAATCATTAAAATGACAATTTAAGCCCAGAAACAAATATTACCACAATACCCTCAATTGTGCTATTTACGTGAGAAAAGACTCAAGGTCCAGAAGCTTTTAGTGAATAATGAGAAGGCGGAAAATTACATCAATAGAGTAAAAATAAGCTAGAAGACTTAAATAGTTAGAAAGACCACCAAGTCTGTATGTATAAAAGGAAGCAGTGAGAGCAGACAAGATGTCACATCACAGAACACAGTCTTTGTGAGAAAAAGCTCAGATATTCAAAACAACAATGTCAGAACAAACTTGCATATATTCACATGGCACATGACATTATGATTATTTTCTGCTGACAGAAATAAATTATATAAATAGGACATCAAAAGGAGTATGTGGCTTTGATCTCATTTTTAATTAATTGCACCCAGAGAATTTTCAGATCACATAAGTGTGGGATAGTAAGTGTTACTTATGTAAATAATTAATAAGCATCTATGATCTATTGGGCTTTTATCTGTCCTTCCAAAGAGGGGAAAGTTATCTACAGTTCAGCCAGTAAGAAATAAACTCATCCTTCAACTCTCTTCTCTAGGCTTATTTCTTTACAGCTTGGAGAAATGTCCTCAGAAGCAAAGCCACTTCTATAATCTTGTTTAGAAGAGGATATTCTAGAGCACGAGCTACAATTAAGAGTTCTTTTTTAAACATACGAGAGGCAAGGAGTTTTGGTTTCGTTTGTTGGCACCAACATCTCTTCTCTCCTTTCCCCTTAAAAATAGAGTCGTAGCTAGTTTGCAATTACCCAGCAAGGGACTTCATTTTCTAAGCCCCCAGCAGTGAGGTGTGTCCATAGGACGTAGCAAAGCAATGCGAACGGAAGTGAGGTCTTTACTTCCAACTAACGTCCCTGAGAGGAAATTTTTGTCCCTCAACAGCTGGTGATGCCCAGAGCCACCTTGAAAGTCATGCGTTAAAGATGGCGAGGCTGTGGACACCTTGGGTCCCTGAAAGACTTCATGGAATAGAACCTCCCTCCGACCAAGAACACTCACCTCAGACTAAGGACAAAAAGAGAAATACACAACTTTGTCACTTAAACCACTTGCTAATACACTGCTGGGTGATTTGCCACTCTGTTCCACCTAGATTGTTTGGTGGGGGGTGGGGGTGGGGGCAGAATAAAAACTGGATGATCTCCACCTCAAAATCTCTATCTCAATATACCCCCTCTTTCTAGAGTCTTTCTAGAGTCTTTCATGCAAAATCTTTACCTAATGCCCTTCAGGCACTGGCTGTATGATTTTTTTCCCTCTGTCTTGGACACTGTATTCTTTTCTTTGGTCTTTTCCTCAAGGCGCTGAAGTATGCTTGGGTTTTCCATGTATTATGAAGCATTTTCTTATAGTCGTTAACTCTATTTCAAATTACCACCTTGTCTTTTTCTGTTCCTTATCTTTCTCCTCTTTTCTCCCACTAGGTCTTTCTCAAAATTCTTGAAGGAATGGTTAACCCTTCCTGCCCCAGTTTCATATGACTTGTTTTCCAACCCCATCCTTCTACAAAAACTTCTTTCTTTCCTCACGAAGCATGAATCCAGTTACGTCTTTGTGAGTGCTATTCTTTCTAAAGACTTGCACAATTCTGATGGATACTATTTTTTTGTTCTTCTTTGATCATTCTTCCGAAGTCACGACTTCATCTCATCTCCACCTGGTTCAACAAATGCATGTAACTCCTGAGCCCTGTCCTTTAACCGTCCTTCTCTTTCTGTCTCTTGACTATTCTATCTACCACCATGGATTGTCTCATGGGGGTGAACTCCCATCTATTGTGCACCGGTTTTGTATATTTACATGGATGTCTTACCTGCAACTCAAGCTCAACATTCCTCAGAGAGATTACATTTCTCTCATCCAAATTACCTCTTACTCCTGATTTCTACATTTCTGATCATGGTTACTTCGCTTTTCCCACATGCAGGCTGGAAATTTCACAATACAATTTTAACCGGTCTCTCCCTTTTGCTTCCCAGCATTGAGCTATCTGCCGTGTCTTTAGTCTTGTCTTTTTGTCTCTACCTTTGAAATAATCCTCCTGTCCATTCCTGTGTTGACCTTGCTCCCACTAACACTCTAATGCAGGTTCAAACCCTTGTTTTTCCTAGGCTTTTGCAATATCCTCCTCATCTCGAAATCTTTCTTCCTGCAATCCCGTTCATATGCTACTGACATCGTAATTTTCCTATTGTGCAAAACTCAGCATATCATTTTTCGCAATAAAACACCCCTCCAGCAGCTCCCGTTGCTTATTAAATAAAGTGCTTTTGCTGATTTACAAGACCCACTGAAGTCTGATTTTAAGATGCTTTCTCACCCTGTTTTGTACAAGGTGTAATTCATGAGCCAGCCATATGGACCCCTTGATCTCTTCCTGATATGTTCTGCCCTTTCCCACCTCTGTGGCTTCCCTTGTGTAAGTCTATTTCCAGGAATGTTGTTGTCCTAGTCTCCATTGGATGAATTCTTACTCCAAATTTAGGTTTAGCTTTAATGCCACCTCTTTCATCAGATGAAACAGTATCCCTGTCCAAACACTATAGCAAATTATCTCAATCACTCTTCTGTCACCCTTCAATGCCATGTGAGTTACTGTCCTTTGCGGCAGGAGAAACAAGACGATATTTGAAGTCTAACGCTGACTCCAGTCATGGCTCTAGCACTAGGTGAGCGGGCTATTTTACCTCCCGAGTCTTCATCTCCCTATCTGCGAAACAGAGATGATAATATCTCTTCTCCCTCAGGGGTTCTCCAAGGATCATATTAGACGATGGATGTGATAGGAGTTTGGTAAATTATTAAACACTCTATAAACATTACTTGTTATTGGGGCACCTGGGTGGCTCAGTCGGTTAAGTGCCTGACTTTGGCTCAGGTCGTGATCGCACAGTTCGGGGGGCTCTCGGCTGACAGCGCAGAGCCTGGAGCCTGCTTCCGATTCTGAGTCTCCCTCACGCGCTGTCTCTCTCGTTCTCAAAAATAAATAAAAACATTAAAAAACATTACTTGTCATTATGATTATTTATTATTAGAAACTTATTTCTCCAAATACTTTAAGCTTCTCAGAAGTAGGAATCGTGCGTTGTCTTTTTCTTCTGTCCTAAAATATTTACCAGAGTGAACTTGTGCATAGAATTTGGGGGGCGCCTGGGTGGCGCAGTCGGTTAAGCGTCCGACTTCAGCCAGGTCACGATCTCGCGGTCTGTGGGTTCGAGCCCCGCGTCAGGCTCTGGGCCGATGGCTCGGAGCCTGGAGCCTGTTTCCGATTCTGTGTCTCCCTCTCTCTCTGCCCCTCCCCCATTCATGCTCTGTCTCTCTCTGTCCCAAAAATAGATAAAAAACGTTGAAAAAAAAAAAAAAGAATTTGCTTAATAGGTATTTGTTGCACAACAACAAAAACAAACCTAGAATTAAAAGAATAACCAAAAATTAAGATAAAACATTCAAGTGGTCTGCCTACATAATACTATATACCTCATTGTGATGGAACAAAGTTATAAGACATTTCATTTGTTTATTTGATACTCGTGTTATTGATATTGCTTATGATTCAAAATGTCTGCACGTTAGTCTACAGAAAAAGGAAAAGAAGTAGACACAAGTGAGTTATCTCTCAAATGCTAAAATACCCCCCAATACTTTAGGTACCCACATAGAATGAGTGATTTTCCTCATCTCTAAAGGACACAAAACCCAAAAAACAAAACCCAAAGCTTTAACGCAGGTGGAAATGCCACGAATGAACATGCCAATTTCTTTAGAACATTAAATGGATGGTATTCATTATTTCCAGACAAATCTGTGCGAGTGAAATCATCAGGCAAGCATTTGTTGATATCACACAGTGATTTGTATAAATCAAAACAAGAAAATCTCTGTTCAGACAATAAATTCCTCTGGAGGTTGATTAGAATAAGACAATTTTTAAAGAGGATTAGAAGATAATTTTCAGCAGGAGGCCAATAACATATAAAAACGTAGTCATTAGCATTCTCAAGGGATGAATGAGAGGTAGACAAACCAGAAGAAACAAGGCCTTCTGATCTCTGCTGAGGGGCTTCAAAATTAAGTGCCAGAACCCACCTTATTGGAGACTGAGTGCCTGATGTATAATTGTCTCACCAATAGGTCCCCCCCACCCCAAACAAAACGATGAGTAGATTCATATATCCCCAAATGAGAAAAAAAATGTATTTTGGTCCACTCGAGGATATGTTATTACAAGAACCTTAGCATTCTAACTACTTTGTTCTAACAAAAAGAATTGCATTTAACACTGGAAACTCAGGCCGGATGGACGACTGTTGAGTTACAGTCAAGTCTTTCAAATGGCAATAGGAGCCACATTCTCCCACACTTCTCGCACACCCTCACCCCTCCGCCTTCCTTCCCCGATGGGCAAAAGGTGGTTGAAGGAGACACCCACCCACTGTCCTTGGTGCGCCCATCAGGACGGTTAAACCTCCATAGATGTTCTGGTTCTCTGCAGCAGGCTTGGCGTTCTCTGCCATCTCCTCTGTGAGTTGCTGGTAGGAAGGTCCCTGAATCGCTCCCGTCTGCCGTCCTCTCATTTTATCCTTCAGATCGGCAGCGCCAAACACACAGCTGGAAAAGAGCGGCTGGGCGCTTGCTTTCCTTCGCCAGTGGTTCCAAAAGACGTGACTCCTCGCAACGGAATTGTAAGGTAAAACGTTGCCGCACGTTGACGCGACAGTTGCTGAAGTGGAAGGAGGCTAGAGGAAACCGGGCGAACCCGACTCCGCGCTCCACACGGGGCTTTGCAGGCCCAGGCCATCCCTGCGGCACCCGGAGGCGGCTCAGGCTCAAGGCACCCACCCCACCCCCAGCTCCCCGGGCGCGTGCCCCCCCTGCTGGGGGATTCTGACCTCTCTGTGCAACACCGCCTGTCCCTCCTGTTTCTCCAGGCCCCCGGGCCCCAGAGGTGTGGGTGCACCTGATGTTCGGAGGGCCGGGCTGAGGGATGGCAGTTTCCTCCAGCAACGAACGCTGAGCGAAATTCTCATGTTCCAGGCACAGTGAATGATGGCGCCAGTGGGTCCTTCCTCTTTCCCTTTTTAGACTTGTTTGAGAACTTCTTTTTTTGGGGGGGGGGGGGCGGGTGGCAGGGGCGTGGGGGGGGGGGGAAGGCTTTGTTTTTGTCGTTTGCTCCCGAGCTGGACTTCCTGCATCCCGGATCTCCGACTCGGTGCTCGCTCCTGGTCCGGACCTCCTCTTACACACTCATTTTGTAGTGTATTAATCTACTCACATATTCAGCGGAACATTATTTCACTTTGTGAAATAATATAGTATTTCATTTTGTCCAGAAGAGTGCTATTGGCATGTTTAGACTCAAAATAACATTATACTTGGAGAAAAATGCATACATATGTACACACACACACCCCTGAAATGTTTCATATATATTTTTTAATACAAGTTCCTTTATTTTCTGGCTTTGAAGTTAACATATTCCAATACTTGGGGGATCAAAACTGCAACAGGGTCATTTCTGATGTTCTATTTGGAAACTTTTCTCCACTTTACGTTCTGGCTCGGATCTGCAAGTGACTCATTTATTTGTTCAACAAGTGAATGTTTTTCTATAGCTGGGTACCAGCCGGACAAGTACTAGGCACTTACAAGTTTGGGGACAAGGGGGGGGGGCCCTGGGAGAGAGAATGTCTATATCAGCTCTGCTGTGGGGGACTCACAATTTCACAGGCCATAGGAAAGCAAAGAGATGGACACGTAAATAATTAATTGTACCTCAACTCATTAAGTGTTGCAATAAAAGTAGATATAAAGTCCCGAGGCAGTAATTACCACGGAGTGACCAACTGTGGCTCAAGGAAGCAGGAAATGCCTCGAGACGAGCCTAATAATTATGATGCTGCTGCTGTACTTTGTACCATTGTTTGAGATTTATGCCCAATCTAAAACCGTATGACCTATTCTTTCTATTTGCTTGTGGCTCTCCTTGGGGAAGATGGTGAAGGGAAGGAAGTAGAAATTACTTCGGCTACCTTTCTGCCCCAGGATTGTGGCCCTGACTTCTTTTTGTTAACTTCCTGACCATGCTCACTACAGAAGGGGAACTTTATGTCTGGGGAGGCAAGGCCCAGGGCTCAACGTGGGGATCCCGGAATGCTCCCTGTGTGCCAAGTATAGTCCTGGGGAGATGCTCGAGGAAGTGGAGAATACAGCCTGTTCCTCCAGGCAGAAAACATTCATCTGGTAAATCCTTCTTGCTTCCGTTAGATGCCTGGATGTTTGTGCACTGCCTGTCTCAGGAGACTGACTCAGAGTGACAACAGGTGGGCCTGTATTCTTGCTAGAATTGGAAGCTTGCAAATACACATCATCCATCTTTCACTGGAGTTTCTGTTTCTTTTCTTTCCTTTTTTTTTTTTTAAAGCATTTCTTGGGCTATGATGTTTCCTGAATTAGTCTTTTCAAAATATTATGCCCATCCAGATAAATCTTACACGAGGCCTAAGGCACTGCAATTCATATGAAGGCAATTTGTCAACTGGTGAATCCTGACTGATTCAATCAATCAGTATTATCTTTTGCTGAAGAGATTCCCCTTTGATGTCAGTATGAACCACGCATATTTAAGGTGATAAGATAGAAATATCATTTTGCAAACAAATTTTAGAAAGACTCTTTCTTCTCTTGTCTTTGTGGTGATGAGACTGTGGTCACACATCTGCTAGCCAGGCCCCAGGGCTTTTTGTTCACTTTCTTTGAGGGCTTTCAGAGCAAAGCTCAGGAACAAGTTTTCCGGGAGTTCGCTTCTCAGCAAGGTCAACACCTACCCCGACTTGCTGGGGCTGCGTTCTGAGCTGCGTTTTACCCTACGAAAGATGTAAAGTTTGCCTTCCCATACAAAGGACTAGTGTTTATCACTTTTTTTAAAGTTGGCCTTCCATCTGTCTTTCAATACATTTTCAATCTCTTCCCTCCATCATTCCAAACTGTTTACTTCCCCCCCAAAATAAGAGAAATGCCATTCCTGGCTTGTCTTGTCTAAGCCTGTCCCTTTTCCTACTAACACTACCTCAATTGTTAGGCGAGGTTTGCGTTCGGACATGTCTTTTTTGAGTCACAGGCCGCAGGGTTTAACGTGGGGAGATCATTGCTATAGCTGCTCAGGAAATGAAGAACATTAGTGAAATTCCTTTCATTAAAAAGAGCAAATAAAAACGAGATAGCATATCATTTGCAGTTAATTATCTGAATACAGAGATTCGTCACTTATTAACGCCAAACAGAAGTCCTTTCAAAAAACTACAGTCCCAATGCACCTATATTTTATTTACTTTGGCTCATGCGTGACCACTAAAGAGAGAATACGTCAACTGGCAACCTGCTGATTTATTTTGCATTATCTAGGTAATTGTGAGCCATTGGATCAAAATATTCTTTACATATTTTGAAAGTTTTTAAAGTAGACTTAGCATCAAGATACCAGAAAACCCTGTATCTGTTTCTCTTCTCCGTAGTCCGTCTCTTTGTTATTTGTCTGCTGTTTCAGTGATGTTCCAAAGGAGGTGCAATGAGCATTTAATTTCTTGTCTCAGACGTTCAGGACTAACTCTATGATAATTAATTTTGGTCTTTTCTTCTCTTAATTAAAGTAACCTGCTAAGTAACATCCCCCAGAAGATACTAGCTTATTATTTTTACCCTCTCCTCTCTCTACTCGCGGTGATACACATGAAACCTGGTGATAGATGAAGTCGCTATTTGGCCGTCAGGCATCGCCGTTTCCATGGACGGTACACGAGGTTGGTATTTCCATGGACGGTGCGCCACAAAGAGGGAATTTCCTTTCCCCCACCAACTCTGAATCACTGTCCTATAGCAGTTTTTAATGTCGTCCTAGAGTGGTCTTGCAGTTAGTGAAAATGGTATCACTCCTCTGCAAACTTGCAAATGTTTCAAATGTAAAGGAGGTGAAAACTTACACTTCGATCCCTGCAGAGCTGTTTCGTGATCTCTCTGTTTATGGTCAACACGGATACTGGTACAGAAGCACTTCCTAAGATTCCAGACCGTGTTTAGACCAGCCCCTTCTCATTGTCTCCAATTTGCTTCCTTTTTCCCATGAACTTTAAAAAAAAATTTTTTTTAACGTTTATTTATTTTTGAGACAGAGAGAGACAGCTCATGAATGTGGGAGGGGCAGAGAGAGAGGGAGACACAGAATCCGAAGCAGGCTCCAGGCTCCGAGCCGTCAGCCCAGAGCCCGACGCGGGGCTCGAACTCACGGACCGCGAGATCGTGACCTGAGCTGAAGTCAGATGCTTAACCGACTGAGCCACCCAGGCGCCCCTCCCATGAACTTTTATCTGGGGTCTTGTCCTATTCTCCCAAGGTCCAGGTGAGCATATTATGAGTAGATTACCTGATAAACTAACTTCATCATTAATATTAATGTTTCAGCTTATTTCCCTAACTATACAATGCCTGCCTTTTAACCTACGTTTCAGGGTTTCAAATCAGAGGAATGATCAATAAGAGATATTAGACCCTCCTATCTAGACATTTGTATTTAAATATTCACAGAACTTTTAAAACTTTAAGCCTTTAAAAGGAACAAGTGACTTAGTGTTGGAAGAAACTCCTTCCCACTGCTCCTAGGGACTGCCGCACCCTCCTTTCATTCACTTATTCATCCCAGCTCTTTTGTTTCTACTTCGTGTCTAGTACAGGATGAGACATATAGCAACGGACAAGGCAGTAAGCTTAAAAAAGTGCGGGTTCCCACCCGAATATGTCAGAGCCCACAGATATCATTAGGTACTCAAGTTCCTTTTACCTTCCTGTTCCATCATCATAATGTGAGTTTTTTTCCTCATGATTCTAAAAAGTTGGTTTGTTTTACATCTAGACATCACTCATGGGTCAAGCAGAGGGAAGGGAGAGGGAAAGATAAAGGCAGGGTGCAAAAGGCAAAGGTGCATGCCAAGTGAGTCTTTCTCTTTAAAATATTCTTGTAAGCCCCCCTAGGACACTTCCAGTGAGCTCTTATTGGCCAGAGCCGGGTCACATGACCTCTCCTGCACAGAAGGTGAGCGTTTTGGCTGGCCACCTTGCGGCATGAACACCACCCAGGTTGTTATTGTGAAAGACGAGGAGAGTCAATTTGGCATAGGAAAGCAGCCAGGCTGTCTCAGGGCTCTAACCGGCTTGAGAGCTGGGGAAGGCCAGTCTTCAGAAGTCATATTATTGGGGTGCCTGGGTGGCTCAGTCGGTTAAGCGTCCGGCTTCAGCTCAGGTCATGATCTCACAGTTTGTGGGTTCAAACCCCCATCAGGCTCTGAGCTGTTAACTCAGAGCCTGGAGCCTGCTTGGGAATCTGTGTCTCCCTCTCTACCCCTCCCCTACTTGTGTCCCCCCTCCCCACCCCCCCCCCCCAAATATAAATAAATAAAGAATAAAAAAGAAAAAGTCATATTATCACAAGTACCATGAAGAAGTGGCCAGGCCAAAGCAAGGGTGGAGTTCAAGCTGAAAGAACAATCTGGAATGAAGGTAAGTACTGAGATGGCTTGAAGCTTTGTATCTCAAATTGCATAAAGAAAAACAAGTTAAAGATAATGCCTGTGGCAAGAGAGGAGCATAACGGTCTATTAAGGCTAGAAGGATAAAGCAGCAGCATTAGAACTTTTAGATTTGAATCCATGAACACAGAAAAGTACTGACATAGTCCAGAGAAGAATTGGCTTCATGAGTTTTGCATTTTAGAACGCGTTGGATTTTTCCAATTGGGACTAATGAGGACAGACGGGAATATGAAACACCATTTTTCCTCAACAGAGGAAAGAGCCGTTAGCCTGGACGAGGCTAGACGCAGGGGAATGGAGAGTGGTAGAATCCTTTAGGACAACAGGATTTGGTGACTGTCTCAATGTGCGGTGTGGCAGGGAGAGGGGACTCGTGTGAAAGAATAAAGAGCCCAGGGCAATGCCCAGGTTGCCCACCGAGGGACAGAGTGATGGCGGCCTGTGCCCAGCTGGGGAACGCAGCCTCTGGGGGACGGTAAACAGTGATGAGTTCCTTCTCAGATGCTGGTGCTTGAAGTGCCTGCAGGATATTCAGGGGGTGTTGTTTAATGTGAACTTGGATGTTAGATCTAGAACTCCCCACTCAGGGTAGAATATTGTGGATGTAAAGATCATAGCCGAAGCCACAGGAACGGATGAGATTGCCCTGGAAGAGTAGGTAGAGTGAGAAGCCCAAGACGGGACCTGTGTTTGGACGGAGGAAACGTTCAAGAAGGTGGCTGGAGGGACGGTGGTAAGTTGAGAAGGCAACTCCAAAGGGAGGGCAGAGGTGCGCGAGAGAATTTCCAAATGGATAATGTAACAGCATCTTGTTCTGTCGCTGTAGGAGTTTCATGAATAGTAGGCACTACCGACCTGCCGAGTAGAGAAGTCTGCCACACCCAGGCAAAGTCAGGCAGCATTCAGGCCAACGCACTTTGTGCCCAGCCAAGGAGAACATTAAATACCAAAAGTGCATCTACATTATCTCCGGTTTCCATCACTGAGGAGACGGGCGGGTCCTCGGGAAAGCTATGAAGTCGCAGAGTGAAGATCGGGTCAGATGCCTTTGGCCTGCCCTTCCTGTTTCCTTTCCTCCCGTGGCCTCCCTGCTCCTATTCCAGCTCCAGTGTTGTGTTTAGCTACAGAAATTTCTCTCAATTAAAATAAGACAGGCTCTAACTGTAGTTATTTACTCTTTGTAGAAAATGTGTTTATGCCAAAGTGTCATTTTCCAGGCTTTAAAGAAACCTTACATTCTAATTGAACAGTAAGATTCATATTCTTTTAAATTTGTAAATGAGAACTGCAGGTTATTGGGACAGTGGAGGCTTAGAAAACAATCTTTCAAAGCACGCTCAGGGGGTTGGGTAAGAACATTTGATAAATGTCCCTCTCTAGACTCCCCCACTTGCCTAAAGAGAGCGATCTGTGGATACAGGTGCTGGGGGTCTAATGCTAAAGGCTCTGGACCTGTCTGCCAGCTTTGGCTGTATTTGAAAGCTATGCCTATCGACTGTCCCCTCCTTGCTTCCCCACTCTGGTCTTCACACCCTACCTCCATCCCGCTGCCTCAAGATTCCCAGATGCCAGGAGAACATGCTCTTGAGGTCCTTCTCCTCTTTCTGCCCTGTTGGCCCTTGGCCAGGATTTCTCACTCCCCAGGCCAGGAGACTGGACTAGTGCCCAAAGGGTGCCTCAGCTGTGTGTGAGAGGGATGGACATTGGATGGGAACTTACAGCCCTTTCTAAAACACAAGGGATCTCAGACTGGGGCATTTAGGTATGACACCTTACTGTGGAGATTTGTAATTTCCGTTACTGAGAAATCACATCGGAAGATTTTGTCTGTTTCCGTGTCGATAACTTGTGTGCGTATGTGTGCGAGTGGGGAAAATGGAAGCTAGGATAGCGTGGATGGGACTGGTTGGTGCCAGGGCCACCATGTTCAATCAAAAATACATGGTATCAGATTTTACATATTAGACTCAGATTTTGGATATTGGAATATGGGGGGAAACACCTAAAACTCCAGCCTGCATTAAAGTAAATTTTAATTTTGTCATTAATGTGAACCCTTTTGATGCCTAATAATTATATAATAGGTAGGCATAGCCTACTGTATAGACAAAGATACATATGCATATTTGACATATATAAATTGAATGTACACAGATACATAAATCTTTGACCAATTAAGAAATTCCACATCAGTTGAAACAGCTACCCCTTTCTCTTTAGTTCATCAGCAATTTCCTTGAGCCACTGTCATGTTTAAACATCTTAAACTTTTATGGCATTATGTATGGAAGGTTCCAAAGCAAAGGTCTACCACAGAGTCTGGGTTACTAAAATGCTGCTCTTACTTTTTTAAAAACTGAATTGCTTGAAAAAGTGATATACAAGTTAAAAATGGATTATCAAGTTTTTCATTGTCACCTCACACAACCTAAGTGAGAAACAACTCACAACGTCAAAAGGATGCAGAGGGAACTCGTTCTGTTCTACAGAATGGTTGCCATTGAGTGGACCATGTTGACCTTTTGAAAGCCAATCTTTCAACTGCATTCATCTGTGACGATAAATTTAAGGCTTATACCAACAAAGAGAGTGGAGAGAGAAAAACGAGACCCTTTGCTAGAGCTAGGCTCTGGGCAGCTGTTATTTTTTCTTAGGGGTGTAAGAGTTTATAAGCAAGTGCCCCTTAAGGAATGGAATGCTTATAGGTACATTCTTTACAGATGAAACTCCTAAGGAAAAACGTACTGACACAATCCTGGAAATATACATATACAGAAGCAGATGAGGACACAAATGGTCGTATTTAAAATGATCTGATACATTTTCACAAGCCAGCAAAATGCAAAATAACCCTGCATTCTTCCCTTTTCCTTTAAAAAGTCATTTCTTTTTATGTTTGTCTTTTCAAATAATGCATGAGAGGTCCCGACCTTGAATCTCTCAACTTGAGAAGATCTGCAATTGCTCTCCTGGGTGGGCGAGCGTTCTTCCATCCCCATGGGGACCGGAACCAAAACTTCAGCCTGTTTAACCTCTGGGTGCTTTTAGAATGTACAGATTTCCAACCCCCTGTCCAGGATTCTGATTTAGCAGGCCTGAGATGAACATGGGAATCTGTATGTTTAACAAACAAATCAGTGAATTTTAATACAGGGGGTTTAGGGAATCACACCAAGTAAATACTGCCCTGGGGCTAATCTTGTTATTAATTAGTTATTGTCAGCTAAAAGCATTTCTTCACTAGAGATGAGAAACAAAACCCAAACTTAAAGCTTCAGGGAAAGTTTCAAATTGACAATTATTTTCTAAAGTGTGTTTTTCACCCTAAACTTCAAGACCATTATTCCAGATAGCATTATTCTGGTACAATAATCAGAATTTTAAATTCTTTATTTCACTTCGAAAGTATTCCAGAAAGGCTATTTACCAGCAAGTAAGACCTGGAGTTACTATCATCTCACTTTCTATCTTTTTGTTCTAGCTCCAAACCCAACGCATACGAGGGATATTCAGAATTATGATTCTGAAATTCCACGGTGTCCTGGCAGCTAAATCATTGTGGGTGCCCTTAATTATTTACTAAGGCTGAATTCCTAAAAGTGGAATTTCTGGCTCAGAAGCTAATGTTTAACCTACAGGCTTTGTGTATATTGCCAAATTACAATCTTAAGAAGTGATAATCATAATGGAACCAAACACAGGAATGCTTATGGCGTGCTAGGCACTGTATTTTAATCTGCATTATGACATTAAAATTTGATTTTATCATTATACCCATTTTAAAGATGGTAAAAAAAAAAAAAAAAGGCGGGGGGTGGGGGGCTAAAGGACTTAAAAAACGGCCAATTTCACATGTCCGGGAAGTAAGAAAACCAGAACTGAGACGAAGGTCTTCCTGACTCCAAACTCCTGTCACTGACCACTAGACAATGCTGCCTTTTGAAAGCCTGTATTAATGGACACTCTCATCTGAAGTGTATGAGAATTCCTGTGTCCCTGTACCCTACCCAATCCTGGATATTGCTTTTCTTTTTCTTTTTTTCCTTTTTTAAGTTTATTTTGAGAGACAGAGAGAGTGGAGGAGGGGCAAAGAGAGAGGGAGAGAGAGAATCCCAGGCGGCCTCTGTGCTGTCAGCGTGCGGAGCTCGACGTGAGGCTTGAACTCACGAACCGTGAGATCGTGACCTAAGCCGAAATCAAGAGTCAGACACAACCAGCTGAGACACCCAGTCACCCCAATTACTTTTCTTTTTAAGTTGCCAGTTCAGTGGGAACAATCATTGGTTTAAGGAAGGACTATTCTTTTGCCGGTAGTTCTAGAATTCAAGTTAGGCCCGTACACAGAGACTGATTCCTTCCCCAAAGGCGTCCTACTGTGTAGCTGCTCAAGGAGGCCAGATCACAGAGTTTATACACTTGCTGGTAAAACGGTTCTCAGACGCTTTCTAATGCCACGTTTATAGCTGAACAAGGTGCCATGGCGAAGCTAGGAGTGATGCTGAAGTGCCTGTCACTGATTATGTGATGTCTTTTTTTTTTTAATTAAAAAAATTTTTTTTTAATTTTTTATTATTATTATTTTTTTAATATATGAAACGGAATGGGCAAAGATATTTGCAAATGACACATCGGACAAAGGGCTAGTATCCAAAATCTATAAAGAGCTCACCAAACTCCACACCCGAAAAACAAATAACCCAGTGAAGAAATGGGCAGATTATGTGATTTCAATTGAAAATTTTTAATTGGTTTTACTAGAATCTATTTATGTATGACTTCTGAGCTCAATTTCTTCTCACATGGATTTTATATTGTTTTGAATCTTCAAATACATAATAAACAGGACAGTTAAACAATTTTTTAATGTTTATTCATCTCTGAGAGAGAGAAAGAGAGAGACAGAGCATGAATGGGGGAAGGGCAGAGAGAGAGGGACACAGGATCTGAAACAGGCTCCAGGCTCTGAGCCGTCAGCACAGAGCCTGACGAGGGGCTCACACTCACGAACCAAAAAATCATGACCTGAGCCGAAGTTGGATGCGTAACTGATTGAGCCACCCAGGTGCCCTTACACAGGACAATTTAAAAGAAAACAAAAGAGGGGCGCCTGGGTGGCTCAGTCGGTCAAGCATCCGACTTCGGTTCAGGTCATGATCTCACAGTTCATGGGTTCGAGCCCCACATCAGGCTCTGTGCTGGCAGCTCAGAGCCTGGAGCCTGCTTCCGATCCTGTGTCTCCCTCTCTCTCTGCCCCTCCCTGGCTCGCGCTCTCTCTCTGTCTCTCAAAGGTAATAAATATTAAAGAAAAAAGAAAAAAGGGGAAAAAAAAGAAAAAACAGAGTTGGTCACTTAATCTACTGAGCTGCCCAGTGCCCCTGAAACCTGTCTTAATACGGGGCCATTTGTGCTTCAAAACATATTAATTCTTGAAGCTTTTAAGTGTACCTCAATGGTGAAAATCCATGGCTTCTTCTCTAATCACAACAAGTTCATAACTTCTGCATGGAATCCACCCTCCAAAAAAGGCTTTGCCATGAAGAGCTGTTCTTTGGGTACAATATAACTGAAATCTATTATATTAGCAGAGGTCTAAGGTTATTTATATTTTTGCAAAGCCTAAATTTATTAACACAGTCAAAAATTAGAGTGCTGGCCATCATCATTTTAGCTACTTTCCAAAGAGGTTTATCCACAACTATTTTGAAGAATCAGGCATCTATTCCTTAAAATATAATGTTGGCAACTTTTGACCCAGGATTTCTACTTTTGGATATTCATGCTAAAAAAAGTATTCAAAATGTAGGCAAAAATTTTGATCTTTAGTAGTGCTATATGGAACGTGAGACATTACGAGCCCTGAATGCCTGATTGTATGGAAACATTTTAATATGGTACCCTGGAGTATTTAGCTATTGATTATGGTTCACGGAATACTCAGAATATAAGCTCCTTGAGGAAGGTAATTTTGTGTGTTTTGTTCTTTCCCATATCCCCAGTATCAGAAGTTCTCATTATGCTTTTATGTGCACTCAATAAATATTTGTGGGATGAATGTGTATTTAGTCATTTATTAACTAAGTTTTATTCAGCTAACCTTAAGCAAGTACCCGGCATTGTTCTAAGTACTTTAGACATTAACTCTTTTAATTCTCACAACACCATGAGGTGGTTACAAGTATTGTCTTTATTTTACAAATAAGCTAGAGAAAGAGCTCAGTGTTTTAGCTGGCACTTGACTGAACTCATGCAAATTGTTTCCACTGTCCATGTTCTTAACAATTATTGCCTGGTTTGATAATATATATAAAATGGTAGCTTGAAAGAATGGATTCTAATCTTTACATTTGGCTTGTTGGGTGCACTGTAAAACAGTCATCCTCTCTCCCTCTCTCTCTTCCCCTACCCCACTCACACGCTCTCTCAAAAATAAGGAAAACATTCATTAAAAAAAAAAAAATAGTCCTCCTTATCAGAACAAATGAGAAGTTTCCTTCTCTATGTCCAACTATGGTTTATCATGAAGGACCAGCATATGGTTTTAAAGAGCTGAGTTGATTGGCCAAAAACTGTTTGAAATTAAGTCTAGTTAATTTATCAAGTCATGTTCATGCCCTGATTTTATATACTTGTATCTATCAATAAACACTGTGATACTGGAAAAAAAAGAAAAACAGAAAAAAAAAAAAAGCTGGGTTGATTAGCTGAAACTGTTTGAAATAATATGTTAATGTAATCTATTTACACAGTTCCTCTTTCACAATGACCTGGATGTAAAAACAAAGTTACTAGAGCAGAAAGAAAACAGAGTTTTGCTGACTCCCTAGCCTTCCTCCATGGAGATCCCAAGCAGCTTAAATTCTGGCCCCAAGGAATTTTGAGATCACTTTGGGGATGCTTTGTGGAGAAATACCACGAGTGGTTTTAATTTTTCTTTCTGGATGGACCTTTCCCTTTGTTGTGATTAATTCTGCCAAGGGGATATGCCTGAGGGCCCTAAGGGGCCTCATGGAACTCTCCTGGATTTGCTGGCACTGGTAGGTCCAGCTGTCTCCCTCAGTTCACTGAGTTCTTGCTTCTGATGCTCAAAGTTGAGCAACATTTTTGCAGAAATGATAAGACGGTTAGCCTAGTAGTGCTTTTGTTCTTGGTGGGATTGTAATATATGGCTCTTTTGGGTCTTCTTCCCGGTTTTAATTCAGCTCCTTTTCCTAGAACTTAAGCATAGTGGACACATACTCAAGAACATGTCAGTGACAGAAACGATCTTGTGCTCAGAATCGCCTCTGCAAGGCACTCTGCCGTCCTTTCACTAAACGTGTGTATCTTGAGTAAAGCCTCCCTCGAGATAGATCTATTTCAAGGAACCTTCCCACCTGTCATTTAAATAGAGTCTTGCCAGGTTGACCTGACTCGTCTTCCAGATATGCCCAGACATGTCAAATCCTAGGTTTAACACAACCTAGAGTCAAACTGGATTTCATACTACACGAAAAAAAAAAAAAAATGACTGCATTTTGCAGATGTTCTTGTTTGATTATTCTTGGTGGTGTCCCATTCGACTTGGAATAGAGGTGAAGTTTGTCCTTCAGAAAATTAAACCGTAAGATCAGTTCCTTAACTGATCATCTCAGATCACAAGGAGAAGGAAGAATGACTTATGGGTCTGTAAGACTGTAACTGGGTTGAGCGTGTTAACATATCCAAGGGAAGAATCGCAAGGATATGATCAAGAGAGGCTGGGCAATATTGGAAGCCTGGAAAAATGGAATTTAAACAAGCAAAGTGTGGCAGAGCCAGGCGAGGAAGAAGCAGCTTTGGCCAACAGGCTTCAATTCTTTCTATCCTAGTAGTAAGGACATTCCTATTAAGAACGGGCTGCAAGATCTCCTTCTGCACGGACTATTCAAATTCCATCGGCAACACCATCCTACTTGAGAATGATGAATCAGATTATCATGCCTAATGCCATGAAATATTTAATTCAGTTCTTTTCCCTTGTTCTCATTCATGTACTTTAATATTACAACTTTTCCTAATGCTACTACTGCTGGTTCTTTTGAATGCTTAATATGTGATAGCATTCAAATACATTTTCTCATTGAATCTTCTGATTAACCACATGAGGCAGGTGAGGACCATTGTCCTAATGATTTGGGTGAAGAGACAGGTTTAAATATGTGAGTCCCGATTTGTCCGACTAAATTCAGTCTTCAACCTGAGATTTGACTTCAACGGGTGTCTGTAGGAAAATAAGGGAGGACCAATGAGTCATTAATTGGTCTTACACAATAACTAAATTCTCTTTTGAGGGCTAAGTGAATTCTAAGCATGAAGTATGGAACACCATATGTTCATTGGGGCTAAATAGTTGCCTGCGCTTTTAAAGCATAAGATTTTATCTCCTTTTAGTGAAATTGGGTTTTTTTAGTCACAAGTTTTGCTTCTCGGATGTTATTTATTGTTTTAATAATGGCAGAAAAGTGTATAGAGTATAAAATAATCAAAAACTGATTTACTATTGAAATTGGACCAATGTATCTAGGATTTATTGTTTTCACCACCGAAAGTCCACATTTTTCTATTCATTGGCTTATGGTTCCTTTCTGTCTCCACACACTTCATGATTATTTTGCTTTTAGTTCCTGTACAAGGTTAAAATTGATTTTTCAGAACTTCCAATAACAATTTATAAAGGATATAACTCCAAAGGTGGCATTTCCAGCTGAAGTGCTTAGCTTATATCTGTTAATTTAATATCACAAACTCCTTTCTTTAGCACAATAATTTATTTCTTAACAGAGGATGTGTGAAGGACAAAAAGTGGGCTAAGTTAAATGGTACTATTTCTGCCAAAGTGTTCTCGAGACATTGACATTATATATGGAATGTAATAGCCACTATCATTAACTCAGAAAGGCTTTGATGTGAAGGCAGATCTCTCACTAACACACATTTAACATTTATACCACGATCATTCTCCAAAATTCAGATTTATTGAGTTAGATATCAACAATTTACTAACAACGGTTTTTAGATTTGCTCTTTCGTATGCAATATGTGACTACGTGTGCATGACCTGTAAATTATTAGTGTCTCTTTGGTCATATTATTCTTTGAGGTCATTGGGGTGTGTTCACTGTCCTTATGTTAACATCTTGAAAGGCTCCATATACACCATACTACTTTTCTAAACCTGTACGTTGCTAAACACTGGCAGAGCTGGAAGGAGAGCTGGAAACTTAAAAGTTAGAAAAACACCATGCAAAAAGAGGCTTATCTATGTAGTCCCAATGTTTTCCAATCATGCCATAGCCTCAACATTTTTTTTTCCTTTTGGCATGTTGCTTTTTATATAGGGTAATAATTGCTGTTTTTATGATCAGCTAATATCATGGCTTAGAAACATCACAACAATGACCAACACTGAAGTAGTTTTTGGACTTAAATCCCAAGGTAAGTTTCTGAACTAGTTTGCAGTGCTGTTAACGCACATTCATAATCACGCCTTCCTTCTTAAAAAGTCACTCTGAGTCTCTATTGCCTCGGCGTGCATATCTGGTTTTAAGTCATTTGTAGGTCAGGACTCATGTTGGTACTGACAGTGCCCTAGGACCTGGCCCTTGCCTGCATGTGACATTGCAGATGTTGAAAGAATATGGGCTGTAGGTAGATGTGGGCTCAGCTGAGAACAAGATTACTGATTTCTGGGGTCAAGTATTATGTGCCAGCAGTTTTCATCTTGAAAAGATCTTAGGAAGGCCATTTTCCAAGTCTTGATTAGAAGCCTTTCAAAGAAGGCTACAGCATTATTAAGCCCCAAATATGTTAGGTCCTGTTTTATTACTTGCCAAGAATATGAGCAACGTTCTAAAATAAATACTACAATACGCTCAGAAATTTCTGCGGTTCTTTAAAACTTGAAGCTAAGTGAGAGAGTTTCATGAGAGCCCAGTGAGTTGGCCGCACTGGCTATGTCGCCTGGAGCAAAGGGGAGACATGGAAATAAGAAACTGACGTTTACTTCTAGGAAATAAGCCTTTTCACAAATAAGATATTCTTTCCCCACTTCTGTACTCTTACTAAGTTTTCGTTGAATCCTTTTGGTCTTCCCTCCCTTCCTCTGGTGGTTCCTAGTTACTAAATGAGCTAAAAGCATCACCAGTCCATTCTGAAGTGAGAAAAATTAGTATAATATAGTGGCCCTTACAATCATTTTTTCTTCTTGAAATATTGTTCTCTATTCTGATATTGTACCCTTCCCACTATTTTGGTATTAGAACATTCTTTTGAAATATGGTCACTGTTACAATGATTTTTTTCTTTTCTTTTAAAAAGTGTTCTTACTGGGGGCAGCCGGGTGGCTCAGTCAGTTACATGTCTGACTCTTGATTTCGGTTCAGGTCATGATCTCACGGTTGGTGAGTTCGAGCCCCTCAGTGGGCTCTCCACTGGCAGCAGGGAGCCTGCTTGGGACTCTCTCTCTGTCTCTCTCTCTCTCTGCCCCTCCCTCATTTTCTTTCTCTCAAAATAAATAAACTTAAAAAAAATATTCTTACTGGACAAGAGCTTTAAAGGTTGATGACTCTATGTTAATCCCCAAATTTA
The DNA here is from genome assembly GCF_028018385.1 of Neofelis nebulosa. NCBI lineage: Eukaryota > Metazoa > Chordata > Mammalia > Carnivora > Felidae > Neofelis > Neofelis nebulosa. Next base: position 18,282,832 of record NC_080784.1, read on the forward strand.
TATCTGAAAGTCTGTCAATTTATGAAGTTGAAAGTTGGCAGCCACAACTGTAGACAAACCTATAACTGAACTGTAGTATTTATTTCCAGATTTCTCTGAAAGGGGACACACTTAGCAACAGATACTGGAAAATACTCTCAAGAATATGACAGATGATTTTTCATATCAAATAGGTAAGTAAGTCACTTCCTGTCCGGTTTCCACTTGATTATTATCTTTTTTTTTTTTTTAATTTTTTAACGTTTATTTATTTTTGAGACAGGGAGAGACAGAGTGTGAACGGGGGAGGGTCAGAGAGAGGGACACACAGAATCCGAAACAGGCTCCAGGCTCTGAGCGGTCAGCACAGAGCCCAACACGGGGTTCGAACTCACGGACCGCGAGATCATGACCTGAGCCGAAGTCGGCCGCTTAACCGACTGAGCCACCCAGGCGCCCCTTGACTATTATCTTTATCCAACATTTACCCTCTCTACACCTCTAATAATCAGCTTTATTTGCCAACATCAACTATACCAGTGTGTATGATATAAAATCATACGTTATTTTCTGTCCATATGGATTTATCATTTGCCAAATGCTTCAAAGTCCATAGAGAAACAAAGAAAACATTATATACCATCCACATTTCAAATAACTTTAAAGTTATTTTATTGCCAGAGTTAAGTTATATATAATTTTGTATTCATCTTAATTTTTATCCATAAATAGTCCTTAAAAGAAAGCAATACAGAAAAGCAAATTTTGAAATGAGTTTACAATAATCCTATACAGCATAGATATGAGCAAAATGTTGTCTTTCAATTTTTTTTTTTCCAAACACATTTTAGGGTCTGTGTCTACAGTTACCACAAATCAAATAGCAATAGACAGAATTAAGTTTTAAAATCTGGGGCAGTTTGTCACTGTGTTAAGAGTTATAGAATGAGAGAGAGAAGCCCTGAGATGTACTTCTGCTTTTTTCTTTAGAAAATAAGACAGCTGGATTCTAACATCTTTAGTATTTCTGCAGCTTTATACTTCTAAGCTATAAGAAAGACGTTCCAAACGTTAGCTGAAAGGCTAGTAAAACAAAGGTTCATTCAAAAATATGAATGTTATTCAACAGCTTTGGAACAATTTGTTTTGATTAAATGCTTTCCATCTCATTAAAAAGTTTGGCACCTCCTCCCTATTCCTTGTCTAATTTGCACAAAAATTCACTTACGCTCTTTTATGGAACGTGTAGCGTTTTGTGTTTTGTGTTTTGAATACAGTGACACGTGTACATTAGCTATCTTCCCTCCAGCAGCCCAGGGACCGTACCACACTGCTCAGCTTTGTAAACCACAACAACGGTGGGCATTGTGTCTTACACAAAATGCTAAGCAAACATTTATTAAATAATTGATGGAACTATTACAGAAGATCTTAGCCAGGGATTTGCTAGGTAAGCTACAGCGTTCAAATTATTCATTTATTCATTCGACAAACACTTGCTGAAGGTGTAATGTGCACCCGACGCTGGGCTGGAGGCTAAAGACATAAAGGTAAACACAGTGGCTGGAAGTAAAGGATCTCATAAAATAGGAGGCTGACATTTAATGAAAAAATTCCCATACAGTGTGATGTACCAGCAGCGTAGGAAGCGATGGCCTACGGATGACAGTAAAGGGTCCGTGGACCAGAGATTGTTACTTCCGAGAAGGGTATTGAAGGAATGCTACGTGTCTGTGAAGCAGACCCATGTGCTTGCAGTGTGTGTGTGGGTGTGTGTATCGATTCCAGGCAAAGAGAGTGATCTGGGCTTTCGGAGAGGTGAGAAGCAGCATGGCATGTCTGGGGCAGGCTTGGTGGAGGAGGAGATGATACACAGCACAGAGGCGGGGAAGAGGGTGGTGACAGAGGAGTCTGAGTAGTTGTGGGCAGAGCTACAACTGTAAGTCACGGGGTGACAATGACAGGTTTTTTTTTTTAATTTTTTTTTAACGTTTATTTATTTTTGAGACAGAGAGAGACAGAACATGAATGGGGGAGGGGCAGAGAGAGAGGAAGACACAGAATCTGAAACAGGCTCCATCCAGGCTCTGAGCCATCAGCACAGAGCCCGACGCGGGGCTGGAACTCACAGACCACGAGATTGTGACCTGAGCCGAAGTCGGACGCTTAACCGACTGAGCCACCCAGGCGCCCTGACAATGACAGGTTTTAATCAGGGCAAGTGCCCATCACTCTACTGGCTCTGTAGAGGATGGTGTGGAGACAAGAGATTCCAGAAGAAGGAAGACCCGCTTCTAAGTCCGGGTGAGGTCCCGAGCACCAGGGCTCCGCTGGGGTCCGAGGTGCCCGGACTCAGCAGCTGGCCCCCCAGCCGCTTACCTCTCTGACACAGAAAACGTTAGGTTTTCACGTGCATTAACTTGGCTGGATTTTTTTCTAGAAGAACATTTGAAACTTAAACAGTAAAAATTATGACCATGAAGCTGTGGAGAAGTCCACAAGTGATGGTCACAGGAGAGAAAAAAACTGGAAAAAGAAAGACATGCGTACTCTATCCTTGCTAATGAGTAAAACCTGTAGGACGCGGTGAAAAGATTTTCATGTCCCTACATGTCAAGTCTGTCATAAGAGAACATTTCTGAAAGAATTCAAAATGTACCCCTTCAGCTTAGTTGACTTGATTAGATATGAACTGAATTACCGACGTCCACGTATCCCTTTGTGTGCATGTGGTCATTTTAGACTTATTTTACCGTGCAAATGCAGTCTGTAGCATTCCCCAGAACCTGTACTTGGGAGACGGCAGTGAGCTTCGCGCAGTAGGTAAGCTTTACCCAGCAGCCTGAAAGGGGCGCGGGGATAAATGTTTGGTGCATTTGAAGACAGACGTGAGTGAGGAGCATAGAGCTGTGCGGGTGCTCTCTGTTTGTGTTTCCTGCATAAATCTCCCACAGAGAAATCCGACCCCTCCTGGGGAAGAAACGGAGAAGAAAGAGCCTGAGTTCAGCACTGCCCAACTTCAGCTAGCCTGCCTGATGCGTGGTGGACCCAGAAGAAGCGTGATTTGAATACAATTTAGGTAGAAGTGTGTGAAGGATTCCGTCTTAAGAACAAACTACAAATCATATTGCAAATGAGCCGAAAAACACAAATCCTATATTTCCTGAATTTTGTTAAACAAACCTAAACAGATGTATTTTTTTAAAAAATAACTGTTTATTACGGCTAACCAGAGAGTGAATTCTTTTTTGTTTAAGCAAGTACCAGAACTAATTTCATGCCCAAATAAATTACTTATATCTATTCCTTTATTTATCGCTAATCATTAGTAAAACTAGTCATAAAGAGGCATCTTACTTTATATGGTATTCTACATATATTTTTACCTTTTTATTATGGAAATTTTAAATAGCTACAAAAGTAGACACAGCACAGTAAGCCCAATGTACTTATCATCCAGTGTCCACATTCATGATCTCTCGCAATCTGGTTTCATTTTACCCTCTTAACCCTTTCTCTTATTATTTTTTAAATTATTTACTTATTTGTTCTAAATTTATTTATTTATTTTGAGAGAGAGAGAGAGAGAGAGAGAGAGAGAGAGCAAGCAGAGGAGGGGCAGAGAGAGGGAGAGAGAGAATCCCAAGCAGGCTCTGTGCTGTCAGTACAGAGCCCAACATGGGGTCTATCTCACGAACCATGAAATCATGACCTGAGCTGAAATCAAGAGTTAGAGGCTTAACTAACTGGGCCACCCAGGCACCCCTAAAATTTTACTTTTAATTAATTTTTCTCCCTTTATCATTTTAAAACAAATCTTAAACATTTTCTTTTTAACTTCAAGATTTTAGCATGCATCCCTGTAGATAAGCATTCTTATTTAAACAAATATTTATTTATTTTTGAGAGAGAGAGAGAGAGAGAGAGAAGAGCGTGAGAGAGTGGGAGAGGGGCAGAGAGAGAGGGAGACACAGGATCCAAAGCAGGCTCCAGGCTCTGAGCTGTCAGCACAGAGCCTGATGCGGGGCTCAGACCCACGAACCGTGAGACCATGACCTGAGCTGAAGCCGGATGCTCAACAGACTGAGCCACACAGGCACCCCTAAAGATGAGGATTCTTAAAAACAAAACAAAACAAAAAACCCCACATAACTACAGTAAACTTATAGCTAACTCTTAAAAACTGACAGTAATTCCTTCCCTATATATATTTAGCCAGGGCCCAAATTTGTAGTTATCTCTTAAATGTCATAAACTGATTTTTAATTGTTTGAGTCAGGACCCAAATAAGGTAAACACATGCAATTGTGTTTAATATTTTATGATGTTTAAGATTTTAATATGTTTAAGATTTTATTAATCTGTAGGTTCCATTACACCTCACTATTTTTCCTTGACAGTTATTTGGTTAGGGCACTAGGAGGCCATTATCCTATAGTTTTTCCCTGTCTGGATTTTGGGAGTTGTAGCCTCATAGTGTGATTTAGCATGTTTCTTTGCTCTCTGTATTTTCTGTTAATTGGTAATTGTATCTAGAGTTTAGATCAGATTTAGGTTCTATCATTATTAGTAGGAGGAGGAGGAGGAGGAGGAGGAGTATTTTTGGCTAGACTTCTTAATGGATAAAGCTGTGTTTTTTCATTAGGAGGCTCATAACTTCCAGTGTGTTGTCTTATTATAATGTTAACAACTGCTGATACACAACACCTAGATCTTCACATACACATTTAAATTTTAAAAGTTTTGATGTAAAAGCTATTCAGATGGATTTTCTGAACAACCAAGATTTGTTGAGAAGAGGTAAGTGCCACCTGAGATTAACAATCACAAAAAAAAAAAAAAAACCCACTTCTAAAAAAACCATGAATGCAAATAATTCCTAATGATCCCATCAAAGGTTTGTTTCATTTATCCAAATTATATGCCATGGATCAGCAAGCACCTTGACAAGGAAACTTCTTTATGTGTGATATAAATCACCAATTGCTTCCTTATTTAAAACCTGGATGATGATCACAACTCTGTGACTCCATAAATTTGAGTTTCTAATATTATGCAGAAGAACATAAAATCTGTTTATGCATTATAATGCAGCAATAATGTATCTTTTCGCAATCATTGGCATAACTAAATCTACTAACTTGCCTATAGCATGCATAATGACAAGTTTGCAAAATGATCGGAATTTTAAATTTTAATACACCTTCAATCCAAATCCCTGCAGCAATTAAAGAGAAAACCACACATATCAAACCAACAAACGCCTTTAACTAAGTAAGCTGCAGTTTACAGGGAGAGTTTCCATATGCCCTTTGAGGCTACAGCAAAACTAGAGTCCAACAGATATAATTGCCTATTAAAATAAGTCCTGATCGAAATGGTTTGCTTCCTCATCTTCTTTAAAATAAAGATTTACAGAAACTCAACATAAAACATAATGTTAGTTTAGGCTGCCCAAAGGGTTATTCTCCCATGTTTTGGGCTCCTTCTATGGAGGCAAGATTGACGTGGAGAGCTGAGATATTTATCTGGCTCAGGATTTGGCAAATTTCTTTCTGCAAATGTCCAAACAGTAAATATTTTAGGCTTTATGTGCCATTTGATCTCTGTCACAACTATTCAACTATGCTACCACAGCAACCTTGGACAACGCATAAATAAATGAACACACTGTGTTCCAATAAAACTTTATTTATAAAAAAAAAAAAACCAGGCAGCGGGCCTTGTTTGGCCTGTGAGTCATAGTCTGCTGACCCCTAATCTGGATGGTTCAAGCCAATTCTTACTTGTGTGAAGAAAATATTTTTTTCTTCCTCTAAATAATTGAGCTTGGCAGTCCACACTAATTGAGTTCAACAAAAGGGAGCTTAACTTTCCCCTTCATTTGATATGTGTAGACACAGGTTTTGTTATATTTTTAAAGCAAGTCCTTTGAGAAGGCCAGCCACCTGTCTGAGTTTATTAGAATTAATGAGGGAAAAGAATGGATTGTCCTATGTAGAACAAAAGAAATCTGTCAGAAGAAGGTTCAATACTTAATGGAGGCATTGTGCATTTTTACTTGGTTTTATAAAGCAACCACTTCAAAGCTGAAGACCAAAGAAAACTTGAGCACCAGAGAAAAAAGAGAGAGAGAGAGAGAGAGAGAGAGAGACAGAGAAAAGGATTTTAGTTGTCAGGGTCAGAAATCAATCATTAACTGTAACATTAAACATGAACTTTGTATTCCTGTTACTTCAAACAACAACAACAACACCAAAAACCTCACAATTCATTTAAAGTTGGCAACTCACTTTAAAGAAACTGGATGAATTGTTCCATTGTCTGAAATTAAAAATGTTCACTCTATCTTTAATTTGTTTCCAATTAACTTTTGTTACAACACTGATTATTCAATTGTATAAAATAATCATTCCTTGTAAGGAGGGCCTGTAATCTTCAGGGTTTTAAAATACTACATGTCTGATATGCTTTATATGCCCACATGAATGTATTCCAGAGAGAAATGACCGTTTATTTTAGTCTGAAATTAAAAAAAAAAAAATGTATGCTTTGTCTTGAATTTTCCAAGATTAATTTTTGGATGAATTTGGCAGAGGCTAGATCAAGATTATATTTTACTTTATCTTTTATTTTATCTTTTAAAATATATAGAGGAGCCTAATGCAGACTCCATCGTGGACACAGAAGAAAAGTGCACTTGAAGTTATGACCGATTCAGATGCACTAAAAACCTAGAGATCTAGAAGGAATTTTATTTCTTAGGGTGAAGTGTTTATTTTCTTTGCGGGGAAGCAAAAATCCTTTTTTTTTTTTTGTGCTTAGACTTATCTCCAAAGGACATTTTCTGGAGGTCGTCCAACTTGTTTTGTTAATGTTAAAAAGATAACTCGCAAACATTCAACAAATTATCTAACTCTTGCCATTTGCACTTTCCTTAATTCTCTGAAGTGTCAGGTATTGAAGACTGCTCCAAGGTCCACAGGCCTAATGTTCTGGCTCAAGGGAAAATTAAATTTTTGAGACATAAGGAAGGATTTTTTACAATATATGTCTTTTCTGTCAAATGAGGCTTGACATTTGAAAACTTTAAGATTGAGGACACAGATAAATGATCTTTTTACATACAGAAGGAAGAAAAGGAATTGGCAAACAAGTTTATAACTGCTGTTTATAAAATCTGCTGATGATCCTGCTAATGGGAGACAGATTAAAGAATGTATTTTCCATGGATTTATCCCTGTAGCGGCTACAGAGAAGAACTATGATTTTGGCATTCAGTTCCCAAGACAGATTTTATAATGGGAAAAAAAAAAAAAAAGACAACACAGATTACACAGTGATGGACACTGTTTGTTAATTATATTTACATAATCATGGACATGGTCTTTAAACTACGTGAGCCTAAACTTGAATTTGGATATAAAAAAGTGTTTTCATCTAATGATGAAACTAGAAATATGGAACATGTCCTCAGTATTTGTTCTTGCTTGTGCTTCTGATCTCATCATAGCGATGCTTGTTTTGAGGGCATTTCTGGCAGCACTATGCTCATTTGTACAGTCTTAGATCTGATGACCTTTAAATTTATGACCTACTAAATAATCTTCTTCAGCTTTGGAGGAAAAAGAGATGGGTCAATAGAGTTTTAATTACGAAACGCCTGGCAGGGACCCTGCTAATAGAATACAGATCCCGCAGTACATAATGCAACCTAGTCATCCTTTACACTGTTACATTTTGTTCTAGCCTAGGATGTGCCAAACTTAAGAAATAAGGTTTTTAGAGCACTGTAAAGAAAAATGGCTCCTATGCTCACTAAGTCTGAGAATATCCTCGTGTGACTGCTTTTTGTGGAAGCACATTTTCCATTGAAGCTACACTGCAGTGTTTTGAGATGCGTAGTGTTTTCTGGAAAAACACGTATATGGTCATAGCTAAAGGACAGCTATTGCGCGAATACATTTTTCTGTGAATATCTTTTTAGTTTGCCAGCATTTCCAGCTTTAACGATAGTGTCATACACAAGTGAGTAAGTAAGTTTTGTCCCTGTTGAGGGTGGTACATCCCTGAAAGGAAGGGATGTACAGAATTCTGACAGGGCGTCAACAAGTTCTCGCAGATCCAGACCAAGCCAACTACAAGGGGATAACAGCATCCTTTCATGATGTGACGAATGGATGACTTTTAGTTAGAGGCTTTTAGTTGAGGATTACAGTGCCAGGCAAGATGACTAAGTTGAAATGCTTTGGAGAAAAACTCATCTCTGTGTTGCCATTTGCCTTCTAGACATTCTCCAACACATTTGGCCATGGGCTGGGATTTCCTGTAGAACTCGAAGAGTTTTAAAGGAGTGTTTTACTACTAAATAATAGGAACACCCCACACAAGAAAACATCTTTGGGAAGGGAATTACTAGAGATTTTTATCAAATAATAAGAACTAAGAGGGAGGTGTGACATGTGGTTTGGAGAAATGATTGGCTTTGGTAGAAAAAAACCTCACAACGTTGCCTTTGGAAAAAGTTGTTCCCGATGAATTCTTTTTCCCCCCATGTAATAGTTAGGTTGTAAGTCAATTCTCTGGGTAATGAGGTTGTGCCTACATAGTCAGTTTGGGAATTTTTGTAGAATGTAAGTCAATTTAATTATGTATTTTTTAGTTTTTGAAAACTCTTTATTGTAGCCCACAGAGAAAAGTGCACGTAATCTAAGTGTAAACAGCTTGACAAATTTTCACTGTGGTATCCAGCATCCCCATCAAGAGACATAACATTAGCAGCATCTGGAAGCTCTGCTTATGTTTCTTTCCAGATGCTTCTCCCACTTCTAAGGTACGACTATTCCTTATTTCTCCATTATAGATTATTTGTGATTTTTCCTAACTTGGTATAAATTGAATCATAGAGAATGTATTCTTTTGGGTCTGGGCACTGTATTTGTTAGATTTATCTATATGACTAGAAGTAGTTTTAGATTATTTATTTTCATTGCTGCATGTATTTTATTATATGAATACACCACAATTTATTTTTCCGTTCAACCATTTTGCGGGTAGTTCCCAGTTTTAATGATTATGAATAGTGCTGCTATTAGACATTAATGTACGTGGTTTTTGGTAAATATGTCTATGCATTTCTATTGTATACATTTTTGTCTTTAAAAAGCACACTTTGTTATAGTTATTTAAAAGTATTTGTCCACTCCAGTACTGAAATCTGTGGTTCTGCATCTAATGATTTATTTTTTCCTCTTGATTATTGGTCATATTATCTTGGCTCCTATATACTTAGTAATTTCTTATTTTATGCTCTAAACTATAATGAAAAGACTCCTAGAAGTCCCAGATGCCTTTGTCTTCCACCGAAGGGCAGGCAGACAGAGACAGACTAAGGGGAGCATCACTTGAATCCAGAGATTGCACTGGACTGGGGCTGAATGGGTTGCAATGTCAATAAAATTTAATGACATCCTGCTTGCTGCCATTCCTTGAATGTAGTTGTACGGTATTTTTGATTGAAAGGCCGTTAATTACCCTTCTCTTCCGTCTTTCCTTAAAGACTGTAAGAGATCCAGCTCTGTGTTTTAGAAATTCCCAGTCCGGCTCTCAAGCCACCTTTCCTGGGCCACTTGGAGAGACCGCAGCAATCTTAAGGACAGGACTGGTCATGTACGTGAGGCAGCTCTCTCCCCTGGCCCGTGTGTTTCCTAAGCCCTATGAAACCGCGGGGAATCTCATTCCGTCTTTTAGGAGTTTGGGCCCTGGCTCTACACCCTCCTGCCAAACCTCAGAACTCAGCAAAGGCCCTAGGATGTAAAACAGCAGTGTATCTGCAGCTCCCCCAAGTTTCCATGTTGTCCTCTGGCACCATACAACTGCTAAATGCTCTTCTGGTTTCTCTTCCCCGTGCTAAACATCTTTGATCGGACCCTCGGCTATCCTCAGCCTGAGCCTAGAAGCAGCAAATGCCCTGGTCACCAGATATCCCTTATAATATTTCTGGAATTTTAGTCGGTTTACTCTTTGTCGTTTCCACAGCTCTCCGATGTCGTTACACATCTCTTATCTTTGAGGATATCTTTCTTTTTCTACTTTGGCACCACAGAAGCATTGGTCCCTCACAACCTACTACATCTCAGAAACAGAGGTCGAGTAAATTAATTTTAATTACAGGTTGTTGTATATAATTCTTTGTATTTTGCAGGGTAAGTTCAATATCTCAATTTGCATTCTCGCAGCAATCCCATGACTTCCAATTCCAATTGGAATTTGCCTTCTCACTTCCAATTCCAAGCAGATGTGCATCAGTCTTTCTATTTTATGGATTAGGGACTAGGGTCCAAAAAATTCAATCTCTTGCAGAAGATCAATCTGCCAAGGGGCAGAGAAGGACCTTGTATCTTTTAATTCCCTCAAGGCCAGCACTATTTACTGCACACCACAACTATTTTTCACAAATAAATACAAACACGGTCACAGACAGTTTGGCAGATATTTACATATCAATCACAGATTTGGGATTAGTGCGATAATTTCATATGTTTTTTTAATTTGATACCAGTGTGTGTGGGGAAACATAACTGGAAAGCTAACACATGAAGGGGGTTTATAGGACACGAAAACTATAACCCTGATCCTCAAAATTCATCCTGCCCACTGTCGTGAGTAATGCCTAGAATGTCATCTTTCTGACTTTAAACCTTTGGGTAAATGGAATCTTCCTGAGACTGTCAAAACACAGATATTCCTGTTTTATACATCATAGTGACAACGAAACTTCCGGAGGATGGAAACATATGCCCTAAGGAGTGAGCCAAAGTGCTGGAGTGCGCAAAAGCGAAAAGAACGGGTAATGCACAGACGGACAACGCACACATCTCAGAAAGCCAACGCAGGTGTAGGTGAACTGTGAATAGCAGATGGTCAGAGAAGACCAGTACGGTGAGGGGTCAGTTAACCATAAAATTGTAGATGTTATAGGTGAAAGAAACATGAGCGATAGGTTGAAAAGTCGGTCAGCTAGTACAAGGTAGAGAAGGGCAGGCTCAAGGTCAGATCGTGTGGATGTGCCTGTTTGGACTCACAGTAGAACAACTTTTAAATTGGATATGAATGTCATTAGAGGACAGTAGTTTTCAGCTGAACACCATCGCCAAACCTTCCTATTATCTTTTGTTCATTGATGTTTCATCTCTGCCTCTTGAAAACATTTGTGCTTATAACCCTTGACTAGTTAAATCATTTTATTTTATAGATGAGATCCTGAGCCTGGAAAGTGGCACGTCCAGCTTAATGAAGCATGTCCTTCTTGTCATCATTCTCAGAAAGCACCTCCTCATATTAGTTCATAACCTATTCATCATTAGTTTACTGCACAACATGCTTTATAAAACAAAACAAAACTTTTCTTTCCACTAGACTGTCTCTTTCTTTCCCCACCCACAAAAGACTAGACATTTTTGTTTTAGGCGATTGATAGAAGGCCAACGGGCAGAAAACATGAAGCAGATTTCAACCTAACTATAGTAATTAACAATCTATAAATTTCAGCTGTCTCAGAAAGGGTTTTGGAATAACACACGCTCGGGCATGGGAAGTGTTCAAGCCAAGATTAGGGAGACTGAAGAAGGAAATCCTATATTTAATGGGAGTTTGACTCTGAGATCTCTAAATTGCCATCTGAGTTAAGAAACATATAGAAGTCCTGATCTGGATCTGTAGAATCTGTAAATTTAGCATCCGTATGCCTACCTCAGAATCGATCTCCATTCCCAAACCCACACCTTTCCTATTATAGCTCTGTGTCTCTCTGTGTATCATAAAACATATACACTCATATGTGCACATATTTGTTTCATATAAATGTATCTCATATTTATTGAGAACAACACAGCATTTTTGTGCTGTTGAGGATATAACAGTGGACCAAGATGTTGTTGCCAGAAAATAGCCATGTTCAGTGAGATTCTTTAGGATTAAAGGACACAATTTTGGAATAAGCTAAAAGTGAAAGACGTTGAGGATTCTGTTAGTCATCTTTGATTTAAACTGTGAGTTGATGAAACATTCCCATGTAATCCTTTCTAGGGTTTAGATCTCTATCCAAAGCAGTCAGAGGCCTTGTATTACAGGACATCGTGCTAATGTAAGCAAAACATTGCTGTGTCTGGGCAGAGATTGCAACCCTAGAAATGGCTGACAAAGAGTCCTTTTGAGAGATTTTGTATCTGTGTAAGTAAAGAATTGCAAAGGAGTTCAACCTTTTGTTTTAATTTTCTTTCTTTTTCTTTGTGAAAGAGAAACAAAACAATTTTTGTTCCATTACAAAATTTGCAACTAATGAAATGTTTGGAGATCCATAAGGCTAGACAATATGGCCATGTGGAGTTTTTAGAAAATTTCATTTCTTTAAATAAAATGTGCAAACACATGGAATAGTTTGCAAACTTCTTATAATTTGGAAGCAACTACTTTCTTGGCTCAAAATTTCAATAGTTTGTTTTCCTACAACTAATGTGACAGATTGGAATGGAGAAAAGGAAAGTAGAAAAGGACGGTGTTAATCCTCTAGTTTGAAACCTTCAGGAACTCAGAGGTCATGGACTATAGTACAAAGTTCTGGATTGTTCTACTAATTTCTTTTAGGAAAACCATTTTGTAGGGAAAGAAAACGACTTTTTTACCTCATGACACATCATTCCTTTTCCAAATACTACCTGTAAATATGAGCAAATTTCTTTCTAACATCTTGCCTCATGTAGGACCTTTAGATTGTAATAAATATTTCTATGAGGTAGGCTTAAGTCATTGTATCTAATAATCCATTGCCAAATCTGAGGTTATGAATATTTAACCCCTATGATTTCTTTAAGAGGTTTATAGTTTTAGCTTTTACATTGAGATTGTATCTATTTTGAGTTAATTTTTACATATGATATGAGGTAAGGGTCCAACTTCATTATTTTGGGTACGGAGATCCACTTGTGTTCTCCTTAGTATCTTACTGAGAAAGAAAACTAACTTGCTGACCCATAGGAAAACCATCCCATTTCTTTAAAAAAATTTTTTTAATGTTTATTTATTTTTGAGAGAGAGAGAGAGAGAGAGAGAGAGAGAGAGAGAGAGAGACAGAGCGCAAGCAGGGGAGGGGCAGAGAGAGGGAGACACAGAATCTGAATCAGGCTCCAGACTCTGAGCTGTCAGCACAGAGCCCAATGCAGGGCTCAAACTCATGAACTGTGACATCATGACCTGAGCTGAAGCTGGGCACTCAACCAACTGAGCCACCCAGGAACCCCATTAAAAGCATCCCATTTCTAAATCACTGTAATTGTTAGCAAATTTATTTCCAACATGCTGCTACATGGAAGACTTTTTATACCATGATAAATTTCTTTTTTTTTTTTTTCAACGTTTTTTATTTATTTTTGGGACAGAGAGAGACAAAGCATGAACGGGGGAGGGGCAGAGAGAGAGGGAGACACAGAATCCGAAACAGGCTCCAGGCTCCGAGCTGTCAGCACAGAGCCCGACGCGGGGCTCGAACTCACGGACCGCGAGATCGTGACCTGGCTGAAGTCGGCCGCTTAACCGACTGCGCCACCCAGGCGCCCCTACCATGATAAATTTCTAAAAAGTATGCTTGAGTTATAAACGTTGAAATTTGAACTTGCCTTCTATCAGTTGAGAGGCTAGTGCATTTCAAGACGTGTAGTAAGTTAGTATTATTTAATAATTATTTATTGAGGAGGAATTGTTGGTAGAGTGAAATGTACTGAGAGAATATCTTTGGCTTTTGACTTCAAAACCAAACTGCTACTACCCATTTCTATGACAATGAGGAAGTTACCCAACCATTCTGAGCTTTGTTTTCTTATCTACCAGATGAGGACAGCAGTATCTTTTTCCTATGATGTGTTATGACAATTAAATGTGATAATGTATTGTAAAACTGCCTTGAAAAAAAATAAGAACTCAATAAATATTAATTAGGATTGACTTGGCTCTAACACAAATTTATTTTTAGGATGTAGATCTTCATATATTCTTTTTTTAGAGCAGCTTTGAGGTACAATTGCTATTATAAGCGCACCCATTGACATCAAATTGCACATATTTAAAGTGTGCAGTTTGAAACATTATGCTGTTTGCATCCATCCATGAAAGCACCACCACAGTCAACAAATAATGTCTTCTTGCCTCCTTGTAGTCACTCTTTCCTGCCCCTGCACCCCCAGCCCCCAGTCCTTCCTTCCCCAGGTACCCACTGATTTCTGGCTTGTCATTGTAGATTAATGTGCATTTTCCAGAGTTTTCTGTAAATGGAATTATGCAATATGTATTGTCTAGTTCCTCTCACATATTAGTATAACGACACGGAGATTCATGCTTACTGTTGAGTGTATCAGTAGCTCATTTATTTTTATTGCTGCTTGTATTTCACTGCATGGATATGCCAGTTTGTTTATTTATTGACCTGTTGAGGAATATTTGGTTTGTTTCCATTTGGGGGATATTAAATATAAAAGATGTGGGAAAGAGGGACGAACAGGTGAAGCACAGAGGATTTTTAGGGCAGCAAAACTACTCTATATGATTCTATAATGGTGGACGCATGTCAGAATAATTTGTCCAAACCCAGAGAATGTACAACACCAAGAGTGAAAGCTGATGTAAATTAGGGACTCTAGGTGATGATGATGATGTCAGTGTAGGTTCATTAATTGTAACAAATATATCACTCTGGTAGCGGATGTTGTTAATGGGGGACGTTATGTATGTGTAGGGGAAGGGCGTAAATGGGAAATCTCTGAACCTTTCACTCAACACCTAAACCTAAGCCTAAAACGACTCTAATATATTAAGTCTGCTAAAATTTTTTTTAAACATCCATACGCAAGTTTTTGTGTGAACATCTGATTTCAGTTCTTTTGGGTAAATGCTTAGGAATACAATGGTTGGAACATATTGCATGTGTATGTTTAACTTTTTAGAAGACTGCAAGACTGTTTTCTGAAGTTGCTGTGCCATTTTTTTTATTTCCACCACTCATGTATAAATTCCCAGTCGCTTCTTTCCTCACCGTCACTTGGTATGGTCAGTCTTTTCGATTTTATTCATTCTAATTGGTGGGAAGTAGTCTCTCTTTGTGGTTTTAATGCACACTGCCCTAATGATCTACCATACTGAGTTTTTACTTACGGGCTGCTTTGTCATTTGTACAAATTTGGTGAAGTGTCTGTTAAAACATTTTACCCAATTTTTGTTTGGTTGTTTTGTTTTCCTGCTGAGTTTTGCGAATTCATCTTGGAGTCGGGATAGAAGTTCTTTATCAGGTATATATTTTGCAAATATTTTTTTGCTAGTTTGTGGCTCATTTTTTCATTCTCTCAGCGGTCCTATTAAAGAACAGAAGTTTTTAATACTGATGTAGTTAAATTTGCCAATTTGGTTTTTTTGTTTTTGTCTTTTTTCTTTTTGGTGTTGCGTCTAAGCAATTTTTGCCTAGCCTAGGTCACAAATATTTTCTCTTAAGTTTCTTAAAGAAGTTTTACAGTTTTAGATTTTACATTTAGGTCTATGATGTGTTTTAGTTTTTGTATATGATACAACATATGTATCAACATTTATTTTGTTGCATATTTATATCCCAATTATTCTGGTACCATTTGTTGAAAAGATTTCTTTCTCTACTGTGTGATCTTTGCATCTTTTGCAAAAATTAGTTGTTTATATAAGAGTCTATTTCTGGACTCTACTCTGTTCTACCGATCTATCTGTCTACTTTGATGTCAATAACACAGTGCCTTGATAACTATGGCTTTTAATAAGTCTTGAAATTAGGTAGTATAAATCTTCCAGTTTTGTTCTTCTTTTTACAAAGTTTTTTAAAAAATTATTATTTTTAATAAAAAATAATTTTTATTCTAGGTCTTTTGAATTTCTTTATAAATTTTTGCATCCGCTTGTGAATTTCTAGACACACAAAAAAAACCTATTGGATTTTTTTTGTAAGCTCATTTGGTTGTTTTTCTCATATTATGTTGAATCTATACCTGTATTTATTAAGAGTCAAATCTTAGTATTGAGTCTTTTGACCCATAGAACAGTACATTTCTACTGTTGTTCAGGTTTTATTTATTTTTCTCATCAGTCTTTTGTGGTTTTCATTGTACAGGTATTTGTCCCTAGGTAGTTCATATTTTTGATGCTATTCTTAATTGTAGTCCTTGTTAAATTTCAGTTTCCAATTGTTCATCACTAGTCTATAGATATAACATTGACTTTTCTATATTGATCGTATATCCTACAAACTTGCTAAAATCATGTATTAGTTCTAGTAGTGTTTTTGTAGATCCCAATGAATTTTCTACATAGACCATTTTGTCATTTGTAAATAAAGGCAGTTTTATTTCTTTCTTTCCAATCTGGATGCATTTTATTTCTTTTTCTGTGTGTTACTGCACTGGTTAAAACCTCTAGTTCAATGGTGAATAGAAATAGTGAGAACAGATGACCTTGGTATAGTGTTCTTTGTGTTTCTTGAACTTTGTGTTTGTTGAAATTCTTCAATCTGTGGTTTTATAGTTTTAATCAAATCCGGAAATATTTTGCCATTATTTCTTCAAATATTTCTTTGTTTCCCCCTTTTCTCTCCTTTCCTTCAAGGATGCCAAAGAAATATGTGTTAGGCTTTTTGATGTTGTCTCACAGTTCACTGATGCATTTTCACTTAATTGTTTTTTTGCGGGGGGAAGGGTATTTTCAATGCTTTTTTTTCTTCAAGGTCACTAATATTTTCTTCTGCAATGTCTAGTCTGTTGTTATTCTCAGTCAGTGTATTTTTTAGTCCCTTCCCCTTGCCTTCCCCACTAAGGCAATACCCTTCTGAGTATTCTCCCCAGTGCTTTGGAATTATGATGTTTTCCAGTATGACTAGTAGCGCAGGAACTACCTCTTTCTCTGTGTGAGACCCTGGCAGTTTCCTTTTACTCTTCTAATGGTTATTCCCCTTATCTTGGGTGGTTTGGTCACTGATCGGTACTCTTCTGGATACTCAAGGGGCTCTCCACAGATCTTCATAATCCTCTCTCTGTGAAGTAGATGGGCTTCTGTGGAAAGGACATACCTCGTAGAATTATTCACACTTTATAAACCTAGGGTCAAAAACTTCTTCTGTAAAGGGCCAGATGGCAAATATTTTAGGGTTTGCAGGCCATATGGTCTCTGTTGCAACTATTGACTCTGTCATTATAACATTAAAGCACTTATCATATGTAAATCAACGGGCATGGCTATGCTCCAATAAAGTTTCATATACAAAAGCGTGTGGCAGGCCAGATTTGGCTTATGGGCCTTAGCTTATTGACTACTGACTGTCTTTTGGATTTTGTTTTATTTTGCTTTTATAGTTACTCGCTCCTGGATACAATTTAAGCAGAAAACCTTATTCCAAATTCAAAGCAGAAAGAAGAGTATACTGCTATTGAAAATGTTCAGGCTGGTATATACTGACGCTCGGATTCGTTATTTTTGTCTTCTGTTGCTGGAATGCTAAGTAGTGAATCATTTAAGGCTGACATTTAAGCTAATTGCTCTTTAATGTACATTTGACATACGAAGCAACATATTGCAATCTAAAAATGATTAAGATAAATCATTTGCTTCTATTGCTGTGGAAGAGACAAACTATTTTCCAGCTCCCTCCCTCCTACTGTCTGAACCAGAGTGTGCTGCAGTCAAGAGAGAGAATTGGGACTCGCTGCTCACGCTGCACCTTGGTGTCTCCCTGAAATAACCGGGAACAGCACATGCAGCGCGAGTGGCAGCCTCCTGGATGCGAGCTCTGTCATCAGACAACCTCCCCAGATGGGACTGCGTTCCAGGGGCTGCGCTCCGGAATTCCTCTGGAGCGCTTTGGCAGGCAGCCAGCGTGCTGTGAAGGATTAGACTCTGCTCCCTCCCTCCTACATAAACCCCCAGAGGAGTTCCCTCTTTAAGTTTAAAAGACTGGCTGCAACCAGCAGGTCCAATAAGTGGACCTATTTGTAAGTTGGATATCTTGGGAATTATGCTGCACAAATAGGTCAGAGTTGAATAACTAGTATGTGCAAATTGACTTTTCTCTTAGGGGCGGGTGGTGGGAAACCCTCAGAGTTTTCTCTAGGGGGATTATACCATCATACAACAACTGTCACAGGGGCGCAAGACATGTTTGAGTAGAATGGATCATTTGTTTTTGTAGGCATCTCGCTTTTAGTTATAAACTTAACTGATCATATTTCAAAAGCACGTTGTAATGTATGTTCTTTAAAGGAAACCTTTTCTCCATTTACGCTAAGCAAGTAAAGGTTTCCAACTTTATTCTATGTGGTTACATATTATGAAATCAAAAGGCTGCTATTTCTCTACAAAGCCAATGCTAATTCCTTGTAAATACAGATTTTTGGTGAGCTTTAAAATAAAATGCATGGGCCATTTTTCTATATTGTAATTTTTCTTGAAAAGAGGTCAATTCTATGAACAAATTTACCATATTTGATTGAATATATATTTATCACATATTATGTATGTTGTGTCTTTGCTACAAAGCAAGCTCTGTGACAGCTAAAATTGTGTACCTTTTCCATTGCCGTGTCCCTAATGGCTAGAGGAACCGGACGCGTAGTTGTATCATTAAATATTGGTGCAGTAAATGAATGCATGGATATAACTGACCTCACCGGGTGGGGTGACTGAATAACTATTGAAACATGTCTACAGAAAATAGTAACTTCATTTTTATAGGGTTTAAAGGTGGGAGTCTCCTCTATTGAGCAGAAATTAACTATGCAGTGTGATCTTCCAAGAAGGTCTTTGGTGGCAAGACACTTTATAGAGAATATCGGCGAAAAGAGTCTTACTTCTAGGAATAATCCTTTTTGTTGTTTTTGTTACTCATTTCTGTCCATCTTGAAATGTGGTCAGAAAATGTGGCTTGTATTATAGCGGTTCTTTGCAATTTGTCTTACGAATCAATTTTTGTCTGCCTCTGCGAAGTGGTTTTCTAACCTCCACTCCCCGCCCCCATTTTACCCTATCACTGATGCTTATAGCCTTTCTGGGTTCTGGGTTTTGGCAGTGATCTCAGACCCTATACAGACACGAAACCAAAGTTCAAGGCCACCCAAAACTGGTAGATGCTTAACTGCGTAGGACTGTTTTCACTTCATTTCTGATCTTATAGATACTTCCTTATTTTCTTCCCCAAGCTCACCCATTCATCTGTAAGGCAATATGAATATTTCACATAGCACTCTTACAGGATTCACAGTGGAATGTCCAGATATCTTGCTGAAATATTGTGAGACATAGAAATCTTTTCTCAAGGTTCAAGGTTCTTTCTCCCCCTGTCTTTAGGGCCATGAAGGAGGGGTAAAAAGTGAGAAAGTGAGTCACAAGTATTCAGTTTTCGCATTACTGTCTACTCAATTGGAACAAGGTTTGATCATGGTAGAGGTGGTTAATGCAGCAAGCTGCAAGATAGAAATTTGGTTTGGAAATGTGGCTTATTTTTAAACTAATTAAAACTTCTTGATTGTGTGCTACTGGTCAGCCATCTCCTGTGCAAAATGGGAGTAAGGACAGAGCTGCTAGTTTCTAATTCGGTTTGCGATATTTGACACGAGCAAAGTGCCTTTTTAAAAATAATCTTAGAGTTCCATAGAATTTTATCGCCTTTATGCCTTGTTGGAACTAATAATAAATTGTTTATTATAGCATGTTATAAATGTTACTTTTATTCATGTAAAATAATATAGTCTATTACCATGATTTAGCATTTTACTTAGGGCCATTACCTTGCAGTGACTATAAAAAGATACTGCTCTTGTCTTCCAGAAGGGGGGACAGTGTAAGTTGAGCAGCAATGGAACCATTATCACTAAAGAACAGGCTATATTGGTAGTATACTTTGTGTGTAGTAACATACTTATGCCCTTTATTTGCAAAATTTTATACACTTTTCTCAGTGTGTGTGTGTGTGTGTGTGTGTGTACCTATTTTCCAAGTTGATACGTGAATAATAAATAAGGACTACAGTAACACAATGATAGAGAATGGAATATCTTAGGAATTTAAGGGAAAAAATATTTTTCTTACATTTTACTACTAAAGGTGTAAATAACAAATACTGGAAAACCTATATAACAGGAGTTAATAAAACCAAATTTTAGTAATTCAGCAACGACCTCTCCTATACAACACACATTGTACACTTGCAGATCTAGTGGCTTAAATTTCACTATTCACTTGTTACTTAGTTGTTATTCCAATGAGAGTGAGTCATGAAATTGCTGTTTCCATCATACTTAAACTCAGAATTTTGTGTTGTTTTATGTAACCTACATACTTTCAAGATATTTTGTTTTACCTCCTTTTTCCTTACTGTTTAACTTGGCAACTGCATAAAGCTTCTTAACTTACTACAGAGTAATCAAGTTCATCTTAAGGCTGAGGCAGGTAACAAGTTGCCAACCATATTATTTTTAAGTGCTTTATAGAAATGATCTGACCATTATAGCATTAAAAAAAAAATCACACAGACTAAGAATCCAGGCACTGGAGTATGAGGGGAAGAGCTCAGGATTGGCGTTCTAGCTTTTGCTTGCTAACCACATGAAGATATAGGTCAGAAAAGGTGAAATACCAATTACACACACTTCTGCCTAATCCCATCTACATATTACCGGCACATTTCTTAACGTCATGAGCTGTGGTGTTGTCCACTGAAAAATGATGATACTGTTCGACACAGAAGATGGATGTCAGGCATAAACCAAGTGTTATATTTTATTACCTTTTAAACCGTGAAGCACTATAAATATATGTTGCAATCATTATGAATTAGTATCATGGATTCTAACTTACATTCTCACTTTAATCCCTATGATTTTAATTCTATCTGGAAATTACATTTGTATGGATTGGAGCTAAAGAAATGTGATAATATTGGAGGAGCAGAGGTTAGGATCACACACAACCAAGGGAAATGAAAAGGTCATGTTTTAGGAAAGAAAAAAACTAACTGTGAGATTTTATTTTATTTTTTTAAGATTGTCAAATAAGTTTTAGAAGTGATTGGGCTGCTCATTTAGGCAACTGGCTGTCTTCATTGTCTTCATCATCACATCCTTATCCTCACCCTCATTCATAGATAAAAACAATAAAATGGACCCTCTCGTTAACGGTGTAAATTCTTGACTTGGTGGAATGAAGGGAGTCTCCAAAAAGGTGTACAAAGGAGTGATAGTGCAAGAGGAGGTCTCTGCCCAACACCTGGCAACAGTCTACGATAAAACTGTTCACACCCAGGTTCTGAAATACTTACGGATGACTACTAAGAGATTTTTAATATTGTTATAAGAACTAAGGAAAAAATAGAAATTCATTAATTGCAGGGAGGTAAGCATTTGAAAAAACAGATCTCTCCACACACACAGGCACGTGGCAACACTGCTCGCTTCCAAATTTACCAAGATGAAGCAAGCTACAATCTGGTAAAGGTATTGGACCCTATGCGTTTCCCATACATTAGCAAGTCTGGAACAATTCCTCTGTGTTAAACCAAAAAATGTCTGTCAGGAAAGCAGGCAAGTATCTGCCCCTAACAGGGCTGGAAGAAAAGGACACATGAGCACAGAAGCTGATGGGGTTGTTTACAAAGTCTCAGACTGGTGGGCATCTCCCAGGGAGAGAAGGGCCAGTGAGTGGAATGGCAACAGACCATAAGGTAGAGCACTGCCCGCCATGATGGACGCCAGCTGGCAGGTGCACTGAGGGACGAACGAAAGCTGCTTGCATGCATGGCTGCTGTCTTAAATTGTGATGTCACAGCTGGCTTGGGCATCACCAATTCCCAATTTCATGCTTTCTATGAATAGTTGCTCAGTGGTTAGTACCCAGCCAGAGGAATTCAGAATAAAAGAAGTTTTGTTACTTGTGACACTTCTTAGGATAAGCACAGAAAGCAGAATTTCTTGTACCCTCCAGTCAATGTATTGTCTACCAATATACCTCACAGAGAAAAAAAAAATTCAGATGGTTTTCAGAACAGAGATCTGAGAGTCTTGAACATGTCAAGTTGACATTTCTAATTGTTTCCAAACAAAGCCTCTAAGGAGACCACAAAATACATAAGGATTTGAAATGATACTCAATTATTTCAACTTGTTCATAGTCATTATAAACATATACTGTGTTTATAATGTGTGTACATAACATATTACATGTAATTACACATATAATTACATACAATATATAAAAAATGTGTATATATGTGTATATATTCATATGCAACGGAGTACTGTGGAGCACACAAAATTTTAACGAGTCCCTCTGATATTATCAGTAACGTATTGATTTTTCTATTGCCCTTCAAAGATTTTGTTAAAAAAAGACGAACAGAGAGGAATAGTATAATAAATATGAAATGAGTTTCATGACTCGTTTATCCTTAACTTAAAGGGTGCGTGGGTGAGAAACAGCCTCTGCAGTGACACCTGGGTTTGAATTCTAGCACTGCCATTTTATAATAATAATGAAAATAAATTGAGCTAGTATTTACAGAATGCTTACTGTGTGCAAGGTGCTATGTACAAGGCATTATCTATTATCATTATCTATTATCCACAGAATATTGTCTATAATCCTTATAGTAATCCTAGGAAGTGGATGATTAGAAAATTTATGGGCTCTTATGGCTACAATTTTTAGCTCCTCAAAGATTTCCCAATTTATACCTCCAGGCCCCGTCACTCTCCCAGTCTCCAAACCTCCATCTCTGCTTGGCTGACAGGTGTCCCAACATTCTCTCAAATGCAACATGCCAAACACTGAATTTATCAACTCCCCTTGCCCCCACCAAATTAGTGCCCCCATGCTTCCAACTTCCTTATTTATAGCACACGTACCTGATTTTAATGAAATGTTACCCATCCCCTAGATAGGATTTCTTATTTTCCCTTTCCTAAATATTTATCCAGTCCAACTTTGCAATATCTCTTTTCATCTTTATTTTCTCCTTTCAATTCCTACCGCTTTTAGGCTTAATGACCACTGGGCTGACGGGCCCCTTTATATTCTTGGATGTGGACATCAGTTAAATGTTTCATTTTGCCTGGGAATGATACCACATCCAGAGCACTCACTCATTTCATACTTTCTCTCTTCTCAAACCTTCGGCACCTACAGCCCTAGCTTTACACTTACGTGATGATGAAAACGGGAGTAGTCACAGAGGATTTCCAGCCTATGTTGTCCCCCTTGCCACCTGTACAATACACCTGTATATTCTGCTCTGCTTCCTATCAGAAATGTTCCCATGGTAGATAAAGTAGCCCTCACAAAGCTATCTATCTCCTAATCACCAGGACCTGTGAATATGTTAGGTTCAATGGCAAAACGTGATTTTTCAGATGGAATTATGGTTATAGACCTCAATGGAGGGAGATTATCTTGCACCTGAGCCCTTAAAAGCAGAGCACTTTCTCTGGCTGAAAGCAGGAGAGATGTGGCAGAAAAGGTGGTGGAATTCGATGCCTAAGAAGGACTCCATGTGATATTGCTGGTTAGCACAGAGGAGGCAACATGACAAGGAATGCTGGTGACTTTAAGGAGCTGAGAGAGTCTCCTGGCTGTCAGCCAGCAAGGAAATGGGGACCTTGGTCATACAACCACAAGGAACTTAGTTCTGCCAACAACTTGAATGAGCTTGGAAGTGGACTCTCTCCCACAGTCTCCACATTAAAGTCCTCAGTGGCCAACACTTTGCTTTTGACCTTGTGATACTGTGAGCAGAGGAATCAGCGAAATCTTCCCAATCCCTGCACACTCTGACCTACAGAGCCTTGCAGATGATCA
Organism: Neofelis nebulosa; assembly: GCF_028018385.1. Taxonomy (NCBI): domain Eukaryota; kingdom Metazoa; phylum Chordata; class Mammalia; order Carnivora; family Felidae; genus Neofelis; species Neofelis nebulosa. The sequence goes on from NC_080784.1 coordinate 18,306,709, forward strand.
ATTTGTTTTTTTTTAAGCTGAAAACCTATGATAATTTGCTATAATAGTTGGAGAAAACCAATACAGGTTCCATTTCTGTTCATTTATTCAATGACCTTGAATGCTACTGCCTTCCTTTTTCTCTTTGGCATCATCAGCTTTTCCTCTGGCGAATCATTTTCATCAGCATATGAAATGATATTATTTCTTCCCTCTTAAAACAAAAAAATCTCTCTTGGCTCTACTTCCCCCTGCAACTACTGTTTTATTCCTCTATTCTACCTCTTCTTCCCTATTTTTCTTCCCTACCTCGTCTTAAGTTAAAACTCTGAAAGAGTTGTCTCTTTTAGTACTTGTGTCTGTGCTTCCCCTCTTTCCGTTTTTCTCTTCCCACTAGAATCAGGCATTTGCCTCTCTCACCATTACACTTAAAATCCACTTGGAAGAGTCACCAGTGGCCTACATGTTGCTAAATCCAAATGTTTAATCACTGTTCTCATATGACTTGACCTATATCCAGCATTTGACACAAGTAACCCCTTCCTCTTCTTTGAAACACTTTTTCGATTCATCTTCCAGAACCCCACAATTTGATTTTCTTCCTAACTCACCACTTTTCCTTTTCAATTTCCTTCTTTGGTCTTTCCTCATTTTCCCGCAGTCTTAATATTGTGTTGTCACAAGACTTAGGGCCTTAGACTTCTTCTCTATCTACACTCATTCCTTTGCTGACCTCATCTAGTCTTTAAATGCCATATATATGGTCAACTCCCAAATTTCTCTCTCTAGCCTGGACCTCTATTCTCAAGTTCAGACTTGTCTATCTAATACTCACTGAGTATCTACACTTGGGTGTCTAATAGTCATCTCAAGTGTAATAATGTCTAAGACTGAGCTCCTGGGGTGTTAGGGGGAAAAACAGGCAAAGGGGATTAAGAGGTGCAATCTTCCAGTTATAAAATAAATAAGACATCAGCATGTAAAGTATAGCATAGGAAATAGAGTCGATCATATTGTAATTATTTTGTAGGATGACAGTAAATAGACATACTGTGGTGACCATTTCATAATGTATATAAATACTGAATGGAATCACTATGTTGTACACCTGCAACTAATGCAATATTGCATGTCAGTTATTCTTCAATTTAAAAAAGTTGAAGGTGATTTTGGTCCAAGATAGCCACATAGGAAGCCCGTAAACTCACCTCTTCCATACACATAACAAATCTACTTCTATTTATAGAGTAATTTCTTCTGGAGAACTGAGGCCTGACTGAACAGCTTCTGCACAACAAAAAAAGCGAGATCAAATAGTGAATGGCAAGAAAGATGAAAATATAGTAATGAAAGGAACCTGCACACCTGACCCTGTGAACTGCAGTGGGGAGGGATAGTACTAAAGGACCATGAACACATTCATGTGCCCTGGGACATAGGAAAAAAGCTGTGGCTTAAGAGGGCAGTCAGAATATAAAGGAACCAGTCCTAGAACCCTACCAAATGATAGGAGAGCTGCTGGAATTCTCTCTAGGTCAGAGGGGCTGGTGAGCACTATGGTTTACATTTCCCATCCGCCTTGATAGCATGGATAGGAGCAGGGTCTGGGTGCCCTCACTGTGAGTCCCTAAGCCACACCACCTCCCTAGCCCGCCCACCAAGGTGGCATCAGTGTGACACGCACTGCGACACACCTGGTTGGTATTCACTACAGCTACAGCTGTCTCACCAAGGTAACACAGTCACAAAGCACCCTAGAACACTCCAAGCCTGTACCAATTCAGTTCCTGTTGACTTGCTGGGGCACCCAGTAGTGCACAGCGCTCTGGCATCTCTGAGCTCATGCCTGTTAAGTTCCATCTGTCCCACATGCTCCCCTGCACAAAGCACCCCAGGACACCCTGATCCAAGCCTTGCCTTTACTCCAGATGCCCCACCAGTTTTCCCCCTGTGTAGAGAGCCCCAAGACTGTTCAGCCCTTCACCTACTTTAGCTTCAGCTGTCCTGCCATGGTGCTCTATGTGTGAAGAGCCTCAGGACACCCTCACTGGCACCTGCCTCAGTTCCAGCCATCCTACCAGGCTGCCCTCTGCATGGAAAGCCCTGGGACCACCCTGGCCCATGCCCATTTCATCTACAGCCATCCCAGCAGGCAGTCCAGCATGAAGTATCCTAGGACACACAGCCCATGTCAGCCACAGCTCCAGTCAGTCAAACAAAGTCATCAGGAATACACAGTCTATACAGGGGATGACCATACACAAGATCATTCTTTCAAAGTTAGGAGAAATGGCTGTTCTGTCTAAGTCATGGAAACAAAAACAGAGATAGAGGAGATAGAGGTATTTTTTAAATTGTTTGTTTGTTTGTTTGTTTGTTTAGATAAGGGGCAGAGAGAGAGAGAGAGAGAGAGAGAGAATCTCAAGCAGTCTCTGCACTGTCAGCAGAAAGCCTGACACGGGGCTTGATCTCATGAATCACAAGATCATGACTTGAGCCAAAATCAAGAATCAGATGCTTAACCAACTGAGGCACCCAGGTGTCCTGAGGAGATAGAGGAATATACTCCAAACAAAAGAACAAGACAAAACCTCAGAACAAAATTAAATGCAATGGAGGTAATGAATCTACTTGACAAAGAGTTCAAAGTAGTGGTCATAAAATTGTTCACTGGGCTGGAAAGAAGAGTGGATGAACTCAGTGGTAACTTCAACAAAAAGAAAATACAGAAAAGAACCAATTAGAGTTGAAGAATACAATAACTGAAAATATACCAGAGTGAATCAATTGGAGATTAGAGGATGAAGAAGAATGGATCAGTGATCTGGAAGAGAGGGTAATGGAAAACACTCAAATTGAACAGCAACAATATAAAAGAATTTAAAAAACGAAGATATATTAAGGATTCTCTTAGATAATGTCACGTGAATAAACATTTGCATTACAGGGGCCTCAGAAAGACAAGAGAGAAAAGGGCAGAAAACTTATTTGAAGAAATTATAGCTGAAAAATTTTCTAACCTGGAAAAGGAAACAGACATCCAGTTGCAGGAAGCACAAAGAGTTTCAAACAAGATGAACTCAAGGAGGTTTACATCATGATACATAAAATGTCAAAGATTAAATATAAAGAGGGAATTTTAAAAGCAGTGAGAAACAATTAGTAACATACAAGGGAAACCACATAAGATTGTCACCTTATTTTTCAAGAGAAACTCTGTAGGCCAGAAAGGAGTAGTATTAATAGATTCAAAGTGCTAAAAGGAAGAAAACCTACAACCAAGACTACTCTACTCAGCAAGAGTAGGTGAGTATCAAGACTATCAATCAGAATTGAAAAAGAGACAAAAGTTTCCTAGACAAACAAAAATTAGAGGAGTTCATGACCACTAAATCAGCCTTAAAGAAATGTTAAAGGGATTTCTTTAGTGGAAAAGAAAAAGCCATAATTAAAAGTAAGAAAATTATGAAAGAAAAAAATTTCATGAATAAAAGCAAACATACTGTAAAAGTAGTAGACCAATCACATTTAAGCTAATATGAGAGTTAAAAGAAAAAGGTAAAATCAATTAAATCCAAAATTTTAGCTAAAGGGGGTCACAAAATAAAAATGTAAAATACGATAACATATAGATAAAACATGGAGGGGGTGGTAAAAATGAAGTTCTTTCAGAATGTGTTCAAACTTGAGTAACCAACTTAATATAGAGTGTTATATTCTTAGGATGTTATATATGAACCTCATGGTAACCACAAACCAAAAACATATAATAGATATACAAAAAATATAGAGAAATAAAGCTAAGCATAACACTAAAGAAAGTCATAAAACACAAGCAAAGAGAGCAAGAAAAGAAACAGAGAAGAACTACAAAAATAACCAGAAAAAAATTAACAAAATGGAAATAAATACATACCCATCAATAATTACTTTAGTTGTAAATGGTCTAAATGCTTCAACAAAAGGCATAAAGTAATGGAATGGATACAAAAAAAAGATTCTATATGCTGCCTACAGTAGGCTTCAGACCTAAAGACACATACAAAACAGACTAAAAGTGAAGATATAGAAATACATTCCATGCCAATAAAAGCCAAAAAAAAAAAAAAAAAAAGCCAGGGTAGCAATACTTATCTCAAATGAAATAGACTTTAAAACAAAGACTATAACAAGAGACAAAGAAGTGCTTACATAATGATAAAGTATCAATCCAACAAGAGGATATAACATTTATAAATACCTATCCACCCAACTCGGAGCACCTAAATACATAAAGCAAATTCTAGCAGACACAAAGGAAAAAATCAACTGTAATATAACAATAGTAGGGGACTTTAACACCTCCACTTACATTATTACACTTAAATTATAGATCATTCAGACAGAAAACCAACAAGGAAACAGTGGCTTTGAATGACACATTAGACCAGATGGACTTAACAGATTTATACAGAACATTCCATCCCCAAACAACAGAATACATATTATTTTGAAGTGCACATGGAACATTTTTCAGAACAGATCACATTAGGCCACAAAACCAATCTTAATAAATTTGAGAAGACTGAAATAATATCAAGCATCGTTTCCAACAACAACAGTATGAAATTGGAAATTAAATTTAAAAGAAAAACTTGAAAAAAACCCCAAACACATGGAGGCTAAACAACATACTGCTAAACAACCAATGGGTTAATGAAGAAATGAAAGAAGAAATATAAAAATACATGGAGACAAATGAAAAGGAGAACACAACAGACCCAAACCTTTGAGATATGGTGAAAGCAATTCTAAGAGGAAAATTTAATTTGATACAAGCCTACCTAAAGAAACAAGAAAAGTCACAAATAAATAATCTACCTTTACACCTAAAGGAACTAGAAGAAAAAGAACAAAGAAAGCCCAAAGTTAGTAGAAGTAAGGAAATAAAAAAGAGAGCAGTAATAAATGAAACAGAGACTTTAAAAAAAAGAAAAAAAGATAAATGAAACCACGATGTGGTTCTTTGTAAAAATAAAAAAAAAAAAAAGTGATATATCTTTAGCTAGACTCATCAAGATAAAAAGAGAGAGGACCCAAATAAATAAAATCAGAAATGAAAGAGAAGTAACAATTGTTATCACACAAGGACAAAGAATTATAAGAGACTACTAAAATATGATATGCCAACAAATTAGACAACTCAAAAGAAATGGATAGATTCCTAGAACCATACAATCTTCCAAAACTGGATGAAGAAGAAATAGAAGATCTGAACAGACTGATTCCTAGTAATAAAATTGAATAGATAATCAAAAAATGCTCAACAAACAAAAGTCTAAGACCAGATGTCTTCACAGGTTAATCCTATCACACATTTGAAGAAGGGTCAATATCATCACAAAGGCCACATATGAAAGACCCACAGCTAATATCATCCTCAATGGGGAAAAACTGAGAGCTTGTCCCCCAAGGTCAGGAAAATTACAGGGATGTCCACTCTCACCACTGTTTTTCAACAGAGTAGTGGAAGTTCTGGCCTCAGCAATCAGACAACAAAAAGAAATAAAAGGCAACCAAATCAGTGAGGAAGAAGTCAAACTTTCACTCTGCAGATGACATGATACTTTATGCAAAAAACCCAAAAGACTACCAAAAAACTGCTAGAATTGATACATGAATTTAGCAAAGTCGCAGGATATAATATCAATGTACAGAAATTCTGTTGCATTTCTATACACCCATAATGAAGCAGCAGAAAGAGAAGTCAAGGAATTGATCCCATTTACAACTGTACCAAAAACCATAGGATACTTAAGAATAAACCTAACCAAAGAGGTAAAAGATCTGTACTCTGAAAACTACAGAATACTTATGAAAGAAATTGAAGAAGACACAAAGAAATGGAAAAACATTCCATGCTCATGGATTGGAAGAGCAAATATTGTTAAAATGTCTATACTACCCAAAGCAATCTACACATTCAAAGCAATCCCTGTTAAAATAAAGCCAACATTTTTCACAGAGCTAGGACAAACAATTCTAAAATTTGGATGGAACCAGAAAAGACCTCGAATAGCCAAAGTAATGTTGAAAAGGAAAAGCAAAGCAGGAAGCATCACAATTCCAAACTTAAGCTGTATTACAAAGCAGTTCATCAAGACAGTATGGTACTGGCACAAAAACAGACACAAAGACCAATGGAACTGAATAGAGAATCCAGAAATGGCTCCATGTCTATATGGTCAACTAATCTTTGGCTAAGCAGGAAAGAATATCCAATGGAAAAAAGACAGTCGCTTCAACAAATGGTGTTGGGAAAACTGGATAGCAACATGGAGAAAAATGAAACTAGACCACTTTCTTATACCATACACAAAAATAAATTCAAACTGGATGAAAGACCTCAATGTGAAAGAGGAAACCATCAGAATCCTAGGGGAGAATACAGGCAGCAACCTCTATGACCTTGGCCGGAGCAACTGTTTACTAGATAAGTTGCCGAAGGCAAGGAAAACAAAGGAAACTGAACTATTGGGACTTTATCAAGATAAAAAATTTCTGCAGAGTGAAGGAAACAATCAACAAAACTAAAAGACAGCCTACAGAATGGGAGAAGATATTTGCAAATGACATATTGGATAAAAGGCTAGTATCCAAAATATAAATAATCCAGTTAAGAAATGGGCAGAAGAGATGAACAGACATTTCTCCAAAGAAGACATACAAATGGCTAACAAACACATGAAAAAAATTCTCAACATCACTCATCCTCAGGGAAATACAAATCAAAACTATGATGAGATATCACTTCACACCTGTCAGAATGGCTAAAATTAACAACTCAGGAAACAATAGATGTTGGTGAGGATATAGAGAAAGGGGAACCCTTTTACATTGTTAGTGGAAATGCAAACTGGAGCAGCTAGTCTGGAAAACAGTATGAAGATTCCTCAAAAAGTTAAAAATAGAACTATCCTACTACCGAACAACTGTACTACTAGGTATTTATGCAAAGGACACAAAAATGCTGTTTGCAGGGGCACATGCATTCCAATGTTTATAGCAGCACTATCAACAATACCCAAATTATGAAAAAAAGCCCAAATGTCCATCAATTGATGAATGGATAAAGCAGATGTGGGGTGTGCATGTAAGTGTGTGTGTGTGTGTGTGTGTGTGTGTATAATACATACATTACTCAGCTATCAAAAAGAATGAAACCTTGCCATTTGCAATGATGTGGCTGGAAGAGTGTATTATGATACTCAGCAAAATAAGCCAGAGAAATACAAATACCATATGATTTCACTCATATGTGGAATTTAAGAAACAAAACAGAGGAACATAGGAGAAGGGAAGGAAAAATAAAATCAGATAAAAACATAAAGGGAAACAAACTGTAAGAGACTCTTAAATACAGAGAACAAACTGAGGGTTGCTGGAGGGGAGGAGGGTGGGAGGATGGGCTAGATGGGTCATGGGCATTAAGGAGGGTATTTGTGATGAACACTGGATGTCATAAGTAAATGATGAATCACTAAATTCTATTCCTGAAACCCATACTATACTATATGTTAACTAACTTGAATTTAAATAAAATCTTGGAAGAAAAAAACACAAAGAAGAGTTAATATCTATTCTCTTGAAACTATTCAAAAGATAAGAGAGGAAGTAAAGTTTCAAAATACTTAAATGAGGCCAGCATTACCCTGATATCAAAATCAGACAAAGACACTACAAGAAAACTACAAGCCAATATCCCTGATAAATATAGATGCAAAAATCCTCAACATAATATTAGTAAACCACATTTAATACGCTAAAAGCATCACTCATCATAACGAAGTGGGATTTATCTCGTGGATGCAAGGATTGTGCAATATTCACAAACCAATCAATGTGATAAAACACATTAACAAAATGAAAGATAAAAATCATTTGATCATTTCAGTTGATAGAGAAAAAGCATTTGATAGAACTCAACATCCATTCATGATAAAATATCTTAATGAAGTGGGTTTAGAGGAAAATACCTGAACATATAAAAGCCCACAACTAATATCATACTCAATGGCACAAAACCGAGACATTTTTCTCTAAGGTCAGGCACAAGACAAGGATGTCCACTCTCCCCACTTCTATTCGACATAGTACTGGGAGTCTAGTCACAGTAATCAGACATCCAAATTGGTGAGGAAGAAGAAACACTGACACCATTTAAAGATGACATAATACTATACAAAGAAAAACCTAGACTCCACCAAAAACCAGCAGAACTAATAGAGGAATTCAGTGAAGTTGCAGGATACAAAATTATATACAGAAATCTGTTGTATTTTTATACACTAATAATGAAGTACAGAAACAGAAAATAAGAAAATAATTCCATTTACAATTGTGCTAAAAAGAATAAAATACCTAAGAATAAACTTAGTCAAGAAGGTGAAAGACCTGTACTTTGAAAAGTATGAAGTGTTGATGAAAGAAATTGAAGATGATGTAAAAGAGTAGAAAGATATACCAGTTCATAGATTGAAAGAATTAGTATTATCAAAATATCTATTCTACCTTAAAGAATCAACAGATTCAATGCAATCTCTATGCATATATCAATAGCATTTTTCACAGAATTAGAACAAATAATCCTAAAATTTGTATGGAACTACAAAAGACCCCAATTGCCAAAGCAATCTTGAGAAAGAACATAGCTGGAGGTATCATAATCCCAGATTTCAAGATATATTACAAAGCTATAGTAATCAAAATTGTATGATATAAGTACAAAAACAGATGCAGAGGTCAATGGAACTGATAGAATGCCCAGAAATAAACCTGTGCACATAAGGTCAATTAACTTATGATGAAGGAGGCAAGAATATACAATTAGGAAAAACCAGGCTCTTCAATAAATGGTGTTATGAAAACTGTACAGCTACATGCAAAAGAATGAAACTGGACCACTTTCTAACACCATACACAAAAATAAACTCAAGATGGATTAAGGACCTAAATGTGAGACTTGAAACCATAAAAATCCTGGAAGAAACCATAGGCGTTAATCTCTTTGACATCAGTCTGAATAGTATTTATCTAGATATGTCTCCTCAGAACAAGGGGTTGAAGGGGTTACCATTCAAAATCTATAAAGAATTTTTACAATTCAATCCACAGAAAACACAGAATCAGATTTAAAAATGGGCAGAGACCCTGAGTAGACATTTTTGCAAAGAAGGCATACAGATGGCCAACAGACAAGTGAAAAGGTGCTCAACATCACTAATTATCGGGAAATTGTAACTCAAAGCCATAAGGACGTATCACCTTACATTTGTCAGAATGGCTAGAATCAAAAAGTCAAGAAATAACAAGTGTTGGCCAGGTTGTGGAGAAAAGGTAACCCTTGTGCACTGTTGGTGGGAATGTAAATTGATGCAGCCATTGTGGAAAACAGTGTGCAGGTTTATCAAAAAATTAAAAATAGAAATACCATACAATTCCATAATTCCACTACTGGGTATTTACCCAAGGAAAATGAAAACACTAATTCAAAAAGATACATGCTTATGTTTACTGAAGCATTATTTATAATATCCAAGACTTGGAAGCAATCGACGTGTCCATAAATAGATGCATGGATAAAGAATATATAAAATATATATACAGTGGAATATTAGTCACAGAAGAGAGTGAAATTATGCCATTTGCAGCAACATGGATGGATCTAGAGGGTATTATGCTAATAAAATAAATCAGACAGAAACATAAATACCATATGTTTTTAATTGTATGTAGAATCTAAAAAACAAATCAAATGAACAAACAAACGAGTAGAAACAGACCTATAAATATGGAGAATCGATGGTTGCTGGAGAGGAAGGGGGATGGGCAAAATGTGTAAAGGGGAGAAGGAGGTACAGGCTTCTAGTTATCGAATCAATAACTCACAGGGATGAAAGGTACAGCACGGGGCATAGAGTCAATGGCACAGTAATAGTGTTGTATGGTGACAGATGGTAGTTACACTTGTGGTGAGCGTAGCATACGGTATAGAGTTCTTCAATCATTATATTGTACACCTGAAACTAACGTAACATTGTGTGTCTACTATATTTCAATAAAAACATTAAAAAGGTGAAGGCTATATATGAGAATCAGAAAAATTCTGAATCAAGTTTTATTTTTGACCATTTAACTCCAAATATTAAATTTAATGAATTAAGAAATAATTCAACGATTACTTCATTGAATCAATCAATTCGATCCAGTTTTCTTAGCATCTTGCGTACAAAATCCTATTCCCCATTCAGTTCTCAATTTCAAAGATTATACGTCAAAGAGGATAACTGAGTTAATAACATGGAAATTCTTATCAACTATCCTAGTCAGTTTAGATGAAAGAAGCGTTTTCTTTAATTTTCCAGAGAATGATCTTTTTTATTTTCTTGCATGAGTGAACGAGCCTGAAGAATTTTGACCTTTTGATAGATTTTATGAGGTTACTCTTGAACCTTATACACCTATACACTGTGGTGCCAAAAGACAGTGAACATGTTATTTGTGGAAAGAGCTCAGAGCCAGAACTTGCTTCACATTCTAACTTAGCCACATTCAGTATGAGCTTCGTGGTAAGTTATTTAATTTGTAAGCCTGTTTCATCTTCTGTAACAGGAAAATCATAAAAACAGCTAATACTCAGAAATAAAACAGCTACCCGTAGAAATCTGAAAACAATATGTGAAAAGCCCTTAGTAGAATGGTTAGGGTTTGTGCAAATACTTATTTTAACTTTTCATTGTTGTTGTTAGCCCACTTATGTTCACCACCGTTGAATACAAGAAAAACCCCAATTATCACAAAATTTGTAATATGTATGTCCCCGCAATATAACTTAATAAACTATTTAAATATTTTTCTTTGAAATTTTTTCAAATGACTAAATATTTGGTCGCTTATTCTATATTAGAAAAACAAATGCTGATAGTGTTATGATCATGTCTACACTGGTTTTTCTTTTTATTCAAAATTACTACCTAGCTAATGTGCATATTTTCAGATAATTGCACAACAGATAATTGTGGGAATTGTACAATTCAGATTGTGCATCTGTAAAAGCACCTGTATACAAAAAGTATTTATCAGAAAACCAATTTTTTGAAATGCATTAAGTGTCCTGTGGCTTATTTTCAGACATTAAAAATTTAGTTTTAGGATATTAAAAATATAATTAATTTATCACTACCTATAAAAATGAAGCATTTCTTTTGTTCTTTTACTGGTAATTTTAAGAGTTGCTTTTAATTCTTAGCAGCACAATGTTTGAAGAAATGTTAAATTGGCAAATGAAGACAAGTTTAGAGACTTTGTAAGTAAAAATTTAGAGAAATTATAGATTTAAGTGAATTGAACTGATCACATTTTAAAATGAACAAATAAAAATAGATCAAGGTTGCAAGAAGCAAAATATATCACAAAAGTATTATCACCAAAGTCCTAGATAATATATGAATGTAGCATACGCTTGATTGTATAATTCTAAACATAAATGATACTAAATTATCTTAGTCCTTTATCTTCCTTGAATTCTTCAGGCTTTTTTTAAAAATATTGATTTATTACACTCTATACCACAAAGCAGAAATAAATCAATGGGTAAACTTTGGGAAACTAATTTTGTTCTAGAGCTGATGATTTATATAAACAATAGGTTATAAGCAGAACAATTTTGGGTATCTGCTCTTAGAGTTTACTAAAGAACATATTCTAGATAAGGGTATATAAAAAGAGGTCATGGGTATATGTTGTAAGATTTCCTTACAATCACAAATTAAAAACAATTTTCAATAATACAATGAAACTATTATGTCCTTGAAGAACAGAACCCTTATAATAATATTAGCATCTCTTTGCTCCCTCCCTCCTTTTTTTCCCTTTCTTATCTTCCTTCTTCTATCTCATCCCAAAAATACTCAAGTTGCTTACCTCTATACTAAATGCTCTTGGAAAAAGTGAACTTTTGCTATTAATTCTGTTGGATCCGTATCTTTGTTAAAGTGATCTGAAGAGACTTTATATATAACAATTAATAAATACTGGTTTACCATGTGACGGAAAGAATCAAACGTATTCAAATGAACTAATTTTACTGTAATTATTAATGGAATTGTCTTAGTTGAATTCACTCAATTCCTCACTGTGAAATGCTGAAGAAATAAAATATACTGGGAAAACATGAATCTGGATAAAAATTAGAATAGAGGGTTCAAAGGGACAGGTTGAAACATTAGCAAAACCTAGTTTCTCACCCTCTGATGTTATCTACGTGGATGACTTGGGGCAGGTCACCTACCTTGTCTGGACTCGGGTGTTAACACCTGTAAAGTTTGGAGGTAGGAATTCATGATCTGTAAGGATGTTTCCAGCTGACATAAGGTGTCACAGATAGCCAATCTAAGTATTGAGAGGAGGATATTTTACTTTGATTCATGCCATCTAATGTAATGCATTGTATTGTCTCTTGTCTCTGATGAAAGCCCCATGAGAACTGCTAATGAGGAGTCAAAGGGCCTCATTGAGCTCTAGCTCAGAACTCTGTTCTTTGGGCCTCTGATCTTCACATGTTAGTGAACAGGTACATGGCTAAAGGGAGAGAAGCCCGAAGCCTAAAATGAGAAAACGGTAGAAGGGGAGTATGGTTAATCTCTAACCTGAAAAGTCTGTTGTTGGACAATTGGGAATGGACCACCCCCTGTAGCTAATTGCATTCTAATTGGTTGTAGCTATGTTTTTAAACTTTTCATAAACTCGGTTTATAGGAACTATGTATCAGGACATCAGAAATGGATTGTTATGTGCCTTATATATTTTTTGTACTAGAATCCATAGTACATAAGGATTATTTGGGGGTTATTTTTTCCTCCCCTTTATTTTTTTTATACTTGTTCCTTCAGTTTGGATGGAATCTTCTCAGAGGAAGTGCAAAACTTTTTATATGCTTCAGAAAATGCATTTTGGTGTGTAACTGTGCATAAATAAGTCATAAATTAGTAACAAAGAGCAAAGTGGGAAAGTGAATTAAGTAAAAGATTTGCGATTTCACAGGATATACTCAGGAATCTAAAAATACATCTTGTATTTAATGAGTATAACGACATGTATTATAAGTACACTGTCGTTTCAGAAAAACACTACATTTGAATTTGTGAAAATAGCCTACTTTATAGTATGTGGCATGCAGTTGGAGAATGAATGAATGAATGAATGAATGATTGGGAGAAAAGAGAGAATGATGGGAAGGTTACTTTATTTATATCAGAGCCATTCTAGGGAGGAAATTAATGACGGACCGTAGAATGTGTACAATTTCCCTTTATAGAGCAATGATTACCAACCATTTTACCACCATGGATCTTAAGGTTTGAAGAGTTTTATCTGCTAAACACAATAAATTTATTTGGTGGAAGTTTGGTTTTTTTCCTTTCTAATAACAATGACGTAGAATCATAGTATTGACAGAACGATTGCATGTTAGATTCATTACCTATTCAGGTAATAGAGCACAGTGTTGACAGCATGGATTTGTAATGGACAGCCATGGACTCTTAAGCCCAGTGCCTTGGTTGAGACCCCAGTTCATTAGCGGTGTGGTTTTAAATGAGTTTTTAAAAACTGTTTCGTGTCTTAATTTCCTCATCCTAAAGAGTGGGATAATAACTGTTATCCCATGCAAATTCATGTTGTTTTGAATTAACCCATGAAAAGCACCCAGAACAGTGTCTAGAACACAGCGAGCACTCCTCATTACATAATCTGAGTGCTTACAAAGATTATTCCCAGTATTTGTAGGAGCATGCCACAGTCAGCATTATGCCCAATTTACAGATGAGAAAACTGAGACCTGTTGAGATTAAAAATCACCCAGGTTACCAAAGACTGTTCAGGTCTAGACCTAAATCCTGTTTCTTTGCTCTTGTCTCTCTTCTTCCTCCCTTACTTTCCCTTTTCTCTGTAACAGAAATTCTGATCCGCAAGAGATGACGAGTGCTGCCACATGACATCAATTTAATTCCCGGCAGAATCAAAGGTGCCCCACATTTCAATTAGCCTGTGCAACTCTTTTGAAAGTGAACTTGCAATTTCTGTTTAACTCTCAGAAATACTGGAAATAGCTTAAGGGACTCCTCCATTTCTTTCGGATCAGGGATCCCTTTATAAGCGGTTTATGTAAAAGAGAGCATCCAGTTGGCTATTTCATAATTCCTGGCACTTCAGTTTTAGTTAAGTCATTTAAATATCGCCATAAATAAGATTATAGGGGAAGGTAAAAAGTCTTATTTTTTTAAATGTAGAATTCTTGGTTTTATAATGTGCCAAGTATTAAGATCACGGACGTTTTCAAACGTCTGTATCACAACTGCCTTGAGGTACAACGAAAACTTTCTGCAAATGATGACTTACTCCATACAAAGCCCAGGACACACATTCTTTCTGTTTCTGTTTCAGAAGAAAAAAGCACGAGCGCCATGGCCACCGCTAGTCCTAACATTAACACTGAGGTTTGTAATCCATTTTCTGGCTTTTCTGGCTGCTGCTGTTATTATTAAGGCGCAGGCTGGGCGGGCCCCAGGGCCACACACAGACAGCGTTCATGTGTGACAGTATCTTTTATGGAGCAAAGAGAGACACACCCTCACAAAGGGAGGGAGGCCAGAAATGAAGCAAAGCCACAGAATACCCCTCATTATCCTAACCACCCACAGAACCGGGAAATGGAAACTCACGTCTTGGCTGGAGCCGGAGGAAGGCAAAGGCTGAATAATGGGTAAGTCCTGTGAAGTTAAAATATGGTGACTTGAAGAATCCAAATACTACTTTTTCTAAAGTAGGACCTACTTATTCACGTCTCTGACTTTGGGGAATGGGACTTCATCGACCCTACCCCTACAGCTCACCACTGGTTCTGTGCTGTAAGAAAATACCCTCTGCCTTGAGGCACTTACTGGGTCTGAACTCCCGCCCCTTCCGCCAGGCCCAGGTGGCGCTTTTCTTTCCACCTTTCTTTTCCTGAGACTCTTCCGCCTCATACTGCTGTCCTGAGTGGTGGTGTTTCCCTGTGCCCCTCCCTCCCTCTTCTCTGCCCTCTCCTTGGTGTGCCGCCTGCTTTCCCCGTAGTTTGGCCAAACACTTCCACTTCTGTCTTTGAAAAGTCTTCAGGTGGGGCGCCTGGGTGGCTTAGTCGGTTGAGCGTCCGACTTCGGCTCAGGTCATGATCTCACGGTCCGTGAGTTCATGCCCCGCGTCGGGCTCTGTGCTGACAGCTTAGAGCCTGGAGCCTGTTTCAGATTCTGTGTCTCCCTCTCTCTCTGCCCCTCCCCTGTTCATGCTCTGTCTCTCTCTGTCTCAAAAATAAATAAATGTTAAAAAAAAAATTAAAAAAAAAAAGTCTTCAGGTTCTACGTCGTCCTTTGGGATTTCTGGTCACTCAGTGAAGCAACCTGTCCATCCCCACTGCTTATGGATCTCACTCCTGCCTTCCTGAGGCGCAGCTGGCCTTGCCCCTGGCCTCACCCGGTGGCTGCCTTTGTGATAAGCAGCCCTTTTCCCCATGTGGCTCCTGCTAAGAGACATTGGTCTTGGAAGATGCCCCAGGAGAACTTTCTTGTCTCTGAGTGATATGTTAAAGCACAGGTCACCGGTAAGGATGAAACCACAAATTAATTTATACCACCAAAGCTGTTGGTGCTTCTCAAATCCCAAAGAATGCAGAGTCTAATACAATCCTGCTGCTTATTTGAGTGAATACGTGAACTGGTGATCAAGGTCAGTGGCACGAGAGGTTGGAAGGATACTGCGGACGGTTCACATTCTGTACGGTTTCACCCAGGGCAGGTGCTACTGGACAGAAAATAAATTCTTAACCCCCGATGTTGACGCCAGTTGTATTCATTAAAGGGCTTGATTTTGGCTGCCACTTTCCCAATGTTTTTGCTGCTGTCATTTTCTGGCTATAAAAATTTTTTTTCTGATTTTTTTTTTTTTTTTAACAGAGCCTTAAACTCTTCAGAGTAAATGTACTATGTGAAGCTGTGAAATCAGTCAAAATGGCAACACAGCTTTATGGAGTATTTTTATTAGTTATATAGTTCATTTTCCCCAAGTTTCTATATGAGTTCTGAGGTTAGCCTGGAAAATTTTTCCTTTTTTTTAAAAAAAAAATATAACTTATAGGGGCGCCTGGCTGGCGGAGTCAGTAGAGCATGTGACTCTGAATCTCAAGGTCGTGAGTTCAAGCCCCACGACGTAGGGCATGAAGACAACTTAAAAAAAATAAAAATTAAAAACGTAAAAAATAAAAATATAACTCATAAAAATAGTACATGTTCGTGGTAAAGTCAAACAAACAAAAATAAACCCAATAGTTCAGCAGAAGAGAGATGAAACATAAAATCTTCCCTCCAGCCTCATTCTGCAGAGCCGTGGTCCCCGACTGGGGACTGTTTTGCCTTCCAGGGGACATTGGGCACTTTCTAGAGACATTTCTGGTTGTCATAATGGAGAGGGGGTGCTCCTGCTACTGGCATGTAGCAGGGGGGTACAGAGTTGCTGCCAACCATCCTACAGTGCCCAGGACAGTCTCCACAGCAAAGATTATCCAGCCTGACCTGTCATCAGTGCCTCTACGGAGGTGCCCTGCCCTAGACTGACGACTATTAGCTGTGGTTTACACATTCTTCCAGAAAGTGTAAAATATATATGTATATTTTTTCATTTTTTTTTTAAACAAACAGATTGAGTGTATCCCCAATAATCTGCAACTCGCTTTTTTTTTTTTTTTTTCTTTTTTCAATTTATTTTTGGGACAGAGAGAGACAGAGCATGAACGGGGGAGGGGCAGAGAGAGAGGGAGACACAGAATCGGAAACAGGCTCCAGGCTCCGAGCCATCAGCCCAGAGCCTGACGCGGGGCTCGAACTCACGGACCGCGAGATCGTGACCTGGCTGAAGTCGGATGCTTAACCGACTGCGCCACCCAGGCGCCCCTGCAACTCGCTTTTTGCACTCAACAATGTCTCGGTTATTTTTCCATATTGAGACGTACAATTTACCTCATTATTTTAAACGGTCGAATGGTTTTCAATTGGCTCATTATCCCATAAAGTATTTAACCCGCTCTGAAAAGTAGATAATTTGGTTGTCTTTCATTTTTCCTCACTATAAACGAATCTGCCAGGAAGGGTTTGAAAGAGAAAGAGAATTGGACAAAGGGCTGGATTCTCCACGGTGCTTTTGCTTTACTTTTGCTCAAAGTCTGACTTAGCGGTGACATTCACAATGACAGGGGTGAATCAGTCTCTGCTTTCCAAACCCCAGTTTTCTCTTGACTGTATCACACAGGAGTGTGGGAGGAGGAAATAAGAGCAATTTTTTTTTTTTTTTTTAACCACACCATGGTGGAGTTTCTCCAATAGACGTTTTTAATGTCTCGCTTACAAGCCAGCAAATGAAGGCAGCTGTGGAAATGTTAGGCTTAGGGGGCTCGCCGTATCTGAATCACATCCAAAACTTTTTAAAGAACCCGGATTAGGTTTAAAATATGCTAGAGATTTAGGTTATCCCTTAGGTTACTAAAGCAGCAACCACTTCAAAGGCAGCCCCTCACTAAGTTTGTCTTCTTTCCCCCCCTCCCTTGAATGAGGTCAGTCCAGGAGTTCAGTCAGCTGACATCTTCTGCTTTCTTGCGTCTACTCTCATTCTGGATTACAAAACTGGGGCTTATACATGTTACATCGTTGGTTATGAAAGGAACATCTGATTCCAAACTATACAGTGTTGCTATTGTTTGGGTAGGGATGCTCACATTGATCATTTAAGGTAAATGTTATTTTCATGACCCCAAAGAGGAGGCTCCCACAAGGAAAATACTATGTAATGATTTCCACTTTGCAAGAACATAACTGACCCCAAGTGCAGTATGTTTTAACTCTTTTTTTTTTTTAAATGATTTTACCCTTTATTTTTTTAAGTTTATTTATTTTGAGAGAGGAGAGAGAGTGTGGGGAAGGGGCAGAGAGAGAGAGAGAGAGAATCCCAAGCAGGCTCTGCACTAACAGCACGGAGCCCTGCTTGGGGCTCAACTACATGAACCTCACAAACCATGAGATCATGACCTGAGTGGCAATCAAGAGTCAGACGCTTAAGGAAGGAGCCCACCCAGGTGCCCCTGCTTTAACTCTTACACCATGTGGACTTACCTCTTTCCTCCCACTTCAAGCAGCATGGAATGTGCTTTTCTGTCAAATTTGTTTGTGCTTCTCGTGCCAAAACTGGTCAAAGTTCATAACTGAAGGAATTGCTTTAAAAGAAGAAATCATTGTTTTAAGAAACTCTTGCTTCCCACCTATAGGGGTTGCAACATTTCTCTGTTAAAATGCAAAAACAAAATGGGAAAACTGCTTTCCATTGTCCCCCCCTTTAAATATATTTATATCAGTTGTTACGTCTTAACCTGTTACACTCTTTCTTTAGACTTGCTGCATTTTACCCAAGGCAACGGGCCGCCATCCCCATATAAACAGCTTCCTGTTTTTTCCACAGAGATAAAAATAAAAGAGTAAAAGTGACCAACTGTCTTGTAAGGCCTCAAATATAAACAGGATTATTTTTAAGGGCTCTCAGAAATGTCTGGAAGTCGCTGTAGGTTGTGAAGGGCTGGTACTGAACTCCTTGGCTCCCTGTTTATGATTTTGCTGTGCATTCCCTAAGGGCTCTCTCATGGATGAAATGAAAGGCCACACATGAAGGGCAAGCAGGGTCCAAAAGTCAGTTATTGCTTCCCCTGCCAATGATTCACTAAGTGAATAATTCACTCA
The DNA here is from genome assembly GCF_028018385.1 of Neofelis nebulosa. Lineage (NCBI taxonomy): Eukaryota > Metazoa > Chordata > Mammalia > Carnivora > Felidae > Neofelis > Neofelis nebulosa. The sequence continues at coordinate 18,325,536 of NC_080784.1, forward strand.
TTTCTTCCATCTGATAAAGTGAGTTGACATGAAGGAGTGGCAAAGTTGTCTTATCTTCTCGGGAGCAGGAAGCTGTCACGACAGGGCCGTAGCCAAGTCTACCTGCAATGGTTTCTCCTTAAATCCTTCGTGAGGGCGCACTTACCGGGGCTCCGTGGTTGGAAGACAAGCAGATGGGAAAGGCCTAACTGTGCAGGTAGCAGTGAACGGGCAAAAGGGACTTAACACAAGAAGACCGGTTAGGAGAGAACAGGAATGGGTCAAAAGTTTTCATTTGGACTATGAACTTTCCTTACCTTTGAACAACGACATGTTTTAGACGTCATGGCAGAAGTTTAAAAGGGTGTTTAATGATGTCTAAGAAAGAAGTATTCTTCTTTTTTTAAATTCCTTTCCCTGGGGATTAAAAGTCCGGGAAGATTCTCAATGAGGGACCCACACAAAGCTCAGCCAACCGGTCCCTACTCCTGCTCTTCTTCTAGGCCGTTTTCCCACATCTTTCTCAGCTGACTTTCCTCACAGTAACTGGTGAATTGTCAGAACATTGTATAGCAACATTATCCAAAAACGATTTGTATTTGTTATATCTCACCATCCCTAGGTGGTATTAAATAGCTCAAGAGATAAGACATTCTCTTCCTAAACTTCTATACCATAGTTTAAAATGGTGCCTTGCACATGAGTTAGCCTCTTTCCAGTTAATGTCTTTAGGTTTTGGAGAGTGATAAGAATGAAGAACAAAAAGTGTAATTTCCATGTCCTGCTTTGTGCCATCACAGCATTATTAAAAAAAAAAAAAAAAAAAAAAAGAATCTCTTCATTCTCAACTTCAGTGCTAAGTGAACTGAGTTCTTACCAAACCAAAACAGAAAATAACTTATTTGCACAGTTCAGGTTTTTAAGCTTGTATGCCTAGAGAGTTGCATGAAAATAGTACAGGGCTGAACCTTCCAGGGAAGTTATTTTTTTCTAACAGAACAATTACTGAAAATTGGGACTGAAATTATAGTTTGCACATTTGTAATGCACTGAAATTCCCTTCTACTTGACTCTGAAAAGCATTGTACTATATCCAATTGTGGGGATGGAATACAATTACCACAGGAGATTTCTGATATCATTCTTAAACCAAAATGCTGCCTGTTACACATGGAAACTCCATGAATGGGGAAAGGTAGCAAAGCAAGGTGACATTAGTTGAATTAATGCTTTGTGAATTATGTCCTTTCTTAATGGAAAGGAACAAATTTTCCACTTTTTGTACATGTTAAAAATATACGTATATGTCCTATTATGCATATGTACACATACGAATCCACATATTGTATTTTTGAGTTTACTCTCACATATTATAATTTGGTACTAAAAGCTGTGTCATAAGGACATATTCCTACAACTTTTTAACATAAAAAACTTTTGAATCAAAAGGGACTTAAAAAGAAATCACTTTTTTTCCCCCAGAGATAGACCAAATTTTCCATGATCATACACCAGTTATTTATAAATAGTAAATAGCAATGCCCTGGGAAGGGGATCTCAGGGAAGTCAAATTAGTTTTTTAAAAATGACTCCTGATTTATTGTATATTTCATGAAACTATTAGCAACTTGCTTTTCCTTAATATGCAAATGTCCCTGCTCCCAGATTTTCCCGTAGCCCTATCTCTTTGGTTCTAATAGCTCACTTATTGTCTCATTTGTCAAAATGGGCTGTTAGTATATGTGACCTCTCTGAATGTTATCCATTTCTTACGTTTGGTTCATTTCTTGTAAGCTTTTATAAAAGCCCATGTGTATGTGTATTACTCACTTCATTTACTGACGTGGTTCAATATACACTTTTGTGGCATTTCTGCCCAAAGTACCTATCTTGAATCTAATCATGAAGAAACATTGGACAAACCCAATCTGAAGGACACTGTACAACATGGATGACCTATAGGCTTTGAAAACAATGGCAAAACACACAGAAAGGCCAAGTGACTAAAGAGACAGGAGCATTAGATGTCATGGGTGATCCTGGCTCACATCCTAGACTTGGAGGGGCAAAAAAGCTATAATGGGTATTATTGAGACAATCGGCAACATTTGGAGATGGACTATAGACAATTACATTAATGTTAAATTTTGCTTTTTTTTTTTTTTTTTTAAAAAAAAGTGTTTATTTTCGAGAGAGAGAGCCTGAGGTTGGGGGAGGCACAGAGAAAGAAAGAGACAGAGGATCTGAAGTGGGCTCCGAGCTGACAGCAGCAAGCCTGATGTAGGGCTCAAACTCACAAACTGTGAGATCATGACCTGAGCTGAAGTTGGATGCTCAACTGACTGAGTCACCCAGGCACCCCTAAATTTCTGTTTTTCATAATTGCACTATGGTTAAAGAAGGGAGCACCTCTGTTCTTAGAAATTATATGCTGAAGTGTTTAAGTGTAAAGGGGCATGATGCCTATAACGTGCTCTCATATGATTTGTAAAAAATTTTATATATATATATATATATATATATATATATATATATACACATATATATGTTTTATATAATGAGGGACAAAGAGAAATTCAGCAGAGGGGGTAAATGTAACAAACAGTAAGCCTGTGTAAAGTGTATTCTGAACTTCATGATATTTTTGCAACTTTTGTAAGTTTGGAATTACATGAAAATAAAAACTTAGTGAAATGAGTAATAAATATTTAATTTATTGTATTATATTATTCACCTTTCTTAGGACATAACTTAGGGCTTACTATTGTGGGGAATAATAGTCCTTATGTTCATATATATATTTTTTCTAAATCTGTTCTTGGGGTCCACATCACGCACCACAAGAGCACCAGCTTTTACAAAACCTTCTGCTAAAATTAATGAGGAATCTGGTGCAGTGTTAATTTTGAATAAAAAAGATGTGGGTTGAATGACAGCACCAGCTGATGGGAGGCATTAATACTGTTTGATTCCATGCTGGCAGAACACATCCAGCTGTGGGGGCCTGGGAGGCCTGGAGGAGAAAAATGTGAAAAGAAGAAGTTTTGTAAAATGCATGTAGTCTGGAAAATAAGGAATGCTAATTATTTTTCAAGAATTTTGGAAGGAAAATTAAAGCCTAGTAGAAGCATGGAAATCAGAGCAGAAAGAGAAATATGAAAAATGTTAAACTCGTTTCTTTTAGCTGTGGTCTTTTGTGCTATTATTTAGCCTTTTCTGTCTTTTACTTTCAATTAAATGCAGCTCTCTCTAGGTTTCGTTTTTATGATCAGAGAACAAAGTCCAGCCTGACACATTAGGGTGTAATAACTGGGAATATATATACTAGATGATATGTAATGTATATATCATTCAAAAAACATTTGTTGAACATACTGAACTATATACTAGCCATTGAACTAGATCCTAACAGACTCTAAAGATACAAAGACTAATAATAACCTAAAGTCTGTATTTTGTAGGAACAGTGTGAAGTTCAGAGTGGAGGGGACAGTTACACGGATTATGAGAAGATTAAAATTCTGTGTAGTAGACTAAACGTTGTGATGGGCGTGCAGTGTTCCGCGAACTGATGTTAGGGGCATTTGGGAAGGAGTGGTTATCAGGGAAAATTCCAAGAAGAGTCTTAGGTCCAGGGAATAGTAAAGATAAGTCCAAGAAGTGAGCGCGAGGATGGTAAGCATTTCTCCACTTTCCACTTTTCTGACCCCTTGGAAGGTATAATCAAGTGATTTTAGATTGCTGTGTCTGTAATTTGAGTTCAAGCCTTTAGCAGTCAAATTGTAGACGTTCCGCATCTTCGTGTCCTTTCTGAGGCCTTGGCAGACTTACTCTAGGGTTTTTCTGGGTCTGCGACTTGGCATTGGTGTGACCTCTGATGCCACTAGACTGAAGCTTTTCTGTCTCGTGGCATCCACATCTGCTGCCCTGCTGGGGTTCCTGGGACAAGTTTGGGGACCAGTCCAGCCACTGATTAAGGAGTCACCCCTTTTAAATTACAGGTAGCTTTTAATGAGCATGGCCTTCATTGTCCTGGGGCTATCTGAAGCATCCATGTCTAAGATGCCATAGTGCACTCTGCCCACAGGACTCACCATTTAGAAGGCGCTCTGTCATTATCTCTTTAATATCACCCCTTCAGCTTTTTGTTAAACTCTGTTTGAAAATATGGTAGATCTTGCTTGCTTTATTCTTAAAGTCTCTTAAACTCTTTTTGATATTTTTCTTTTTCACTCCATTAGCTGAATTTAGGATAGTCTCTTTGGAGATTTCTTCCAGTTTACCAATTTCCTCTTCAGTTGTATCTATTCCCTTTACTCTGTCCATGGAGTTTTTAATTTTTAAGACTTCTATTTGATTCTTTTAAAAATTCTTTTTTCCCTCTATAGTCTCATGTTCCTGGGTATTTTCAAATTCTTATTTTATTACTTTATGATTACAAGCATAGTTACACTATATTCTGTACCTAAAAATTCTAATATTTGAAGTTATTGTGGTTATTTTCTGCTGTCTTTTGTTTTGGTTGACTTTATCTTGTATCGTTTCCTTGGATGTTTGTGACTCTTGTTACAGGAACTTACATTCTTTTTAATCATGGAATTTCATTAAATTCTAGATTAAAATAATGTTCCTTCAAAGAGAGTTTGTATTTGCTTTTTTTCCAGCCATCCTGGACATACATACTCTTTAACTGACCCACTTTAAATAAAATTTCTCTCCTAAAAGATCTGAATCACATAGGTAGGTGAATTTGAACTTAAATGACATAAATTCTCAATATATCTTCCTCTTTAACTTCTCCTTCTTCTTTTGCGTTGCTCCAGGGTTGAGTTAGGAAAATTTTTGTGCCGTCCATTTCTATGAAGGGGGTTTATTTTTCATTTGTCCTAAGGCAGAGCATGTGTAGCTCTTTAATGTCTCAGCACGACGTGGACATAGCTTCCCATTTACTTTCCCATCGTGGCACGTATTTATCTCCTGTCCTCTACACTCCGTGCAGCTGTCATGGTGGAAAGTCAAGGTTTTCAGTGCTTAGCTCAACCCCTCAGAGGGAAAGCTGGCTTTGGCTCTTGCTTAATTCCTGGGTTTCTTCTTTCATTTTAATTTTGGCCTCTGTGGATTCTGTTCATTTGTGCCAGCTTAGCAATGCAATTAAAGATGTATTTTTTTTTCTTAATTCAACATTTTAGTCATTTTCATTGGCAAGGTCTTTCAAAATATCTGATCTATAAGAGCGCCAGAAACAGAAGTTGGCTCTAAGCTTTCTAGCAGGCACTGAGAAGAGGGAAATCTAATCAATTACATGGTCACAAGGGCCAGGAGAAAAATGATTCTCAGTTGCTTTGGAGAGATACAACAATTTTTGGCACTGAGGCCAGACTGGGATTTTTCTCCGCAGCCATTCTAACAGGCACCCTCGTCTTTCTTGTTGCTTGGATGATCCAGGAAGCCGTTCCATCAGTCTTTAGAACTGATGTCCTTTAGAGTGCCAAAGCTAGGTGGTATGTGGCAGTGAAGAAGATCCTGGAAGATAAATTGCACTTTCCACTTAGTGTTATACTCGGTAAAATGGGTCCCAAAGTGATGCGGCTTTCCCAAGAGGCTTCTGAATCATCCTGCCTATTCTTACAGTTTCTTAGACATGCTTAAGACAGACTGGAATCTCTTACAGCCCAGGCACAGAAGGTAATTTTTTACTTAAGCAGCACAGAGTTGGCCTCTAAATGACATGGGTGGAATGGGTCTACATCCATGTAGTAAAACTGAGTCATAGCACCTTTTACAGCCTTCTTTATGGTATAGTTCAACCACCTAAAGACATGTCTCTAGATAAGCTGAAATCAAAGATCAAAATGTTTTGCAATTAATGCTTTCTGTAATTGTGGGGCGCCTGGGTGGCTCAGTCGGTTAAGCATCCGACTCTGGGTTTTGGCTCGGGTCACGATCTCACGTTCTTGAGTTTCAGCCCCACGTTGGGCTCTGTGCTGACAGCGCAGAGCCTGGAGCCTATTCGAATTCTGTGTCTCCCTCTCTCTCTCTCTCTGCCCCTCACATGCTCACACTCTGTCTGTCTGTCTCTCTCAAAAATAAACATTAAAAAAAAAAAGAGAGGAATACTTCCTGTAATTGTTAGCTATTATATGTTTTATATCCTGTTCTAGTTATATTTGAGTGCAGTTTGCTGGTAATTAAAAGTGTATAAGGTGAAAGAATACTTACTTGATGTGATGGGACTGCTAAGAAGATTAAAGAAGTGAACAATTACTAATTACATCAAAATTGGGACAGTTGTGAATGATATTTGGCTAAACTTGCTTTCTAGACTAGTGAATAGATTATATGGCAAATGGAATTCTAGATTTATATTTCAATTTAAATGAAAATATGTGGAAATATTAAAAAAAAAACTGTTGGCAAGGCAAGCCAGGTGAATCTTATTCTGAGAACAGCACTAAAAACACAGTTATTTAAAGCTTTTCTACCTGAGAGAATTCAGAAGGAAAAAAGTTTATGTTATAAAGTTAAGAAAAGTTCAGTGAATTGGTGATAGCAATTATCAAGAAGGGATTTTGGGGGTGGGAATAAACTTCAGTCAAGGGAGAAATGACTGCTTTGCAATTTCAGCTGGATTTTAGGAAAGAAACAAAGGGTTGAAAGCAATTGTGTGAGTTCCCTTATCCTGTACAGTGAAAACAGAACTAACACTCTTGTCATATCTCAGAAATAATAAAAATATTGTAAGGTTTCCATGAAGTGAGTTTGAAAATCTGTGAAATAAACCATTCCTTATTGGATCGGACCCCTGCTGAAGAAAAGCCTTTCATAACAGATGGTGATTCTGGCTACGTTGTAAGTTTAACAAAAGCTCTTACCTATTTCTGAAACTGTTGGCTTCAGTAAACTTACTAAATTATACTCTTCGTCTTAATTTTTAACGCAGCTATTGTTTTCTCTCTCTTATAGCATGGGTGATAAAAGGAACTTAAAATTTATAGTCAAGTCTTCTGTTTTTCAGGGTTTCTGTGGTGGTTCTTTTGGTTTCTAACCATTTTTCCCCATCTTAGACAAGTTCTCCACAATGGCATAGAGGTGACCCAGCAGGTACAATATATAGATTCCCACCTTTGCTTCATAAGCAGGAAATTACTGTTCTTAGCTTCAGGGAATCCCCCACCCCCACCCCAGCCCCAAGAATAAGAAATGGTGTTTTGCCAGCTTGAAGAGCTCTATTCCTAAGCACCAGACTTCACTGTGAATGTTCAAGCCCGTGAGTAAATTCTACATCTACAATTTTGTCAAAATTTAGAGAAAGAGCTTGAAGAATAACCATTTCCTTTCTCATCTCCACTCGACTGGAGCTGAATCAGTTCCAATAATGTTACCACATTGGTTTCCCACTGACCATTTTCACACGAATTTGGAAAGCACATAAAGAAATAATTGTTTTCAAGGGTGTGTCCTTGTGAAAAATGCACGAGCTGTACACTTACTATTTGTATGCTTATGGTCATATATTACACAATTAAAATGTTTAATGCAAAAAAAAAAATAATTGTTTAATCCAAAGATGCTTGAAACTATGATAGGACAATAATCACCCACTTTAAGGGTAGGAATGGCTTTTAGTTTTGAACTTAAGCTGTTATGTTGTTTTAAGGGAGGGGAAGCAGGGGCGACCATACTGATACTCAAAACCATGTCTGTAAATTTGCAAATCAAATGGAAATACTCTTTTAAGTTTATGAAGTAAAACAATGCGGAATTCCTCATTCACTTATTCATGCGAATGATGAGATTTCTTTGGGTGGTGGTTTTCTTTCCCCACAGTATAAAATCTAATTTAAGTGAATTTCCTCCTCAAGATTTGGGTATAAAACATCAAGACTTACCTGATTTCTCTTCTTTTTTTTAATGTTTATTCATTTTTGAGAGAGCGAGCGAGTGAGCACAAGTGGGGGAGGGGCAGAGAGAGAGGGAGACACAGAATCCAAAGCAGGCTCCAGGCTCTGAGCTGTCAGCACCGAGTCTGATGTGAGGCTTGAACTCATGAGCTGTGAGATCATGACCTGGGCCGAAGTTGGAGACTTAACCAGCTGAGCCACCCAGGTGCCCTGTTTTATTTTCTATTTAAGTATTATATTTTCCAAACTCATGACTTCATATTAGTCACATTTTAGGATTTTCAGAAAATTTCAAAAGGTCCTCACCCACATAAGGAAATATGATTTACAAATGACCACTCATGCATTGGTTCAGGTATAAATGATCTTTCAGTGCTGATTGGTTTAAAAGTCTTCACAAATGAAAACGCATAAAGAACCTATAGGATCAACGCTCTTTACTGGGATAATCTTTCCCACATTGTAGAAATCCGTTCTCTAGGGTCTGTAGGTTGATCAGGAAGGTAGAAGGTGTGCAGTGATTGGTGGAAGCTGTAGTTTTTGTCTGCTTAGCATCATTCCCCATCCCCTTCCTTCTACGCCTTCCCCATTCTTAGTGCTCCAGGTGGTGATGTCAATCAGAATGGCCAATCCCCATTTAGTGGGCGAGTGGGTAACCAAGGCTAGCTATTAGAGTGCCAAGGATTAATTCAAGAATGTGCATGTGACTCAAGAAAGATAAATTAGTGTCTTTTCTGAGATTGATATAGGGTTTTAATGGGTGGGGAACATATAATTCCACCGTGACTGGTAAGCAGGGCCAATGTGCATCTGGGGCTGATGAACGCCATCATGTCTGACACACACAGGAAAAGCCTGCTTGCGATACAAGTGGAGATAAGCATACTGAAAGGTGAAGAAGGAGAGAGGCAGGACTCTAAGCACACTGTTTACCTGTGGATCCACCCATAATTAAAGACACATTGACTTCTGACTTCCCGATCACAGAGACATTACATTCTCCCATTTTGGAAGCCAGTGTGAGTTGGGTTTCTAACATGTCTAACCAAAAAGGGTCTTAGCTAATGTAGTCCCTATTGCAGAACTTCTGTTAAGATTTGACTGCAATTCTGCTAACATCTTTCTGTCACTCTTTCCTTTCGTCCTATGGTCTGACCAACAGCCACATGAGATACTTTGAATTTTTTGTGCTAATCTGAACGAATTCACCACAGCACACAGAATGATTTCGCAGTGCAATTCAAACATAAATTCCCCATTGAGAAAACACGGAGATGTTTGTAGTTACCATGGCCTTGTGCAATAACTTTGGGTGTAGTGCTTTTATTTACAGTTACTGTTGTGTAGAGCTGCAAGCACCCTAGGAGTTAACCTATGCAAAGAGGAGCATATATTCTTTCAAGGCACTTGTAGCTGTCATTTTATTTTTTGAGCGTTATGAATGGAGGTATTGTTGCAAACAGCTGTACTGTGAAGGCATTTAAGCCAGTTATTACTGCCTGTGGTGTCTGCACTCAAAATGTTGCAAACACTGAAATTATGATTTACAGAGGTGAAAAATGTAACTTTTATAAGATCTGGCATGCCTGGCTCTGTCTCTTTCTATTATTGGACAGATTCTTTTGCAGTGATGATTCTTAAGCTCAGTGTTTGTAATCCTAATTAATTCAAAAGGGATGGCCAGAATATATCACAGAACATGTAATAACATGTTAATTTGGAAAGCAATATGGTAACACTGATGTTATTTTTAATGTATTTAATTATTTCTCAGTATGTTATATTACATGGAACATAATCTGAAGACTTAGAATATAGTAAAATAATTTTTAAATGTTACGTATCTTAGATGATGATGAATTTGGCTGAATTGAACTGAAGTGACAAATATATTAAGGAATTGGAAAAAACTAACTTGATGTTTCCTGGAGGAAGTCTTTGATATATTGTCTGACAATTCACTTCCTTCCAGTAAAAATGACCATCCTTAATAACTGTCACACCCACTTCAGTTGACTAATCTCTGCTAAAGTTCCTTCTTTTCTTATTTGGCCCAAATCATGATGTAACCCTTCACCTAGATCAAACTGTCCCTTTGGTTGAGATCAATATGGGAATTCAGTATTTGGGTTCCCTCAGTGTTTCATGGCTTAGCACAGCAAATCCCACACCAGTTTACATCTTTTGGTTCTTGGACCAGTTAAGAGTTCTCTCCAGAATATCTGCCAAAGAGTAGCCAATAGAAAATTTCTCAGTTAGTTTACAAGTTAACAGAAGATAAGATCTCTCTTCAATTTGTATGCAGGGCATTGTCCAGATACTATTGTGCTAATCTAATTCTTTTTTTTTTTTTTAATTTTTTTAACGTTTATTTATTTTTGAGACAGAGAGAGACAGAGCATGAACAGGGGAGGGTCAGAGAGAGGGAGACACAGAATCTGAAACAGGCTCCAGCCTCTGAGCTGTCAGCACAGAGCCCGATGCGGGGCTTGAACTCACTGACCGCGAGATCATGACCTGAGCCGAAGTCGGCCGCTTAACCGACTGAGCCACCCAGGCGCCCCTCTAATTCTTTAACTTAGAAGATTTTAAAGGTCACTGATTTTTTTTTTTTTTAAGGGAAGGCATCTTCTAGTTCATCTAGGAAAATATTCTCTCTTTACAAATGTCTTGGTTAGGATGCTTTGGGTTGCATGTAACACAAAACTGATTCAAACTACCGTTAGTAAAAATGGTAATTCTGGGGCTCATAGAACTGGATGTTCTAGGTGACAGAAGAGGCTTTATCCAGAGCTCAGGCTCTGACCAGGCCCCGGTGTCTCCCCAGTTTGTCGTACAGTACAGACCACAAAATGGGGATAACAGCTCCTTAGCCACATGCTTCCTCACACTTCCACTAGGAAAGAGTCTGCCTTCCTGGTAATTCAAACCAAATCCCCCAAGTGAGTTTTCCTGGCCCTGATTGGCTTGATTTGGGTCATGTGCCACTCTTTCTTTTGAATTAACCTCTGTGATTGATGGGATTGGATTTGCCGAGTGGGCTAAGGGAAACAACTTCCAGTCCTGGAGGTGAAGCCAGGATCAACACCATACTAACCACATTTTAGGGACCTTCAGGTTGTTGTCTTGGGTCATGGATGCTAGAGAGGTAATAACAAACTGCAAGAGCGTAAGTATGAAAGAATCCAAGGGTGTTGGCCTCGTCACATACTAAGCAGCATAGCTGCACATCTAGAACCCGATTCAATATCATTTGTCAATAAAGGTACATAAACTGCATATAGTCATACACTAAGCACTCTGTCTTGGTAGATTTGTGGAAGCACTGCAGTTGCCTAGCACAGTCTTTATCAACGTGTGTTCTGAGATTCATTTTATAAAAGACATGGGGTGCCTGGGAAGAATGCAGATTCCGGGGCCCCAGCCCTGATTTGCTGCATCAGAATTTGGGTGGGACTCAGGGATTTGTATCTTAAATATGTTTCCTTAGCAAATCTCTTGCATACTAACACATGCACCGCATACGTTGGTGTGTAACCCACAAACTGTTAGCGATTAACAAACACTCCACCGCATCTTGGACTGTATTTGGAAATGTCTTCTCTAACATTTCTTTATGTCGATATTCTGGTTAAGATTCTAACTGTTTCTCACCAATAATCCAGTCACCTCCTAACCCTGCTAGGAGGATTGTAAGGACGTGCTAAATTTATCAGGTGAGGAGGAAACTCTGCGGAAGACTGACAGGCACAGCGGAAAACCATCTCTGTGCTACACTCTCAGGGAGTGTCCACAAGTGTAAAAATCGTGGCATTAGGACCAGCAGGAAAAATATAAATATATTTGCTATGACAAATACATCAAAGGAAGCATGCTATTACCTAATTATATATATTATTTACTTTTCAGAACTCTTCTCAGTTGTCTTCAGGATATGATTGATACCTTAACAATTTGCTCAATGTGTGCTACTTAGATAGTAAAAGTAGGGTGTTGACAGTAACTATTAAAAATCATATGAATGCTGACTGTGACTTAAAATAAAAAATACAACACTCACTGTGCTTTGTCACATCCCTGTTTTTGTCTGACGGCACAGATCCCAGGACAAGTTTTCCACCAGTTTTCCTGGAAATGACCTAGATAGAACCTGCCATCTCCCAGGTAGCTTCCATGGAAAGCCCAAGATGACTTTTGCCATCTAATAAGCAGTGTTTCTTGGATATCTATTGGGGCCTGATTCTTAGTATTGCTTTTAGAGAGTAAAGGGTGCTTGTAGCGCAACAGGAAAATTAAGATTATCATCAGAGTAAATCTGATTATTTTCCCTGCATTTCTTACAATGCTATAGATTGTGAGATGTGATATTGAACTATTGTCTGTTTAGGAAGAAGTTGGCATAATTTTTACGCGCTGCATGAGGAGAAAATAACGTAAACAGAGTGGAGAAATAAAATCCCATAAACAACAGTGATTTGAAATAAAATATCAGGGGTGCCTGGCTGGCTCAGTTGGTAGAGTGTGAGACTCTTGATCTTGGGGTTGTAAATTCAAGCCCCATGTTGAGTGTGGAGATTCCTTAAAAATAAAATCTTAAAGAAAAGAAATAAAAGATCAGTGGAATATAGTCTCTCAAAAGAACAATAATTACTGAGTATTTACAAATACCGAGTCCTTAGTCTTACTGAGTATACCAAACTGTATTCTAAGCAATTTACATTGCAGTAACTTATTTAATCATTAGGACAACCCTATGAGGTAGTTTTTGCTATATACCCATTTTACAGTTTTTTCTATATACCCATTTTTGCTATATACCCATTTTGCTCTATACCCATTTTACTGGGGCAGAGGGAAATTAATAAATTTGCCTAAGTTCATACACCTAGTAAGTTAAGAAATTGGAACTTAAATCCAGGCACTGTGGGTCCAGATTCGTGCTCTTAACCACCAACCCATAGAATGGTTACATGTAATTTTAATGTGTCATAATAAATCAAGAATTATATTAAAATTTCCTGATAGCTTTTAACAATGAGTTCAGGGGGGCAAAGGAGATAGAAAAACATAGCAACTAACAGTAGTAGATAGCAGTATGAAGATTTTATGGCTATGATTTCAGGCCATGTTCAATCGCTGACAAATACAAGATTTGGTTTAAGAAAGGCCTCTGGCGTGTGCAACAAGAACTAGATGTAAAAATATGGACCACCGTCCTCTATGATGACAATGTCATCAATCTACCATTAGCTGGCTAGTCCCTCTGAGCTGCTTTCAGAGACGTGCCTGCAGATTTGTTTAAACCGTGCAGAGTTTTTCATCTGATTAAGTGCGGTCAGCGTAGCCCATGTGTGTTGCAAATTCGTGTATGGTTAGGAAACTACACATGATCACCCTAGAATTTCCTCAGTACCTAAAACCTCTGCCTCGTTTTTCTAGCAATTTTCCTAACCAAAAGGCAGATGCTGTGTGATGACAGCAATGCTATATAGCTATGAATGTTTAAAGTTTGTGTTACTTCTCAAGTAAACTTTTAATACTAGTGATGAAAATCATATAATAAACTTGAAATCTCACCCATCATGGCAAACAATTATTTGCACTTTTTATGTATCGCCCTTCAGCCTTTGTCTTTCTACGAACAGAATTGTATGTTTATAATCTTGCTGAATATATAATTTTAGATCCTGGTTTTTGGTTTTGTTTTTGTTCTACCCAACATTTCCCAGGCTCCTACAATTTTTTTTAATGTTTATTTATTTTTGAGAGAGAGAGAGAAAGACAGAGCGTGATTGGGGGAGGGGCAAAGAGACAGGGAGACACAGCATCTGAAGCAGGCTCTAGGCTCTGAGCTGTCCGCACAGAGCCAGATGCGGGGCTCGAACTTGCAAACTGTGAGATCATGACCTGAGCCGAAGTCTGACGCTTAACCAACTGAGCCACCCAGGCGCCCCCCCAGGCGCCCCCCAGGCTCCTACAATTTTTATAGTTGTTATCACAATGGCTACACAATCAACCATTGAGTTGATTATCCTATTTTATAAAACTATGTTCCAATTGTTGACACCGTTGTTTACATTTTTCCACTCATTTGCCATCAATAACACTGTGAAGCTGGGTTTAGGCCACAGGCCAAATCCTGTCCACTACATATTTTTGTAAATAAAGTTTCACTGGAACACAGCCACACGTACTCATTTGCATACCATCAATGCTGCTTTCTTACCACGATGGCCCACAAATCCTAAAATACTTATTATCTGGCCCTGGACAGAAAAACACTGCCAACTCCAAATGATTATCGTAGTACCCACATTTCTTCTGCATTTTGGTTAATTTCATAAAGGTAAGTTCCTGGGACTGGATTTACTTGGCCCCAGTGTAGGAATGTCATATGGTCTCAAAAAGATGTTTGCTCCTCTGTTAGTATGAAAAAAGCTGTTTCCCTGTATATTTATTAGGTGTTTTTTCTTTGATGAAATGTCTGATCATATTTCTTATATGCTAATCTATTAGAGTCCTACTGCTATACCCACATGTTAATTTGTATGAGCCTGTGGATGATTTTCTGACTTACATTAAAAGAGCCAGCAATAAGATGTGTTGGTTGATAACCAACTGTACATAGATACATATAATTCATGCAGGCATTCATTAAAGCAGATAGAGAAGTCAGCTCATAATAATTATGAATACCACCTTTTAAAGCTAGAATATCTGTGTTGCTGATGTAAATAATACCAGTAGTTCTTTTATGACTCTCTAAATCTGTAAGCTGAACTCCTGTAAGGAAAATATGTCTTCTTTACGTAATGAAAATATTTGCTTATGTAGTATTAAATTTCTCATTTGTGTAGGACTCATTAAAGTAGACACCCGACTCAGTTCTGGTCCTAAATAAAAGAACCTGTTGCAATAATCTTTTTCCTCAAGATGCAAAATGTTGACAAGCTTGAGTCTCTCCCACTCTGGCTGCAAAAATTAAAGAGGGCTGTGATAAAATTATAGACGGCAAATCTCTGGCCAAATACAGGACGAATTCCCCAGACTGAAATGCAGAATAGCCCCAAGGAGAGGGAAGTAAGAAGAATTTACTTACAGTTGTTTATAACCCTAAGGAAGGTTTTTAGGCATGTATCTCTTGGTAATATCTTGAAGATATTAAATCAATGCACTTTAATTTCCCTTTTAATATCATGTTCCCTGCCAGCTTCCTATGTCTACAGATGGGCCTTGAGGCTCAGTGCCCCACAGAATAAGAGGACAATTCTGCCTAGAACAAAGATAGGACTGATCAGCTTTGGTCACAGAGCTGAATTTCTCGAGTATGTAGCTGAGGCAAGAATTTTGAAATCCAGGCTTCGGTGCGAAGGCGATTCCTTTTCTAAGTTTCTTTAGGTGCCATTAACATAACAATGTGGTTGATTATTGTATGCAAAGTGTAACTGGCAATCAGAATTGGAGACGGAGAGAAATGAGAAATACTTCCCCTTTGACCTGAGAGACGAACTAGCTGAGTACAGAAGACAGAGGGCGGTGCGATAGGTATTACCGTTGTAACTCCTCATCCCTGGGAAATACATTCCCAGACTCCTCCTAGTGGATGCCTGAAACCACAGATCGTACCAAACCCTACAGATACTATGTTTTTTCCCTAAACATACACACCCCAGATCAGGTTTAATTTATAAATTAGGCCCAGAAAGAGAAGAACAGTAGCAATGAAATGGAACGACTATAACAATATGCTGTAGTGACCGTTTGTGAATGTGGTCTCTTTCTCAAAATATCTCATCGTCCTGTACTCACCCTTCTTCCTGTGATGCTGTGAGATGATAAAATGCCACGTGAGGAGAGCAAGTGGAGGGAATGACGCAGGCATGTGACGTAGCAGTAGGCGACTGTTGACCTGCTGATGCTACGTCAGAAGGAGGAGCACCTGGTTCTGGACCTCTTTGAGGTGATTGCATGTAACCGCAACAGCAGATAAAGGGACTCCCGGATGGGGCGGGACGCAGCCAGTGGCCGTGTTGAGCGCAGTGTAAAGGAAACAGTGCCTAGTGACCGTAGGAGGATGTGCCTGAGGCAGAGGTGCTGGTTCTCGTGCCTTTAAGGGCCACGTGGGACACCCAGGTGTTCTTCCATGCTTCGAGAGAAGCTGGGAGGGCCTACACGGAGCTCAAAAGGGCCACAGTCTGTGGAGACAGGAGTGCCCAAACGCCACGGTTAGGGCCACGGAACCTAGTAGCCCTTGCAGCTTGACGGTCAGAGGGGATCCACTGCCCCCCCAGCATTCAGAAGCCTAGGGCACAGGTGGAACCATCAGATGATTAGAGATTGTAAGGACCCGAGGGACTCATTTTTCTCAGTCCTCTACACACCCAACTTCTTGGTGTCAGCCAAATGTCGTGGCTAAGAGCATGGGCTCTCAGGTCAGGCTGCCCAAGCTTGATTCCTGGTTCCAAAATTTATTAGATGCCCAATCCTGGTAAAAGTATTCATTTTCCTCAATTCTCAAGTAAAGATAGGGTTGTTATGACAGTTTAAATATTTTTTATAAAATGCTTGAAAAGGTGCCTCACACAGATTAACCCCTCAACTGTCTCATTGATTTAGGTGTTCTTGGGGGAGGAGCTGGGCGTTAATTTGAAAGAGGCTGACTCACCAAAAGAGACCATATAAGCTAAAGAGAACGAGCCCATTTATAATAATTATGTTGATTCCACTCTGCCCAGTGTAAGATTAAAATAGTTACAGGAAAATAAAGAAGTTGCATTTTGTTTGTGTACCTGGGTGAGGTACTTGAGAATTTGTGATTTCGGCACAGAAACATAGAGCCAAGAACCGTCTCTCATCCCTTTTGTGCCTCTCGCCACTGTTGCTTCTGGACCATAACCAACCTTCTAGACCGAGTTATGTTCAGTCAATTTCCCTTTCCACACCTCCTCAACTCCTTCTCCTGACTTCTCACCTTCACAACCTGAAATCTATGATTCCATCTAAACGGCTCCCCAGCATCACCAACGCTGCTTCATAAACCCAGCGAAGAATTTATAAACAAGTTTCTACTCTTTAACCTCCTGCTGTGGACATTGTTGTTGTTGTTGTTGTTGGGCTCTGTGACATGGCTGTTTGTTGTTTTAGTTCTTCCCCTCTAGATGCTTCCTTTAGCCTCTTGTAGCCACTCCTCCTCTCTTGGTTCTTGAAATGGTTTTCTGGTGCCATAGTTGGCTCTTGGTTCTTCTTACTCTATTTTTCCTAGTGTCCAACTTATGACATCAGTTGCTACTTGGGAAGGCAAACACATCTAAATCTGAAATCTGGACTTTGTTTTTGAGTGCAAATACCACATATTTAATTGCCTATGTAATGAATGTTTCTTCTTACTTGGGCGTCCTCAAAGTCAACCTGTCTCCAGCTGAATTCACTCTTCATTCCCTACTCCCATTTTCAAAGTTCTCCAACTGTATGGTAAGTGACATTCAACCCAGAACCTGGTGAGTTATCCTACCTTTCCTCCATCTCCATCAACCCTATCAGCAGCCAATTCTGTGGAGTCTGCCTCTTTGATCCCTTTCCTATCAGACTTTTCCCCTCCAGATCCTATCCTCGGCTTCTGCCTGCTTTGCTGCCCTCATTGAGTCTTGCCTAGAACACTGCAAAACCTCTATATGTTACACCTGTCTTGAGTCAGCCCACCTCCGTTCCGCATCAGAGAGATCTTTGAAAATCTAAACCAGAGCATTTCAGTTTCTTATTCAAACTCCATTAATGAATCTCCATGCCTTCCAGCAATAGTTGTGAGTTGTAAGTCTGAATTTGTCATACAAAATTCTTGTTGGGGCCAATGCCTCATCCTCTAATCTTGCCCCATGGCCACACCAATCCAGAGATTCGGCTCTATCCTGCTACTGAAATTTATGCAATTTTACACATCCGGCCCTTTGGACCTGTTGTTCCATTTTCTTAAATGCTTCCCCTTAGGTAACCACCATACATCTTTCAAAATTCAAATCAGTGTCACCCTGAGTGACCTTTTAAACTGCCCTTAGTTCCATACCTGCTTCTCTACCTGCCCCCTGCTCATTATTCACTCATTGATTAGCTGTCTAGTGTCCTCTATGAAAAACCTGAACTTCTTTAGCTATAGTGTTTGTTTTGTTTTGATGCCTTCCCTAATGAACTTTAATCTTGAGGGCAGAGATTCCTAACTACTTCTTTAGTGCCTGGTAAATGGTAGGCACAGAGTTAGTGTTTATTGAATAAGTTAATGTATGAGTAAATGAGTGTGGCTTAATGCAGGTGAATGGATCTCTGGGAGATGCACTTGTGTGAGATCAAAGACTAATGAACATCTTTACTCTTCATAACCATGGGAAATGGGCAGTAGCTTAAATAGCAGAATAGGTGAATACAAATGCTCTTAACTTATACAAACCTCTTACATCTTATTTATGTTTACTATATCCTCCACATATTATTTTATTGTATATTTATCATATAATTATAATATATGTCATAATTTATTATATTATGGTGCATAAAAAGTATATGTTATTTAACTTATTTTATGTTTAGTCTATAGGCCTTTTTGTAAGAAAAACCCTCTTCCATGTTCCTGTGAATTTATTCTTTATTGATAGATACTCTTTTAGCTTTTAGCCATGTTTCCTCTGGTATCATTCAGTGAATATATAATCATCCGACAAGAGTTTACATGAACCACATATCATTGTGCAACAAATAATAATTGCACAAGCTAACCTATAAATTAGATTTAGACACTAACTAGGATAGTGTCTGGGCATGTTGAGTGATGTCTCTATATCCACTGTTTGGGACAGCCATTTGGCTGTCCTACAATTTCAAATGCCCTTTTCATTTTTCTTAAGCCCCAGGAATTTGGCGTGATTTCATTTTTGGGAGTTGACACTTTATTACTTCCTCCTGGGTTTCTTTCTGTCATGAAATGGAACACTTTTTTTTTTTTTCTCAATAATCCCTCCCTCAATGGCCCAATAAATAAATTGAGAAACTCAACTCTTACAACTTGATGTTCTTTCTTAGGTGTTTTTGGAAATTTTCTTGTTTTTTGTCCAGAGAATCATCCAATGAAAGTGCCTTCACCATCTGGTTCTTATCCTTTTCTCTGGATAGGATATCCAGGTTGGCCCCTGAGGCCCCAGGAATGAAAATAAAACTTCTTCATTGGGCTTCCCCCCAAATTTTTCCCAAAGCTTCAGACAGACCTTCAAGCTGTGGAAATTTGTGGAAGTCACCTCCTTCATTCTTAGAAAACTTCTCTTTCACTCCAAGCTTGGAAGCTTAGACCTTAAATATGGTTTAGTTTTTTCACCTTATGGTATATTTTGGTTAACAGCTATTCTTAGCATTAATTTAGTTTATTTTATCAATTACTTTTCCTTCATAGTTTTGTGTAAGAAACTCTTCTCCTCCCAAAGAGACTAACAATATTGTCCTCTATCTACTACTAAAAGATCTAGAAATTGGCCTTTTGCAGTTAAGTCTTTAATAAATGAGAATTGATTACCAATTACCCAGGCATCATTTATTAATCTCTCCCCAAGTAGTCTACAGGATGTCTGATATCAGTCAAATATCAAGTTTCCACATGTGTGATAGGCTTCTGGCATCTGTTTTCCTTTCCATTGGTCAATCTGTCTGTTTGCGTGCCAGAGTCACATTATCTTTATAACGTCACATTTATAAGTCTGGATACCTGGTAAGGCAAGTACCCCTTATGTATTCTTCTTTAGAAATGTCTAGTCTATTGTAGACCCTTTGGTCTTCCATATAATTTTTAGAATGGGCTTGCAAAGTTTATAGGAAAAAAAGTTTCAGAAGTTGATCTGAAACGGTGTGGAAAGAATTGACATATTTACAATATTAAGTCTTCCTGTCCATGAGCATGGTATTTATCCGTCTCTGTCTTGGATACTTCTTGTACACCTCTGCAAGTTCTCTCATTCTAGACACGGCTGCAGTGACCAATTCCATGCCAACTTCAACTAGCTTCACATATGTGGGTAGGACAGTGCCTCACCTCGCCCTAAACTTCTGTCAAGTCTTTTTGCTTTCTAGGCAGGGTCTTTTTTATTGTAAGATGTTTGCGGGAAACCACTCAGAACATACGTGTCACATCCTGGAAGATGGGGTGGTTCATACCCTGTTAGGCAACGCTTGATCGCTGGAGAATGGGAATCAATAGATGCAACTGCCTTCATTCACAAGGAAGGGAGGTAGTGAGACCCTTTTCATAAAGCTTTTCAGATGACTACATGGCAGTAAATATCCAGTTGCCTATAGCAACAGCCAACTCAGTAATTCAGTAATGCAACTTTGCATTGATTCTGTCTCCTTCCCTGTTTAACTTCCTTTATCCCTCATTCCTTCCTGTAAAATCAGACTAATAAATGACTTTTACAAAAGGCTTTTTCTCAGGTTTCTACCTTTAGGGGGTGGAGAGACCCAGACTGAATCAAACTTCTTTTAATTATGTTTTCTTGAGTGACTTTTAATACAGATTAATAACATTCTATATACATCTCTGTGTATCTTTTGTTAGACTTTTTTTTAGGTTATCATATTTTCTTTTAAACGGTTTTCTCTTTTTTTAAAATATTTTTTTAATGTTTATTTGTTTTTGAGAGAGAGAGAGAGAGAGAGAGAGAGAGAGAGAGAGAGCATGAGTGTGGGAGGGGCAGAAAGATAGGGAGACAGAATCCTAAGCAGGGTCCTGGCTCTGAGCTGTCAGTGCAGAGCCCCATGTGGGGCTCCAACCCATGGACCACGAGATTATGACCTGAGCTGAAGTCAGATGCTTAACTGACTGAGCCACCCAGGCGCCGCTAGGTTATCATATTTTTATTGCTATTGCAGATAGTGTCTTTTTTCCACAATATTTTCTATTAATTACATTAATTGCTAATGTATAGAGATGAGTTTAATTATGCATATTGATCTCATATCCAGTCTCTTTGCTAAACTCTCTCATCCAATTAAACCTATCTGTATGTCTTTTGGGGATTTTCATGTAGACAAACACATTTTTTCTGTAAATAGTGACTCTTCTTTATGCATTTTATCTGCCTTTATATCTTTTATTTCTTTATTTGTCTTACTTCTCTAGCTCCAGTATTGGATAAGAGTGGTGAAATTAGGCACCTGCTTTTTCCTAAGTTTTAAAAGTAGGTTTCTAATATTTTTACTATTAAATATGATGTTTTCTGTAGGATTTTGATAGACACTCTGTTTTTAGGTTGATAATGTGCACTTCTGTTGCATCTTAAAATTTTTTTAAAGTCATGATTTAATATTAATTTATATCTAATGCTTTTTCTGTTTCTCTTGATACAATCTTAATTTAACAAGATAATGATGTTTATACATTTACTACTTTGAAATGAACCTTGCATTTCTGAAATAAGCCCAGTTTGGTCATGGTGTATTATTATTATTATTATTATTATTATTATTATATATAACTGGGTTTGATTTGCTATGATTTTGAATAGGCTGATTGCATCTACATTCATGAAAGAAATTGGCTTGTAATTTCCTTTCTCTTTCTCTTACAGTTATTGTGTGATTTTGTTGTCAAAGCTATATGGACTTTGCAGAATGAGTTGGTTGGTAATTCCTTCCTTGCTATAATGTGAAAGATATTTTTTAAGATTGGAAAGACCTTGAGGACTTGGTAGATTTTGACTGTTAAAGCATTTGGACTCAGTGTTGTTAAAGAATTATTATTATTTTTTTAGCCACTGATTCAATTTCTTTAATTGTTAGAGAAGTCTTTGGGTATTGTAGATCTCCCCGAGTCTGATTTGTTAGGAAAAATTCTCTAGACATGTATTCATTTCATCAAAGTTCCCAAATTTTTTGGCATTTTTTTTTTTTCATATTCTCCTGGAACTTTTGCTATCTCCTTACTTTTATTCCAAACATTTTTTGTGCCTTCTCACCTTTTCCTTATAGTTGTGTTGGAAGTTTATTAGTTTTTGCAAAGTCCAAATTTTGGCTTTGTTGATCTTCTTTTTTTTAAAAGTAATCTCTACATGCATTGTGGGGCTCAAACTCACAACTCCAAGATCAAGAGTTGCATGCTCTACCGACTCAGCCAGCCAGGTGCCCCATATTTTATCTTTTAGTAATTTTGTTGATTTATTATTTTCTAACTCCAAACTCTTTCCAATATTTTGCTAATTTGGGCATGTGGCTCATTAAGTTTTAGCTTTTCTTCTTTTTTTAAATATAATGTAAGCTGGGGCGCCTGGGTGGCTCAGTCGGTTGGGCGTCCGACTTCGGCTCAGGTCATGATCTTGCGGTCCGCGGGTTCGAGCCCCGCGTCGGGCTCTGGGCGGATGGCTCGGAGCCTGGAGCCTGCTTCCGATTCTGTGTCTCCCTCTCTCTCTGCCCCTCCCCCGTTCATGCTCTGTCTCTCCCTGTCTCAAAAATAAAAATAAAACGTTAAAAAAATTAAAAAAAAAAATATAATGTAAAATGTTGTTATTTTTCAAAGTACCATTTCTGCTATTTCCACAATACATCTCAATTTTGAGCCTTTTAAGTATCTATTCTGATTTCACCTTTGACAACTGAGTTCTTTGGTAGCGTGTTTGACAAACTGGCTTTTTTTTCCTTTATATTTCGTTAATGACACCTAGTTAATTTGCATTGTCTAAAGTGAAAGAGCCCATAACATAAACCAATATTTCAAAATTTTTGAGATATTATTTATGGTCAGTTACGCAGTGAATTTTGCATTGCGCATGAGAAAAATACTTATTTTCCAGTTTGGGGGTGGAGGTTCGGTTAACTGTGTCGTACATTCTTTTCCATCTTAATTTTTTTCTCTCGACCCAAGTGAAAGAAGTGTGTTGAAACCTCCCATCCGATGATGGCATTACCAGTTTAATCCTATAGTTCTATTAAATTTCACCTGCTATATTAGTAGATGCGTATAAATTTATAATTATCATTCTGGGTGAACTGAGACTTTTATGATCACATAATGACCTTCTCTATCCCTGAAATGTTTTTTATCTTAATCTATTTTTTTCTGATAATGTCTTCTTTAGTTTAGAATTTAAACGGTCATCTTTTTCTTCATTTATAAACTTTACATGTCATTAGGTTATAGGTATGTTTTTTTTTCCCAAGCAATCTGGCAATCTCTTTCAACTGCCATGTCAAATTTATTTACATTAATTTTCAGTATATGTGCTGTCGAAGCGAGCACTACATTCGTTTTCATTATGGATATTTTAAAATTGCTTTACTCTTTTTTTAGGATTTCTAGAGTCCCTGCTTCTTCTATATTTCTTGTTAGTTAAATCAGTTAAATGAGTTATTTTTGAAAATTAAACACCTTATTTCTATTATTTTCATAATTACTTCTCAAATATTGCCATGCATAATAAAATAATCCCATTCTCAGCGGATTAGAACAATTTAACAATTTAACTCAAATGACCTCATTGCAGCTTTTATTCTATTTTGTCAAAATTTTAATTCTCTTTTTTAAAACCCCATAAACTTGCAACATGTTTTATAGAGACAATACCTCTTTGTATTTATTCACATATTGACTTCTCTTTTGCTTCCCATTACTTCTTTGATCTCAGACCATCCTTTTGGGGTAATCTTTCTTTCTCTTCAACTATCACTTTCCTTTCTTTTTCAGCATAGATTTGTTTGAGGTTTAAAAAATTTCTCATTTTTTAAAATCTGAAAATGCTTTCATTTCACCTACGGTAACTTAAAAAATTTATTGATGTATAAGTCATATGTAGTTAGGCATATAAATTTTATATATACAGCTAAATAAATTTTGCACATATAAATATATCCATTAAAATTTTGCATGTACACATGCACACGCACACACGCACACGCACACACACACACACACACACATTTAACCACCCTCCAAATCAAGATATAGAATATTTCCAACCACCTGGCAGGCTCATTCTTCTTGTTTCCATTTAGTATACTCCAAAAGTACTGTTTTGACATTTATTATTGTAGATTAGTTTTAAAACTTCACATTAAGATAATTTTATAATGTATACTCTTTTTTTTTAGTATGGCTTATTTTATTCAAAATTTTGTCTATGTGATTCATTCCTATCATTCCATGTAGCTGTAACTCATCCCTTTTCACTGTTGTACAGAATTGCATTATATGCAACTGTCATACTTTATTCATTCTATTGTTGATTGATATTTGATTTGTTTGAACTTCTTTGGCTATTATGAATTAAGTTGCTGAAAACTTTTTCTATATATCTTTAGGGACCATAAGCCCTTATTTCTTTTATGTATATATTTAGGAATGGAATTGCTGGGTAATAGATATAATAGGAAAGGAGTTCTTAGTTAATATATTTAAATATATATAAATATTTTATATATATGTTTACTTTTAGTAGGTATTGCCACAGAGTGTGCTAAAATTATTATACTAACTCATATCATAGAAGCAGTAATAAGAGTTTAAGTTGGGGGTGCCTGGGTGGCTCAGTTGGTTGAGTGTCTGACTTCGGCTCAGGTCATGGTCTCGCAGTTCGTGAGTTCGAGCCCCGCGTTGGGCTCTGTGCTAACAAACAGCTCGGAACCTGGAGCCTGCTCCGGATTCTGTGTCTCCCTCTTTCTCTCTCCCCCTCCCCTGCTCACGCTCTGTCTCTCAAAAATAAAAAAAATTAAAAATAAATAAATAAGTTTAAGTCATCTTCTTACTCTTGCCAACACTTGGCACTGTTTATCTTTTTAATATGCCATTCTGATATGGATGTGGTGGGATTTCGGTGTAGTTTTAATTTGCATTCTCCTAGTAACAAAAGATTGATGAACATCTTTTGTATTCTTAACGGCCATTTGGAAATTCTTTTGTGAACTGCCTGCTCACATGTTTGCTCACTTTTAATTTTTTTCTTATTAATTTATAAGTTTTTTTAATATATCACCTTTGTTCTTAAAAAGCAATTTTGCTGAGTACACAATTCTCACTTGAAATTTCTTCATTTTTTTTTTTAATTTTTTTTTAACGTTTATTTATTTTTGAGACAGAGAGAGACATAGCATGAATGGGGGGAGGGTCAGAGAGAGAGGGAGACACAGAATCGGAAGCAGGCTCCAGGCTCCGAGCTGTCAGCACAGAGCCCGACGCGGGGCTCGAACTCGTGAACCACGAGATCATGACCTGAGCCGAAGTCGGACATTTAACCGACTGAGCCACCCAGGCGCCCCAAAATTTCTTCATGTTTTTATCCTTAATGGCTCATGGTCTCTAGGTGCTGGCTTCTTTTTAATTTACTTTGGTATGCAAACACCGTGTTCTGTTTTGTGAATTGCGAGCTTCCATGATATTTATCTTACACATTGTTCTTTTCCATCCTTTTTAGTTCCTCATTCAAACGATCCAGTTAGACACATACAGACTTCCTTCTATGCTTCCTATGTCTTAACCTCTTTTTGTGTCTTCCATCTCTGAGACTCACTTGTCTGCATTCTTCTTGATTCATAAGCTTTTTTCACCCCTAGTCCACTGATCTCAACTCATCTATATCTGTTTTCTATTTAATCTGTCAAATGAGCTTTTAATCTGATTTTTTTTATTTTTTTATTTCTATAATTCCTTCTGGAGCACTTTTCCAACATGCCTGGTAATTTTGGTCTTGCTCAATAATTCAAAACAAGTAGAAAGAATTCTAATACTCCCATACCTGAAGACTTTAAAGGTCTAAATTGGCTGTTTCTGCTGACTTCAAGGTGATTTTTTTCCCCACGTGTGTATGCTGATCTTTCATTGTAAATTCATGCTGTCGATTTTACTCCAGGGTAACCTGGGAGTTAAGAGAATTTAACTGACAGTTAAACTTGCTGTAAGACATATGGAGAAGCTTGCTGGGATTATAGAACATGTTCTTTTGCAAAATCTGAAACTCACTAACGTATCATGTAACTTTTTTTTTTGGCCTGTTTACTAAGTGCCAGATGCATTATCTAAAGTTTCTCCTGAGAGGATTTGCATTTGCTGTTAGTAAGATTCAGGGGGCACTATACATTCTAACTTCTTTAGAAAACACATTCTCAAAATGTACAAGGTATGTTTCCCTCTCTCTCTCTCTCTCTCTCTGCCTCTCTCTCTCTCTCTCTCTCTTTCTCAGTTTAATATTATCTAGACCCTGCCAAGTCCCGTGGTTCCATCAGTCCGGGCTTCAGCCTCCCTACCGCTGCCATGCTGGTCTAAGCCTCATCCTGGCCACAGAGATGAACCGGGCACCTGCAGGCAGGTTAACACTGCTCTTCTCTCGGCCCCTCACTGACCACTCCAGTTTCCTTTCACTTTGAGGGGTTTGGGGAACCTCTTGGAGATTTCTTTTACCTCTTGTGAGCTCAGCAATTACTCTTTATGCAGAATTCTTTCTGCTGCCAGAAAACAGAAGTCATCCTTTTCCCAGACAGATTATAAAGAGGCCATTTTCACAGTGATCTACAGTTTCGAATGGTGCTCTGTGGAACCCTCAGCGCCACCTTGGTGGGGACCGTGGTAGTTGATGGGGAAGGAGATGAATATGAATGAGGTGGGAACAGAGAGACAAGAGTCCAGGCCCTTTAGCCCTGGCTTTATGTAGCATTTTTCAATGTGGCCTGCAAATGGGATTCTAATGACAGAAGGGTTCCAAATCTTTAACATTTACCCAAATCGAATGATTTCATTATTCCCAGTTAAGTTTATCCATTCCACACAGCCCTAAAAGATTTGGGGATGATTTAATGTCCTTTAGGAAGTACAGGTTTTTAATGTCAAAATAGTGTAAACACACAGAAGCAAAAGAAGAAAAATCTAGCATAGGAAGAAAGAAGTCACTGCCTCAGGAGAGAAGATCATACTTTAAGGGAAGATTGGACAGAGAATTGATCAGAGTGGGTAGATTTTAAGAGACAATAGTAACAATAATCACATTAAACATGTCATAAACCATGATCTTTCTCTGTTTAACTTTGATTCATAGGAAACTCTTCATGCCATCAGATTCATTTACTCGTGATATTACAAATATATATTGAGAATTGCAGTTTGTTCAAACATAGTCTTCTTGGAGATCTGCCTCCAGGTAAATTGTTTTGCCTGATTTTCATTCAATCCATTTTTATGAGTCTGTACTAAGTCAAAACACATACTGGAAAAACAATTATATTAAAGTCAAGATTTGTATCAAAATATCACCACGTCTCTGAGAGTGCTAAGCTTGCTGTAAGACATGTGGAGAAGCTGGCTGCAATCACAGAACAAGTGCTTTTGAAGGATTCTGAAAGTTACTAACATATAAGTCTTCTTCCGTGTTTTGTCTTTTTTTTTCGGTGTGTTTCGGAAAACAGTGTGTTTACTACGTGCCAGATGCATTATCTAAAGTTTCTCATCCAGTTGTATTTAACACTTACAACTATTAAATTGTATACACTTCATTTAAAAAGAAAACTGGGTGAAAAGAAGTTCAACAACTTGATTAACGTCCTGTAGATTGTAAGTGGTGGAACTAAGTTTGAAACTCATGTCTGGTTCCAAAGTTCCTGTGTGTGCGTGTGTACATATATGTATATGTGTATATATATGTATAAAATTTACGTGTACATATGTGTGTGAGGGTGTACATATAAGTCCATACTGCTTATTCTGGAAAAACCATTCTCAAAATGTAGAGGATGCAGGTTTCTCTCTCGCTTTTCCTTAGTTAAATACCGTTTCTTTGGTCATCGTCACCCATGAATGTGGTTGTCATGATTCAAATTTCACAGTTAAATAGCATTCTTTTGCATCTTATTTTATAAGATTTCTGCTACCGTAATAGTTTTTTGTTCATAGAAATCTTGTGAGATTAGTTAATATTGCTCTTTATTTTTTTTTAAGTTTTTTTTTTAACGTTTATTTATTTTTGAGACAGAGAGAGACAGAGCACGAATGGGGGAGGGTCAGAGAGAGAGGGAGACACAGAATGTGAAACAGCCTCCAGGCTCTGAGCGGTCAGCACAGAGCCCGACGTGGGGCTCGAACTCACGGACCGCGAGATCATGACCTGAGCCGAAGTCGGCCGCTCAACCGACTGAGCCACCCAGGCGCCCCGATATTGCTCTTTAAATAAAGAAAACAGAAAAAAATGGTTTGTGTGAAGTCACAACAGAGACCTGACTGAAGTCGAATCACATTAATATCCTTGGGGAACTTCAGAGCCATCTTCTTACTGTAAGTTTCTTACGTTAAAATGTCAAGGAAAACCCACTCTTGAAATTATTTATGTTAGATAAGCCTATCCTTTTAGATAGAAGAGTGGGATTTCTGATCCTTTTTTGGTGCTATCTTTAACAGCTCCAAAAAACCTTCTTAAGCGCATATCATAAATACTTGCCCTTTCTTAGGACTGTCAAATATATTTTATTAACTGACTCCAGGAGCATGTGGATAAACTCTGCATAATGGCCAAAGAAGCACAGTGAATTGTTTTGAAAAGTAGAATGAAACCTTGCTGTTTTTGCATAGCATCTTTTCTTTGTCCTGTATTTCATAGTTTCCTGATCTGTATATTAAATGAGAGAAAGGCATTGTAATTTTGGTGAGGTCAACACTAGGATACATAACTATGCCTTTTTAGTTCCTATGGTTCATATTGATAGTTTTAGGTGCTTAAGGGAAGTGACAAAGAGCTCTCTGGTTATGTCATAAAACTAAAACTGCCTCTATTTATGAATTAACTACTTAAATACTTAAAGTAACTTTAAATTAAAAAAAAAACAAAACCTAATGGTCCTGTATTTTATAAACAAGTAAGAAGAATACAAGAAGAAAGCAAGGTGAGTGAAGACGTTATTTGACCAAGAGACGGAAAACCAATGCCTTGGTTAAACCACTTAAGCCATTTGGCACTTCTTATCTTTTCGGAACAATGAGGAGACTGTACCCCAATAATCAGATCTTTTATGCTGATGCCTACAGCTGGCGAACCATTTATACAGATGTTATAGGTAAAAACCCAGCAGCAGCAGACTGCTCTACTTGAAGTCAGAGTGTGTGTGTGACGTATGTGTGTGGAGAGTGTGTGTGAGTGTGCCATATGTGTGTATGCGTGCACACGGATGCGCATGCACAGTGTGTGTGTGTGTGTGTGTGTGTGTGTCTGCGCCTGAGCCCTGGTCTGAGCCCTTTCCTGCAGAGAAACTGCCACAGCATTCCTTCTACTTGCAGGACTTTAATTTGAAAATCATTATTTAGAGAATTTCTAAAATCCAGCTCTGTTATTTTATGAATTCTTCTTGGTTGGTTAAAGAAGACTCATGTACTTGTCTACAGTTAACATAAATCTCGAGTTGCCGAAAATATTTTGCTTAGAAACTAGCCGTTGTGATTCCTCGAGTATAATGTGAGGCAGTTTTTGATATTCATGTATGCGATATATTCAACTATAAATCAGAGAATACATTAAAGAATCTTACATTTTCCTATGGGAAGAACTTTAAAATCATAGCTGAAAGGCCAGGAAAATAGGAGTGGCTTTAGGAGTATAAATGAGGCTCACCGTAATTATCACAATCAATTACACAGTTCACGTAACTAAGGAAAAGCATGTGGGGAAAGAATACATCTTACGTGGGGGGGAAAAGGAGAAAAGAAGAATGCATTTCCCCAGAAGAGAGAAGGGAATAATAATGAGTAGTTTGGGAAAGTTATTTGTTATAGAATCAAGGCTAATATGCCAAGAAAGTGGAACCACAAAGATTATGCTCTCTGGTGTCAGGCAAGCTGGCTTCGCAGCACACTGTGAAAGGGTGCTGTGGTGAACATCTGCTTTCAACAAAAAAAAGACAAACGTCATGGTACCAACAATTCCAGGCATCTTACCAAGAAGTCTCTTTGCTCAAGCTAATTTATGTGAGATGCTCATTTCCAGTTTCTGCCGGAATTCAAGGCAGTTTGTTGGTTTGGTCAGCGAGCCGATGGCATTGGCAGATCAGATGTAATCAAACGGGTTGCTGTCCTCCCTGCGTGCACGGGAAGGCCGGCTCCTCTGAAGGCCTCCAGGGAAGCTCCTGGGTACATTGCAGAACGACACCCAACAGAGAGAAGGGCTGCAAGACCGAGCACAAAACCTGCAGCCTGGGCTTTAGAGATGGTTTAGATATTTTAAAAACACACTCAAGGCTTTTTCAGTCTATTCAGCTTGCATTATGCAAGGAGGCAATTAGAAACCTGGTAGCCGATTTCAAACTGTACTTCCTCTACTCCTAGAAGAAGCTCTTCTCACACAAAGCCGCATTCTCAGACATCCTCGACAGTCATTCAGTTGGCAGTAAGGGCCACATTCAGACGCTACGGAAACGCATTTAGAAAACTAGGTGAGAGAAATTGTGCCATTTTGCAAGGTTAACACGGTACTGAGACATGAGTATCAGATAAAATCTTTAGCACACTTAAGGCTTTTGTTGCTAATGCACCTGTCTCAATTCTGCTGCCTAATAACACATGCTCAGACGGTCCGCTAAAAAGACTGCAATGACGATATTAGTAATCAGTCAGCACAACTATCAGGATGCTCTTAGACACTGAATAGCAATGCAATCAACTTGCAACTAAGTCTACAGAACTATCTACAGATAGTTGATCTAGAACTGACAGTAAGAAGTCAGACCCATCACAAATGAGAATCCCCAAATTCAAAAATGCTGTATTAATATTACCAACAGGTCCTGGAAGGTAAGAATATAGATGAAAGAACATTTTTCTAAGCGGCTCTGGAGCAGTAACCTGACACGGAGACAGGGGATTCACTGCATTTCGTGCAGCATCGCTGAGTACAGTTTGTGAAATGCAAAGAAACAGTAGCAGAGGAACCACCAGGACGCATGATAGTAAGAAACAGAATTTCCAAGTGACTCGCGATAGAGAAAACTAAGTAAGTTAACAGGCTAATTGTTTTTTACTTGTGAAATTTGCCATTTGTTTGAATCAACAGAGATATTTTACTCATTATTCTAGATAGTCCAAGATACCTGTGGAACTTATAGTTGATGCCCTCCTGCTTTCTGGAGCCCATATAAAAACCCTTACCCCTAGCTGCTCCTGGGGCTATGCTCTGTAGGATACTCCCACCTGCCAGCAGAATATGTCTTTCTCCCTTTAATCTATCTATTGCCAGTTCCCCCACCCACCCCAAGTCAGACCTAGATTGGTGGAGAAGTTTTTCCTTCTCCCAACTGCCGCTGCTAGGCACGAACACCGTGGCTCGCACTGCCAAGATCGACATCACAGGACACCGGACAAAGCTGTTGCCTTTGAAAGCAGGTGTGGCCGCAGCGACTACTTGCCCCTCACGGGCTGGCAGCCTGTGCCTAGCTCCTGCCTTTTCATGTCCTCAACTGCCGCTTGAAAGGCAGTGGGTCTGTCTGGTGGGTGGAGCCCCCACCGTGCAGGGTGACCGCTGGATGCCAACCCCCCAGCCGCCAGGGCAAGGTTTGGGCATTTTGTTTCAGTATTAGTAACTGGACCCTCTCTCAAAAGGTTCTGGATACCTCTTAAAGAAAGAGAGTTTTTTGTTTTTTGGTTTTTTTTTTTTTTTTTAACCTTAAAAGAATAAAACAACTCTCTGAAAACACCGTATAGGCTTTGAAATCTACCAGGCTTCTTTACCTGGATTCTAGGGAAGAGCAATTTTTTTTTTTTTTTTTGTCTTTTGGCCGCACATTTAGGAATGCTCATTTCCGATCGTAGACCGGACACAATTTGAGGCATTAAATCTGCGACGTGGCATTTAGCCCTACACATAATTCATGTGTTAAATACCTTGCCTATTAAGTGCAAAGTTTACACGTCACGACAAGATTGCTCTAACTGCCAAATTAGAAGCTCAGGGTGCTATGCTCCAACAATTTTGCCTTAAACATCATTACCAGTAATAATCTGTGGGATCGGAGTCTGGCTGGATGTTTGGCTGGTGATGTGTGAGGTGGAAAGGAATACAGCTGACCGCTCATCAGCTCAATGAGCTAAGCATGGCTAAGCAGCAGAGACTTGCTTTTATGAGCTTGTCCAGTATAGGTCTATATAATTTTTATTTAGCCATTTATGAGTCAGGAGACGCAAGGCTGTCTAATTAAAAATGCCCTTCTGTACAGGCTCTTTTCAGACCCAAACCACACTTTCATACAAAGGAATGCATAAATATACATGATAATTGACTCTAATGACAGGAAAAGAATGTGATGAAACATTTCCTGATAAAATCTGGTCTCAGGCATGCAAAGGGGATGAGGACTCCTCTTCAGTCACTGTGATTTACAACATAAAGGGAGAAATTCTAAAGGGTGAGGTAATTTTCCTCTAAATGCAGAATATATGTATGAAGAAAAGCAGAGGGCCTTTGTGTTATCTGGACAAGGAAAAATTATAAATATTCCCTAGATGGAAAAGGGAAATCCCATTTGACAAGCCAGCCTTCCTTCATGGCCTTTTTAGTTTCTAGGTACCTAGTCAATGTTTCAATTCCTCTTACAAGTTCGCCGTGCTCCTGATTACAGAGCAGTTAGGCTTTGTAAGCAACGTGAAAAGGACATTGTTTCTGGGCTTTCTTCCATTGTTGTTTTAGAGCATGCCTCTAGACACACGTCCCCTATTCTATTATGAATCTGGCATTCTTCAGAGATATGGAATGCAATTATAATGACCAAAGATCTTAGTGTTTGAAAATGAATCTTTAAAACTAGACACAGTTGTTAGAACACAATGGCAAGGCCTTCAGTAAACATTCCATGCATCTTGGAGGTAGTGGAATTTACAGAGACCTCCTTGCACACATGCTATATATTAATAAAGCCCAATGTGACAGTTAGCAGAAAGATAGTTTATCTGATTTCTTATCTTATAGGCATTCACTGTTGAGCTTCTCACAGAAATAGCTTTAGTTCTCTTAGGAATAGAAATTGAGAAAATACACAAACAAATAAAACCCTAAAGCAATAAACAAATATTTCATCTGATTCAAAAGAAAGGATTTTCACAATCAAAAGAATCGTCAACAGAGTAGCTTGCTACCTGCATGAATAGCGAGCACCTGACAGATTTAGTGTTTACAATGCACATTATATAAGAAAAGCAGGCAAAATCACATGTTTTACACATTGATGTGCTTCCTTTGTAACAATGGAAGTGGTTTTAGTAAAGGATATGGAAATACTCTTAGCTGATTTAAAGGATATGTTTTCAAAGAGTCCGAATTATTTACTGAAACACAGTTCTTAAACTAAGTGATGGGACTAGTGGCTCACAACTGCACCAAAATAATGGATAATCTTTTACAAATATCCATGCAAGTTAAATATTTATTCTGTTACAAATTTAAGAACCAGATAGTTATGAGTTTTTACTTTTTATTTTTTTAAAAAGTGTACTTATTTATTTTGAAAGAGAGAGCACAAGTGGGGGAGGGGCAGAGAGTGAAGGAGAGAGACCATCCCAAGCAGGCTCCATACCATCAGCCCAGAGCCCACTGTGGGGCCTGAACCCACGAACCTGTGAGATCATGACCTGAGGCAAAACCAAGAATCTGACACTCGACCGAATGAGCCACCCAGGTGCCTCCGATAGGACTTTTTAAATAATGGCCATCTACAGCCTCAGAGACTCTGTCTTACACTTTAACCTGCTTTTCTCACCTTTTTCAACTTAAAGGACTCTGCCAACTGAACCCTTGGCTTTCTGGTTGACACAGCAGGCTCCTGCAACGTGGCAAACAGGGTCCACTGAGCTCGGAACACTAGCACAATGGTCAATCTGTTGCCTCACAGAATTACAGGGGGAAGCTAGAGGTAGAGAATGTCTGTTACCTCCCTTCCTCCTCCCTGTCTCTCCTACTCCACCGCCCTGTCTTTAGATTTCCACTGGTCCTCACTTTTTTCCCCTTGACTTGAGGAAAGCCTTACGAGTCAGAAAAACCTTTCTGTGACAGCATACCTCAGTCCTCGTGGAGGACAGCTTGCATCTAAATAAGATTTTAGGGAGGGGGGGAACCTTTTAAAGAAGGTTTCGCTAAAGGAATCTTTCTTGGCATCTTTTGACTCCCTAGCCCGTCACAACACGTTTCTTTCCTCGTTTTCATTCATTTACTGAATTGGGCTTCCTCTGTCACCGTTTGGGGGCTCCTCTGCCCACATGTTATACGTTGGCATCCCTAGTGTTCTTTCACTTCCTACTGCCTGCTCTTCTCCTTCCAACACTCTCCCTAGTGACCCCATCCATGTTCATGGTTCCAGACACCCACCTGCCCTCCAGTCAACACCTTTCTCCTGAGCTTCAGATTAATATCCAACTCCTTTCTGGAAATCTTCATGCCATGAACTGAATGTTTATGTCTCTTTAAAATTCAGATGTTGAAATCTTAATCCACAGGGTGATGCTATTAGAAGGTGGGGCCTTTGAGAGGCTAAACCCTCATGAATGGAATTAGTTCCTTTATAAAGGAGGCCCTACAGAGATCCCTCTTTTGTGCTATGGGAGGTCAGGGTGAAAAGACATGGTCTATGAACCAGGAAATGGGCTCTTACCAGACACTGAATCTGTCAACATCTGGATTTTGGATTTCCTAGTCTCCAGAACTCTGAGAAATAAACTTCTCTTGTTTATAATCCACCCGGTTTATGGTGTTTGTTATAGCAGCCCGGAAGGACTAAGACACTTCACCTTGCTATCCTTAAATCATCTTAAATGCAACTTTCTCCAAACAGAATGCTTTGTCTTCTGGACACCCTTGCTCTCCTTCTGCTGTCAGTTGGTGGCATCTACATGGTCGCACAAGACAGAAAACTGATTGACAGCAAAACCTAAACCCAATTTTCAACTGAGCGAGGGCTCCTGGCCAAAGGGAGACATGGGAACGCCACGAGGGAGTAGAGAATCCCACCTCTTTGTTTTTGAATTTGGGTTTCTCGTTCCAAGTTCTGCTTGACTGCCATGGAGGATGGCCTTGAGTCCAACTAGCTCCCTACAACGAAAAGAGACCTGGAGTGGTAGAGAGAATGGGAGTTTAGTTTTTGTGGTGAAGTGAGGCATATCACTTAGTGGCAGTTGCCAGCAATAGAAGAGTCAGGGCCTGTGTGATGGTGCCACGATGACTTCAGTGTCCCAGGCTATTGTATTTTTAACTCCTCCATCCTTAGCAATTAGTGCTTATCCTCAAGGTGCACAGAAAAGGCTGCTGAAGCTCCAGCCATCATACCCATGTTCTCTTTAGAAAAGAAGGGAGAGGAACAAAGGAACTTTCCAGCAGCTGTGTCCAATGCATTTTTCTAGCTTTTCATTGGCTACTTCTAGAAGGAAAAGTGGCTGGAATCTTTTTCTGTACCTAATAATGTACATGTTCTATTCAGTAAGAAGATGACTTCATGGATATTAGGTAGGAAACTAGCAGTATCTGGTACTGGGGATTCTAAAAAGAGCTTGAGCTTTTAAAAACATGTAAATGTTTGTGTCCCCTAGATTCATGTCACTGGCCAAAGCCCCTCCAGAGTTCTCTGGAAGTTTCAATTCCGGCATCTCTTCACCCACCACACGTAATCAGTTGCCCCAAGACCTGCCCATTTTAATTCCTTGAACATAACCTGAATTCATATCTTCATCTTATGTTCCTTCCACCACTCCCCTAGTTCAGGCCCTTGCCCTTCCCAGTTCAATTACCGCAACCACCTCCTGACTGGGTCCTTCTAGTCAGGGGAGGGTAATGTGTCCATGGTGCCAACTCTGGAACTGGAATCCTGGCTTTTCTGGGAGATTTAAGAAGATGATATGTATAAAGCACTTGCACGGCACCTGGCTCCCAGTAAGCAGTCAATGTATGTTAGCATTTACTACTATCTTGTTTTAAAAAATAGAGTTTGTATGTTGTATCCGAGCAATTTGTTTAAATAACGGATTCTTTCTCTACTAGGCGCCTAAAGGCAGGGACCTTCCTTGCTTATTTTTTCTTCTCCCACACCTCACACAATCGGAAGCACACCCTAGGCTCTAGAATGAATGAGTATCAGTACTCATCAGAAGTACTCATCAGAAGTTCTCATCAGGGGGCGCCTGGGTGGCTCGGTCGGTTGGGCGTCCGACTTCGGCTCAGGTCATGATCTCGCGGTTCGTGGGTTTAAGCCCCGCGTCAGGCTCTCTGCTGACAGCTCAGAGCCTGGAGCCTGTTTCAGATTCTGTGCCTCCCTCTCTCTCTCTGACCCTCCCCCGTTCATGCTCTGTCTCTCTCTGTCTCAAAAATAAATAAACATTAAAAAAAAAAAAAAAGTACTCATCAGAAGTACTGATACTTCTGAGGACTGATATTCTGCAGGCAGCCGAGCCGACTTCATGAACTCCACAGATCAGACATACGGGTCTGTTATTTCTCTTTATTAGGCTTGTGTCGGCAGCAGTCCACGTGTCCCCAGTTCTCCGATCTTTTTCTTCAAGCTCTGTCTTTATTCCCATTTTAGGCTCCTGATACTTCCCCTTTGAATATTTTTCTAATCCTCTAGCAATCTATCTATCTATCTATCTATCTACCTATCTATCTGTTATAGTCTGTAAGATATATATTATATATTTTCCAGGAGAGGCATTTTTATATAAGAATATATATAAATTACATGATATAATATAGATTCATATTTCTTAGCGTAATTACATATTTTTATGCAAAAACAACACACCTAGCAAACAGTGGTAATAATGATGATAACAGTGAATATTTTCAGCCCTTGCATTGTGCTAGAGAATTCTCACAATAAATCTGTGAGGCAGTCCAGTTTTCAATCTCCATTTTCCAGAAGCACAGAGGTGTTCGATAATCTGCCCAAGGTCTCCGGCTAGTAGGTGGGAGAGTAGATGTTCAGTGGATACTGTTTGAATCTCAGTCTCCCCATTTTTCTTCCTCATGACTTTGATCCCCACCGACCCCGTATTTCTACATGTTTTAAAGTCTCAGTCATACAGTGTGTCTTAATTTATAAATCCCTCTCACATACATTATCTTATTTGATCTTCATAACAACTATCTGAGGTGGGTAAGGAACATTCTGTTACTTCTACCTGACAAATGAGGAAAATGGCGCTCACTGACATCGTTACTTGGATATTTGGGTATTAATTCAGGAAGTGCGGTAGAGAATATCTAGGGCGGCCCACTCATTAGCCTCAGAGACAGAACCGTCTTTCCCGGTTTCCCCAGCTAGTTGCTGAGCCAAGAGCTTGTCTTTGAGTTCACTGTCAGCCCGTGGAAGTTACATTGACTTTGGAGCCAGGGATTCAATCTCTCTGAGCTACAGTTTTGCTCGTTTGTAAAATGGGGGCTATTATTTACCTCATGAGACTGTTGCAAAAAATAAATGCGATTAATAGGGAACATCAATCCAGGGACCTAGTAAGTATTCACCAGATGTCTGTTTGCTTCCTCCTTTCTTTCTAAGGTTGTTGCGCGGATCTAATAGAGAAACATTCTTTTCCGTGTGGTGGATTTCCTCCCATACCGTGGAGCTATGGAACCGGGAACCACCCCCCCACCCCCATCCTCTCTGACGTCCCGTCTGAACTCGGGGACACTTCCCTCTTGTTCACCGCACCGCTTCCTCCCTGTAATCCTCGTTGGCCACAAGCAAACTTCCAGGCTCCATCCATCAGGTCACTTCTTCCTTTGCCAGGTTCCATTTCCAGCGAAACTCTCCAGTCCATCATGTCAATTGCTCTCTTGCCACTGTTTTTTAACTCCCTTGCGGGCTTTGCTCAGCAAAGCTCCGAGCCCCCATCAATCCCGACGCTGGAGGGCCCTGCCCACCCGCCCCAGGCATTGCGCCCTCAGAGGCGCAGGTGCAGCGGGTGGCCGTGCATTCCAGGTCCCACGGCTGCCCCCGATTCCACGCAGCAGTGGTTGTCAGTTCTAGTCCAGAGCCTTCGACTGCCTTCCGTGTTCACCTCATTCCTCA
This sequence comes from Neofelis nebulosa, assembly GCF_028018385.1. NCBI lineage: Eukaryota > Metazoa > Chordata > Mammalia > Carnivora > Felidae > Neofelis > Neofelis nebulosa. The sequence continues at coordinate 18,363,437 of NC_080784.1, forward strand.
AACTCCTGACCCACCCCCTCCCCCCCATCCCTTTCCGCAAAACACCCTCCTTTGCATTCTGCGGAGAAAATCAAGCTGATCCTGATGAATACACTGCTAACATCAACTGAGCGCTGATTGTATGCCAGGCACGGTGCCAGGTCCTTTATTCACATCACCTCATCTAACCTTCAGTGGATACGGTTATGAAGTCTCCACTTTGGGGCGGAGGCCCCCGGAAGCTGGAAGAAGCTGGCTCATTTACCCAGGGTGGACCAGCTGGGGGTGGCGGACACGAACCCCTGCGGGGTTCTCCAGAACGGACCTTTCAAGCATCAGACAAGAAGTTCTTCAACTTTCTCTCCTGTAGACTACAAACTTACCTTCTTTAATTTTTAAAAATTAGGTTTGAAAAAATTTCTCAGAGCTATTCATGCACTTAATTTAAAGAGACAAATAGGTCAGGAAAAAATAAATAAATAAAACAGCAGCCCCTGATCTTCCTATCCTTAATTTTCTCTTCCCCAGAAGCACCCACTTTTAGCTGACTCTCTGAGCACTTATATCCATATTCCTAAATATCACGCATAAGTTGCCATTCACCGATCTGTCCACTTTAGCCGCTTTCTATTGCCCTCCCCAAGGAAGCATGAGGAATTAGCTAATCACCATGGCAAAACCTCGGCCCCATGAACACGTGACCGTATTGTCCTTCCCCATGCTGCTACAGGTTATATTCATTTATGTGTTTTAAAATGTGAATGCCAATCACGACTGAGCCACAGGTATATTACAATGACTTTTCCTTTCCTGAATGCTGTGGTGTAAGGCCTACAATTAAAGCACAATATTATGAGCTGCCTTGACATCTGGTGAAACCCGGAGGGCCTCAGATGGTTTCTCTACAAGTTTCCCTTCCCCACTCTGCTCTCATGGGGAAGGTCCCCTAGCCAAACAACTGTCCGTATCAAGGGGACCAGGTGTACTTCCTGCTTATCGCTTGGTAATGAATTTCAGTGCCCTGCTAGCACTTGGAATTATTTTATTTTTTTTATTTTCTCTGTTTATTTTTTGAGAGACAAAGACAGAGTGAGAGAGAGAGAGAGAGAGAGAGAGAGTGAGATAATCCCAAGCAGGGTCTCTGCTGTCAGAGCAGAGCCTAATGTGGGGCTTGAACTCACAAACGGTGAGATCATGGCCTGATCCAAAATCAAGAGTTGGATGCTTAACCGACTCAGTCACCCAGGCGCCCCGCACTTGGAATTATTAAGAAGGCCAATCACATTCTAGGGACACCTGGGTGGCTCAGTCGGGTAAGGATCTGACTTTGGCTCAGGTCATGATCTCATGCTTCAAGAGTTCCGGCCCCACGTCGGGCTCTGTGCTGACAGCTTGGAGCCTGGAGCCTCCTTCGGATTCTGTCTCCGTCTCTCTGCCCCTCCCCTGCTCATGCTCAATCCCTCTCTCTCTCAAATATAAAATAAAACATATTAAAAAAAAAAAAGCCAATCACATTCTCGTGTGGGGAGGGAGGGGTCACCTCCCCCTCTTCACACTGCAAAGACTGCCTCTCACAGTCCCTGAGTGCAACCTGGCTGTGGTGCCCTCCTCCCCGGGGCTCTATTTGTGATTAATCAACTGTTGTCAATCTCACGTGCCTGGTGCTGTGTTCAGCCATCCCACAACCCTAGGATGGGAATTCATCCCTCACCAAAGCCATGAATGGGAGGCAGTGAAAACACACATCCCTCTGAGTTTTTAGGATTGATAATAATCAACTTGGCTTCCCCTATCCTCTTCCTAGTCAATCCCTTCAACCTCCAATGTTAATTTCCTCTTCTTGGGAAAGTCTCTTGGTGGAGCCCCTGACCTGTTCCAGTCTGGCCTGGCTGACTGCTATGTCTGCTTTGCAGCCATCACCTTTCTGAGATTTTGCATGTCTGAAAATGTTGTTATTCTCACATTTACTTGATAGTTTGGCCAGGTTTTGAATTCTTGGCCGGAAATTGTTTTTCCTCAGAATTCCGAAGCCATTTTCCATGGCTTTCAGTTTCCAACATTGCTGTTGAGAAGTCCAAACCGCTCAAATCCCTAATCCTTCTTATGTGACCTGTTTTTCCTTTGCTCTGTGGAAAACAAAAAAAAGAACCTTTTTCTCACCCATCTCCCCCTCCTTCGAATGTACCAATGAAATGTACTGGTGTGGTTCTATTTTCATTCATTCAACTTGGCACTTGCTGGGTCTTTCTAATCTGGAAACTCATATCCTTCAGCTCTGGGGAAATGTTCTTGTCTTATTCGCTTAATGATTTTCTCCATTCCATTTGCCTTACTTACTCTCTCTTTCTGGAACTCTTATTATATAGATTTTGGCTCTCTTAAATAGTTCTCTAACTTATTTTTTCTTTTCCTCCCTGTTTTCTCTGTTTTTCTAGATTTCTACTGATTTCTAGACTTCTTCACCTTCTCTTCCAATCTTTCTATTGAGTTTTCCATTGTTATTGGTATATTTTATTTCATTTTAAGTTTATTTATTTATTTTGAGAGAGAGAAAGAGTGAGGTAGGGGCAGAGAGAGGAGACAGAGAATCCCAAGCAGGCTGTACACTGTCAGGTCAGAGCCCAACGTGGGGCTCAAACTCATGAACTGTGAGATCATGACCTGAGCCAAAGTCAGACATTTAACTGAGTGAGCCACCCAGATGCCCCTTATTTTAAATCTCAAGTTTGTTTGTCAGTGTTCTTTTTGGGCATCTGTATGCTGCTGGTTGGATTTTCTTGAGAGTGGGTTTCACTGTATGGTGATTTGGCTGGCTATTTTCTTGTAGAATCCCCAATGTCAGTAATTTTTTTTCCCCCCTTGTAGGTGGGCCAGATTCCCCAGGGAAGGCTCTTCCAGACTCTTGCCTGGAGGAATGCCCTATGCTGCCAGCATTCTGTAAGAGGATCCCTCCAATTCTTGGGTCTTCGGCAGGTGGGAGATGTAAATTGGGTTATTTTTTATCTTTCTCTACTTTACGAGGTCTGCTAAGTCAATTACCACTCACTCATCTACTTTTCAGTTTCCAAAATTGTACTGCTGATGTTTACATTCCTTTTGGATTTTTATACTTGCCATGTACTAATTAGCTTTACTGCTATCTAAATAGGATTTGGGAAAGAGTTCGAGGCTAATGCAAGTGTTTAACGTTTGTTCCTTTATTTCTATTTCTACCCATGCTTTCCTCATTTCCTCTTAACTGAAGTCTTTTCTAGTCTAAGGCTCTTACTTCACCTGATATTGGAATTCAATGTCTTAACGTCTCTTCAGAGTTACTGTTCCAATAGTCATCCCTTCCCTGTCTTGTACTTTTCAATCTATATTGGCTCTTTCCTGTCAGCTGTAAACACACGGAGATAATTCTATCTTCAGATATTCCTTTGAACTGATATCTTCCTCATGTTCACATCCATATTTCTGCTTCCTTTTACAGTCAATCTCTTTGAAAGCATCCTCCGTGCTTTCTATCTCTTTTTCCTCTGAGTCCATTTACAACTCCACCCATGGAATGAGACGTCTAGTAAAATTGCCAAATGACTTCTATATTGCCAAAAAAATAGACGCTTCCTTCCCTTAGATCTACTGCTCTATGGTCCTCTTGACCACATTGACCTTTCTTTCTTTCTTATCAGTTTTTGTTTTATTATTAAAAGTAATACATATTCATTATGTAAAAGTTAGAATATAGAAAAAATACAAGGAAAAAGGAAATCCAATCCCTAAATCTGCCAAATGTTAATAGGAGATAACCCTTATTAAACTTAGGATGTATTCTCCTCCCAACTTTTTGCTCGGAATATATTATTTATATAACTGTGTGTGTAGATATAAGCCTCAAACTTAACATTTTCAAACAATTTTCTAGAAAATTGGTTACCTTTAAATTTCCTATCTCAGTCAATGACTAGTATCACTACTCAACCAACTGATAAAGCCTGAATCCCATTTGACACCTTCACCTTTTCCCTCTCCCCCACCTCTTGCAGTTAATGAGTCATGGAGTCATGAATTCAACGTCTTCAAACAGGTTAGCCACCTACCTCTTCTATCCTAGCATCCTCACTTTAAGTTAGGATTTCACCCTGCGTGCCTGAATTATTGCATTAGCCACCTAATTACAATCCTCGCCTGTCTTTTCAACTATTATTCAGAATGCTGTCAGAACAATTGCTATAAGATATTTGTCCAGTAATGTCAGTCACTTACATAAAAATCCTTTGACGTTTCTCCAGAGCCTGACGGATAACAAATTCCTTAGCCTAGGACTGGTGGCTTTTGTGTGTCTTTTAGAAGTGTCCTCTCTCTTTCCCTCGCTTTATTTGTTCCTTTTTCCCAAATACCTCTGGTATGGAAACAATGGGTCACACTGTTTCTTTCCTTTAAAACTTTCTTCATGCTCTTCTCTTTTTCTCCCTTCTTATTTAGCTAACTTCTACAAAACGCTTCAAAAGTTTGAGCATCACTTCTTCAAAGAGACCGCTTTTATCTCCTAATCTAATTGAGAAGTTTCTCCTCGGTGCTTCCATATTACCCCCTAAAGTCAGCTATCCTACACCGAAATGACGATTTGCTTTGCTGCTGCTTCTACTAAAGTAGACACATTTTCAGAGTTGAGACTATATATTGTTTGACTTTGTATTCCGAATGGCTTAGCCAGTGCTTGACAAAAGATGGGCTGGCAATGTTAATCAATGGAGTCGTTTTCCATTCTGATTTTTATACAGATGCACTGTTTTCAAGGCTAGCCCTTTTTACTTTACAATTTCTCTAAGAGTATGTGAGGAGAGGTTGTGGTGTGGGTAATCAGGAAGAGAAGAAAGGAGAGAGAAGTTCACATAGATCATCACAAAGCATTACTCTAAGTCGTCCTATGGGTTTGCCATTCTGGTTTTTAGGATAGAGCTAGAACTCAACCAAAGTGTAGAAGCAGGAAGAGATGGGAAGTTACCTCATTTGCAAGTCTAATGCAATGTATTGTGTGTTTTCAAAGGGAAATCACCTCCGAGTCCGCATCATTCAAGTACTTTAATCAGCAATTGTTTGTGTTTGTGTGTGTGTGTGTGTGTGTGTTTTCTTGACAAATTACATGTTATGACAATGAGAAAAGCCCTACCTCGTAAAACTGCACACTTAAAAAATACTGAATTTCAAAAATCACAAACAAGCTGTCCTTCTCGCAGTTGAGTTGCAGAACCAAGCAGGCCTAAGGACAACCACAACATCCCTCTAGCTGGCAAACTGTCCTGATCCCCTACTGACCAGTGGGAGTGGTAAGCGCCATTCGGACCCTGGGCTGTGTGGCCTTAGTTTCTCCACAGGAGGTGAGGGGCACATAAGTGCAGAGAAATGTGCTGGGGAGAGCCTGGCCTCGAGAGAGGGGAAGACAGGAAGGATGTGGAAGCTAAGTGGTCAGACTACACGGAGCCTGGGATAAAAGGCAGGTAGGACCGGCTTGCTCAAGTGCCTAAAACAAAAGACAACTCTAGAGTCGGTAGGGGGGGTGGGGCAGGCCGGGCTGGAAGACAGCAGCTGCGTTTAATGCCATGACTGGAGAAATTAGGATTCAAACCTCACACTGGACACCTCCCCCTGGACCCCAACCGATAGTCACTAATCCGTACGCACACCACCGACGATGTCTTTACGTTGGGCTAAAAATTAATAAAGCAGTAACTGACTGCAGAGAGGGGTAAGTTCTAGAGTGGGCTTCCAGCTCCACAGTGGGATCCAGGAAAACAACAGATCGTTCAAAGTTTGCTTATCCTGCTTACAAACCACATGAAGCAGGGTGGCAAAGCTGTCAGCTGATTTTTAGGAGTTTGTTTGGAACAACTGGGATTCAGTTCAAACAGAGTTTCAAGTTGTGTGGATCTGCAAGTATATTACTGGACTTTTTCTCATTATTTCAGCATGGGATAGGGAGCTTTTCAATTCAGATCACATCTGAAATCATGTAGCAGAACGGACTGAGGCGACACATGTTGGCCTTTCCTCACATGCTATCTTCCTCCACCTCCCAGGTTTAATCCAGTCCCATTGGTTTTTTTTTTTCCTTGGTGACGACTTCTGATTTTCTCCTTCACTATCACTCTGCCAGCATGCCATTTCCCAAACTTGCTGCCTAAAAAGAAGAGTGGCCTGGGACCACCTCTTTTCCCTCCAATTTAACCTTATATTCAGATCATTCTGAGCTTTCCAGAGAGCAAATCTTTTCTGTACTCAAAAGCCTTCAAATGACTTCCCTTTATTTGTATAATAAAATCACCTCACACCTGTCAGATGGCTACAATCAACAACATAAGAAACAAAAAGTGTTGAGGATGCGGCAAAAAAGGAACCCTCTTGCACTGTCGGTGGGGTCGCAAACTGGTGCAGCCACTTGGGAAAACAGTAGGGAGGTTCCTCAGAAGGTTAAAGATAGAACTGCCCTACGATGCAGTAATCATACCACTGGGTATTTACCCGAAGAATACAAAAACACTAATTCAGAGGAATACATGCACCTCTATGTTTTTTACAACATTATTTACAATAGCCAAACTATGCAAGTAGCCCAAGTGCCCAGGGATTAATGAATGGACAAAGAAGATATGGTGTATATATACACAATGGAATACTATTTAGCCACAAAGAAGAATGAAATCTTGCCATTTGCAACAACATGGAAACAGTAGAGAGTATAATGCTAAGTGAAATAAGTCAGAGAAAGACAAATGCCATATGATCTCACTCATGTATGGAATTTAAGAAACAAGACAAATACACAATGGAAAAAAGAAAAGAGAGACAAACCAAGAAGCAGACCCCTCCTTTTTTTTTTTAATGTTTATTTTTGAGGGCGAGAGTAAGCACAAGTGGGGTTGGGGCAGAGAGAGAGGGAGACACAGAATCCGAAGTAGGATCCAGGCTCTGAGCTGTCAGCACAGAGCCTGACATGGGGTTTGAACCCGTGAACTGTGAGATCATGACCCGAGCTGAGTCAGACGCTTACCTGACTGAGCCACCCAGCTGGGACTTAACTACCCTGAAACAGACTCTTAACTATAGACAACGGACTAATGGTTACCAGAGGGGAGGTAGAGTGAGGGGCTGGAGGAGACAGGTGATGAGGATTAAGGAGTGCATTTATGATGAGATAAAATAACAAGCAAAAAAAAACAAAAAAAATCCAAATGTGATCCATCTGATCCAGCCTCTGTCCCTCCCTCTACACTGTGAGCTATTTGGATAGGGCAGGGAGGGAGGGATATTATGAAAGGACAATGGAGAAAAGTAGCATTAAGATTAGGAGCAGACAAGATTACAGTAAAGCCAAGAGATCTTCATATGCCAGGGCTTTGATATCTACTGGTGATTATAATTCATTTTATATACAAAATCCAATATTCATAAGGCTTACACGTTTGCCAAAACTAAGATTATATCTGCAACCAAATGTTCCCATAACATGTGTCAATAGGTAATACTCAGCTATGAGTAGGGTACGACCATGAAATATCATATATTATCTGAAACAGAGATATAAAAATTTAAATCTGTTTAAAAAACAAAACAAAACAGAAAACCCTCCAAAGGATTCTGTGCAATCACTAACTTTTAATATTTGGAGAAAGTGTGAAAGAAAATAAAATATGATCAAACTTAGTGCCGTGGCTTTAGCTTTTGGATAGTCAGGATGTCTTGTTACCTACTTAAATTCCTTAAGTAAAAAGAAAGAGAAATTTTTAACTTGCCACTTCTCAATATTTATTTATGCAGATGAGACATGAGTCACAAGGATTTGGAGATGAACTCTGATTTATGACAACATCAGGAAAATGGCTAAAAATAAGTGTGTCTCAGGATGATTCAAAGTGCAATAAGGGAATTTCCAATGATTTGGTAACAAATGTAGCAGCCCAAGTCCATTTATTTCTCTAGCAAATATTCCCAAGGAGCATGAAAAATGACAGCTGCATAATCTGAACAGTTAATTTTTCCATGTTAGTCAATTCAAACTGTTGTGTCAAGAAAAGAAAGAGAGGAGAGGAAAAGAAAGAGAAGGTGTAAGTAATAGATCAAGTTTGTTTATGAACAACTTGGGAAATGAAATCTCCAATAATCTATCAGTAGCCAAATATTAACATTGGAGCCATTAAGCCTAACTGCATAGAAATGACAGACTAAGGAACAGGATGAGGCTATGATTTGCTGAGCTGCTTATGTGAAAGTCAGAAGTGCAGAACCCCAGGGGCGGGGCGCCTGGGTGGCTCAGTCTGTTAAGCATCAGACTCTGATTTCAGCTCAGGTCATGATCTCACCGTTCTTGAGGTCTAGTCCGGTATCAGGCTCTGCTCTGACAGCATGGAGCCTGCTTGGGATTCTCTCTCTCCCTGTCTGTCTGCCCCTCCCCACCCTACCTCCCTCAAAATAAATAAACTTAAAAAAAAAAAGAAGTCTTTGGGGCGCCTGGGTGGCTCAGTCGGTTAAGGGGCCGACTTCGGCTCAGGTCATGGTCTCGCGGTCCGTGAGTTCGAGCCCCGCGTCGGGCTCTGTGCTGACAGCTCAGAGCCTGAAGCCTGCTTCAGATTCTGTGTCTCCCTCTCTCTGACCCTCCCCTGTTCATGCTCTGTCTCTCCCTGTCTCAAAAATAAATAAATGTTAATTTAAAAAAAAAAAAACAAAAAAACCCAGAATCCTAGAATTGAAAACAACGTGTGATATCAGATATCACTAAATCCAACCTCTGGCCCTGAGCAAGAATTATCTCCAAAACACTGATCTCAGAAGTAGAATTCAGCCTGCTCAATACTTACAGCAATGGGAGGCTCACCACCTGTACCTTAGTGACTCAAAAACCACAAATTTATCATCTCATAGTTCTGGAGACTAGAAACTTGAAGATGTTCAGCAGGAACACACTCTCTACAGAGACTTGGGGAAGATGACATTTCTTGCCTTTGCTAGTTTCTGGTGGTTGCTGGCTTCCTTGGCTTGTGGCCACATCACCCTAATCTCTGCTTAAGTTTTCACATCATTTGTCCTGTGTGTCTCTTAAAAGGACACCTGTAATATATTCAGAAATCAATCATATAATCCAGAATGAACTCCTCATCTCAAGAGCTCCAACTTAATGACATATTCAAAGACCCTCTTCCCATATAAGGTAATATTCACAGGTGCTGGTGATTTAGGACATGGCCCTATCTTTTGAGGGACCATCATTCAGCCTACTGTACAACCTCCAAAAGAAATCCACTTATTTTTCGACAGATCTTATCAGCGTGCACTTCTGTTGTTTTGAACAGTACCTACCCATTTTTACTACTCGGAAGTAATTCCAACATAGGTGAGAGGTAAGGCTCTGTCTCCTACTCTTGAGCTGAAATGGGGAGTTTCTTCTCCTCTTAGACCCCGGACCCTAGGGCAAGGGCACATGCATAAGCAGAGCCAGTCAGATGCCCATGTTCTATCCCTGCCTAGCTCCTCTTTCTGTCTCCATCCATGGCCCCAACCTTCACTCACACCCTGATTACCCTACTCCAGGTCTCATCTCTTTTGAGACACTTCCTCAAGAATACCCTTCTCTCTTCTTTAGATCCATAAATTATGTATTATTATGTCACCCACTGCTTCCCAATTATTGACCTTTCTTTTTGAACAACTATAATGATCACTTTTTGCATTTTGGCCATACGCATTTGATTCCAGTCAACCTAGAACTTTATAGTAGGCTGTCTCAGTTTTTTTCCTAACGATTTATTTGCAAGCCTATCTCCCCAACAAAATTGTAGACTCTTAGAGGGCAGGCATGTTCTTATTTCTTTAGTATAATGATCCAGAGATGCTTAATGGGCACAATAGATATTTACTTTTTCCTGTTTATGAGCAACCTCATAGTAGAGGACTTATAAACATTTTTAATTTTGCTGAAGCAGGACTTTTATAATTATAAAACTTAAATAAGCTCTTTAAAAATAAAAGTTCCTTGAATTATTCCATCTTTCAGTCCTACTTGATTTTAATTTTGCCAAATTAAGGGTTTCATGTATAATCTTCCAGAAGTTTTCTTTTCAAACACAAGCATAGTGTCTCTTTAAATACCAAAAAATTATGCCCCTTAAAATATTTTTATAAGTATTGCCAAATTGTGTCTTGAAAAGTCTGTAGAAAGTAAGAATTTGAATTTTTAACGGCTGTAAGTTTGGTGGGCAAGGATGAGTCGCTTAACCGATGAGCAGAAGCAGCCCAGTTTTCATATCTGAATGAGGCCTGGGGCTCTCTGCACCTTTATGATGGCAGACCATGTGGTATGCAGTTTAGTTCACTCTCTGGGGAGCGTTTCTCAGAAAAGAAGACAGTGCTGCTGCTGCTGACAGCAATGGAGGAAAAGAAAAAGATGTCTAAAAAAGTGCCGGTTTGGGTCAGAAAATAAAGTTGTTTTTTTTTTCTTTTTGTTTGTGAGAAAGACACATAGCATGCGGTAATGTGTCCACAAATCCCAAAACCTCCTGCTGGGGATGTTAAGGGTCTTCTGATTTCAAGGGAATGGAATTTAATTTAATGATGAAGGAGAAGCATGGACGCGGCATGTCGTGCCATGGGTCACGGATAGAGTATTGACTAGCGGTGGGAATCTACCCCCCCAAACCGAGAGCACACCGTATACACTGTATGTTAGCCAATTTGACAATAAGTTATATTAAAAAAAATAAATGTATACATACATATAAAGTGTATTTTTTCCCATGATTCAGGTGTGCCATGAAGTATAGAAATTTACAACTATACCACACAACTTCTAATATCCTGACTATTCTGAACCCATTTATTATTTTGAAACTTATCTATTGCTTGCATGATATTTGTTGTTAAAAATCACACAAAGTTGAAGCATGTCTCAAATAATTTTAAAGTCCTCTGATATTTCACACAACTGAGAAAATGAATACTAACATTTTGGTGCCTCTATATTTTGTGCCATGCTTTTAAGGCCACAGAATATTTACTTAGTCTTTAAATCTGTAACTTTTATGAAGTACTTTTGTAGGTTTAAAATTCTGATGAATCAGGAAATCACTTGTTCATCTGAGACTAAGAAACGGTTACTTGGTTAAATTTCTTTTCCAATGGATAACTGTGCTACTTGCTGAATTTTCTTCCTATTATTTTGCAATGTCATCATTACCGTATTCTGAATTCCATATATGATCCGTAAAACTTTGGGCTTTATTTTTCTATTCCTAAGCTGGATCAAATTTTATAATTACTATAATTTAACAGTAGTTTTTAATATTAAGAAATACTTGCTGATTTATGAAAAAAAGGTTATAAAGGTGAATAAAGCAGAAAGTGAATGTTTGCCATGTAATCCTACTTCCCAAAGATCAACACTGCTCACAGGTGCATATTCTGGAATTTTTTTCACACAATATGCATAATGTAAATGGAATCATATTATATCCTGATGTATAACTTTTTTCACTTAGCAATTTATTGTGGGAAGTTTTCTTTTTTCTTTTAAAGATTTTATTTTTTTAAAGTAATCTCTACACCTAACATTTGAACTCACAACCCTGAGATCAAGAGTTGTGTGCTCCACTGAGTCAGGCAGGCACCCCTACTGTGGGTATTTTTCAAGCCTACACAGATAGGCACATCATACACTTTTAACTGAATATGGTTGGTTTTTAAAAAATTTTTTTTAATGTTTTATTTTATTTTTGAGAGAGAGAGAGACAAATCACAAGTGGGGAAGGGAAGAGAAAGAGGGAGACACAGAATCTGAGCTGTCAGCACAGAGCCTGACATGGGGCACGAACCCAGAAACCTGGAGATCATGACCTGAGCCAAAGTCAGATATTTAACTAAGCCACCCAGGTGCCCCAACTGAATATGTTGTTGTATGACTATAGCATCATTTATTTATTCAATTTCTTATTGAATGCTTTTATGGTTTTTTTCCTAATTTTTTTTTTTTTTTTTTTACTAATACCAAGACTACTCAAAACTTTTCTTTCATATAGCTTTGTGTGCTTTATTTCTAAAGGGTAAATTTATTTAAAAAAAAAATGTTTGTTTACACTGAGAGAGGGAGCATGAGTGGGGGAGGGACAGAGACAGAGGGGGAGAGAGAGAGAGTACTGAGCAGGCTCTGAGCTGTCAGTCCAGAACCCTATGCGGGGCTCCACTTCACAAACCATGAGATCAAGACCTGAGTCAGGAAATCAGATGCTTAACCGACTGAGCCACCCAGGCGCGCCTCCAGAAGTAAGGTTGTGTGGTACAATTTTAAATTGTGGCAGTTACTTCCCAATTATATGCCCAAAAGGTTAATTTGTATTGGTAGAGCAGTGAGGAGGAACTCGCTTAACTCTCCAATGTTCTGGACTTTTTTAGAGGGCACAGAGATACAAAAGGAGATATAAAGACTAAAAGCAGAGCTGAGAAGAAGGTGGGTTGAAAGTTACAGCTTTCTCTTGGTTTGTGTAAAAAAAAAAAAAAGATGGTGTCGGGAATAAAGGTAGGTTGGATAAGAAAATAATCGATTTAACTCTGTCTTTCCAGAGAAAACCTACTTCAGAGTCATTCAAGTGAGCATAGACAGAATAGTTACAATATTTATTGAGGGAGAACTTCTCTAAAAAAACATGGGCATAATAATTATCTGTTAAGAACCTTTTGATTTTTTCCTGTAATTGTGGAGGTTTTGGTATCTTTAAAAGAGAATTAATAAAAATTAAACTGAAAATGATAAATACCTCAAAGGAAAAAATGACCACGTCTTTCAAGGTAAAGGTAAAATATTGTATTCAATGTGTTTTAATTTAATAGTGTTAAATGCTAGACTTAAAAGGGGAAAAACCCCATCTCTTTTCGGCCTTTGGCTAAGATCAAGTGTAAAAGGGTAAAAACCATTCAACATTGTGAAATTAAGAGAAATATTTGAATTAAGACCCAGTCATTCAAAGTTGTGTTCAGCAATGACAGATTTCCTCTTTCTTTTCTTTGTTCTTTCTGGCAAGCGGGGGCGGGCAGGGGTTGGCTGTTATAATGCGCGCTATCTCCAAGGAACCTTAATCCAGATGTCCATGATGTTAGGATTGTACTTCTTACAAACAAAAAGATGGTGAGGGACTCAGGGGCTTATTTTGTAAATTGTTCCATGTAGAAATTTGCCTGTCCTGGCATCAAGTCCTGGATAGAAGCCAGAGAGAGGGTTACAGAAAGAGATTAAGGTGTCAGTACTAAAGGTAGGAAAAGAATACTGGGCAACGCATTTGCCTGGTTGTACCACAGTTCTCATTTCCACCCTGACTACGAAAATCTTAAAATGGGTAAAATGCCAATAGCTGCTCCACTAAGGTGGTAGGTTTTTGAGTGATTTAACTCCTATATTTTAAGAATTTTATGTAATGTCTTACTGTTTTTATAACAAATATTTTTGAATTTTTTTCTGTAAAATATATGCGGGTGCTAATAGCATAAATTATGTAATACATAGAATAGGATAAAATTTAATACATACTGACACATTATTTTTAGAGATTAAATACTACCGCTATGAGAAGTAAGGGAGATGATTCATTTTCAGAAATACTAAAAGAAGCTGTCCTGTCTAGTTAACGATGGGTTTACAACCTATTGGAAATATGTAGGAACCACCACCCCCACCCCCACCCACACACCCAGTGGAGTCCCAAGCCCTTAGACACTTCACTTCCTGGTTCTTCTTCCCCTCTCTGTTTCCTGGGCTTATTTTTGCTGGCTTTGCAATGAGCATGCACCAAAGAACAAAGGGAGGAGGGACTGAAAGTCTCTGCCTCACCTTAGGGAATGTACATTTGTTCCAATCAGACTACTCTTTGCCTTAGGTGGGCATAGGTGATGTCTGGGTAAGGCTGTAACCTCTCTAGTCCTCAGCCAATGAGGAGCCAGGGGAGGGACCTGCACGCTAAGAAATAAATTGTCTGCTGTAACTGCCCCAAGTGTGCCTGACCTTCAGAAACCTGCTCTTGCAAGAACAATGATTAAAGCGTCACTTCACTGTGCTCTGAATCTCCATGTCTCTCCTTTGATTGACTTGGTGAGCTTATTCCTCACAACACCAAAACTAGATAGTAATGTCATTGATAGTTAGAAATTATCTTCACAATACAAATATTTAGAAATGTACCCAAATCTGTATGTATAGCATAATCAATATATTCTAAATAATACCTATAATACAATTAATTTTACTGGAAAGATGGATTCAGTGTTAAGGAATAGAGTTTCTTGGGGCAACTGGGTCACTCAGTCGGTTAAGCGTCAGACTTCGGCTGGGATCATGATTCATGGATTCAAGCCCTGCATTGGGCTCTCTGCTGATCTGTTAGCACAGAGCCCGCTTGGGATCCTCTGTTCTCCTCCCTCTGTCCCTCTCCCACTCATTCTCTCTCTCTCTCTCTCTTTCTCAAAAATAAACATTTAAAAAAAGCAAATACAGTTTCTTTAAGTCATTTCTAATTCCCTACACATTATGCAATCTATGTAAAAAGGCAGAATTTTCTAATTAAGAGTATTATTTAATTTCTAATTAAGAGTAATTATTAAGTATTATTTAGCAGAAGGCAAACTTTTCCTTCAAGTTTACTCTGATAGTTCATTTTATGCGTGCTTTAACAACATTATTAAAGAACTAAGATTTAAAAGTTTTTGGTATCACATATTTTAGCTCTTAACTTATTTTTTAGGATTAAAATTCATCTTTAGAAAGGTAATAAATATTAATAAGTAAACCTTGGCCAATTAATGAAGAATAAATGGGAAAGTCAAGGCATTTTAAGTGTATGCTTTGTAGATTATGAGGACCTCATGGAACTGATAGGAATCTGTGGTTGCAGAAAAACAAAGCAGGGAACCAGACTCTCCATTTCGCTGCTTTAGAGCTAAGAGGTCCCCTACCTCCTTCCTCTTCTTTCCTCTTCTTTCTCCCTCCCACCTTTTCTCCCTCCATCCCTCTCTTCCTTTCTTCCCTCTTCTTCTGCAACATTCTTCTCTTCCAGCCCACCACCCCTTCATCAGCTCCTTAGGTTAGCTACTATGCATCATTCCGATTACATTCAAAAGTCTGTACCTCTGGAAAGAGTTTGCTGGCAGCTTATGTCTGGTTTACTGGGCTGCTTCCTTTCCTACACGTTTCCGCCAAATGAGGCCTATTTCATTATGCTGTTATTGCCTTTCCTGTTATCTGTCCCCCTCCCTGCAATGCTTGTGTCCACCATGTTCGCTGCATATGGTCCAGTATGGTATTTATGACTAGTGGGGGCTGAACATTTTCTTGTTTCTTTTTTAAGTTTATTTATTTATTTTGAGAGAGGCACAGACAGCTTGAGTGGGACTGGGGCAAAGAGAGAGGGAGACAGAGAATCCCAAGGAGACTCTGCCCTGTCAGCGCAGAGTCCGACCGTGGGGCTCAAACTCACGAAACCGTGAGATCATGACCTGAGCCAAAACCAAGAGTTGGACACTTAACCGACCGAGCCACCTAGGCACCCTGAACGTTATTTTTCAAATGAACATCAAACAAATAATAAATAAGCAACCAAACATAACCTTTTTTTTACCTTCAGAAGGCAACGTAAGGGATTTGTTCATCTATTTACTCATTAGATATTTATTAATTGTGTGTTATTTAAATATTTACATCAGGAAATGGATGAGATTCTACTGAAAAGAATGAAAGCACATATTTAGATTTTTGTGTATTTTTTTCCTCTATCACAACTTAATCCACTTTTTCCCCCTCAAACCCTTACTATAAAATGCAGAGTATTTTAAATTATTCTTTTAAGCTTTTGAAAAAAAGACTCCACTCTCTTTTCTTCATTCTATGACATAATATTTTTGTTTGACCACTGAGAATGGGTGGTGATTGGCATTTTTAAAAGAGCTTATGGTCTTATCTAAGCCGAGTATATCCTGGGGTGAGCGGTTATAATTTATATGTCCAAGGAGAAGTGACTCATATTTACATGGGTGGTAACTGGGGCTAAGAAATGTGGGAGGTAGGCAGAAAGGAAAACAATGCTGTAGGTATTTTCTTCTTAATGTGTGAGTATGAAAGCTTTTACTGCCAAGATCCTGATGATTAGTGAGTTTAAAGGGAAATGTACAAAGTTGTAAAAACACTGTGCTAAAAAAAAGTCAGCGGTTTTTCTTTACTGTCTTTACTCAGCCTCATGACAGCTGAACTACTGTAGCTGGTAAAGTATAGCATTTTCATATTAGTGAGAGGTTTGCAGACAATAAATACGTTCAATAGAAGAAGGAAAATGTTAAAGACTTTCCTCTTTAGTTGGTAAATAAAGCCAGAAGTATGACCTGGGTGCTCTGTTTTACCACTCAGATTTCTGCACAGTTTATAGCATAGTTAGCGTGACTAAAAGCAATTTACAAGCGGTTTTCTATACAGTGCTCAAGCCGGAGAAAGGCGCGTGAGACGCTTTGAAATGAATTATTCAGTGCTTGTGTCTTAAATGGTGGACGACTTCAGGAACAGATACCTGAGGGAGAGTTAGAAATAGCAGTACTACGAAATGTCTGCAGAGCCCTCATCTATGAGATTAAGGCAGTCGAGGACAAGGTGTAAATTCCTCTCGAGAAATGATTTCGTGCACCACACTGCTTAGAGTACTATGCTTTTATCAGCTAGATTGGACCAAACAAAATCTCGAAATCAAAATATCACCACATCACTCATCTGATGTTTTCTTCCAAATTTAATACAAAGAAACGATAAAATAGTTTGTTTTTTATCTATGGAAGAAGGATGGGAATACTGAAGTAATTATCTGCAATTCAGACCTCAAAACTCCTTTCTACCAGAAATACTCATATGCTAAAGTGTTTTCTTTAAGGAATATCCTGGGAACTTCCATCGGTGATCAAGTTCATGTGCTCTGTGTAAGACCTTACACAAACAGCACCACATGGATGGAGACAGATTGGGAGCTTCATGTGAGACGAAACATATGTTATAGCCACAGACAACCATCACTCGTCACACTGCCCACTCTCCATTGTCTTCATCTTGTCTACTGCCTTCCTTGGGTCATGTTCTTCAGTCAATGCTCCGCGGTATTGACATGTGCTTCCAGAGAAGTCCAGTGTCATCTTTTGTAAAAGTGCTGATGAATTATTCCCTTAAAAGTTTTGTTGTTGTTATCTTTTCTCTAATACATACCCTAACTAGGTTTGCCTGTGTTTTCAGAAAGTGGAGATACTGGAGGGCTTTTTCTCTCTCCTGGTAGTGGAGGAAAACATGTGGGCAGAGAAAAATAGGACACGAGGGGCAAGCGGAGGACAGGGAGTACGTCATATGTCATATATCAAATACTGTGAAGTGGGGGAGGGGTTGGCCGAAAGGGTCTGAATTTAATCGGCACAAGATGGAAGTTATGGCTATAAATGAAGATGCCTGTTCTGAAATGGATAATGTAGCATGTAATTTAGCATCTACTAGTATCTAAGAGTGGAAACTGACAGGTTGACTGAATCTTTCTATTCTGCAAATTGAGAAAAATGACAGTGACCTAAGAGCATCACTGTGAGAAATCAATGAGCTATCAGACATAAACATCTATTAAAGCAGGTGATAGTTTATACTTTCTAGATGACAGTTATTACAAAAATAAATATTTCTATCAAGTTCTCTAAATTAACTAACTTGGCTTTTCAGACCCATTTCCTTGACATCGAAGGGATTTGGAAAGTGGTTCAAAAGTTAGATGCTCAATTTTGGGAGATTTAGAGGATAATATTTCTCAGCCAGGTCTATTCACTATTGGTCTATTAGTCTGAGGCAGATGTGAGGTCCTCTTGGTAGGTGGGACGGACTTGTTACCAGGATTTTCTTCTGCACATGCTCGGCCTGCCTGCCATAGATTATCCCCTTGCTGCCTTTAGTTCTGCTGGTAGAAACTGGTGTTTCCTCTAATTTCTAATTTGTTGCCATGTTGATCACTAAAAGAACCTTTGCTCTGGACCTTTACTGGACAGGAATGACTCAGTGTGTTTCTCCTTTGTGCTTACATTCCTGGCCATCATCAGGCCCCTTGAACTTCATGGTTATATGACATGTCGTTGCAGGTGACTCTGATCTGTCTTGTGCACTGCATTACTCAGGAAAATCTGGCATTTTTATTTTCATGTGCTATGGCAGTGACCTTGTTGCAAACATCTGCCTATTGATTTGAAGAGTCTAGGAACTTGATTTAAGTAGGTCTCTAGGAACTGAAGAAAGTGTCCAATCCTCTAACTCAGTGGTCTCAAAATGGGATTTCTGGATCTTGCTCAGATGTGTTCTTTAGGATCTGTGAGCTCTCCTTCAATATTTTTAAGCAGTGCTTGTTCATTTGTTTTGTTTTGTTTTGTTTCGATGATAGGCTAAGAAATTAATCAGCTGAAGCATGTTCTGCATTATCTTGATGGCCTCTTTATAATTAAATCCCGTTTCCAAGCCTGCTCCTAGCTTTGTTTACTGGCTTGCTAGAGCTGTGATAACAAAGTACCATAGCCTGGGGGCTTAAACAACAGAAGTTGATCCTCTCACAGTTCTGGGGGCTAGAGGTCCAGAATCAAGGTGTTGGCAGGACTGGTTCTTTCTGAACCAGGGAAGGGTGGTTACACCAAATGAAAGCCTAATAAATATTATAGCATGTGAAGTTTTCCAATTGAAGAGAAAAGTGTAAGCAATGGTAAAGAAAACCTGATTCATGCTCAATTGATATGAATGAATGATACCTCACATTTATTCATTTCCATCAGTGGTTTGGCAGTAAAGTTTATGCTGAACTAGAAATTCTTTTCAGGGGTGCCTAGTCGGTTAAGCATCCAAATTTGGCTCAGGTCATGATCTCACGGTTGGTGAGTTCGAACCCTGTGCTGACAGCACAGAGCCCGCTTTGGATCCTCTGTCTCTTCTCTGCTCCGCCCCCCTCCCGCCCCCTCATTCTCATTCTCTCTTTCTCTCTCTCTCTCTCTCACACACACACACACCAATAAAAACATTTAAAAAGTTTTTAAAATTTTAAAAAACAATTTTTAATGTTTATTTTTGAGAGAGAGAGAGAGCAAGCGAGAGAGAACTCAAGTCAGGGAGGGGCATAGAGAGAGGTGGACACAGAATCTGAAACAGGCTTCAGGCTCTGAGCTGTCAGCAAAGAGCCCTAAGTGGGTCTCAAACTCAGGAACTCAAACTCAGGTAAGATCATGAACCTGAGGTGAAGTAGGATGCTTAACTGACAGAGCCACCTAGACACCCCTAAAATTTTTTTTAAAAAGAAATTCTTCTGTCTGCAAGCACTGAAAACTAATTTCAGATATTATTTTCTTGATTGATTCCAACAATAACTGGATTGGGTTCACATTTCACGCTCATTTTAATAATTTCACCATGTTTTTCTTTTTAAAAAAGAAAGTTTAAATTAATCTGGCAGAGAACTTTTTTTTCTTTAGAAGTCTGTAGCATACAGTTTAAATTTGCGAACCACTGCTTGATAGGAATAAGCCAGCCATTTGAGGGGACCCTCCTCTCTCTTACCTAATTTTGTAGTCCTAAAATAGCCAGACCTTTGAAAAGCTCTCCTCTAGATGTCGTATCTTTATTGCACTGAATCATTTCTGTGATATAAACTTACTTTCTTAAAATAAAGACTTCCACAAGGGGGAAGGAAAGAGAGGATCGCTCCTATGCTTTAGAGGAGGGATTTAGAGGATTAAACTCAGACATCTGGGGATAAATCAGATATCAGACCTCAGACTGAGACCTATTTCCTAACAACGTGATGACCTAGGAAGAAGCCCATCAGAGATCTTCTCACCTCCTGAAATAGCCAATGATCAGAGACACCCACCTGTGGCTTGATGTCATAATATAATAACCTGCTGAGAGCAAAGCTTGAATTAGGCCTGTCTGCAATTTAGTCACAACTATCAGATTTTCTCCCAATGTTGTTAATTTCATTGTTATTTTGTGTTGTCATTTACTCCAGAAGTAATTTATGTATAATGGCATAATTTTATTTATTTTTATTTATTTGTGTATAGCATATTTTATTTTTTTTAATGTTTATTTATTTACTTTGAGAGAGAGAGAGAGTGAGTGAGCAAGGTGGGGGCAGAGAGAGAGGGAGGGAGAGAGTCTGAAGCAGGCTTCATGTTCAGCTCAGTGCAGGAGCCTGATGAAGGGCTCAGTTTCACAAAAGTGAGATCATAACCTGAGCCCAAATCAAGAGTCAGACGGTTAACCAACTAAGCCACCCAGGCTCCCCATGTAATAGCATAATTTTAATGTAATTAATTGCACGGGAATTCTTCAACTCATAGCAAAGCAACTTACAGTAGTTTTAACAGCCTATGACAATGTTCATACCTTTATATATGTATATATATATATATTACAGTAAGTCAAGTATTATACACACGTCTATGAGCATATACATATGTTTATGAGAAAAATGATCTTTTTCTTTGTGTCATGATAGAATTCTTAAAAGCTTTGTTTATACAAAAAATTCAGAACTGTATTGTAGTAGCTATCCATGATTTGGTTGGATCATAGTTCTGTAAATTTTAATCTTAGAATCTTAATCTTGCTAATGATTAAGATTCTAAGTGGTGGTGCAGACTTGCCCAGGAAGAAGAAAGTAACTTTATGTCATAACAAGTTATGTTTGTTGATAAAGTATGGCAGAGCTCAAAGGAAAGGCTTTTATGGAATTCTGGCTCTGGCACTTTTTGTCAAAATAAATCAACTAACACAGAAAAGTTGAAGGGTCTCCCTGTGTAGTACACTTTCCTGGATCATTTCATTGGCTTTTGTATTTTCCCTTCCTCCAACCCCTCTATGGGTGTTGCAGTCCATAAGTGCCATATTTCAGCTACATTTTAGAATAGTTAAGCCTTTTTCTATAGAAGTTAGAAGACGTCCATGCATTCAAAATATATTTATTCGGTACTTATTGCATAAAACATGCATGTTAGAGGCTAGAGATATCAAGTAAAGAATCCATAGTTCATAGTCCCTACCTTCAAGAAACAGTGTATGGTGAGAAAGGGAGCATAAACATAAGCTCAGAGCCCCACCTACCTTATTACGGGGGCACCAAGGACACTACTCCTCACTGTGCCTTGGGAAACCAGGCAAAGCTAAACAGTGGATATTGCATTTGACCTACTCTCTGGGATAAACAGGAACTCAGCAAACGACAAAAGAGGAGAGGGAGCAAAACTCCATTCAGGAAAAGGTGAGAACAAGAGCAAGATCATGGAGTTTTGAAAACCTATGATGTGTCCAAGGACTCAAAATAGCACAACAGTTATTTTGTCCTTCCTTTGCCATATGAGAAAGAGAGATGAAACCAAGAAGGAAGATACGAATAAACATGGAGGTATAGAACGCATTTTTAAACAAAAATAATTCAGAGAGAAAAGGAGGAGATTAACAGTTCAAAAATAAGTGAGCAAAATATCTCATTTCAATCAACTGTAAGTTTTAGCCTGTATTGACACACAGAAGTAGTTAAAAAGAAGAATCACACTTAGGGAGGTAATATAAATAGAAAGAGGCAAAGTGAAAAAGGTGACTGATGTTGGGTACGGCAGAAACAAATAAACAAAAGTCTTTTATTATTGCATGGTAATAATTACTAGCATTTATTGAACACTTACCATATAACAAACACTGGGTAAGCACTTTATTATCTCATTGACTTCTCACTGTCTCTTAATAAGTACCACTCAGTTAATAGGGATTGTTATTATAGCCACTTTATAGAAAGAAAACTGAGGATTAAGGAGATTAAATAACTCGCCCAAGTTTATATATTGATGAACAGCTAGATGCAGGCTATGAGCCAGTCTCTCACTCCAGAGTCCTGAGGGCTTAACCACAACATAAACTGCTCCCTCACGTGTTGAACTAAAATAACCCCACTAAGTGGCAGACTCGAAGTTTCTGTGGCCATGTGGATGCTACAGGGAGGCAAATCTTGACATACAGAACAAATGCAAAATAAAACAGGACACAATAACGAGAGTAAACCTTTCATAGCACAATTTGGACATGTTGGTTCAAATGAGAGCTGGTTGGAGTAGTCGTAAAGTGGTATGATGAGGGCAAAATACAACAAGTTGTTCTACCCTTGAGATTTTGGTCAGAGAGGGATAAAAGCATCCAAGCTTCATAGTGATATATGCTCAATGGAAAACGGTCCTGTGGGGGTGATGTCAATAATGACCTGTGGTAAGGATCCTTGAAGGGAATAAAAGAAAATGTGTGCACAAGTCCATGCATTGTTCTTTTTTGGACATTGCTAGTTTTTCTCATCTGCTTAGCATACTTTATCCTAAAAAAAATGATTATTTCTTTCAATCATGTGTAGATCTCCTTGTTATTCTCTCTCTAGGCCTTCTTTTCTTTTGTATATTTTTCCTGGGTAAGCAGTATATATAAATAAGACCATACTCCTTTAGCCACACATCTGAAGTCTGTAGCTTTATGGAATGCTGTGGGAGCTGTGTGCAGGACAAAAAGAATGTTCCTACTCCTGGATGATGGAAGTAGCCAGGGAAGGGATGTGAGGTGAGTGGTTTGTTCTCTGCTGGAGAGGAGAACAGAGAGGTAGCCAGAACACTAGAAACCGCGGGTGGCTATCTCTCCTTCGTGTTAAGACTTACACTTAGTTTCAAATGTATTTCCTGTATATTTAGACAAAATTTATTGCCTCTCATGTTGGTTGGAAAGCCCAATTATCACTCAAAATACAGGTTTGCTGATACAACTCAACACCGAAAAAACAAATAATCCAATGAAAAGTGGGTAGAAGACAGGGACAGACATTTCTCCAAAGAAGACATCCAGATGGCCAGCAGATACATGAAAAGATTCTCATCATCACTTACCATCAGGGAAATCCAAATCAAAACCATAATGAGATATCACCTCACATTGGTCAGAATGGCTAAAATCAGCAACACAAGAAACAAGAAGAGTTGGCAAGGATGTGGAGAAAAAGGAACCCTTGTGCATTATTGGCAAAGCAAACTGGTGCAGCCACTGTGGAAATTACTGAAGCCCAAGTATGGAAGCAGTCTGAGTGTTCATCGATAGATGAATGGATAAAGAAGATGTGAGATATATATATATATATATATATATATATATATATATATAATGGAATATTAATATACATATTATAATATATAACATATAATAATATATAATAATATTAATATATAATGGAATATTATTCAGCCATGAAAAGAATGAACTTGTTGAGGCACCCAGGTGGCTCAGTTGGTTAAGCATCTGACTCTTGGTTTTGGCTCAGGTCATGATCTCATGGCTTATGGAACTGAGCCCCAAGTTGGGCTCTGTGCTGACAGCATGGAGACTGCTTGGGATTCTCTCTCGCCCTCTCTCTCTGCCCCTCCCCTACTCTCTCTCTCTCTCTCTCTCGCAAGATAAATAAACTTTAAAAAAAGAACTTGCCTTTTGCAACAACATGGATGAAGCTAGAGAGTATAATACTAAGCAAAATAAGTCAATCAGAGAAAGACAAACATCATATGACTTCACTCATACGTGTAATTTAAGAAACAAAACAAACAATGGGAAAAAAAAGGAGAAAGAGACAAACCAAGGAAGAGACTCTTAAGTATAGAGAACCAACTGATGGTTACCAGAGTGGAGGTGGGTAGGGGGATGGGTGAAATAGGCGAAGGAGATTAATAGTACAGTCTCATGATGAGCCCCAGGTGCTGTATGGAAGTGTTTAATCACTATATAGTACACCTGAAACTGACATAACACTCTATGCTAATGATACTGTAATTAAAGGGAAAAACTTAATAAATTTCTAAGAAACGAAAGATACAGGTTTGGGGGTGTCACATACCCAGAGGGAAAGAGTGTGAACAAGGCCTTTGTGGGCATGTGCTGTGCAGCTTTCAAGACTCGGGGCCTCCAGAGAGTCAATAAGAGGAAATGGCAGTGAGGACGGCTCTGCCTGGTTCCTTCCCATTACTGCATCTGATTTAGACTGCCCTGGGGTGAGGCAGGGGTAGACGCAACATAGAAACTGGTCTTAATAACAAATACTCTCTTTCCCAAAAAAACACCACGTGTAGAAATCAAATGGGGCTTTGGGCATCTGACAGGGATCATGGGGAGGGTGGGGAAGAGGAAGAGAGGGATTAGCAAATACAAAAGAGGAAGTTCAGATCCCATGAAGAATACAGCAAGAGTACAGCCGAGTGATACATATCGCGTGCCATGGTGATCTTAGACATTCATAAAGAACTTCTCAGTTCCAAACAAAAAGTTTAAACAGACAACTTACACGATTTTTACTATTATAAAGCAGAAACACACTAAGGTGTCAAATGTTAAAACCACTATTCATCACCGTTCAATCGAAACAAAGCAGGGAGAGGTGCAGAAATTGCTCAGAGAGAAGTATTAATTAGCATAGGAGCTTAATGACACCTTTCGTTTACTGGTGTTTTAGCAAGAAATCCTCAAAAGTTATTTTTCTCAGAGTTTAAAAACAATACTATATTCCCAAGAGTTCTAACAAATCAACTTGAAAAATATTCAGAAATGTTTAAAAGTTTCCCAACAACTGTATTCTGTATATACAGTCAGGTCTGATTTTATTAGACTTTGACATTTTGGTTACATAAAGGATTCATCCACACTAAAAATATACTGCAGATAATAGATTTATAACCACATGGTTTCTATTTGTTAGTATTAGTGGACTGAACAAGTGCAGAACAGAAAGAAAATATACTTTTGTGGGGGGGGAGAATTCTTTTCACATGGCCTGTCACATTCTGACACCGAAGGTAGTTAATTTCTCCTTCTCAGTTCAGTGAGTTTATTTTCTTAGAATCTATTCTCTGAGTTAGTTTCAGGAACTGGGTTCAATTAAGTGCCATATTGGAAATACCTCAATATATAGCTGTGGCCAAAATAAGGAGAAATTATATCCAGAGAAGAAATTCAAATCTGAGAATTAAAAAAGAAGAACAACAATAAAGTGCTATATATCACTGAGAAAATGAGGATTCATTATTGTCTAATGATTAAATGAGCTAATGGAGGAAGAGTGTTCAGAGGGCATGCCCAGGCAAAGGGTTTTTCCTTTTATAATTCACACAGAAAGAGCTATCATGAGATTCTCAAAGGCAGCTCTGGTTTCTGGGCTGAAATGTAGTGAATGCTACTATTATATTGCTCTTTGTAGTGAGATGCAAAATAAAAGGAATATTTTATTGGTTTTTGAAAACAGTTTTCATATGGATGTTCATTGGAAGGTTTCAAAACCTAGAAGATTTCAATGCTTTTCTTTTGAGATGTAATAGAAATCTGATGGCAAAATTAACCCAGATTTGTGTCGATTTACTTCATCCCATCAAGTAGTCATAGGGATTATTTACAATTTGAAATAGAAAATAATGGAAATAGACAAAACAATATATCCATTCTTATTGTTCAGTATGACTTGCCTACATAAAAGTCAATGCATTGAAATATCAATCCAGAAATTGCTTTTTTGTTACATGCTGCTGTGTGGGTTGTCGGGGACTGAAGACTTTCTGAGCAACTAACAGGAAATAAGATCAGGTGTGTTATATAAACCATTGATCTGTCCCTGATGAATTCAAGTGAAATTGCACAATTAAAATCACACAAACTACTTTTAAACCATTTCAAAAAAGCTAATCTGCCTGGGTTTGTTTATTTCAAAGTATCCACCTATGTGCACATGTACACAGATAAAGCAGATTAAATGTCTTACTGCTGCTAGGAACTTGATAAGAACACCATCAAGCTTCCCAAGCCATGGTTTTCCTACATGAGAAGAAATCCTAAAATGTCAAGTCAATATAAATATAAGGATTAATCTTTTTAGAAAGATTCATGCTAAGTTTGTTTTCTTTTGTTTATAAGATCAAGGAAAAAATGGCATGCATCACAAATATTGCCAGCAAGAGACACATTTTGGGGTTGAATGGAATAAATAACTTCATTTGAAAAATAAATACAACTTCATTGCTTTGTAGATTTTGAATCTTGGATTGTTTTAAATTTTTTATTTAAAAAAATGTTTATTTATTTTGAGAGAGCGAGAGAGAGCGCACACTCACATGAGTGGGGGAAGGGCAGAGAGGGAGAGGGAGAGAGAGAATCCCAAGCTGGCTCTGCACTGTCAGCGTAGAGCCTGACATGACATGGGGCTTGAACTCATGAACTGTGAGATCGTGACCTGAACCAAAACCAAAAGTGGGTTGCTTAACTGACTGAGCCACTGAGGCACCCCTGGATTTTTTTTTTTTTAATTGGTAAAACCATATATATAATTTGATTCCAAGGTACTGTGTATAGGCTAACAAGACTGACCACTAATATGGAAAGTTTTTCTTGCCAGATTTTTGTACACTTGCAAAGAAATTGGTTATTTTCTCTGTTCGTACTTCTAAAAGCAGAAAAGTAGTAGAACATCCTAGGAGTTTCTGATCACTATGCACTTCTCTCGCATATTTGTTCATGCTTTGGTATCATAATGATTTCAGGTCACATTGTTAGTTTTTATGTTTTTTAAATTTTTAAAAAATATGTATTTGTTTTTGAGAGAGAGAGAACAAGTGTATGTGTGTGTGGGCGGGGGAAGGACAGAGAGAAAGGGAGACAGAGGATGCTAAGCAGGCTCTGGGCTGTTGCAGGGCTCAAACTCATGAACTCATGAGATCATGACCTGAACCTAAGTCGGATGCTTAACCAACTGTGAGCCACCCAGGCACCCCAAGTTTTTATTTTTACAAAATGGTTCTTGGGACAATCCTTTAATTTGAAGATCCTAAATTTTATTCTTACTAATTCAGTTTTGGTTTTTGTTTCCCCTCCCCCACAAGGAGTTTAGTTTTCACATACATTTCACAGTTTGGTTTGGACTGGGACAAATGGCAAGCTCTAATGAAATTTCCAGTTGCGTTTGCTCTCTTTCCCCTGGTCACATTTTACACTCTGCACGCAGCCTCGGCAGGCATTACAGGTCTCGGTGGCCCAACTGCCAGTTTCCACAGAGCACATGACAATCAATTCCCTGTACTGAGGAGGATGGAACTCGGCCAGAAATCATTCAATCCCCAAGGGGCTTCAAGATGGAATGATGTGACGTCGGCCGGGTCCCAGGGTGCAGTACAAAGCTGCAGCGGAAAGGACAAATCAAGCTGCTCACGCTTTCACGTTGATCTTAGTCCTCACGAGTGTTCATCTGATCCCAAGAGCAGAGGGAAAAAACATTCAAACTACCCCATGTCTATTGCAACGTGTTCTAAGAGAAAATTCCCTTCTGATTTCAAATTTTGGCAGACTGTTAAATGTAGGAACATGATTCACCAGAATAAAGCATATAATTCCATTTATAGTCTGAAATCTCAAGTGGGTAATAAAGGAAGTCACATATTTGAAAATTATGTCCCATTGTTTCCTGAGAGTGAGGTGGTAGACTTCAGAATGAAAAATCAGTTTTAAGAATCAATTACTTAATATTTTACCCTGTATTATACTTCTAGACTTGATGGTGCCACATAATAAACTCCAGCAATTCTTTATTTAACTTTGCTTTCCAAGTAAAATCTAAGAAATAATTTCTTTGGAGGCAAGATGTTGGCTTTATGAACATGGAATTTAAAAATTCCCTGTAAAAACATACTATAGGCTGAGCAGTTTTTATATATTTTTATGATTGCTAGCATAAAATATGCAAAGATAATGTGATTCTTTTCCATATTAAATACACCAAAGTTTATGTAGAAAGTGTACAAAACATAGTAACTTATATTCTTAATAAGATTAACCTTTGGGGGCGCCTGGGTGGCTCAGTCGGTTAAGTGTCTGACAGGCTCAGGTCATGATCTCGTGGTTTGTGAGTTCGAGCCCCTCATCAGGCTCTGTGCTGACAGCTCAGAGCCTGAAGCCTGCTTCGGATTCTGTCTCCCTCTCTCTCTCTGCCCCTTCCCCATTCTCACTCTGTCTCTGTCTCTCTCTCTCAAAATAAATAAACATTAAGAAAATTTTAAGATTAACCTTTGGTTCCATTAGCACTATAGTTTATATTGGTATGTTACTAAACATGATAAGCATTTTATATTATTGAGTTGGAAGTGTTAAGTTCGTTGAATTTATCAAAGATGATAAAGACAAAGCTGAGGACGAAGATGAAAAATGGAAATGAAAATTCAAGTCCTCAATATATGGATGTTTTTGGCAAATTTCTACTTCCTAAATAATTGTTTCCATTATCAGCTTAAAACTGTAAAAAAAATTATTTCTGAGAACTCACTGAGGTAAATAAACTTGTTTGCCCTAATCTATGCTTTTTACCCAACTATTCTAATTATATGTAAAAATTTAAGCGTGTCGTCCAAAAACTTGAAATTCTCCATTGTTTCTCATATTATCACTCTCAAAAATGATTACATTTATCAAAGTGTTTATTTGCAGTTTATATTTGTAGACTTGTGCTTACAAAATACCATGAGAAATGTGATAAGCCTATTTTTCTATATATGAGAAAAACCTTGTTACTACAATTTATCTGAGATAAATTACAAAAAGCAAAATGGTTTTATGAGGACAGTAGAATATTATCATTTAGTAGTTGCTGATCTGTCTTTATACTTAACATTACCTTTTCTTTAAGTTTGTGGCTTGGCAGAGAGTTATCCCTGGACATAGATTAGACAATAGGTTCCACCTGAACATTTATTTCAGTCTACAAATGTTCAATCAGGCTTTTTCATAAATGTTTGTTTCATTCTGATGAAACCTCTGATAAAGATAAAAGTTCAATGCTATCATTATAAAGAATTTCAATTTCTATTAAAACTACTGATTTCAGGAGTACAACTTTTTACATAGTCAACTAATCTTTCACAAAGCAGGAAAGAATATCCAATGGAAAAAAGACAGTCTCTTCAAGAAATGGTGTCGGGGAAAACTTGACAACGACATGTAGAAGAATGAAACTGGACCACTTTCTTACACCATACACAAAAATAAATTCAAAATGGATGAAAGACCTAACTGTGAGACAGGAAACCATCAAAATCCTAGAGGAGAACATAGGCAGCAATCTCTTTGACCTTGGCTGGAGCAACTTCTTACTAGACACGTCAGTGCAGCCAAGGAAAACAAAAGCAAAAATGAACTATTGGGATTTCATCAAGATAAAAAGTTCTGTACCATGAGGGAAACAAGCAACAAAAAAGGCAGTCTACAGAATGGAAGACGATATTTGCAAACGACATATCTGACAAAGGGTTAGTATTCAAAATCGACAAAGAACTTAGCAAACTCAACACCCAAAAAACAAATAATCCAGTGAAGAAATGGGCAGAAGACATGAATGGACATTTTCCCAAAGAAGACATCCAGATGGCTAACAGTCACATAAAAAGATGCTCAACATCACTCATCATCAGGGGAATATAAATCCAAACCATGATGAGATACCACCTCACACTTGTCTGAATGGTTAAAATTAACAATACAAGAAACAAAAGGTGTTGGAGAAGATGCAGAGAAAGGGAAACTCGTTTGCACTCTTGGTGGGAATGCAAACTGGTGCAGCCACTCTGGAAAACAGTATGGAAGTTCCTCAAAAAGTTAAAAATAGAACCACCCATCGATCTAGCAATTGCACTACTAGGATACAAAAATACCCAATGGATACAAAAATACACATTTGAAGGGGTAATGCACCCTGATGTTTATAGCAGCATTATCAATAATAGCCAAACTATGGAAAAAGCCCAAGTGTCCGCCGACTGATGAATGGATAAAGATGTGGTATATATACAATGGAATATTACTCAGCCATCAAGAATAATGAAATCTTGCAATTTGCAATGACATGAATGAAGCTAGAATGTATTATGCTAAGTGAATAAGTCATCAGAGAAAGACAAATACCATATAATTCCACTCATATGTGGAATTTAAGAAACAAAACAGATGGACATATGGGAGGAGGAGAAAAAGAGAGAGGGAAAAATCATAAGAGACTCTTAAATATAGAGAACAAACTTAGGGTGGATGGTGATGGGCTAGATGGGACATTAAGGGGGCAGTAAGG
The DNA here is from genome assembly GCF_028018385.1 of Neofelis nebulosa. Taxonomy (NCBI): domain Eukaryota; kingdom Metazoa; phylum Chordata; class Mammalia; order Carnivora; family Felidae; genus Neofelis; species Neofelis nebulosa. The sequence goes on from NC_080784.1 coordinate 18,393,625, forward strand.
AGGACAGTAAGGAGTGTTGTGATGAGCACTGGGTTTTATATGTAAGTGATGAATCACTGGTTCTACACCTGAAACCAGCATTGCACCGTATGTATGTTTAACTAACCAGAATTTAAATAAAATTTTGAAAAAAGAAGATAGAAAAAAAAAAGAAAAATAATAGAACTTTTGTTAAAAGAAAGCTATATAGTAGTTAGAATAAACTTTGGTGTGAATTTTTATTGGGATGATTTAGAATGTGATTTTTAATTCTCTAAAAGACTTTGAGCTGAATCATACATATTCTTTTCAATGTCTCATTTGAACAGAAACTAAGATTGGTCTTCACTGACCCATTATTAAAGAAAGTTTGTGTGTGTGTGTGCATGTGTGTGTATTTTAGGCACTCGGCGAGGCTTTATTTAGAAGCCTCCAGAACTGGAAAGTGCACTTTCTCTATTCTAAATGAGTGATTCAGTCCCTATCCATAGAGGTGGAATATGATCTTCATATTTGTTTTTTGAAAGAAAATACTATGTATTATAGAAGATGGAATTTTTGGATATTACTCAAATCTAGTGTTCAAGTCCCTGAGGATGCCTGGGTGGCTTAGTTAGCTAAGCATCCAACTTCAGCTCAGGCCATGATCTTGCCATTTGTGGGTCCAAGCCCCCTGTCGGGCTCTGTGCTGACAGTTCGCAGCCTGGAACCTGGAGCCTGCTTCGGATTCTGTGTCTCCCTCTCTCTCTGCCCCTCTCCCACTCGTGCTTTACCTCTCTCTTTCTCTCTCTCTCTCAAAAGTAAACATTAAAAACATTTTAAAAAAAGAATAGATTGAACTGTCTTCAGTAGTCTGTTATAATACACACCGACTCATGCATTTATGAATTATATTTATTTCAAGGCATAAAATAGGTCTCTGTTTTTTCTCAGTGTTATGAGGAGCCAACGCACTAACGAAGATTTTAATTTTAGGGGAAAACCATGTCTGGCATAATAAAGCCAGTTTTGAAGCTTAATTCTTTCCACATTATGTAGCTGAAAAAAGGGGTTTTATTTAATAGTATTTTAGTTCATTAAAGGCAAGTGACTTTAGTCATTGAAGTCTGATGATGATTGAATTCTCAATGTCTTGAGAATTTAATTCTCTCTCAGTTCTCTACAAGAAGATACTTACCTGTTTATTGGTTAAAGGAAGGAGCAAAGTGGAGAGAAAGTTACTGCAAATTGAGACTGACAAAACAGAACGAAACCAAAAAATTCCCGAGTTAAAACATCATTATTGAATTTTTTAAAAATAAAAATTGAAAATTGAGAATAACATCTGCAGACAATAAAAAAGTTTATCTTTTATTATGTATTTTAATAAAGCATTGAGAATTTAAAAATCCAATTTCAAGTTTTAAATTTACCTTTCATATTCCTTTCTTGAGGTGTATCCTATCCAGCAGTGGTGTGCAGGAGTTAGACTACACTTGGCAGAACAGGACATCTAAATAATATCACTTAGCTGTGGCTCTACCTGTAAGAGTTGCCACAATCTGAGCCTGTCTGTGCCGGTGGCTAGGGTCCCAGGAGCTCATATGGACCAATAATGTTGGTATGTAATTATTGTCTAGTTAGGGGGAAGAAATGGAATCATGGTTGGGAACTGGCAAGGGAAACAAAAGTTGAAGCAGCACCAAGGCTTGATGGAAAAACTATGATTCATGAGGCCAGACGATAGGATGATTTGAAACAGGATAGAGAGAAAATACAAGATGAGTCAAGAGGGTGGTTCAGAACTAAGTCAGAATGTGTCAAAGGTCGAAATGTTGTAGAAGCAAATGGATGAGACAAAGTTATCTGTAAGTTTGGAAGGGAGGCTTATCCCTAAGTAGTTTCCCTGCCGGGGTGACCAACTGTCCTAAAATGAGAGAATATTATAGCCAAGTGGGGTCCCATTTCACATTAAACATGTTTCCCACTTAAAAAAAAAGTTTATTTTTGAAAGAGAGAGAGAGAGAGAGAGAGAGAAACAAGCAGAGGAGGGGCAGAGAGAGAGGGAGACAGAGGATCTGAAGTGATAGCACAGAGCCCGATGTGGGGCTCAAACTCCCGAACCTTGAGATCATGACCTGAGCTCGGACACTTAATGAATTGAGCCACCGAGGCGCGCCGCTCCCCCGCCCCTGCCCCGACTTCCGTTTTTTAAAGTAGGCTTCATGCGTGCTCAGAGCCCAATGCGGGTCTTGAACTCAAGACCCTACGATCAAGACCTGAGCTGAGATCAAGAGTTGGACACTTGTGGGGTGCTGACAGCACACAGCCTGCTTCAGCTCTTCTCTCTCTCTCTCTCTCTGCTTCTCTCTCTCAAAAATAAATAAAAAAACTTAAAAGAAGTCAGACCCTTAACCGACCGAGCCACTCAGGTGTCCCAGTCCCCACTTTTCAAATAAAGAAAATGAAATGTAAATTTGTCAAAAACCAGTTGTATTATTATTCTCTTTTTTTCAAGGTTAATTATAATCTGTGCTATTATTATTAGTGTGGTTAATATAAATAGCCAATATTTTCCAAGCACCACTGTGAATAGAATATATGGTGTGCAGACAGTTGACATGATTTAAGAGAAGGCTTTGAACTGCGTTGTGCGGCATATGGAGTAGCTTTGGGTCTTTAAAGTAGAGTAAAACATAAGAGCTTGGAAGAGAGGGATAGAACATTCTGGTGAGGGGGAAACTGAAGGAAGGGCCACAGGTGGGAGCATACTCCTAGGAATCTACTCTCAAGGTGGAGGATTAACTGGTGGGTAAGCCTGGCTTATCTGGTTGACTCATTTCCAACTCGAAAGATGGAGTAACTTAGTGTCTGCCCAGCTGGACCTGGAGATTTAGTTCAACCCAGGTTCTGGCATCATTCTGGTTGTCAGAATTGAGGGCATTTAATTAGAATTTGACCACAATAAATCAGTTGCAGTTTGCTGCTGGTTTCACTATTTCCTCATTCTGTTTATGGGGTGTCCAGCCTGTGACTTCCCGGGGGGTAACTGTGTGTGTGTGTGTGTGTGTGTGTGTGTGTGTGTGTGTGTGTTGTTCCCAGGTCTGTGAACTGTTGCTCCTAAGCCCTACCTGACTTCTGGAGTTGTGGGCTGAGCCTCAGTATCTCCAGTTTGAGTTTTAGATACTTGTTTTAAAGAGACAGATGATAACCACAGGCTGTTGGCTGAACATCGAGGGTACTTTGACCCAGATACAAGAAAGAAGCTGCTGGAACTTGTGTCATCTCCTGAAATAGTTCAAAAGTTTCAGCAATCCTGCACAGTCAAGATAAGGCTTTAAATAAGTGAATGCCTGTTAGAATTCTTCTTAACAAACAATACTCTATAAATAAAATTGTAATAATTATAGCTGGAAAATATCTCCCAGGGCCCCACTATCTTAATAAATCAACTTTATTCATTTTCTCCATTCTCCTTTTTAGTTTTTACTCAATGAACATACAGTTTTTACTTAGTCGTAACCATAGCTGAGATGCAAATGAGGATGTCAAATCTAGTCCACAGAGAAAAGGTAAAGGCTCATCTTTTACTACCTGCTATGCCCTGAATGATCGTGTCTTCCTAAAATTCACTGGTTAAAATCCCAAGCCCCAAAAGTCATGGTATTAGGAGGTAGGACCTTCAGGAAGCACTTAAGGCCTGAGGGTGGAACTCTCATAAATGGGATTAATGCCTTATGAGAGGCTTCAGGGAGATTCCCCACCCCTTCCACCATTAAGGATACAATGACAAGTATGTGACCCATAAGAGAGCTGTCACCTGACTACAGTGGCACTCTGATCTCAGACTTCCTGCCCCTAGAATGATCAGTCATGTATCTCTGTCCTTTACAAGCTACCCAGTCAATGGTATTTTGGTATAGCAGCCTCAACAAATGGATTAGGATACTACCCAAGATGCTGAAACAAAAATAACTTATCAAAGAATATGCTATCACCTGCTGAGCAAGCTGGTGGGTACTGTGGCTCCTAGAATGCCTATTTTGGTAAGTGGAGCGGGACTTCCTTTGTGGGAAAAAGATGATTTCACTGCCACTGGTAGGAACATCCTTGAGAAGTGTGGAAACTCTTTGTTCTACGCACTGCAAACATACTGTCAATTTTATCTGCTACTTTGGTCCTAAACTTTACCTACACTCATCTTAAAAATCAACTTCCTGAGGTTTTATTCACCATCATACTCTCCTTCCAGGCATGGTTTTGAGAGACTCTGGAACAGTCTTTCAGTAAGGAAAATGCAGCAGTGATGAACACAGCCTGGGCTATTAGGAAAGGGCTACTAAGCCCTGGAGAGAGGCACTGTTGCTGCTGTCATTTCTCGGGGTATTTCTGGATGATGTTGCATTACTTGAATTTTTAAGTTTTTATTTCAATTCCAATTAGTTAACACACAGTGTAACATTAGTTTCAGGTGTACAATATAGTGATTCAATACTTCCATACCACACCCAGCGCTCATCACAAGCACCCTCCTTAATCGCCATCACCTATTTCACTCATTCCTCTTTGGTAACTGTCAGTTTGTTGTCTATAGTTTTTAGACTATAGGCTATAGTTTTTAGACTATAGTCTATAGGCTGTTTCTTGGTTTGCCCCTGTCTCTTTTTTTCCCTTTGCTCCTTTGTTTTGTTTCTTAAATTCCATATATAAGTGAGATGACATGGTATTTGCCTTTTCTCTGACTGACTTACTTTGTTTAGCATAATACACTCTAGCTTCACCCATGTCATTGCAAATGGCAAGATTCCATTCTTGATATCTGAGTAATATTCCATTGTACATATACATAGTAAAACCTTGGATTATGAGTAACTTGTTCTGTGAGTATTCTGCAAGACAAGCAAACTTCTAATAAATTTGAACTTGATAAACGAGCAATGTCTTGCAATATGAGTAGTATGTGACACTGAATATCACATGATCACAACCGAGCCAATGGTTCTTACAGTTTGCTTTGATATACAAGTGCTTTGGATTGTAAGCATGTTTCTGGAATGAATTATGTTCACAAACCAAGGTTTTACTGTACTGTATTTTCTTTATCCACTCATCAGTTGACGGACACTTGGGCTGTTTCCAGAATTTGCCTATTGTAGACAATGCTGCATGTGCATTATTTGCATTTGATGACACAACTTTCAAAGGTGCACATAAAAACTGTTCTAAAATATAGAAGAAAAACAGAATTTTGGTGATAGAGATCCCAGTCTGGAGGATAGGAAAGGAAGCTAGTTTTAGGCAAGTTGGTTGATGTAAAATTTGTCTTTGAATTATTTCATCCCTTCTTTTTCTACTCTTTCTCCTGTTCTACTCATGGATCTCATGTATTCCCAAACTATACAGAGTTCTTCTTGACGGATTAATTAACACAGAGGTTTTAGTGGCTTAATTACCAGCCGTCTGGAAGGATATAAATTTTATAAGGAGAACCTCAGGGGACAATATTTAACCAAGTGAGTAGTTCTCCAATAGCAGAATTTCAAGAACTGCATTCCTGGAAGGGGAGGCTTTGCTGGACTTCCTGACCTGCAATTATATCATATTAGAGTAGAACTGCTCAGTATGTATAAGGACACCTTGAAGATATTCAGGATCTTTGGAGAGGCAGTGGGGTAGATAATTTCAAGACTTAGAGAAAAATTGGAAACAGGAAATTGCAAATCATCTTTACTGAAAGAAAGTGTAGTTGTGTCTGCTGTGTGATTGCTATATGCCTATCATCTCTCCTACGGAATGACAAGGTCAATTCCGTGATTTTCCGTATCCATCAAGGCAAATATTTCCCTTCAGGGATTTAGTAAGCGATTAAGTGAAACCACTCCTTTGAACACTCTTGTAATATCAGGACTTCTTGGTTTTCTTAACATTATATTTTTCTTTAGCACTTGGTTCAGGAGTCCTAAAGTTCCTCCCTTAAGGAACATTCAAAATTCTTTTCTGGTAACTAAGGCTAAGAGTAGATGGAATCATTGCCACATCCCTCAGAAGTCCCAAACTCTGCTGGGGTACAGAAGCATGGCTAGGTTGGTTCTTTGTCCTCTGGGGTCTTTGGGTCATGAGACATGTTAGGGGACAAGGTGATTTGGGGCATATAAAGAAACAAAAATCTGCAGTTGGTTTCTTGATTGCTTTGTAGTTGCTAAAATAGTACATATCCACTTAAATAAAATTCAGAGATATGTTGAAAGAAAAATGACAAAAATAGTAATATTTATTTGGTTTTATAAATACATTTACCAGTCTACATTCATTGGAATTACATATAAACATCACTACACCCCTTAAGCCAATTCATGAAGGTTTTCTTCATTTCCTTTCCTAAGGAATATATTGACACAAATAAAACAATACTGTTTAGAAAAACTACTTATGGATTCAATTAATTAGAAACTTTTTCTCACACTAATTTGGTTTTAAGAAGGCAGCTCATTTATGTGTTCCTATAGCAGTTCACGTCACAAGCAAATTAAAATAAGAAATGTCTACTTTTAGAAATTTTTCTTTTAACCATAACCACAATCTGCCATAACCACAATCGAGAGAAATATTGCTATAAAAGTTCATACCATTGCATTTGGCCAAATACAAAAAATTGCCTTGGGTTATTGGGTATCTAATAGTTAGCTAAACTTATATTCATTGGTATCTAATGCTTCATTGTTATATGTGTATGGCTTTATTTGGCCTCACAGGTTAAACTGGCCTCCCTGTGTTCTTTCTAAGGCTTTCAAACACAGAACAAATCAGGTATTAGCTTTCTGTCGGTTCATTAGTGGCAAACTGATGAGATTTACATCAAATCATTCTTGACCAGAATTCACGGTTGCTCATCATTCGTTCAAATGATTTTTATTTCTTTCTATATGCTGCAATTATATTCTTGGCCAAAGACATTTTTCTCCACTTGGGAAATAATCATTAGTTTATTTATCTTCAAGGGTTTGAACCCCACAAGATTATGATTAAGAATGGGAAAATTAAATACATACACCAGGTAATGCTGCCTTTTGCATGACACTTCATGGCGAAGGAGTGTTTGTATGCTCTTTGTTCAGACAGTCATGTCAGCTGTAATGCATCAGTGTGGTGAGTTGACAATTGCCTGACCTGAGTGAGCCGTCTGGTTTAGAAATTCTTTGTTCTTTGTGGCTCTGTCCTGTGACACTCTGCTATTTCCTTTTAAGTGGAGGCTGGCATAATGGACTGTAGAGAGGATGACCTGGCATAACCCAACCTACACAAATGGACTGGCCTTTATTCAGTTCGACCCTTTGACGTGCCTTTCAACATGGTACTATCTCAGTATTATTTTGGAATGGAAGAATTTAATTACTTTGGTAATCAATAGCCACTCCAGACATTTTGAAACAAGTTGAGCAAGATAAACTTGCTACTTTTTCCTCCCTCCATTTTTAGACACATGACTCTTTAAGGGAAATTTAATCCGTATGTTTCTGATTCCTTTACACTTAACTCATCAAAATGTTGTTTTGTAAGAGCCTTTGAAGTCAAGGAAGCCTTTTAAGTCATTTTTTATGAGACTTTTTCAAGCCTCTTTTCTTAGGAACAGGAAGTGGCATTTAGCCAACAGTTAACAAACTCAAACACCAAAAGGTTCAACTTGGGTTTGAATCCCTGAACCCACAAGTGTTTGGATGGACTTGTGACATGACCCATCTTTGCTGTATATGTAGTGCCAACAGACATCATAACAGTTCTAATTACCAAGATGACTCCAGGATCCTAACTGCCTGCCAACTTGCAAGTGTTTCTCTAATCAATCTACTTCATGCTAAATTATGACTCATTTAACTTTAAAGGAACTACTTTATTACCCAATCGGCCTAGCGTTTTCGTGACTTCTGGTGAGAGCTATTTAAATTGTCACTCTCACAAAGCTAGCTAGCTAGAACTTTAAAATCTGATCACCAGTAAAATCACACAAGAGTTCAAGTTCACAGGACAAGTGGGCGTTGATTGACCATGAAGCGTTCTACCCGACACAGAGATTATTTCAGCCACTCAGTTTCTGAGTAAAGAAGATAACACGGATCCTGCAATCCTTTAGAAAATACAATGTACATTAAAATAACAAATGAAGCATCTGGCTTCAGAAGTTCTCGCTTGATTTATACTCAACAGTTGTTGTAAGTAGAAACTAGCTTCCATTTCTCAGGAAATTTATGGCCCAAACAAGCACAGTACTGCCATGGTAGTTCCCTCTGCCTACTGAATTTGAAGTGATTCTGTCCGGTACTATTTGAAATCACCCCAGTAAGTACTCATTCCACAACTTGCAAATTATGCAGCAATGAACATGCCACACAGCAACAGCAGATCTACGTGGTTAAAAGCTTTAAAATAGTCTCAAAGATAGCCCAGAAAGGAGTAGTGAGAATTCTAGAAACAAGAGAGTTTTAATAGTTAACATTAATGTGAAGAGAGCTCAGACAGAATGCTATGCCTCTTTTTCAGGGGTGATGTAACTCAGTGCTCTTTCGACCGTGTTTATTATCCAGGCTAAGGAGCGTGGGACAGCCCAGACTACCTTCTTACAGAATATCGGGAGAGCATTGTAGCTAAACGCCCAGGGGCTCAGGATTCAGACCATCTAGTTCACAACCTGACACCATCCATCACTGCAACTGTGATCTTGGGAAAAGGGGATAATAATAGGACCTATCTCACTGGGCCATTGTGAAGATTCCACAAGATGATACAGGTGGAGTGCCTTGCGGACATTCAATACGCTGTGATGTTGAAGCTATGATGATGATGAGGATGATGATGATGATGGTGGTGGTGATGATAATGTTGCACAAGACCAGGAATGGTATAACAGGAAAGCAGTCAGTTAGGTATAAGTCGCACACTAGAAATTATGAGCTCTTCGTGTACTTGAAGTCTTCCTTGTAATTCTTGTCCACGTCCATTGCTTTCAGTGACACTCATTTCTTGAGGATTCTCAAGTCAATGTTCTTCCTCTAGGCCTCTCTCAGACAAGGCTTACAAGCCACTAATAGCCTCATCTTCAGCTCTTCTTGCTGAACTACAGGCCTTTTGTCCAACTTGCTTGTGTTTTTCATATTCCATAATTTGGAACAAGATGCGCCCACTATTTTTAATGACCCCAGTCCTTGACTGTCTGGCAAAGTCCTGCTCATCCATCAGTGCTCATGCACCATGTTCTCCATAAAAGCCGTGAACTCCTCTTTTGCTGATTGAGGTGCCTGCACCCCCTTAAATGCTTTTTTTTTTTGCACCTCACTCCTACTTCGTTATAGCATTCATCCTATCGTGCTGGAAGTCACTTGTATATTTATCTGCACGCTCCCCTGTGTGCTGTGAGGTCAGGGACTGCATGTTACATCTTTGGATGCCTGTACCCAACATAGCACTCTTGTGCAGAGATTCTATGACTAGGTTGTTCTCTTCAACCATTTCACAACCTTCCTGTTTAGCTATTGTGGTTCCAAGGGTTTTACAAAAACCAGAAATCATAGCTTATTAATTGGTCATGAAGCTAATTTAAAAATCAAATAGAATAGAACACGCCAGTATACTTTATATAGTGACAGTATGTATGTTCTATGAAACTTCTGTGTTATTTAAAAATTTATGCCTTGGAGCACCTGGGTGGCTCATGTGGTTAAGCGCCTGGCTTCAGCTCAGGTCATGATCTCACCGTTCATGGGTTTGAGCCTCACGTCGGGCTCTGTGCTGACGGCTCAAAGCCTGCTTGGGATTCTCACTCTTTCTCCCTCTCTCTGTGCCCCTCCCCGACTCGTGCTTTCTCTCTCTTTCAAAATAAATAAATAAACTTTAAAAAATAAAATACTTACACCTGTGTGTATCAGTTGTGGGGGATGGGTGGTAGGCATGATGTGTGTATGATGTGTGTATGATGTGTTTGCTGGGTCTTGATGTAATATTTATTTCTCACTCTGGGTTGCAGTAAGAATAGTTTGAAAGCCGCTGTCTTAGAAACTCTGAAGCAACCTGGGTTTTGGATGTTGATCAAGGAATCATAACCACCCTGTAACACCAAACAACTAAACTGGAATATGGCTGGGCACAAATTGATGTATGTCACGTGGCTTTTACCAGTGCCAACTCTCAATTATTCATAGAAATGGAAGATCTGAAATTTACACATTTCAGGTTTCTCGGTTATAATTTTACTCATTTTTTCCTTACTTTGAGAAATATCTATTGCATATAATACTGTCAAGGGCTATTCTAGATGCTAGGGAGATAACAACATAAAAGTCACTCAATTCATGGAACTTAGGACACTTGCAAATAAAATGTCTTATAATTCTGAGTTATAAATTGTATTACTTTTTAAATCTCCTTTTCTCTAGCTGTCAACGTTTTCTGATAAAAAGGCTAATGAACAGAGATCGGTCAAGTAGGTGAACAAATGAAAGAAAAAAAAGGAGAAAAATTTAAGCCTGGAAAACACAAAATGAGCTCCTTGGTACTCGAGGTAATAAGGGAAGTAATAATGCCATCACAAGTTTGACTTCTAAAGTTGGCCCCAAACCCCGTATTGTTAGTTCTATGTGTGAGTCCAGAATCTCTGAGGGTTGTTGTGGCTATTGTCATGGACATCCTGGGTTTTGCTGGTAGGAAGCAAATGAGAAGACCCACCATTCAATTCTGATGCAGACTTCGAATTCTCTGGGACTAAAGCGAATATTGCAAATTATTTTCCCCCTGGCTATTTATTTTTCCCTATTTCTAGTTGCTCTGTGCTGGATTGTAACATTTAAGGATCACTGTGTAAAATTCCTTCAGTATAACCAGTCATAAACATTCCATGTTTTCTTAACTATAAAAATAAGGAAACAACATACTTGCTTTTGAAGGAGGAAAACAGTATATGCCATGGCCTCTAAAGGCCTCTAAAACGGCTTTTCCATGTTTTGTTTACATTGGAATTTCAAAAGCTGACAATATCTTCCCTTCCTTCCTGCTCCTTGATGTAGTGAAAAGCTTCCCATGTTAAGTCTGATCTTTCCAGTTGAACAGATTTATACAGTCTCTCATGTACGTAAGTACTCTTCTGCAACAGGATTCTACAGTGTAAGGGCTTGAGAGTTTCTAAACTGTTATTTTTTCCCTCAATAAACTTAACTTGTCTTAACTATCATATAATTTAACTTTATGATCCATTCCACATTCCTGCAGGAAATCTTCTTTTAAACATGATTATACACTTCGAGAATGGAGCTGCTAATTTTTCCCTGAGTTGCATTTTTTATGGTTGCTCCCCTACTTCCTGGTAGCATATTTTGGATGACACATCCATAGCAACAGTAGTTTTGTTTATAAGTAAACTGAAGGAGAAACATGGACTTTGGTTTGCCTGGGCATACAAATCACATCCAGACTGCAATTGTAATTATGTCCACTGGTGGTGATGTGGGCCAGAGTTTATCAGGATTTCCACAGAAACCTGTTCTATGGGAGGAAATCTATCAGCCATCAAAACACAAAATGAAACAAGCTGGTGTGGAAATTTCCATTCTTTTAAAACATATTTTAAACTTAGTGTTTAAAGATAAATGTAAGTTGAAGAGGCATCCATGTGGGTAACGAAGTTAAGCTGTCACTATTTGCAGATAACTTAGAAAATCCTAAAGACCACCACAAAAAATACCACAAAAAACAAAAAAAAACCCTATTAGACGTAATAAAAAATTTCAGTAAAGTGGTAGGATATAAAATTAATACCCAAAAATTGGTGGCATTTCTATACGTTAACAACAAAGTCACAGAAAGAGAAATTAAAAAACAACACCATTTATAATTGTACCAAAAAGAATAAAGTGCCTAGGATTAAACTTAACCAAAGAAGTGAAAGACCTATAAACTACTGATGAAAGAAGCTGAAGATACACAAGGAAATGAAGTTATTCTATGCTCATGGATTAGAAGAACACATATTGCTAAAACATCCATACTATCCAAAGCCCGTTATAGATACAATGCAATCCCTATCAAAATACCAACAGCATTTTTCATAGAACTAGAACAAATAATACTAAAATTTGCATGGAACCATAGAAGAGCCAGAATAACCAAGGCAATCCTGAGAAAGAACAAAGCTGGAGGTATCACAATTCCAGATTTCAATATACACTACAAAACTATAGTAATCAAAATAGTATGGTACTGGCACAAAAACAGACACACAGATCAATGGAACACAACAGAAAACCCAGAAATAAATCCATAATTATACAGACAATTAACTTATGACAAAGGAGAATGAGGAGAATTCCATATTGAGTAAGTAGGGGAATAAATGCTGATTTTCCACTTTGACTTGAGAGTGCAGAGAGAACATCCAGCAGGCAGACTGGGGCTCAATTTTGATGGTCTTGAATGTTACGGCACAGAGTTTACACTTTACAGTGTGTAGAAAAGGAAAGTTCATGAAGACTTTTGGTTTTATTTTTTGTTATTTGTTTTCATGGTCTTAAATTTTTTTTTGTTGTTATTTTGGGTTTTTTAATTTTTATATTTATTTATTTATTTATTTATTTATTTTTTGCTTGTTTCTTTTGTTTTAGAACAGTGAGCAGTAAGTAGCTGAGAGTAAGTGGTAATGCATTATAAGAAAGGCTGGAGGGAAGGTGTCCAGTTTGGACGTGATCCTAATAGTCTATGGGAAAAGGAAATTCAATATGTAAGTTAAAGAGGACAATGCAGGAGAAGGACAGACCTTGGTAGTCAAATGGCCCAGACTTGGCAAGTGATGGACTGGTAGTTGAGGGTGGGTAAGGAGAAGTACAGGTACAATCTAGATTCCAAAGCTTTTGGCTATTTTGACCTGGTAGATAGTAAAATAATAATGGACTAATGGCTCACTGCAAAAGGAAGAGTATGTTTTGTGGTGGTTGTGGGGAAGGGAGGGATGACTATTTTTGCTTTGGCTGAGATAGATGGAAATACATATTTAGAGCAGTGATTCTCAGATTTTCATACAAATACAGATCACTGGGAGGCTTGTTAAAATACAGATTCTGACTCAATAGTCTGAATGGAGCCTGAAATTCTGTTTTTCCTCTTAGCTCCCAGGAGATGCCAATTCGGTTCATGTGACACAAATCCAGAGCCTGGGAAAGAAATGAGTTTTGGAAGATTTGGAGCCATTTTAATAGAGGTCATGATTAAAGTCATGGGACCAGAAGGCATGAACATTATAGAATAGTAAATAAAAAGAGATGTAGGAGGGGGATGGACAGCAGATGTGCCCAAACAAGAGGGTCCGGTGGGAAAGGTGAGCCAGTGAAACTATGAGGAATAGCCAGAGGTGTTTTAAGAAAACAAGGGATACTTATAATCATGGAAGCCAGTGGAAGAGTTTGAAAAAAATACAGTGGTTACCAGAGTCAAATGCTAATTTGCTAATTTGTTAATGAGCAAATTTTAAGTGACTTTCAAGATACTGCTCTCTGTGGAAAGATAAGGGCATAAACTGGGTGACAGAACTAAATGGAAGGTAAGGATGAAGCAAAAATGGGTATATATTTTACCGTTGTCAGACAATGGCTTGTGTATGGAAGCATATGCATTGACAGTTTCTTGGATGTATTATTGTTTCAAAAGGGGCTTTTTTGTTTGTTTGTGTTGGATGATAAGACCGCAAGACCATGGCACATCATAAGTGAAAGGAGGCTGTCGAGAAACAAAGTGTTGACTTCTAAGAAAGATGAAGAGAGATCTCAACAGCACAGAAGCTAGCTCTGGAAAAGAGGGACTTTTAGATCTGTGTCAGTCATGTATGGCTGTCTAACAAACCACCTCAAAGCTGGTTTAGAGGCATAAAGCTATACCATTTTATTACTTGTCCCTCCAGATGGCTCCTCTCCGCTCCAGTCATCTCAGCTGGCCCATCAGACACAGCCCCAGTTTGTATGAGGGTCCAAATTATCAGACTCCTTTGCCTCCCTGCCTTGGCTTGGATGCTGAAATGCTGAGGCCTCTCTTTTCTCCTCCTGGGTCTCTTTTTCCCTTGGTCTTTCCAGCAGCATAGCCCAGGCTTTTTTACAAGGTGGCTCAGGGAAGAGACCGTTGTAAGGTCTTTGCGGGTCTAGGCCCTGATATTGACACAGCATCGCTGACGTCAGATTCTTTAGGTCAAAGCAAAGGATTCCATAGGTCACAGGCAGCTGAGGTCCATTGTGAGAGAGGACAACACAAGGGCACAAATATCGATGCACAATAGCTTAGGGCCATTTTATAATAGCTTACCACTCTGCTTCTAAGACAAAAGGGAAAGAGAGAAGACTGGTGAAGATAAGAAACATTTTGAAATGCAGAGGGGAGCTGAGGTAGTTAAGGCTGAAAGGCTTTATTCAGAAAGAATAAAAATGAAATGAATGAAAGAAGCTCATCTCTTCAAGAAGTTAGTCATGAAAGCATTTTTATGAGTCAGAGTGTGATTCCTTTTTTCTTACAAAATTTCTTATGAACTCTGGAATTTTGAAATAAAGCTGATGTTAGAGGCTGTAACATGATACTAAACTTGGTTTTAACAGAAATTTCAAAATTTTGAGTCAAGTATTTTTGAAATGCATGTGTCATTTGCACCTTCATATAAAATGTGTGATCTAGTAAAAATAATGTCAAGGACTGTGAAGGGTCCAAGGTTTTACTCAAATTGCAAGCTAAGAAGTTAGATTGCCACAATTTCATGGATGCCGGCAGAAGACACGAGCCTCCAGTGTCAGAGACAAAGGACTTTCTTATTCACAGCAATAGCAGTTTGCAGAATATTTGCAATCTCTTGGGCTGCTTCCCTCAGCCCTAAGCCTCACAGGGTAAGGCAAAGAAGGCCAGGTGACATCTGAACACATGGGGGTTGTGTTAGAGGAGAGAAGTCTGACTTTAGGAAGCCTGATATTTTATAATTGGCAGTAGGCATGCTTGCTATTTTTCGGAGGGAAATACCATTTTCATTATAGTGTACATGAAGCATGTCTGTCCTCTCTCATGACAGGAGATGCTATTGTTATCTTCCATGGCTGTAAGTAAGTCTACCCTTTGCTCCAGAGAGAGATGCTATCTCTATCTTCTCAACAGTATTTATTATACAAGGAATCCTTGAAAAGACAGCCCAGAGCAAAGACAGCCATTGCCTATTTGCAAGACATGTGGATGTGGGAGACACATGGAGAGTTGTCTCCCAACAATTAATTTTGCAACACTACTTCATTGTGCAACAAATGAACAAAATAAAATCCAAATAAATTTCTACCATGAAAAAATATCTCATAGGAACCTTCAGTAAACTATTACTTAAAAATATTCTTTAAATGTATGACATGTTTATTTATATATCAAATTTAATATCAACAGACTTTTTATGTAGTCAGTAAAAGTACAAATAAGCCTCTCTTATTATGATTCATACTGGAGCCTGGGTGATCTGTTGGGATTTTTTAAATGGGAGCTTTAAAATATGGTTAGGTGTACATCAATTATCACTATGGTAGGCCTTCTGTAGAACACATTAATAGAAAATACAGAATAATCTTTAACATATTTTGATATGTCTGGGTGGCTCAGTCAGTTAAGCTTCCGACTTCAGCTCAGGTCATGACCTCGCAGTCCCTGAGTTTGAGCCCCACGTCGGGCTCTGTGCTGACAGCTCAGAGCCTGGAGCCTGCTTTGGATTCTGTGTCTCCCTCTCTCTCTCTGCCCCTCCCCATCCATGCTCTGCCTCTCTCTGTCTCTCAAAAATGAATAAAAGTTAAAAAAAAATTTTAAATAAAAAAACATATTTGAAGCTGTGCTGTATTGAAGACTGAATGAGTGAATTCATCATGCACATTTAAATAAGAGATATAAGGATGAGAGTGTCATAATAGAAGTTGTAAGCAATTTAGGACACTGATTTCAATGTTTAGCAGCTTGATTGAGTCTTTGGGGAAATCACAATCACCAGGGTACTGGTGGGTCTATTGGGCATCTGTCACCAATGCCCGCCCACCCCTCCCCCACCAGGATGGTCCTGTGCAGGTGTCCCTGACTTTACCTGGACTCCAGCTCATCTCTGGGGCTTCCCTATGCCTCTTATGGAACACCTGGAACAACCTGCCAGTTAGGATTTAGGTCATGTCCAAGTCTACAAATGCTCCAAGGGGTTTGTTCCAGCCCAACGTATGGGGTGAACACACAGGGATATGATATGGATTTACATTTCAAATCCACCATGGGACAGTGTGGGTGTGATGAAATCCGAGGAGTAATGGGACCCAGAGATCTCTTTAAAGCAAGGATATGAAATTTAGAGTGCCCATAGAATGCTTTCACTTATTGGTAAAGTTTGTAGACAGTATTTATTAATCATCATGGAGTTAGATTTTTCTAAAAGCTTTAAAGACACCAAATATATTTTATCTATAAACAGATACTTATCTTTTTGCATATTTAATTTTGCTCAAGAGGTCATTATGGCAGAGGGTTGTTAATTCTGAAACACGGGTAAATAAGTAAGCATAGAAAGAAGCGACACTTAGCAAGGAAGGAAGGACATGAAATGGAATTCAAAATGTTCAATTTCTTACTTCAGGCTTGCAACACAAACAATAATTAAATTTCCTGTTGTTGTTTTCTCCTAAATTTGTGTTTGCATTTCTTTTCATTGGTTCAGTTCAGTTGAAAATACAATTTTATATTAAGGGGCAACAATAAATCAATTATTTATCTTCCTAATGTTCCAGTAGTGTCTGGTAAGTTGATGAAATACTGAAGTGGTTTGGAATATTGCATTAGTCAATATAGCAAAAAAGAATAAGGAAAGAAACCAGTGGAAAAAATACATACATCAATATTCACTTTTTTTTTCCCAGCACACAACCTGCTTACTTTTTCTCCTGCGACCACATTAACCCCTTGCTAAATATTGGCTGTCTGGACATGCGACTATTTTCATATTACTTTACTTATTTAAACATTTATTTTCTTATTATTTACTACCTTTCCTTTTCTATCTACTGTCGTCTTCTCTCCTTTTTTTCCCCTCATTTAATATTTTTCGAATACCTACGTTCACTACCCCGTGGCAGGTGAAATTGGGTAGTTTTAACATTTTTAAGAGTCGAGGCATTGCTACTCGAATGAGAAAGAAATGGGTTCGGAGACATTAATTAATACATCAGTTGTTAGTTCTGTGAAAAACATTAGTTCCCTGGAAAGTAATAAACGTCGGTCTATGGAAAACCTCATACTTCATGTTAGGAGATTTCGGTTTCCAGATGGGGACCTTTATCATCTGACTGCTCTGCAGCTCTCCTTGCTAACTTTTAAGATTGAGAACACTGCCCAGACTCACTGAGGAGCATGATCATTGAAAGGCACACTGGTTCACAGACCCAAACTCTCACACCCCATACAAGTGACAATGGTGACATAAAAGTGAGAAATAAGACCCTTCTGCAAAACTTTAGGCTTCTTAACCAGTGTTATCAGGCTCTTCTACAAAGCACAGAAATTATTCACAAAGAGGGCCTGGCATTTGGCCACACTGACAAACATCAGAGGGCATGATTTCTGCTGGGCTAGTGATGTCAAGAGGAGCAGGCAGGGTCAGTAGAGGGAGCTGGAAGAGTAGGACTATGAGCAGAGGAAAAGCTTCAGGGAAGAACCAAACATAATTCAGATGTTGCCATTATACAGTGAATTGGGGGGAAATGGCTGTTGTTAGAGTCCTTCCCAGGAGCATGAAAATCAAACGTGGCTTTTTGAACCAGGAGCACCTCCTGACTGCTGGTGTCATAACGTAACTATTCCAAGAAGTTATCACTCTGCTACCTTTTTCTCAGGTTGAAAGGACCTTGGGGTCATGCAATCCTCTTTCCTTGAACCCCTGTGCCTGCAGACCGCCGGATAGAGACAGAACACCGTAATGTGGTTGGCAGCAATGGGTAGGAGGGCAGGAAGAAGGCACGGAACCGGACGGTCTGGATGAAATTGGGCAAGTCATAAAGAACAGATGTCATCATTTGATTGACTGCTAAGGGTCAGGCTCAGGGCTAGGATGTGGAGAACTGAGTCAAGATGAATTGAATCTCTGCCCTCAAGTTTATAGTGTGATGCAGATTAGCCAGAAAACAGGGAATTCACAGGCGCTGATGGTGAGCCCACGGCTTCAAGATGCCAGATGAGACGAGACAAAATGTCAGAAACACAAGCAGCAGATGCTTTAGGACAGAGATCTTGAAAGAGAAGCTGTTTCTTCTTCAGCCAAGAAGTCCTGTTCGGTATGTGGAGGGGCAGGAACCTGTCAATGGATGTAATGAACCAAGGTCTTGTGGAAGGGAGCAAAGAGGCCAGGCAAGGGCAGGGAAGCAGGCTGAGCTGGAGGAAACAAGGAGAAAAAAATCCAGCTCTACTCCTTCTTAATCGTCTTCATTTTTCTTCCTATCCCTACTTCCCACTGATACTTGAGGCTCATTATGTCTCAGGAAACTTGCTTTTGGCTAGGGCAGTTTGAACTTGGACTTCACCAGGTAAGAGGGTCAGTCTCCATTAAGGGAGGTGGGAACAAAGGATGACAACACTGTGCATTTAAGTGCTAAGGGAGGCATGTCCAAAGTATAACCCCAAAGGTGGAATCTCTAATTCAAGGGGAGGAATTTTAAGGGAACTTCCAAAGAGGAGGTGACATTTATGAAGCATTCTGAAAGACAACTATCATTTGTCAGGTGCATGGTTCTAGGGGTTTGGAGAGAGGAAAAGATACTCTAGGCAGACACAGCCCACGTGAACATAAAAAGAGGTGAGAACAGGGGCACCTGGGTGGCGCAGTCGGTTAAGCGTCCGACTTCAGCCAGGTCACGATCTCGCGGTCCGTGAGTTCGAGCCCCGCGTCGGGCTCTGGGCTGATGGCTCGGAGCCTGGAGCCTGTTTCCGATTCTGTGTCTCCCTCTCTCTCTGCCCCTCCCCCGTTCATGCTCTGTCTCTCTCTGTCCCAAAAATAAATAAAAAACGTTGAAAAAAAAATTAAAAAAAAAAAAAAAGAGGTGAGAACAAACAAGGAATTCAGGATATTACAGGACTGCTGTTGTATCAGAAGAGTTAGAGAAGGGAATGAGGCTTATAAGGCAGGCAAGGGGCAGATAAGAAAAGGCTTTGTTTGTTGCAGTGTACCTTAACTGGGGGCACCTGCCCAGACCATGCCTTTCTATGGGGCCTGCTCATCATTCACAACCTTGCTTAAGGTGTAAGTCAACCTAACATGTTTGCCTCTGGCTGCCCCTGGCCACAGCTGATTGGATGGAAGGTGGTTACATGACCCCAGAGGAACCAAACCATCGAGGAGACCGAACCCATTAAATACTTCTCACCAAAAATATGAACTGAGAGTCATACTGGCCGGTGATGGAGATGTGCGCAGAGGTCGCCTGGAGCTGGGGCTGAGGCAGCCCTTCTCCCCTGTGTGCCTCCCAAAGTAGAGCTGGTGGGTCTACAGAGAGAAATAAGCTTATTGAACAGGTGCTCAGAGAGAAGCAGAGACATGACACCATGTGACTCAGGGGAGAGGTTCTTGAGGTGACTTCCCACCTTTGTGTGTGTGCCATGAGATACCACTGTAACTTTTAATAAAGACACCTTTTGGGGGAAGGCGAGTTATGTTCTTTGCAAACAAACAACCTTAAAATGCAAACTCTCTAAAGAGTTTGGATTTATCTTGTAGGTATGGAGAAACTACACAAAGAATTAAGCAAGGGGTAACATAATCAGAATTTATTTTGTTGTCATAAAATAACTTGGCTGCAACATGGTGAGTGCTCAGAGAGGATTCAAATAAGAAGGAGAGAAAAATTCTAGGAATCCATGGGAATAATCTGGGCGAGAGCCGAGGAATTAGTGAACTAAGGAAAGGACATGAGGAAGATGATACAGAGCCAGGAGGTATTTGGAAAGTCCAGAAAAAAGGACCCAGTGAATGACTGTTGTCAAGGATAAAGGATAGAAAGATGGGTGATGAATTAGCTTGTGCGAATAAAAAGCTGGCAATGATGATAAGGACTTTAGGAGGGGAGATAGATTTGCAAGTAAAAAAAAAAAATGAGATTAGTTTCAGAGACCTTGAGGAATGCATGGGACACTTCCAAGGAGTGAGAGCTCTGAGGAAAGTTCTGAGCTTCCACAGACATAGGGTCGTTGAAATGATGGGTATGAAAGTGATTGCCGATAGGAAGTAATGTGGAATAGGAGTCTAAAGGTATAAAACCGAACTCAGAAAAACAGTGCTTAAGGCACAGGCAGAGAAATAAACTGAGAAAAAGACTGAGAAGGGATGAATAAGAGGTAGAAGAAAAGCCAGGAGAGCAATGGTCAGAGAAAAAAAAAAAGATACTTTAATGTAGACAGTTTAAGGGCCATGATAGAATAAGGCAGGCTGAGATCTAAGGAACAGACTGATGGTTTGGGGAGCCACCGGGCAGAGGTTAACCTGCAGGAGTAAGCAGGTGTCCTCAGGCCTGGGTCAGATGCAGGCTTGATGTCCAGGAAAGCAGGAAAGGCTGTTAAGAATTTGTTGAACACCATTTGCAAGTCTAGAGACTTTTTTTTTTTTTAACCACAGGCTTCCTTTACTCGGAAATTTAACAACCTAGCTATCTAAGAGAGTTTAAGAACTGCATTTTTTCCCAGGCTTATGAAATGCAAAAGGGCAAACCTCCCATTTTGCTAATGAGAGAATACAATTACTGTCTAACCGAAATAATTTAAAGGGCTAAGTAAGATAATTTAAAGAATCTGGAAGAGTCATAAATGCAAATGAAGAATTTTATATAATGTTTACCTACCCCTCCCAGCTGAAGTCACTGATCCCAGGATCTATACATCCAGCTCTATTCAGTCCTGATGGGACTGTGCCCAAGGCTTCAGGGCTCAGTCAGCTGTGGGGTGAGCCGGGGCACCCGGAACTGCAGCCTCCTGCAGGTAGATCCTGGGGCTTTTCTGTCTCTCCTTTCCTATCTAGACTCAAGAGCACTTGCCACCTATACTCCTACCGCTTTCTTATGTGGTCTGATAAGAACTCCATGGACCCTGACATTACCCTGACCCGGACGTGAATTAAGTCAGAGTTTCCCCCATTACTCTGCGACCTCAGCATTGACCCCACAATGTGTGTTTCCCACAGTTTTTCTCCAGCTGCCTCCACCTCTTGCTTTGGCTGTGTTCCTGAGGGCTCAGCCTGCTGGCCCCCATTCATTAAAGGGCATGATTTTTAATCACAGATAAATGGCTACTTTCACAGAAAAAGCATTCAGTTTGTTTCGTATTTTTCCAGAGACCAACTGAAGAAAAGGAATGAAGTATCTATCACATTCAACCTAAAATGGGGACTTCCTTCAAAAACTTTGCCCAGATGTCCCTATTTTTTCAGAGACGGGAATAAATGAAGGAGAGGATGTGAACATTTTTCAGGGGAGTTTTGCTGCTCAGCCGTGAACAAAGAATACTGAGGATATTTATGAAATTCTTACTTCAGGATGAAGAGTCCAGACTAGTGTTTGTTTAAAAACAAACAAACAAACAAAAAAAAACCATTAAAGGGAAACCTCAGCTGTGACTGATAGTCTGTTGTAATTTGGTTGGGAAAGAATCCCGTCTATACATTTTCTTTGAAAACTTGGCATTTTTCCTGTTGTAAAAACTGATATACCAAATTAAAGAAAGACAAATTTTATTGTTTTCTGAAGCTATTTTTACATTTAAGATTAGAGCTATCAGAGGAAAGTATATTATGGTAAAAAAGATGTGTGAATTTTTAAAATATATCATTGCAATTCAGCTGATTCTGTTTGGGGATACTCTGTTCTTTTACCTCCTCCAAGCTTAAAAAAAAAAAACAAGAAAAAAAAAAAACTCCTAAATTGTGCATACTTTAATTGGCCTTGGGAACATTTTTGGCTTCAAAAGTTAAAGATTAGTGTTTTGGTTTTTTTTTTTTTTAATAATGATTATTGATCATTTCCAGTTTGGAAATGTTTTAAGATTTTTTTTTAACATTAACTGATTTTACTATGCCTTAAAAAAAAAAAAAAAACAACCTCCCTGTGACACCAATATTTTAGAATTGCAGGTATATCGTCTGTGCTGATGAACTATTTGGGTGGTTTCTGGCCAGAAGGGATGAATAGAATAGGGGTGCCAATATATATTTGTCAATATACTGAGATGCTTTTTATTCCCAGAACACAAATGTACAGGGGAGGGGAGAGCATTGCTTTTAAGGAAAGAGTCCTCAACCACTAAAATTAGCTCATAGAATATGAAGTCACTAAAAAGACACCACGAGCTTCTCGTGGGAAAACGACAGCCCTGTGATTGGCCTTCTGTGATAAGAAAATTTCAAAGTACATTAGGGACTGGGCTGGGACATCAGACTGGCTCTCATTCCTTCCCCCAGAGGGGTTCTTTTGGAAATGCTTACAGATGACAGAAACATGTTTGCACACGAAACACTCAGAAGAAAACACACTGTACTGGCTGGGCTAGTGACAGTAAAGGCAGCATTGCTCTCCCAGCATTCAGATCAGGAGAAATCAGATTAGGAACTTCATTAGCTTCTCAAATGCCTGGCGGTGAAGCCTGGCTAAGTGAGGTGAAGGGAAGCCAGAGAGAAAACCAACAGCCGCCGGAATTAGTGTAGATCTGTGGCGTGTGCCTTGCGGGTGACCTGAGCCATTCGAAAGACCTCAGAACATACCTTCTCCTTTTCCTGTCTCCCATTAATCCCCGGGCTCGCCTGTGTCTTATATTTCTTACAACAGAAGTGTCCACTTGGAAATGATCTTCAGGTTCAATGCTCTCCGGGGGTATTTGGCTCTTGTCATGTTTCTGTGGCTTCCCCGTCCAAAGGGGACATCGTCCTTTCCTATGGAATCTCCAAGCACCTATTCCCTCCAGCCATAGAGTCAGCGGCGGTCAGGCTGGCATCCAGGAGGGGTGGCAAACTGGGAGCATCGAGGGGCTCGCTCGCTCTGGACTCCCTGGCCTCCCGTCTCAGGCCCCACGTTGGCAGCAGTGCCCAGCATAAGGTGGGGAGTGATGGGGGTGGACGAGAGGAGGCTGGGCTTCTTCAGCCTCAAGCATCATGTCTGTCAGGATGTCCTTAACGACACCGGCTTCCCTGCTCACTCACCGCCCTAAGCAGACTGGACCTGTCACGTGACTCTGAGCTCAGGGCACTGAAAGCTCTGGGTGTTGCTGTGCTTGTTTGGTCACAACAGAATCAGACGTCCAGTGAGTGCCAGGAATGGAAGACAGACTTCCAACCTTGCTAATCGGACAACCAGAAACTCCATCGGAAGTAATGTCGGGGAGAGCTAGAGAGTCTATTCAACACGAATGTCGATTTTTCTGGAAACATCATAGTCACTTGTTTCCCGTCCCCTGTAGGGGTAGCCTTTAGAAAATCGGAGCATGGGCTCATTCAATTCTTACAGCTCTCAGAGAGAACAGTTGTAGCAAGGAAAGAATTCCCTGCAGACACCTCTGGGCTTTCATGTATTAAAGCTACCTTGTGGCCCCTTAGGACATACATAAACATCAGTATAGCCTTGTGTCATCCCTAACAGCAACCATATGATCTGATAGCGTACATCTTTATAGAAAGACTAGTTCAGCCTTGGTTTGAGATCCTGCCTTTCCTCCTTAGTTACTAGAATTATGTCCACAGGCAGGCACTGAAAAGCTCGGAACTTCACTGTCCCCACCTGTACAAATAGGGGTAGTAACACTGTTCAGGAATTTTATTAGAAATAACGTACCGTGCTTATTTCATCTACCACGTGGCAGTTATTCAGTAAGCCAGTAGTATGCATAATTATTAGTCATTGAAATCTCAGGTACTCCTGTATTCATACTCCTGGTAATCATTATAGAGGCATTGCCTCTACTTCCCAATCTTTTTATATCCTCTCTCAGGCTACCTTATAGACAACTGAATTTGAATCTCCAAGCTTGTGGGTTTAATCTTTTACTGCTGAAGAATCACGGAACATTTGCTAAAATACAGGTTCCCTGGCCCCACTTATAGAGGTTCTAATTCTGTAGGTTTGCAATGCGGCCCACCATTGCATTGTTAAAAGCACCCCAGGGTCTTTGGCCAGGTAATCAGACTGATCACAGTTTGAAAAACCGGACCCTGTGTCTGAAATGCAGTGCACTCACCTGAGCCTCTGGTATCTCAGGATGTTGCTACCTGGCTACAGTTTACCGAGTAGCCAACTGTGTTCAAGGCAGTATGCTAGGATCTTGCACACGTTATGCTATTTCATCTCGATAATAATCCTATGCTATGGTGATTAGCGTCCTGGCTTTATGTTGAGAAGACAGAACTGGAATATCCCTGGAGCTCCTTCGTTCACATGTCTGGCTGCTGGGCGGAGATGACTGGAGGTGCTGCCTGTTTCTCACTCTTTATTTTGTGCCAATCCTTCTTTTACATATACACACACAAACAATATGCGTACGCTTTGTACACGCGCACACACATATAGATACATGTATGTATTCCTAAGCAATATGTTATTACGTTTGTAAGGTAGATTTCCTATTGGCATATGTTCTACAGCTCATTCATTTACACTGCTATTTAATACACAAGCGAGTGAACATAACGCATATTGAAGAATAACCAAGGATTAAGAGCAGTATGTGATGAGTGTGAATTTAATTTTTAGAACGGCATTATTCTTGTGTGAGTTTAGTGAGTCTTTCTGAAAACTCCTTCCAAATAAGTTAGGGTTCTGAAAGGCACTTTTTAATGGAATACAGAAGGGAATTGAGAAGCCTTTCTTGGCATGGGTTATTATCATGGCCTGATGGATTTGGGGAAGGCATTAGATCTGGTCCAGTTCTCTGCAAGGTTGGGGATGAGTCACAGAAGACTCACGTAGGCTTAGGGTCAGGCAGCAGTCAAGTATGTTAGCACACGTACAAGATTGGGCAGAGATTTCTTTTAACATGCAGTTGAATTAGCCATTCCCTTTGTCAGTGGATGGTTGTGTTGTTCTCTGATTCTTTGTTTTCCATTAAAAATATTGCTGCTGTGAGCATTTTGGACATGTGTCCTGATGCACATGGGGAACTTTCTCAAGGAACTATACCCTGGAGGGGAAGATTTGGGTCACAGTGTATGTGTGTTTTCAAGTTTATTAGATAATGCTAGATTGTTTTTGCAAAGAATTTGTGCTAGTTTATACTCCCATAGCAGTGTATCATACCTGCTGCTGTACATTCTAACAACACCTTGTTCCTTCTGGCTTGCGATGAATGAATAGATCCCTTCCAAGTCAATTTGAGAAGTGATAGGAGAGCTGAATACATGCAACATTGTGAAATCTACACAGAAACAGCATTAGAGATCTTCAGGGAAGAGCTTAGTTTATCTTTTGTTTGTATCCAAATGCGTTGCAGAGTGCTGGCACTTACAGGCTTAACAAATTCATATTTACTTGCTTGTAAAATTCTAGTCCCTGAATTGCCTTTCTATCTGGTCGGTTACATTAAAAATCCTTAAAAGGCTTGCTTGCGTTATAGATGCTCTGAAATAGGCATAATTCCAATCTATCATACAAGATTTTTGTGTGTGGGGGGGTTTATAAAAATGGGCTTAATGGCTAAAGAGCATACATAATGTTTATATAAATAATGAGTTCGGTACCTCAAAACAAAAGTGAGCGATATGTAGAGGCCAAGTTAATGAGAGAAGACATAACACACACGTGAAATCTTTGAATGCCTTTAAGTACAGTAAAATTTCAGATGCGTACTTATTTAGGGTGAGCCAGGACGCAGAACAGCTGTGTCTGCCTAGCTTAGCAGGTGCCGGGTCCTCAGCCAATCTCTACAGTGGTAGCAAATTAAGGTCACTGGGAAAGGCAGCTCTTGCTGTTCCTGTCACTTTCTAACCATATGAAAAATGATGCAACGTTGTTCTGCAGGAAGGCTAATAAGCCTTCAAGGAATCATACAAGGATATGGAGAACTCGCAATGTCCAAGGGGCATGGGAACACTAGGAAGAAAAACGTGGAATTTATCCTCTTCGCTGTTAACTTTCCAGAATGCTTCCTGCTCAGGCTGATCATGACTCCGAGTTAACATCTCTGTGCCCGGCAGCAGCCTGTGAAATGATGTGACTCAGCTCTGTCTTTGAGAGACAGGTGTCCACTTTAGAAAATCACCAACCCACTCAGCAGCCCTCATGACAAAGGCAATCAGTGACTGAGTAGTCAGCATCTGAGTCGACTGCAGGAAGGCATCTCTGGGAGAGGGAGAACAGAAGCAGCTAGCCTTCTGTTAAAAATAAAATTCAGTTCAATCCAAGAAATTCATACTACATTTTTATTATGTTCACAGCAGTGAATTGGGCATTGCAGGGGAGACAGAGAAGGAAGACAAGGCGTTTGCTTCAGGGAGCTTGCAATCAATGTTCTTTGCTTGAAGAGGGCAGAGAGGCAAGAAGAAAAAGAAGTTACATTTGTGATCAAACTGAAGCCTTCACCCTACCTTGCTGGCAAAATTATAATTTACCAACTTAACATCAGTGATTTTCAGAAAAAGATGGGCAGCATAAGTAAGGAAATTAGAACTTTCTTAGATGTATTTTTCCAGCGAAAGAGGGGGAAAGTATAGAACAGAAGTCTTCTCTGAAAACGGACAGCTGGGGAAAAGTAAGGACTCTCATATCAAAGAGATAACTCTCTTTGGAAAAGTGTTGCTTGCTTCTGTGTGCTTGACACTACAGTGGGGGTGAACTGGACCAAAGTCAACCCAGAAAAATTGGAACAGCCTGAGTATATCTGGAAGCAAATACTCCACAGATGGAGAGAGATGTGGGAGGTTAGCTCAGACCACTTGATTTTAATTAAACGGCTTTCAGTTTTGTGAATGTGGAAAAGAAAAGGCAAGCAGAACTGATAAGGTCCATGTGACATTGACTCTCTTTAACACCTCGATAAAACACAAGAGCAAAGTCTATTAGTGCTAACTGTTGCAGTTCCCTTTTCTAGGAAGAGTAGTGTTCATGTTGCTGGGGTGAAGTGTGAAGCATTTGAGAAGCACAGAATCATAGAAGGAGGCTTGAACCATCGTTGGCATGTATCTGAAGGAAGGATGGACGTACCCGCGGAATTTGCTATTTAGGGATGTTTGACAGAACACCTCTGAGGGAGGGAACACGGCTTCATGGTTAGTAGAACAGATGGACCGAAGGGCAGCTCCAGCCCTGCTTCGAAAATTGACTCCAGGGCTCTTGGGTAAAATTGAGAATGCAGCCATTTGGAAACATTGTGAGGCCAGATGCAGGAAGCTTGCCAGGGTCCAGGCGTACACAGGTTGGGGGTGAACTAGTTTTTTGCTTACAACTTAAGCTGGCTCAGGTTCTCTTTCCGCTGAAGGCGTTTTAAGAGCCCAGTGAAACAGGGAGAAGGAGACACAGTCTACGGTAGCCTCCATCATCTTCATTCCCATCCCTAACATTAATGCCAACATTTTCTTCAGCATCCCATATTCTTATTTGAACAGGACTAGCCAGGAAATACAAGTGCAGCCATTATAGACATTCTAGCATTGAATGTATGAGGTTTTGGGTGGTTGTCCTCAACTAGGGGTGATTTCCCCCCACACGGGGACATCTGGCAATATCCAGAGATGTTTTGGGCTATCACAGCTGGGAAGGGCAGGCCACTGGCATGGAGTAGGTAGAGGCCAGTGATACAGGCAAACATCCTACCATGCAAAGGCCGGCTCCCCACAATTCAGGATTAGTGGGCCTCGAATAACAACAGCACCAAGATTAAGAAACCCTGGGCTAGGCGATGATACGATTTTTTGCTGAAAACATCTTGGAAAGGTTGAGTGGGGCTGGATGAAGTTGTGTTGACTGTGACCTAATTTTATAAGGTTGATTTTAGGCTTTGTTTTATTGGCCATGATGTATTAGCATGCAGTTTTCATGATGTTTTTGTCACAAAGTTCTTCTTATTGCCTCAATCATTAATCTTTTTGAGAATGTTACAGATCACACTTGTGAACTTCATCTGGGCTCTACTGATGGCTGACTTTGACGTACAAGTGAGACTTCCTACCTAGCCTTCAAATCTAGATTCTCTTATTTTAGGTAAGTGGGAAGAATCTCCCTGTCGATGATCTTTTTTTGCTCCTGAGGAAATGATATGCTCAGCAAGAATCAACATATTTTGGATGGCCACTGCTTAAATATTTCCTGTCTTTTCTTTTATTTAAATTTAATTGAAATATTTTTTATTTATAGCCACGTTATTAATATTGCAAATACATTTTTTCAGTAAGGTAAATCAAAGGGTTTTCCTGGGAATCCTGCAGAAAGGTCCTACACCTGTGTTTACTCTTCCTTCATGATCACTCAGAGTTACTGCTGCTTCTAGGGCAGATGGCACGAAGGCTCATTTTGCTGGGCTGAACGCCATTACTTGGTATATGGCAGAGATTTGGAGATTTCGTGCAGATGCCCAAATATCTGTTGCCCTTGAATACAAAGCATTCTTTGATCCTTGAGTTGTTTGTTTGTTTGTTTGTTTGTTTTCTACCCTGAACAAATGAACATTTGGGGATGTAGGTAAACTAATCAACTATGGAACTAAAAATATATAATAAATCGAGTTCTCTGTATGTATTTAAAATCCTATTATTACCTAATATAATAAATGAGCAGTATTTTTTCCACTTCTAACTTTTGTAAAATAATTTAGTCTCACTTGTCATGCAGATTTTTAAATGGTAGATTTTCACCATCACCAGAGCTACCCTTTGAGCTTTCTCCTCTCACATTTTCTGTGTTGTATTCCATCCATTTTTGAGAATTGGGAGTTTTGAATTAGATATGATGTTATCATTGGAAAGTTTATTCCACACCACAGATGTCCATTCACATAACATTAAGAATTATTATTTTCCATTATATATATATATACCACATTTTCTTTTTTTTTTTTTTTATTTTTTTTTTTTATTTTTTTTTTAAATTTTTTTTTTTTCAACGTTTTTTATTTATTTTTGGGACAGAGAGAGACAGAGCATGAACGGGGGAGGGTCAGAGAGAGAGGGAGACACAGAATCGGAAACAGGCTCCAGGCTCCAAGCCATCAGCCCAGAGCCTGACGCGGGGCTCGAACTCACGGACCGCGAGATCGTGACCTGGCTGAAGTCGGACGCTTAACCGACTGCGCCACCCAGGCGCCCCTATACCACATTTTCTTGATCCACTCATCTAACACTGGACACTGGTTGCTTCCATATCTTGGCTACTGTAAATTATGCTGCAATAAACATAGGGGTGCACATATCTTTTTGAATTAGTGGTTTCATTTTCTCCTGCCATTTGCAACACATGGATGGATCTAGAAGGCATAATGCTAAGTGAAATAAGTCAGGGAAAGCAAAATACCATATGATTTCACTCACATGTAGAATTTAAGAAGCAAAACAATGAACAAAGAGGAAAAAAAGAGACCGACAAAAAACATAGACTCGTAACTATAGAGAACCAACAAGTGGTTACAAGAGGGGAGGCGGGTAGAGGGATGGGTGAAACAGGTGATGGAAATGAAGAGTTCATTTACTGTATAGAATTATTGAATCACTACTTCGCACACCTAAAACTAATATAACATTGTATATTAACTGTACTGGAATTTAAAAAAAAAAGAAATTTTTTCATTTATTTTTTAAAATCTATATTTACAATATTCACTTGTAATTGGTCATACATTTCCAGGAATAATGATATTGATTCAAAAAGATTTCTTTAACCAATTCTGAAAGTTGACTTCCATAAACATCAACAACTAGCACGACAGAGGTCATATCAGGAAAATTTGTCTGCCATAAACCGTATTTTGTTGTTCGTAATAAAGTAATAGATATGGGATCCTCTAAGTTGTATGATTTGCTATTTTCTGAAGTACAATTTTTTTAGGGAAAAATCTCTGACCTTAATGTTTGGATGTACAAAGTATGTAAATGTATATTTATTTAATTTGGTTCATTAGGTGTTATTAGGAGACTGACACTTGGCTCTAGTCTGCGAAACTCAGAGGTACCTGGCTATGAATTGGATACACTGAGAAGAATCTAGTGTTACAGTTGGAAACTGTAACTGGCTGAAGAATATACATAATTTTAAATATATATTTTAAATATTTTTACATATTTTTAAATATATGTTTTTAAATTCTAAACTCAGTCAAATGGTAGTTAAACAATTCCTTGAAAAGCTACTACCTATATTCATCCTAGACTCTGTTCCCATCCCTAAACTGTAAAGAAGACTCCTACTTATTGCTTAAATAAGAGCTCCCTGAATAATACCCACATGGGGGAAACCACAGAGCCCAGGTGCTTCGTTTGTATGACTTCATCCTGAAACTACCACATGTGCACCCCAGAGAGGCAGTAATATGTTTCTAAAATAATATGTAGATTAAAAGAAAGCGTTAAGGTAAAAAAAAAAAAAAAAAAAAAAAAAAAAAAAGAATAAAATATCAAGCCAAAGTACATGGGTTCCAGGTGCACATCTACGATGGCTTTTTGACAGATATAAATATTTCCTGAGAAATTGCCCTTATTGTGATATGTATCTTAAGGTCATTTGCACAACATAAATGCTGGTAAGTAAGGCAGTAAAAAAGAGAATTCCACCTGGAGTTTAGCCTCAGCTGCAACATTTATTACCCGGGTGACTTTGGACAAGTCACATGTCTGTTCAACTTTCTTTATCTCTAAGACTGCTTCTTGAGGTAGTTACCAAAACATGAGAGATAATATATTTGGAAATGCCTGGCACATAAATATCAGTTAAAACTTGTTAATAAAAGTATAAAACTTTATTGGTAGTTCAGTATTAGTTATATCTTTGCTTGCCAATAGTTTATTTCTACCATTTTGACTGTAAGGATATGGAGGGTTTTTTTGAGGGGCTGCAATAATATTCTGCATTTATAATTTGGGGAAGAAATATAAATAGTTTTGCTTTCAAAATCTGTAATAACAGCAGCTAAGAATTTTTAGGTCATTTCAGGCTTTTTCCAGTGGAGTTTTTCCCTGGTTCAGTTTTCAATGCATATGGGGATATATAAATTTCCTCCCAGGTTGTGGAGTGTTTTATTTCCTGGAAACTTTTTACATTAAGGCATCACTTGTTCTGTGTTCACTTGGGCCTATGGCCATGTCTGAATCTGGTTGGAGTATAAACTTTTTGGCCAACATACTAAGACTTCTGGACAAGACACCAAACTATTATGCAAGCTGGCTCTTCTCTAAGCTCAACCAGGAAACACTACACAAGTAACAAGAAGAATGATTGAAAACAGAATTGGGGGTACCTGGGTGGCTCAGTCGGTTAAGCATCTGACTCTTGATTTTGGCTCAGGTCATGATCCCAGGGTCTTGAGATTAAGACCCATGTCGGGCTGAGTATGTAGCCTTCTTGGGATCTCTCTCTCCCTATGTCCCCCCTTCCCCCCGCACTCAGGCTCTATCTCTCTAAGAAAAATGATAGGAAAAAAAAGAAGAAGAAAAGAGAGTCGAACCAGTTGAATTCTAGTCATAAGAAAGCCTATCAGGGCCTTTTTCTGAGAAGTGAATAGCAATCCAAATCTGAAGAGAACCAGATGCCACTACCTAAGGGCTGCTGAGAAGGAGTGTTCTAATTGTCCTTATCTCTTTATTCTACACTGCCCCCGATAAATCATTGTTTTCCCCAATGCCCTATAGGGAGGGGACACAGCAGCCTCATGCCAACACCAATGGATGAGGCAGTTAATATGAGAGTGGAGGAAGGAACACTGACAGCTTCTATCTCAAGTGGAGAGGCAAGCTCCTTCTCCTTGTTTAATGGACAAGATAGTTACAACAGAGGGAAGCAGACCCCAGAAAAAGCAGTCTGTATGCAGAAGAAATGGGGAGCTCCGCGAAGGGCAGGATTGGGGCTTGTATGGAAACAAAGGCTTCCAGATTTGCAATAGTAGAGGCTCTTGTAAGTCATTTCTATACCTCCTAAATGTACCTGGAAGAGAGCACACACTAGGTCTAAGGTTTCATCAGTATTCCTACTACTACTAGTTAAGGTGATCAATAGTCCTAAAAGAATTTGAGTGATAGTGGAAGGAGCAGAAAGATAACTGAGGAGGAATACTAGCTCTTTATTTACTTATTTCTTTCTTTTTAACTTTTAAAGGGTTTATTTTTGAGTGAGAGAGAGAGAGAGAAAGGGAGAGAGACAGCATGAGCAGGGAAGAGGCAGAGAGAGAGAGGGAGACACAGAATCTGGAGCAGGATCCAGGTTCTGAGCTGTCAGAAGGGCTCAAACTCACGAACTGAGAGATCATCATCTGAGCTGAAGGCAGATGCTTAACTGACTGAGCCAACCAGGCGTCCCAGGAACATGAGCCCTTTAAAAAACAAATAGGTACTGAAGGACCTTATAAGAGGGAGTTGAATTAATGTCCCACCCCCAAACAAGAATGTAAAATCAATACCATAAATATCTTCAGAGAGGAGGGGGAGGAGATACTACAAATATGAAGCAGAAACAATCAGTGAAAAAAAAAAGGATCGAATGGAGTTAAGAAACATATAATAGCAGAACAGATATAGCCAAAGAATAAATCAGTGAGATCAATGATCTAGTAAGAGAATTTTCCTGGAACATGCAATAAAAGGACAGAGAGATGGAAACTAACTAAGAGAATCTAAAACACAGGGAGAGGATAGAAATAGGTCAACTTTGACCTATTAGATAAGATGAAATGATGCAGAGAATTGTCGTTGTTATTGAAATCATGATTGAGAATTAAAGAAAGATGGAAGAGTCAGATCAGAAGGACCCATAAAGCAATAGACAACACTGATGAGGAAAACTCTAAATCTTGACGCATTATACTATCTTAGAATATAAAAGACAACTTTCTAGAATCATCTAGAAAAAAAAAATTTCACTCTAAATTAATTGACATCAAAATTCTCACTGTAGAACAGTAAAGTAACATTTTAATATTGAAGGAAAATAATCTCAAACCTAGAATTTTATATGACTCAGCTATTATTTAAACACTAGACTGAATAAAATGAAGACATTCTGAGTTACACATACACAAAGATGCATAAGACCTTAGAGAAAACTTTGTATAGGAGGTTCTCTATAGATAGAGAAAACACATGACTTCAGAAAGAAATAAGCAATGGCCAAAAAAGTGTGTGTGATTATTTGTACATATCTACAACAGTGCTGTCCAAAAGAATTTTTAGTTTTGATGAGAGCATTCCATTTGCGTGTGCAATATGATAATCTACGATCATATGTGGCTATTAAGATGTTGGTGAGTGTGGCCAAGGAACTGTTTTATTTTACTTAATTTTAATGAATTCAAATTTGAGTAGCCATAAGTGGTTAATGGTAACTGCACTGTATAATGTAGCTCTGTAACAACCTAGATATAAAGTTCTAGATCATACCAATATATGTTAAGGGGTAGGGAACAAGCAGAGATTAGAAGATGGATAGCAGCCTATGGTCCTTGTCTTGTTCAAGAGGAAAAAAGAGAGAAGAAAAGAATGAAGTGTAAGACTGAACACATTAGCAGAAACCAACCAAAAGATAGACCATTTTCATTTTCATACCAAAAGGAAAAGTCTAATGAATGGCAGAAAGGAAAAAAAGAAAAAAAAAAAAAAAAAAGAAGGGATGGTACATAGGAAGTATGAAATAGACTCACCATAATAAATCATAATATGACAATAATTAAAGTAATGTAAACAGATTAAACATGCACATCAAATCTCAGAGACTCTCAGGGAAAATAAGATGCCATAAGACATTGTCAGCAGGAGATAATTAAAATGAAATAGATTGAAAAGAATTAGTTAAAAATGTATGAAGCTATCATTAACTTTAGTAACGGACAAAATACAACTTAAGCTGTCAAACTATATAAGTAAAAAATGAATACTGTTTATATTAGAAAAAGAAATAGGAGATAAAAAAAAGTGACAGGAAAAAATATATATCTCCCGGTATTATGAAGAAAGATACATTAGGAGGGAAAAGCAGCAAAATCAGCGATTGCAGTTGGAGCTGGTAACACACTTTTGATCAGCTGATCAAGAAGATAAAAAATAAAAAGAAAGATTTAGAAGATCTGGAAAAACTCTGTGATCAATAAACCTAAACCAACAGATGTATACAGAATTTTATACTCCAAAAACATAGAATGTACATTCTTGCTGCACATACATGGATATTTATAAATGCAGTATCATACTCTATAAAGTCAAAATCATAAAGTAAGGGATCGATAACCAAAACATAACTTTAAAATACCTTCAGATAACCATATGTAATAGAGGTCAAAGTATGACAAAAATAGATCATGAACAACAGAATGGCTAAAAATTTGAAAACTAAGATGAAATGGGTGAATTTCTCAAATTACATACAATACCAAAATTATTACAGGATTAAATAAAAACTTGAATAAGAATTATCAGGGAAGAAATTAAAATGTAATCAAATAACTCTTCCCTCGCAAAAGAGCTCAAGACCAAATAGTTTGAAAAGTGTATTCTAAGCAGAAGTTAAGTAACTCTCAAGGAAAAGATCTCTATCTTATATGACAAAAAGCTTCCAAACTCAATTACATCTAATAATATGTTAAAAATACATAATAATTGAATGTATTTCTTTCCCAAAGAATATAATGATATTTCAATATCAGACATTCTATTAAAGTAAATAACCTTCAGCAGTGATCATACCTATTGGAAAAGCTTTAGTTTTATAGTCTTTAAAAATGGAAAAAGGAAAAAAAAAGATTTCCCCTATTATTGCAAATGTTTAACATAATATCAGAGGTGTTTGGTAAGGCAAGAAAATAAGAAAAACAAGTAAAATAAAGAGTCAGAAGGAAAGCAACAATAGTCTCATTTATTTGCAGACGATAGGACTGTCTAAATAGAAAACCACACAAAAACAATAGAGAAATTTAGAAGTGATCAAACCGAGCAAAATTGTTGTAACACAGGATAGACATGTCAAATCAACAGCATTTGTTAATGCCAAACTTGAAAATACAATAACAAAGATGATACACAGTAACAACATTTCTAAAAGTATTCAAGACTTAGCATAATTAAGATCGCAATCTTTTCTATAGTTTAGGAAGTGGAGCAAGGACTAGAGTGAAGACTTACTTAAGCAAAATTTAACTGAGCCTAGAATTTAAGAAAATATGTTCTTAAGTCCGTTTCCAACTGAAGTACCAGATTCTTCTCAGTGCATCCAATTTATAGCCAGGTAATATAGAAGTTACTCAGAGTAGCACCCAAGTCTAAGTGTCATAAAATACCCAAATGATTGCCAAATTATACAGGCAGTGTGGTAGGCAACCTCTAACAAGGCTCTCCAAGAAACCCTGCCTCCAGGTATTCATTGCTTCACGTAATTCTCTCACACTGGGTGTGGACTGAACCTACTGCCTGCCTTCTAACACAGAATATGCAAAGGCTATGGAATATCACTCCAAGATGAGCTTACAAAGAAACTGTGGTTTCTATCTCGCTTCCCTTCTCTCTCATTCTCTTGCTGGCTTCCTCTGAGGGAATCCAGGCTGGTCATGCCATCAGCAGCACTATGAAAAAAAGGCCCATGCGGGGAGGAACCAAAGGAAGCCTTTTGCGACATGCAGAGGGAAAGAGAATCCTGCCGGCGATCATGTGAATGAGACTGAAAGCCAATCATCCCTGAGTTGAGCCTTTAGACGAGGCTGTGGGCACTGCTGACGGGCACTGACTGCAGCCTTGTGAGAGAGACCTTGAGGAAGAGAGTCAGCTGGGCCACACCTGGATTCCTGATTCACAGAAACCATGAGATAATACATGTTTGCTGTTTTGAGTTGCTAACTTTGGTGTAATTTGCTATGTAGCAATAGATAACTAATGCAGACAATTATCTATAATAAAATAAACAATTAGCTACAGAAGAATGTTGATCATTATCCGCTTCAAAATGAAAACTATGATTTACTTTGGGTACTTATGGGCTAACTAAATAACAACAAAAACAAACCCAAAATGTGGTCACATTTCCATTAAGGCCTTAGAATCATTGGGTCCATGTGGCACAAAAGTGTGTCATGAGACCTGACGGATACTGCAGATTGATTCATTTAACACTCATTTGAACTCCTTCATTTCTTGCCTTACACCGTGGAGCTGAAAGAAAATACTGAATTTCCAGCTTTCCTTGCAGCTAAAAGTGATCACGAACACAGTCCTGGGCAATAACACAATGGCAGACGTTCCCCGGAAGATTTTCATTTTTCATATGAAAAAATAAATCCTTCCCAGGGAGTGGATTTTGCCTTACCCCCTGCATGTTCTCCCTGCTTTGAACATGAAAGTGATATTGAGAAATACAGGGCATCTTGCAACCATGGCCACAGGGAGAAAAACCCATGTGCTAAGAATGTGGAACAGGAAGTTGGAAGGCTCCTGGTTCCTAACAGCATTGTTGAGGTGAAGGACTAGTTTTGACTCTTTATTGCTATATCTAATATACGACTTATTGTTGAAGCCACTGTGGTGGGGTTTTCTGCTCTTCACAGTTGACTGTATTCTTTTTTTTTTTTTTTTTAAGTTTATTTATTTTGAGGGGGGAGAGGGGAAAGAGAGAGGGATAAAGAGAATCCCAAGCGGACTCCATGCTCACAGCTGAGTGTATTCTTAACTGA
Source organism: Neofelis nebulosa (assembly GCF_028018385.1). Taxonomy (NCBI): domain Eukaryota; kingdom Metazoa; phylum Chordata; class Mammalia; order Carnivora; family Felidae; genus Neofelis; species Neofelis nebulosa. The sequence continues at coordinate 18,430,447 of NC_080784.1, forward strand.
AACAGGAGAATGATTTTAGATTTTTGTATCAAAATTTCCTGTGGCATATAAACATAATTTAAATTGGATACTTTGAGAGAGGCATCAATTCTCTCAGTTTATGTTAGTCAGTAATAGGTAAAATGAGAATATCTAAATGTTCATTCCAGGTGTCATTTTTGCTTTAGCAGAAATTAACCAAAAAGAAAGCCATGAAAACCTAGTTGGAGCACCAAAGACCTAAATCTTCACTTGGTGTTGGTTTGCTTGTGGAAGATCCAGTGAATCTGGACTGAACTGTACCCAATTCCAGGAAGTTTCAAACTCAACCCAGGTACATAATAGCTGAAAAGGGGTCCTCTTTTATTACTGTATTTAACTTCAGGGATTATTCCAGGCTTATTAAATGGAATTCCTATGACAAGCTGAAATCCGGTGTTAGAATGAGACCAATCTATTCAATATAATGAATCTAGCTCTATTCTACCAGTTTCTTTTGGTTCCTAAGAAATATATGTAAGTTATAAATTTAATGCACCATCCAGGAAATAATACACTAATGGCTTAAGAGCCCAATAAATCTCCCTATTTTACTCTGGATACTTTGTGGCTAGAAATAGAAGCCAACTTTGGCTGGTTTAAACAGAAAGCATTTTATTAAAAGGATCTTGGATAATTCACAGAATTGCCAGAAAGGATGGAGAATCAGACATGAGAAATGGGTAGGCACCAAGGGAGGTGGCCGATGACAACCACAGCCAAACTTCCATCTGGGACAGTCTGGCAGGAATACTTCTCTCCTTGTGAAGGGACGATGGATGTCAGGGCTGGTCCTGGATAGTGCAAACAATCCTTGCCTCTCTTGTCTTGGAAAGAGCAAAGTGCTACTACTGCTTTTGGAACAGAATTCTCCTTTGACCTAGCTTCTTTGCTCACTTGCTCCAAACTCGTGGTTATCAGTGTCTGTCTGAATTTAGCAATGAGATTAAGGAAAACTTTTAAGGAAATGAAAGGTGGACAAAAGTTAGTACTTACTATGTCCCAAAGGATTGATTTTTAACTTATTCCCTTATCCCCAGATTATTTTATTAAAGAAGGGATGGTGTAAGAATGGGGCAAAGTAATTTTTAAAAATTATGAAAAATGATTGGTTGTTGAATAATTAAATGGGACAATCAAAGATTGCTAGAGACCTTCGTGTATTACACACATATAGCAAGAATCTAAAACGAGACTCTGGTGCATAAATTGGAGTAATTTGGCTTTGGGTGTAGGGCTGACACAGGAAAAGTAAATAAATATGTATCTAAGCTTTCTCCTTTTTCTTGTTTCAGGCAACTCAGTCAGATGACTTTTAAAAATTCCACGGTGATTGGGCATTCAGACCTTCTCCTTCTCCTTCTCCTTCTCCTCCTCCTCCCCCTCCCCCTCCCCCTCCCCTTTCTTTTTAATACAATTTAGAATACTGAATACCTCTGCATGGCCATTTATACAGTTCAGTGTCTTTGGCAAATCACTTCTACTTTTAGATTTACTTCCTCAAAACCTTTCCCTTTCTTTTTTGTTAATTTTGATTTATTTCTTTCTGTTCCCATCACCTCATTTAACTTAGTTCACATGATATTCTGAGTAATAACTCACTGTTGTAATTGTCATCCGGGATTAATCCTGTTTGTACTGGAGAGTTACGAAAGTTCCTACCAGAGGAGATGCTTTAGCAAGTTTGCATTATTCACGTGTAAAGCAAACACACAAATGTTAAGAGTTGGAAGGAAAGAAAACCAAGAATTTGGTCTAAAGTTCTTTCTGTAGAACTGAGGAAGACAAATGGCCTGGAAGATTTTTGGTGTCAGATCTGAACTCTAATCAGTCAAGGAGAGATATCTGCAGAGCTGGGTGGTCAAAATGGCATCTCAAGAATTTTCAGATTTCGTTCTTGAAAAAAAGAGCCTAAAAGTCAATTCAAAGAAATGCTCACCCTCAAGCATTTTTATGCAAAATGACGAACTTTAGAGGAAAATTAGAAACAGCCAAATTCTGAAAATTATACACAATGAATAACTGTGGTGTGGTCATGATATGTGTTAGTGCCGTTAAATGTTTTGGGGAATTTTGTTTGACCAAAACCAGGATTTTTTCTTTTCCCAAATGACTAGATCAGGTATTACTGATATACATTCCCATGGTGCTCCTTCGCTGTGCTAATAACATATGTAATTTCTTTATTGTTTGTCCTTCCCACTAGTTTGTAAGTTTCACAGGATAGGAATTGGGTCTACTTTGTTGTCTGTATTCCTGTCACCTAACAAATACGTGCATTGGCATATAGCAAGTCGTTCATTATTTGTTGACTGATTGGCAAATAGGAACATGGAGGCAAATGAGTTATATTCAGAAATTTCATCCTGAAGATACTCACAGAGAGTAGAAGGCAGAGGGTAAATATTCTGTTGAATTCTGTCTCATATCCTCATTCCTTAAAGCTCTTGCTAGCCTTGACTCAGGTCCAAGATTCTGTGTCTGGCTTGTGATTGTCCTCTGCAAGTATTTGGAAAGGACTAATCCTTGTGTTCAATAGATTTTCCGCAAATATTTATTTTTGGATATTGTTTATTGTTGACCAATCTGACAGTCTTGGCTGCAAAGTTTCAAATTGAGTTTTGTATGCATTTAATTGACTACAGAATCTGGAGTTATCGTGAGCAGCTGTTAAGCCTAGAATTGATTCTAACATATATGATATAGAAATACATATAATTAGTTCTAGCATATTTATATATATTTGTTACATATATAATTGGAATCCACTAGATTTGAGATAATCTATCTGAAGCTGGAGCAAAACATCCCAAATATTCCACGTACGTTACCTTTTTCCATCGGGTGTTTTGTTTTGTTTTGCTTTTTTGCCTAGTGGTTTGCAGAAGCTTTTATTTTTTAACATTTATTATTTATCTGTTATATTCATTCCAGATTTTTGCTGATCTTTCACTTAGGATTTAACATTTCTGAATGATGTCAATTTTCTTTATTTATCAAAATACTTTAATTTTTTACTGTATAATTTATCAGTGATTTTCTCTTTTGTCATGATTTCTAGGTTTTGGTTCTAACTTCCAAAGACATTTTTTAGCTCAAGATTATAATTTTTCTGTTTTTTTCTTATACTATGATAGTTTTGCTCTATAACATTTAATTTTTAAAACAATGAGACTTATATAGGAGTATGGTGTAAATTAGAGGTATTCTTATTTTCCAGATGACATGTTAAATATTTCATTACAATTTGTCAAGTTAGTCCAGACTTTTTTCTCCTCATGTACCACCTTTATCATCATCTAAATCTATATATTCACTTGGGTTTATTGTTCACCTGTCTACCTGGATCTATTGATCCATTTATTAATTATTGGAACTTTACTTAGATATGTGGTAGGTCATGTCTTCACTCACTGTACTTACTTTCAACATTTCTTTTACTATATTTGTTTTTCTATTACAGATAAACCTGTGAATAATTGTCAAGCAGCTTAGAAACATTCTGTTTGGGATTTAAGATTACCTAAAACTTATGAATTAAATTGGGAGAACTGACTTCTGTATAATATTGAGTTTTCTCAACCATGATATTTGTACCCATTTCTATTTTTCACATCTTTTCAGATGTATACAACACAATTTTACAGGCTTTGTGTATAGAACTCTTTTTCTCATTAAGACTATTTCTCATTTTCTAAAAAAAAAAAAAAAAAGACTATTTCTCATTTTCTGTTTTTTGTTGCTATTGTGAATAGTATTTTTTTCCTTTTATATTTTCTAGTTGATAGTAGACTGTTGGAAAACTACTGTTTTTTTTTAAAAACTGTATGCTTACTTTTGAGAAAGAGAGAGAGAGACAGTGCAAGGGGGCGGGGGGAAGGGCAGAGAAAGGAGGAGACAGAGGATCCAAAGTGGGCTCCATGCTGACAGCAGAGAGCTCAATGTGGGGTTCGAACTCACAAACTGTGAAATCATGACTTGAGGTGAAATTGGACACTTAAACAACTGAGCCACCCAGGCACCCCAGAAAACTACTGATTTTTATATGATGATATTGAATCTGGCCACTTTAAGGAGTGCTGGTACCTTTTTATAAAACTTTACCTTCTTGGATTGAACCTCTAGACAAATAATGAAATAATATAAATAGTGAATATAGTGAATATAAATAGTGAATATCTAGAAAGATAATGTTATCTCTTTTACAATATTTATGCCTTACTCTTTATTCTGTTCCTACAGAATACATTGATGATGAGGGGGAGGAGGAGGAGGATGATATGTGTGAGGGGTGGGTGTATGTGTTTCATGGTCTCTTATACAAAATTGGACTTGACAATCTGAAAAGAGACTTGCATTAAAAATAGAACAAAAATACAAGGACAGTGAAAAGTTAGGTCACTGTGATACTAATTGGTGCCTGTAAGACAAAATTGAAAACAAACATATGGCCGTTTGCCAAATTTTGAATATAAGAACATAATGTGCTTTACATACTTAAAAATAGCCACAAATAATAATAAAACAATAATACATGCCAAAAGACACTGTTTCATAATCTCTCCAATTATTCATTATACTGACAACATTGCTAAAGGAATTGCAAACATAGACTCTTTCTCCAAAAATATATAGCAATGAAATGTATTAGTCATTGGACATGAATGGCCTAGGAAAAGACAATAAAAAGACAAATATGTAACGAGAATACTAGTCAAGAGTGTCAGGACAAACCATGATAGTTTAAATTAACTAATACACTTTAAAAATCCAGAAAGAATAGAGATGAGATTAACTAAGTAAACCAATTTCTGCTTGGTTGGATGTTTTCAGTAGACAAAAATGAAATGATAGGATTTTCATGCTGCCCTGAGTGTATCACTAAGGGTGAAGGGCTCATCCTTTTGACTTTTAATACGAAGGTGTGTCTTCTGTAACCTACTCATCATTCAATGATCAGTTGTTATGACCTTCCTTCCTCCCTTTTTAATTTTCTTGGGACAATACATGTATTTTTAAATATAATTTATTATCAGGTTAGCTAACATACAGTGTATACAGTGTGCTCTTGGCTTCGGGAACTATCTGTAGGTTCCTTTAGGATAATACTCTAGAGGCTACTGTGATCAATCATCTACAACCTGTAATAGTCCTTGTTGAATCAATTTCAGTGAGACCTTTAGAAATAGCTGAAGAATTGTTATTAGGATAAAGCTTTAAATTCACAAAGAGAGATCATAAAGACCTACACTGAAAGATTCAAGTCGACAGTTTATACCTAACAGAATTGGAATAATATTGTCAAGTATAAAGAAAAAATGCAACTGAGCTTAGCATGTTATACATTTATATATATAAATATGGTACTACTTAATATGTTAAATATGTATGTTTAATGCTAGACATATATGAGGTTCTATAAGTTAGTTTTCATTCTCAAATTATATTGTAGTGTACAAAAAAGACATTTATGAATAATTTTAGATTCAAAATTTTTTATCCTGTAAAAGATAAATACTTTAAGAAAAATTAATCTTTATTTGAATCAATTCAAAAGTGACACTGTTCTTCCACTTTTCTTAACATATATAAAAAGACTGGATCATAAAAAACCAAAAACAAAAAACCCTCAAACTAAGGTGAGCTTTCCCTGGACCTGTCAGTTAGATAAACATGAGGAATTCTGGGGATAAAAAGTTAAGGATTATTTAACACCATTTATGAAGCAACTTTTTCTCTTAAGTTCTTCAATAAGTTAGTGTGCAGAACACAAGGGCTTGTTTAATAACAGAAAGCATAACCCTTAAATCTCAAGACTTCTGCTTAAACTTGGCTATGCAAAATATTCTTCTTTACCAATATTGTAATATTGTCTACATACGATAGTAAACGATTTAGCACATTATCATTATAATTTAGCATTCTTCAATTTAATTTCACATAGAACTCATTAATTGTAGATTCACGAGTCTTTCTCATTATTTGGCTTCGCATAAATCCTCAATCTGAGGCTTTGCCTGCAAAATCACTTTAAGATACAATCCAGCTCACAAATGTTACAAATCCTGGTATAGTAGTTTGCCCGAGATTCTGCACACATTTTTCCGGTGTGCTATGAAGCAAAGATAACTGAAATACTATATAGTGGATGGATTTGGCATGACAATCAACTGAAAGACCTACTAGGGTATAGCAAGGCATCAGACTAGGTCAAATAGGAACTCACAATATTTCAAAAAGATGAATTCCACACAGACAGTTTTCCCCCTCTCTCTATAGTAAAAGTTTAGTGAAAATCTCTGGAATGATTGTATTGGCAGTACGTAGAATATCAAATAGTCTACTGGGGATTAATTGTTCCTAAATGTGATATGAAGAAATTTCCTTAGAGCTCCTTCTGTTTTCTATAGATAGCTGTAATATGTGCTATGCTTGATTAAAAAAGGATGCAAAATGACTTTTCCATATTCAACTGTTTCTCAGACACTACTCAAATTTTAACCAGTAATGAATTCCAGTGATGAGAAAGGTGGTTGTCGATGAAATGGACTGCAGTACGTATTTCCACTGCTTACAATCAGGGAGTAGTAGAAGGGAAAGTGATCACAGAAGTAATTTGATTGGTTAATTAATTCTTTACTTAGCCAAGTTATTTAAGATATTAAATAAAAAGCTTTGCATAGTAACTCCTAACTTCACTGTGTCCAACTACCCTACAAATCCCCTCTAGATACTCTGTTTCTCATCTTCTCTCTTCCCAGCCAGAGCCTGGATTTGCACCATTTGAAATCAGTTCTCCATAAACACATGTGAGATTGAGAGGAAGAGATAAGAAAGTGGGGGTTCCTGAGATTATGGTCCTGATGGTTTGAGATGAAAATGTTACCCATGTGAATTTTCCTCAATTCCATTGTCCAACTCTTTGTTGGAGTGGCCCTTAGGCAGAAAGCCAATATATGGAAATGCAAGGGAATCACGGAAGAATGTCTCTGAAGGTTTCTTCATCCATTATAATGGTTCTGAAAGTGTGATCTACGGTCCTTTGAGGGTTTCTGTCAGTACCTCTCAGAGGATCTTTGAGTCAAAACTATTTTCATGGTTCTACTAAGACACTATTTGGCTCTTTCACTAATATTTATACTAGTGACAAAAAAACAATGGTGGATAAAACTGCTGGCACCTTAGCAGAGATGAAGGTTGTGGCCCCAAACTGTTGTGGCTAAAACACTTGCATTAAACACACACACACACACACACACACACACACACACACACACGCTATTTTGGCTTAAAAATACTCTTGGTGAGAAGATGCTCAGCATCACTCATCATCAGGTAAATAAAAGTCAAAACCACAATGAGATACCACCTCACACCTTTAAGAATGGCTAAAATGAACAACTCAGACAACAACAGATGTTGGCGAAGATGCAGAGAAACGCAAACACTTTTGCACCGCTGGTGGGAATGCAAACCGATGCAATAGTCTGGAAAGCAGTATGGAAGTTCCTCAAAAAATTAAAAATAGAACTTCCCTATGACCCAGCAATCGCACTACTAGGTATTTATCCAAAGGATACAAAAATGGTGATTTGAAGGGGCACATGCTCCCCAATGTTTACAGCAGTGCTATTAATAATAGCCAAATTATGGGAAGAGCCCAAATGTCCATCAACTGATGAATAAATAAAGAAGATGTGTTTTACACATACAATGGAATACTACTTGGTGACAAAAAAGAATGCAAAATTGCCATTTGCAACAACATGGATGGAACTAGAATGGTTCCAGTACATAGAATAAGTGTACTTTTCACTTATGCTAAGTGAAATAAGTCAGAGAGAGAAAGACAGATATCATATGATTTCACTCATATGTGGAATTTGAGAAACTCAACAGATGAACGTATGGAAGGGGAAGGAAAAATAAGATAAAAACAGAGAGGGAGGGAAACCATAAGAGATTCTTAAATACAGAGAACAAACTGCAGGCTGCTAGAAGGGAAGTGGGTTGGGGAGAGGTGGGCTAAATGGATAATTGGCATTAAGGAGGGCACTTGTTCGGATGAGCTCTGGGTGTCCTTTGTAAGAGATGAATCACTGGGTTCTACTGAAGCCAACACTACACTCTATGTTAACTAACTTGAATTAAAAAAACATTCTTGGTGAAGCAGTAAAAAATTATTAATTTTATTAACCTCGATCTTTGAATACGTTTTTTTATTTCTGCGGGAAGAAATGGGAATATACATGAAGCACTTTCACTGCTGACTGAATTATAATGGCTGTCTTTAGAAAAGTCCTCAAGCAATTGTTCAAGTTGCAATCTGGCCTAGCCACTTCTTTTATGGGACACCATTTTTACTTTAAAGAATGACTGCCAAACTATGACTAATCAGCCTTGTGTATTTGGTAGATGTTTCTTGAAAATTAATGAAGTGAGTGTGTCACCTCAAGGGAAGAAAAATCATAATGTTTGTTGCTGGTGAAAATTTAACTTTTGGAAAACTTGTGTCTGCCCCTGTGAATTTGACTACTTCCTGTACTTACAGACTTTTCCAATGAGATCAGTGATGATACTTAATTAAGGGACTTCTGGGGAAGATGACAGAGTAGGAGGACCCTAAGCTCACCCGTCCCATGGATGACACCCACATTAGTGTAAATAACCCAGTAAAAGTCCCAAAGATTGGCAGAACAGACTCTCCACAGCTAAATGCAGGTAAGAGGCCACATTGAAAAAGGTAAGCAGGGTGGAGATGTAGTCAAGAATCAAACTCACCCATGAGACTGTCAGCAGGAGGGAGGGACATTTCAAGCACAGAAAAGGGAGAGGAGCAGACCCCACGTAACATTTGGCTTTGAAAACCAGAGGGGCTTAACTTTGCAAGTTTTTACAATCAGTGGGGTTTAAACCTGGAACTTTCAAAATCAGCTGCTGGGCTCTGAGGGAGTCAGACGGCAATAGGAAATGGAGTCCCTGCCTTTAAAGACACAACATAACAAACAATCCCACTGAGATACAACATAGAAGCAGCAGTTTGAAACGTGCCTGGGGCATACGGAAGATTTATTTGCTGATCTCAGAGCATGTGATGGGGGGATGCAGGGATCTTCTGCTGCAGCGTAAAGATTTTGGACCATTGTGTTTTCATTTTCATTTGTCTCTATGTATTTTTTAATTTTCTCTTTGATTTCTTGGTTGACCCCTTCATTGTTTAGTAACATGTGATTTAGACTCCGTGTATTTGTGCTCTTTTCAGATTTTTTCCTTTGGTTTATTTCCAATTTCATAGCATTGTGGTTGGAAAAGATGTATGGTATGACTTCAATGCTTTTGAATTTGTTGAGACTTGTTTGGGGGCATATTATGTGATCTCTTCTGGAGAATGTTCCATGTGCACTTGAAAAGAATCTATATTCTGGTGTATTTGCATGGAATGTTCTGAATATAGCTATTAGAACCATCTGGTCCAATATGCCATTCAAAGCCACTGTTGCCTTGTTCATTTTCTACCTGGATGGTCTATCCATTGATGTAAGTGAGATGTTAGAGTCTCCCAGTTTTATTGTATTACTATCAGTTTCTTCCTTTATGTCTTTTAGTAGTTGTTTTATGTATTTTGGTGTTCCCACGTAGGTGCATACATTACATGAACAAGAGAAGGGATAAAAACCATATGATTATTTCAATAGATGCAGAAAAAGTATTTGACAAAGTACAACATCCATTTATGATGGAAACTCTCTACAAAGCAGGTTTAGAGGGAACATACCTCAACATAATATAGACCACATATGAAAAACCCACAACTAACATCATACTCAATGGTAACAAACTGAGAGATTTCCCCCTAAGATCAGTAACAAGATAAGGATGTCCACTCTCATCACTTTTATTCAACATAGTACTGGAAGTCCTAGCCACAGCAATCAGACAAGAAAAAGAAATAGAATGCATCCAAATTAGTAAGGAAGAAGTAACACTGTCATTATTTACTGATGACATGACACCAAATATAGAAAACCCTAAAGATTCCATCAAAAACTATTAGAACTGATAAATGAATTCAGTAATTGCAGGAGACAAAATCAATGTACAGAAATCTGTTGCATTTCTATACACTAATAATGAAGTGGCAGATAAAGGAATTAAGAAAACAAGGCTATTTACAATTGTACTAAAATAATAAAATGCCTCAGAATAAACTTAACAAAGAGGTGAAAGACCTGTACCCTGAAAACTATAAAAATTGATGAAAGAAATTGAATATGACACACAGAAAAATGGTAAGATAATCTATGCTTTTGGATTGGGAGAACAAATATTGTTAAAATGTCTATACTACCCAAAACAAAACTATCTACAGATTTAATGCAATCCCTATCAGGGGACCAACAGCATTTTTCACCAAACTAGAAAAATCCTAAAATTTGTATGAAATCACACAATATCCCAAGTAACCTAAGCAATTTTAAAGAAAAGGAAGTAAAACTGGAGGTAGGACAACCCCAGAATTCAAGATATACCACAAAACTGTAGTGATCAAAACAGTATGGTACTGGCATAAAGATAGATACATATAACAATGGAACAGATGCTCAACATCACTATCAGGGAAATGCAAATTAAAACCACGATGTGATATCACCTCACACCTGCCGTAATTGTTAAAATAAAAAACACGAGAAACATCAAATATTGGTGAGAATGTGGAAGAAAAAGGAACCCTCTTGCATTGTTGGTGGGAATGCAAACTAGTATAGGCACTGTGGAAAATAGTATAAAGTTTCTTCAAAAAATTAAAATAAGGTTACCATATGATCTAGTATTCTGCTACTGAGTATTTACCCAGTACAATAACACTAATTTGAAAAGATATTTGCATCCCTCTGTTGCAGCTTTATTTATAATAGCCATATTACGAAAGCAGCCCAAGTGTCCCTTGATAGATGAATGGATGAATAAGTGGCATTATATATATAAATACAAATATTTAGTTGACACAAAGAGGGGAGGGTACTGCTGCCTCTGTTGGGTAGGGGCAGGGATTCTGGTAAATATCCTAAAGTGAACAGAACAGCACCCCCCTCCCAAAACAAAGAATCCCCTGGCCCATAACGTCAATAGTGCTGAAGCTGAAAGACCTGATTAAAAGTAAAAAAATTTCCTAATACAGTGTTCGCTAATGGAGTATGGCCGTTCCCAAAGGCTATTTGTATGACTCAAATTGCAGAAGTAGAGATTTACTTTATATTTACCTTCCTTAGGAGAAGGTATGATTATGTCTGTTTATTTCTTCTTGGCACAGCTTACAGGAAGTCATGGAAGAAAATAATCAATTTCATTGATTTGCCCCCAGAAATTAACAAAAGTAATGAAGGGAGAAATTCTATTTGCTAGTTTCAGAGTTCTGGTTTATATCAAATTAATTTGACTGAAATGACTAAACCAAACCTTTAAACAAGTTCTACTACACCCCATGTTTTTATTTACAATACAGCTCTGGATAAAATGTTGAACAGGCAAAAGTTGTTTTTTTTTTTTTTTAATTTTTTTTTTCAACGTTTTTTATTTATCTTTGGGACAGAGAGAGACAGAGCATGAACGGGGGAGGGGCAGAGAGAGAGGGAGACACAGAATCGGAAACAGGCTCCAGGCTCCGAGCCATCAGCCCAGAGCCTGACGCGGGGCTCGAACTCACGGACCGCGAGATCGTGACCTGGCTGAAGTCGGACGCTTCACCGACTGCGCCACCCAGGCGCCCCCAGGCAAAAGTTTTTATTCCCCGAATTTTACGGAGCTGCTCTCAGCACTGAGTATATTTGCACCTTTTAGCACAAAGCCAATGTGTTTATGAGTGGTTCACAAGATAATTGCATTAGAGAACTTTATGTTCTGGTTCAAATAAACACTGATACTTTGTTACGATATACTTAAATTTCAAAGAATAAAACATTACTATAAATCAATTAATTAATTAGCCTTGACTTTGACCTGGAATGGCCCATGCTGAGTGCCATGTATTCATGGAAATTAGGGACTTTTCATTTCTTATAAGTGTTAGTAGGGCTACTGGTTGCATCATATTTTTTTTTCTCTCTAAATTGTCTTGTCAGAGTGATAGTTCCACTACGTGTTATGCCCTGTCGACTAAAAGCATTTTCAAATTCTTTGCAAAGAAAGAAGCTGCTTCTGCTGCTGCTTTTTTTTTTTTTTTTCTCCATACAAGCTCTTCTACTTTTATTCATTTGTCTTCACTCCATTCTAACCCCAAAACTGGGAGCAAGAATTCTTTTTGGTTTTCCTGTTCATGAACGTGCTTATATATAAAATGTCTCGCTTTTACAATAAAAGATTAATTGGCAATAGGCCTTTTGGCTCAATAGCTTGTCTTTTGTTCTCCAGCTCTATTATCATTCCTGGCCCAAGTTCAAGCATCTCCTTTGGCATCTCCTTCTGTGATGTGTCCTGTCTTTGCAGGTAAGAACTCTAGGTGTCTGGTCTTAAGCCAAATATTCTCACCATAAGTAGAACTGGCCCCGTAAATCCCTTTGATTCTGCCCTTAAAGAAGCTCACCTTCAGCTGCTCCGGCTTACTGTGGATTACATATTGCACGGGTTTAGGTAATGGATAAAGCACGAATATGTTCCAGGCATTTTGAAAGGAAATATACTCTGAGAATTGAATGGCAGGTATGCTTTTCTTTTTCTCTAGCAGAAATCACAAGAAATTTCTCGGTCGTCCTTTTGGTGAATTTGAAAAGTGAACACAATAAATACAAATGGAGTCATGGTCTATTTCATTGCTTTGAGATGTCTTTTTTTTTTTAAACACAGATTTGAGGCTTGAAATGTTGACAATCTAATATTTCCTCCTTTAATCTCTAAATATAATGGGTTTTTGTAGCACTTTTCCAGTTCACAACTCAGAAATAGTTTAAAACTGGATTACAGACCATTACATTTCCTTATTATTTAAAATGTGCATTGGTGATACAAATTTTACCTGTAATGGCCATACTTCTAACTCTGGTTTGTGTGGTAATATATTGATTACAGGTGTTTGCTGGAATTAGAATAAGATTTCGGAGATTAGAAAAGCTTTTGTAACTCAAACAGTCTGTCATTATGGGTATCATTAATAAGCTGTATTAGAAATTATGTGTCACAGTGATGATTAGCTAATGACATTTGAAGCAAAGACTGTCTTCTGCATATTGTGCATTCTTTTGTTTTTCATAATCCCTAGTGAAAAATAAAATTTACTATGTAAAGATTGGTTGATGCTTTCCATTTAGTTTTTTTCAGAATTTTTTTTTTTTTTTTTTTTTTTTTTTTTTTTTTGCCCCAGTAGCTTATTGGTTTGGATACTGCTTATTTTGAAGTTTCTTCTTTCGCCCACCTGCCCCAACCCCAGTTTGGTGTAGTTGTTACCTAAGTGTCAGAGGCAAATGATGGATGGTTGCTCAGCTTCTTACAAATGCAGCATGTTCTAGTGCCTTTTCATACTTGACTTTCATCGCTAGTGTTGATTGATGATGTGTTATTTACCAGACATTGAGGGGCTACTAGTTTATAACATTCAAGGTACAATGTTTGAAGCAGTATGCAATGCAGAAATTTTCTTCCACTGGGGCAGGTTAATGGCTTATCAAAAGAGGAAAGATCCATGCGTGCTGGGAATGGTTCACATCTTCTGAAGCCAAGATCTACTTGTGGGGTATCCTTTTGATAACTGAAGTAGTAGATTCTCATCTGTTAATTTCCCTCAATTGCTTTAGAATGGAAATATGGGAGGATTGGTCATTAATGGTCTACTTGCTGAAAATATCTATACAAAACTTGTGTTTAGGAACCAGATTACTTCTTTTCTTTCTCTATTTTGACAATGTTGTTGCACATAACACCTACTCACTGTTTGTACAGGGGATACATTTTTATTGCTTGCACTAGGGAGGCAGAAGACACACCTTCTATTTCACTTTTATTACCCAGACTATTTAATACAATATGGGTTATGTGACAGAGAGCACAATTCCTAAATGTTAGTGGCTTAGTGAATGACTGACAATGAGTGATCTAAATCCTAATTTGTCAGTCTCACTTTATCTTTCTATTTTGAGAAAATAAAAAATGTCATCAAGCATCTTGTTAAAATATGATTTTTGGATTCTGGATTGAGCATCATGAACTGTTTTTGGCTATTCCATGGGTATACGATAGATGACAGAAAGGCGATTGTGAATCAAAGTGGGGAAAAATAGAAAATATATGTATGTAGGCTGAAGTAATTTGGATAGTTTGATGCAATGAATGTGAATAGCAGCTCCACTGGGCACTAGTTTGCTAATCTAGCACTTTAAATTTCTTTACAATTCATTTTCAGGTCATGTTTTCATTTTATGTTTCTTACAAGAACAAGTTAATTAAGCATCAAAAAACATTGAACCCTTTTGGATAATATAGGACTTCAAGTAATCCATCTTAGATTTTTGAAAGCAAAGCAGCACAAGTAAACCAGAATTTCTATAATCTTGACATATAATCTTGAAATATCATTTGTTGACTTTTAAGCAAACTTGAGATTGATTTGTTTTTGGGGAGAAGACCCTTTTCTATCATTACGAGTGGGCATTTGCTGGCATTTCCAAATGGTTCCAACTCAGTGGAATTAATAGTTAATGTGCCACTTAACATATACAGATTATGAAGTTGGAAAAAAGTACTAACACAGTGTAATGTGAATTTATCATCAATTTCACAAAACGAAACTGAAGAAACTAGTTTTTGTTCTGTTTTAAGGAAATCCTATCATTATTAAATGATACAACACTAAAGCAGCATTTTGGAAATAAATCATCAGGTATGTTACAGGTTCAAAGGATGACTAAAGACTGAGAAACTCTCATATAGCGGATAAGAATTCATAACAAGTTCTGACAACATTGTTAACTGATTAAAAATACTTAATAAGGCTGCTGGATTCATTAATGGGTTCCTTTAAAGAAAAATTGGCAATAAAACAATAGCATTTGTTTAAACAGAAAAAAAAAATCCCCTGCATTCTTTCTTTTTGAAAAGAAACAGCCGCATTATGGGTGTTCTCATAGTTTTATGTTGAAACAAGGCACCTTTTCAAAACTATCAAGTTCAGTGCTTCAAAGACATGCTGAAGAATTAAGACAGTGGGTGTGTAAATAAATGTGCTGATTGCGTAAAAATGGTTTCTAGTTTTGCTCAAGTGATTGTAGAGCTTCTGAAGGGGTATGGTTTTAAAGTGAATCTCTAGGTCAGTAATTTTCCTTTAGTTATAATGTATATACAAAGTGACCTTAAAATGTTCCTTTGCCTAAGAATTCTCATCAGTTCAGGACACAGTACTGTAGATCAATCCTTATTCTTTAATTCTATAAACAAAAGTCTAAAAACATTCCAAAATTTTTCCATTGATGTAAGAGGTTCCAGTTTAAGTGAGTTATATTCAAAATAGAAGAAAATTCGGTTATCAACCAAAACATCAAGACGAAAGGCACCTGGCTGGCTCAGTGGGTGGAGTACGCGATTCTTGATCGTGGGTTTGTGAGTTATAGCTGCACATTGGGCGTAGAGATTACTTACAAATGAAATCTTAAAACAAAACAAAAAACTCTTTCCAACATGACATAAGTGAACTGAAGTGAAAGGTATCTTCAATTTCACTTAAATAACTTGTAATTTAATTGGTAAAATTGATCAGTATACAAAACCATTAGAAAAATGAATCCATAAATAGTCAATTGGTAGTTAAGTTTTTGAAGACTAAATGTCAGGTATTCTATTTTGTTGCATGTCCTCTAGGAAGCTCAAACCTTATGTTTGGCTGATTCACTACCCTATTGAATCTTTGGCCTGACTTAAAAAAATAAGCAAAAACAAATAAAACAAAAAAATTTTAAAAGACCCAACAAGGACCAGTCTCCTGCCACCCACCTTCACCCACTGTTAAAAAAAAAAAAAACACAAAAAACAAACAAACAAACAAACAAAAAAGCCCACAGCAATAACAACAAAAAACAAAGTACTCAAATGATCATGGAACATTTTTTGAAGTTGAGTTTCTGGACTTGTAATTATTTTAACTTAATTTTTAAAAATATACTTAAAAAGTAATCTCAATGTGTAGATTTAAAAAAATTAGGTGAAGTTCACATAACATAAAATGAACCATTTTAATGTGTGCAATTCAGTGGCATTTAGTTCATTCACAGTGTTGTGCAACTGTCCCTTCTATCCTGTTCTAAAATATTTACATTGACCCCAAAGGAGACCCTGTACTTATTACACAGTCCCTTTCCACATTACCCTTTTCATAATCCTGACAGCCACTCATCTGTTGTCTCTCTCTATGTATTTACATAGTCCAGACACTTCATATAATTGGAATCATACGTTGTGTGACCTTTTGTGTCTGGCTACTTACACTCAGTATAATGCTTTCAAGGTTCATCCATGTAATAGCATGTATCAGTATTTCCTTTCTTTTTATGGCTGAATAATTCCATTGTACGGATAAACCACATTTTGTTTACCCATTTGTCCCTTGATGACATTTGGGTTTTTCCCACCTTTTAGTTATTGTTAATAGTGATGCTATGAAGATTCATGTACAAATGTTTGTTTGGATGTCTATGTTCAAGTCTTTAGGATACATACTTAGGAGGGGAATTTCTAGGTTATCTGGTTTATATAGGTTTAATTTTTGAGGGAAAAGTCAAGCTATTTTTTACAGCGGCTGCACCATTTTACATACCAGTATTGTATGAGGCTCCAATTTTTCAAAATTCTCACCAGTACTGGTTATTTCAGTGTTGTTGTTTTTTTAAATTATAGTGGGTGGATATGAAGTGGTATCTTACTGTGATTTTGATTTGTAGTTCCCTGATGACTAATGATTTTGGCCATCTTTTCATGTGCTTGTTGACCATTTGTGTTACCTTTTTTGGAAAAATGCCTACTCCTGTCCCTGTTCCGCTTTTAAATTGGTTTGTGTGTGTTGTTGTTTTTTCATTGTTGAGTTGTAACAGGTACTTTTTTCTTTTGAAATATATATTCTGGATATTAGACCTTTGTCAGATGAATTGCAAATATTTTCTTCTGTTCTATACATAGTCTTTTTCCTTTCTTGATAATATTCTTTAATGCACAGAAGTTTTAATTTTGATGAAGTCCAATTTACCTATTTTTTTCTGTAGTTGCTTTTGCTTTTGGTATCACAAATAAGAATCCATTACCAAATTTAAGGTCAATCAACATCCTTATGTTTTCTTCTAACAATCTTACATTTAGGTCTTTCATCCATTTGAGTCAACTTATGCATACAGCATAATGTAAGGGTCCAACCTCATACTTGGTCTTCAACCTCATACTTGAATGATCTTCATACCCTTGTCAAAAATCACTTGACTGTAAATACAAGGGTTTATTTCTGAGCTCTCTCTTTTATCCCATTGCTTTATATGTCTATTCTTATATCAATACCACACTGTTTTGATTACTATAACTTTGTAGTAAGTTTTGAAGCCGGAACATGTGAGTGGTACTAGTTTGTTTTGTTTCAGCAAGATTACCTTCCCCATTCGGGTTCCCTCGCAATACCATATGGATTTTAGGATCTGTTTTTCTAGTTCTGCAAAGAAGGCTATTGAGATTTTGACAGAATTGTATTGAATCTATAGATCATTTTGGAAGTGTTGCCATCTTAATAATGTCAAGTCTTCTAATCCACAAGCACAGGATGTCCTTCCATTGATTTACGTCTTCTTAGAATTTCTTTCAACATTGTTTTGTGGTTTTCACTGTACAAGTCTTGTACCTTCTTGGTTAAATTTATTCCTAAGTATTTTATTATTTTTATGCTAATGTCAAGAAGACTTTTTTTTAAGTTTCATTTTTGATTTATTCATTGCTAGTCTATAGAAACACAACTCTTTGGGAGTGCCTGGGTGGCTCAGTTGGTAAGCGTCCAATTTCAGTTCAGGTCATGATCTCGCAGTTCGTGGGTTCAAGCCCCCCATCGGGCTCTGTGCTGACAGCTCAGAGCCTGGAGCCTGCTTCAGATTCTGTGTCTCCCTCTCTCTCTGTTCCTCCCCCACTCACACTCTGTCTCTGTCTCAAACATAAACATTAAGAAAAAAAAAGAAAAAAAAAGAAACACAACGGTTTGTGAGTTGATTTTGAATCCTGTGACTTTGTTGAATTTACTAGTTCTAAAAGCTTTTTGTGGTTAATTCTTTTGGATTTTCTACATATTGAGCAGCACCTTGTTACTCTTAGAGGAAAGTTTTCAGTCTTTACTACTACTGAGTATGATGCTAGCTGTGAGTTCTTCATAAATGCCCTTTATCAGGTGGAGCAAGATTTCCTATTTTTTGTTTGTTGAATGTGTTTTATCATGAAGGGGTACTGGACTGTTTAAAATGCTGTTTCTTCATCAGTTGAAGTAATCATGTGACTTTCCCCCCTTATTTGATTAATGTAGTATATTACCTTGATTGCTCTTTGTATACAGAACCACCCTCACATTCAAGGGATAAATTCCTACTTGGTCATGATATACAGTCCTTTTAAATATGCTGCTGGATTCAGTGTGCTAGTAGTCTGTTGTGGATTTTGCATCTGTATTCATGAGGTATATTGGTCTGTTGTTTTCTTTCTTTGGGATGCCTTTGTCTGGCTGTGGTATCAGAGTAATTTTGACCTCATAGACTGATTTAGGATGTGGTCTTCCTTTTCTATTTTTTCAAAGAATTTGAGAAAAATTGGTGCTAGTTCTTTAAATGTTTGGTAGCATTCACGAGCGTGAAGTCATCGTTAGAATTTTATTTTTAAAAATGGGCAAATATTGGGGCACCTGCGTGGCTCAGTTGGTTTAGTGTCTGACTCAATTTTGGCTTAGGTCATGGTCTCATGGTCATGAGATCAAGTCTCACGTTGGGGTCTGCACTGGGCATGGAGCCTCCTTGGGATTCTCTCTCTCTCCCCTTCTCCCGCTGGCCCTATCCCCTCTTTAAATAATGGTAATGATAATAATAACAAAAATGTGTAAATATTGACAAACCTAAGGCTCAAAATTAGATGGAAATGTTTTGGATTTGACAATGCAGAATTTATAAACATAAAACATTTCTGCCAAAATAATGACTCATACTACTTCCAAAATTATATATTTAGGAAGATTAAAAAGGGGGGGGGATAAAATCATTTTTAATACCATACCCAAGATACAGATAAAACTTAACTTCCATGAGGTAAACTCTACATGTATAAAATATGCTGGAAGGCAATTATCTAAATAAATAGGAATATAACTGAGAATTGAGTGTTATAACGTATTCAGACCTGCACTTTGATTCTCTATTTCACTTATCCATATACAAATAATCAGAATTACTCTTAGTTGGGAATTTGTTTAAACTAGTAAGAGAAGAATATCTCCAAATAATTTTATAATTTTATTTTCTTTCCTAGGTCCATTATTTTTCTGAAATGTCAAGTTAATCTTTAAAAAAAACTTTTAAAAGCTTACATATATATAGATGTTAGCAATATACATAATAGTGGGTCATTCAGATATATAACTAACTGTATTTGAAAATTTTAAGTTATGGTTTATACATTACCTATAAATCTCCTAGATACTTGAATTGACATCATCATCATCATCATCATCGTCGTCATCAGTATTAGTTCCAGAAAGTGTAGCTCAGAGAATGTGCTTGGAAAGACACATGGGAAGTAATGTCTTTCAAATTTTTGAGTGATGATGATGAACAGCCATGAGAATAATGAAACTGAGTATCAATTTGTTTTTGAGTGAGTGGTAATGATGTTAATGTTTAGCTGGTTCCTGTCAGCATTAAAGAGATAGATAAGCAAAGACCAAACTTCAGGGGCAGGAAGTTGGTAATTTTGCTCCCTCTTGAAATGAGTATACCATACAAAAAGCACTATTTGCCTGCTTGAAATTTCAGAAATGTAAATACTTTGAACTGGCATAATGTTTGGGGTATTAGCAAACCTTTTAGAAGAAGAAGTTTATAGGTAACTTCTGGGTGAATCAGACCAGCTTTTCTCAAGATGAAGGGTTAGTATCAGAAATCCTGACTCATGACATTTTATGTGGTTTTCTATTATTAAACAACTCTAAAGGTTTTTTGCGCATTCTTTTCAGGGTGTTACTTAATAGTACCATATGTCAGGCCCTGGACTTTAAGCTGCTCATAGGCCGAGTTCACATATTATTTTGAATGGCTGGCACGTGTACAGCAAGTGTTTGACAAATACTTATTGAATGAATGATCCTATTGTGAAGAAGCAGCATGAACTGGGAAGCACATTGTCTTCTAGTTCTAAAAGCTTAAGAACATGCTACAAAGTCTGCCTATTTAGATCTGCAATCTTAACTTATCCAGACTTTGGTTTTCCTGAATTAAGGAGTTGGGCTAGCACATTTCTTAAATCCCTTCTACCTCCTGAGTATCATGACATGGGTCCAAGACTAGATTTGCGAGTATCTTTTCAACTGATCTCAGTTTTCAACGTCTTACATTAAACCTTGTAAGAAGTAAGTCATTGAGTAGTCTTGCGATAGCACTTTTTTTTTCTTTACCTGAATTGCAGTAAATGTAGTTGGAATTAATCAGCACCTACAAATGCAGGGCCTATACGCAGACATTTTTCTAAGTATAATACATGGCCTCTACCCTCAAGGAGCTTAGAATCTGGTGTAGAAAACAAATATGTACCAAATGGTGTAACTAACACAAGGAAACTTAGGGTGAGATGAGCAAGGCTTTAAAATGACTTTGCTAGGGATCGAGATTTAGTTGAAACTTGAAATGATGAAGAAGGAAATAGCAGAAGCTAGAAAAAAAAAGAAACCCATTTGCAAAGGAATAAGAAAAGCCTGTATTTTAAAGAGCATTGCACTAGTCTCTGAATCCAATCTAACCTTTGGTTTTTCTGCTGTAAGCTTCCTGCAGATAAAATATGTGACACCCTCTAGGGCAGTTTTTTTCAGATTTTGGTCACAGTTTGGTTATACTGAAGTATGTTGATGGTTTTTGTCTTTTACCTTTTCTCCCCCTATGTATGTAATGTTTTCCTGTGTACTTTTCTATGTACTTAAGGTTTTTTCTTCAATTGACTTATTTTTACTTAAGCAAATGAATGCTAGTAGTTTTATAGAATCCCACATCATTATATATAGATGACAATTATAAAATCAGCTCCAATGAAAATAATATATTATTAAGTTCTTTCTGGGTACCGTTGCCTTCTTAAAGCTTCTGCGACTACTTGAATCTTGTTATTCCCTCTCTTTTTTTTTTTCCCAGCTCAACTGATTGATTTTCTCCTGAAAATAGTTTTGTTTAAAGCCTCCATGGATTTTCCATATCTCTTATCCTTTACTACATTATATTGGATGCATTAACATCATCTTCCCTAATTCTATCCTCTTCACAGTCATTCATGACCTGAGCAACTTGTCAAATTTCTTCCTGTAAAGTGCCATATACTTTATAAAAGTCCTTGAATATTCAATACAAGATTGTTGAATAAATAAAATCATTATGCAAATAAAACATTGATATTTGTAAGATGGTAATACTTTTATATATTCTATCTTTAAGGCTTTCTTCTTCTTTTTTTTATTTAAAATTTTTTTTTTTCAACGTTTTTTATTTATTTTTGGGACAGAGAGAGACATAGCCTGAACGGGGGAGGGGCAGAGAGAGGGAGACACAGAATCGGAAACAGGCTCCAGGCTCTGAGCCATCAGCCCAGAGCCTGACGCGGGGCTCGAACTCACGGACCGCGAGATCGTGACCTGGCTGAAGTCGGACGCTTAACCGACTGCGCCACCCAGGCGCCCCTCTTCTTCTTTTTTTTAAAATGGAAACTTAGCACAAAGTTAAAGCATTTGGTAAAAATGTATTGTCCCCAAATGGAGACTTCCTTTTCAAAGAATTCAGAAGTGCTGAGCAAAGTTGAAAAAAATGGAAAGAGGGTAACTCTATGGCCACAGTCTTACGATCTGGTGGCTTTGTTTATGCATATTTCTTCTAAAAGGAAGATATTGTGCTTATCTGCTGGGAGGCTGGAGGAAATGTTAATAATGTTCCCATAACTTCTGTCAGATGTTAAACTTGAAGAGATATTCTGTGGGTTTAGGGATTCACAGACTGAAAATAGGGATTAAGACAACCAGCAGTCAGATTTTCTAGTTGTTAAATATAATTACAGTGGATTCTCTACTTGAAGCTGAGTAAAACAGGAAAATGTACCATTTAAATTCTTCTCCTTTTTCCTCTTGTCACCTGTGGTGAATTTTCCAATGATAAAATCAATTGGCTTTCCTTTATGACAGAGAGGTCGGGAAATAAATATAGGAAAACTGGGAATTGAATGTGATTTACAATAATTGGACTTCACTGATAGCAGTGATAGAAACTTGGGATTTAAAAAAATATAATTTAAAATATTCTTAATTTTTGAAGGAAAAAATATACACACTGGCAGGTCATAACTAAAATATTTCAAGTACACATACTAGCCCCTGATGAGTGAGACTCTTTGGTTAGAGGCAGTGGTTATTCTTGTTCAACACTAAGAATTCCCAACTGTGTGCTTGAATTCAAGTCCAAGTTCAATGATGTAATCAATATCATCCTCGTTACAGAATATATTAAAATATTATCCAATTTCTGGGGTTTACCTTTCAATTTAGCCAATATTTGAGTACTGTGTACAAACAAAATATTATGTCAAATGACAATGGGGATTAAAAGATGTGTGGGGCACAATTCCTGTCTTCTAGGAGCTTATGATCTACAACTGTAATAAACTGTAGCAAGGAAGGACAGCACAATGAGGGGCAAAGTCATGTTGTGGGGATATAAAATAAGAAAGGAGCACACTGATACATTAGGTGGTTTTATGAAGAAGGTAGCATCTGTCTGATGTGGACCATGAAGAAAGAACAGGCTTTTGACAGAGAGTGAGGCAAACTGCAGGGCATTTAGTAGGTATCAGTGAGAGGGACACAAACTGTAATAGCAGTGGGAGAGCTTGAGATGTGTTTGGTGGTTAGTGAGAAGTCTAGATTTACTGGACTCTAGTGGAACAGGGAAAGTGCAAATTAGAAGAACACGCTGGGACAACGTGAAATAAAACAGATTCATGACTAACACAGAACACAGCCAATCACAAGATTCAATGTGGGTGTGATGTCAAGGACAGACCCAAATGATGGCTCCAGTATTAGAAAAGCCACATGGCCCTTCCTTCACCACCACTGGCAGAACTCTTAGATAGGTAGTCATAATGATAACAATTACTATTTGTTGAAGGTACATCAAGTGCCAGGCATGATACTAGGTACTTCACATATATTATATGGTTTAATTTTTACTGTAATTCTGTGACATAGATGCTATCTTTATTGTTACAGTCAAGAAAACAGAGCTTCTTAAAAGGCTTGAAGTTCAGAAGAAACAATTTGTATCAGTCTAGTAATAGACACTTACTTTATTACGCAGGTATCTTTGAGAAAGAGTGGGCTCATAAATGTTATGTAGTTACATGCGAAGTCATAGAACATCTCCCAGATGAGATGCCTAAGCACTTCTTCCAATCTATAATGTTTGGCAATAAAATGTAAATGACAACAGCAACAACAACAATAAAAGAACCCAGGGCCGTTTAATAACCATTGTTAATAACAAATTACAAGTGTTTTCCAAAGAAAGCAGCTTATTAAGAATTGCAGTCATGATTGATATGGTCATCAGCCATTTTTCAAAATGCCACATTTCAAGCAGAGCTATTAATAATCCCATTTCTTGGGTATTTCAATCTCATTTCACAATGTGAAATTGCTAAGAGACATACATTTATCAAATATGTTCTATAATATTACTTGCTTGGCATTACTTCCCTCAGTACATTGTATTTTTGTTGCAAGATCAATGTGAGAGTCTTCTCTCTAGAGAAGGCAACTAATCCCTTTGCCTAGTTTAAAGTGGGTGACTTAAAGCCATTTACAGAAATCCCTCTGGTTACTTTTCCTTCCCCATATCCTCCTTCCTTATCCTCAGACTCTTTTATAAATAAGCTTGTTTCTTTTCTTCATTGTCTGTGGCCTCAAAACATGAATGCTTATTGGAATACCAGATTTAGTTAGTAGCTGTTTCTACTAATGGACAAGGTGACCCTGGTTTGGTCTGGACTCAGAATATTTTCAACCCGAGATGAGGAGAGACTGTAAAACTTCTCATTAAAAATGATAAAAAGTGGTTTTGCTTTCTAAGAGGAGTATATTATTCAGGGTTCTCCAGAGAAACAGAACCAATAGGGTGTGTGTGTGTGTGTGTGTGTGTGTGTGTGTGTGTGTGTACATATACAATTTATCTTAAGGAACTGGCTCATGTGACTATAAAAGTTTGGCAAGTCCAAAATCTGATAGAGGTGACTGGCAGGCTGGAGGCCCAGAAAAGAGTTGAAGTTTGCATGCAAAGGCAGTCTGCTGGAGAATTCTCTCTTGCTCAGAGGAGGTCAAACTTTTGTTTTATTCAGGCCTTCAAATGATTTGAAGACACCCACCTTCCTTATGGAGGACAATCTATTTTACTCAGAGTCCCTCTGATTTAAATGTAAATCTCCTTCAAAAACACCCTCACAGAAAAATTCAGAATAACGTTTGACCAAATATCTGGATACTGTGGCCTAACCAACTTGACACATAAAATTAACCATCACAAGAAGGAATCTATCTTTGAGGGATATTTTCCTCTTAACCTAGAAAACCATTTTATAGCTATAGCTAGAGAAAATTCTGGTCTGGATTGGAGAGGTCTGAAGCTATGTCTCCAGAAAACTAAACTGCTCTGAATTCTCTGGTTAAAGGTCATCTCTACAGCTTTTCTTCCTTTTGGGAACTGTTTTTAAAGTCTAGATTTAGACTGTCCTATGAATTTTCATCATTGCTTATTCTTGGAAGGCCTGTGTGTGGGTTATCTGTCTAGATAAGGTATTTATTGACAGTCTAGGAGCTGGGCAGGAAGGGAATGGTGAAATGGGACTGTGCGTTCTCCAGAAGTCATCCTTTGGGTTACCTTCCCCCATTACTTTGGAAACTTCAGCAGATCGCCTTACACATCACAGCCCCTTGGCTGTTGTGCTATGGAAGATTAAGATGGAAGGGCCACAACAGAGTGGGGATAGTCCATGAAAGAGCTATTCTCCCATGAAAGTATATTCAACTCATGTTTTGCGTTGAATGTTTGTGTTCCTCCAAAATTTATATGTTGAAATTCTAACCCCCTTGGACATGAAGCCTTTGGGAGGTATTGCGTTAATAAGGGCCAGTCCTGATGGAGGGGCAGGGAGAGGATGGGCTGGGATGCACTTAGCATTAGGGGCGGACTCAGAGAATTGCTGAATCAGGGCCCCCAGGTGCTGCAGCTGTGATCACTTTTCCTAGACTAAGCTTCATCACTTGGGAGTTCTACAGGTGGATGGGGGTGTTCTGGGAGTAGAAACACCTGGATGCCCTGGGAGCCAGAGGCCCCTTATCCCAGACTCATCCATAAGGAATGTGACTCCCACCACTTACCACACAAACATCAATGACTGTGGATGCCTCACCTCTTCCCTGCCTCAGTCATCTTGCCCCAGAGGCCAGGATGGGTGTGAAGAAACGAGTTCTGGCCAAAATGTTACATAGGTGAGAGAGACTGCTAGAGTCCAGAACAAGGAGGAAAACACACGGGAGCAGGCACAAGTCCATAGCCTTCCAGGAGCCAGAAGGACCTGGTAGCAAAGCATTCAGGCTTCTGGTGCAGAATCCTAGGGCCCGATCCAGGGTCTGCCAAGGTCCAAGGCTGCAGCAGTATCCTAAGGTACTATTCCATTATCCTCAGGGCCAATTGTTGATTTTTGTTTTTGTTACCTGTGCTTTTGGTATATCCGCAAAATCATTGCCAAGATTGAGGTCAAGGAGCTTTTTTCCTGTTTTCTGCTAGAAGTACTATAGTTTCAGAAGCTCTTCTATTTAAGTCCTTAGTCTGTTTGGAGTTAATTTTTGTGAATGATGTAAGTAAGATAGAGTCCATTTTCATATTTTGCATGTGGCTGTCCGGTTTTCCCAACATCATTTATTGGAGAGACTATCCTTTCCCCACTGTGTGCTCTGGGCTCCCTTGCCACACATTAGTTGACCATATATGCATGGATTTATTTCTGGGTTCTTGATTCTGTTCCATTGGTCTATGTGCCTATCTTTATGCCAGTACCATACTATTCTGATCATTACGGCTTTGTAATACTATTTGAAATTAGGTCAATTTGTTTTTGTTAAAGTCACCAGTTTCAGAAATGTTTAATCTGAACCAGGCTCTCATTTTGGAAAGACCAAGTGAAGAGCAAATGGCTGAGAGTAAAATGATCACTTTGGATGTGCCTCACAGTGGACTGGTGTTGGCCTTCGTGAATCCCAGCCCCACAGAGTAAACCCAGTTGAGCTGCCATATTCTCTTGAACTTGTTTTCATGGCATATGATGTCAGAGGACCCTTAAGTTAATGCGGACCTCTGACTCGCCAGCTTCTGGGTTTAATCCTCTGATGTTGGATCTGCTGTAGATTTCATTGTGAAACCTGCTATGCACAAACAAGTGAGAAAACGGCCACTTCGATGTCAGTAACAGCTGTTCCTCTGAAAGTACATGCTTGCCTATTAAAGCAAAGCTCCCATTTCTCAGGGATTCCACTAGTCCAGGGAGGAAACCTGCTAGAACTGTGACATATGGCCACTTTGTGTGTGTGTGTTGTCAGCCTCTTTTATCAGAACATCGGAGGCAGTGCTCTCTTAAAGAATAAAACAAATGGTAGCTTAAAAAAAAAAAAAAACTACTTACTGTCATTTCTTTTGTTCCTATTCTCTGGTGCATCTCAAAATCACAAACATCTTTTCTTAAGACTTTTGGCTTGTTACCCCAATAAGAACTGAAAGGTCTGGACTGTCATTATTTTCAATTTGGAGGCAAATGTCAGCCTCTTTTCTATTATGAGAATAAATGTGCAATGTGGAAAGGAGGTTCACTTTGGCATAGATTTATCTTAACTTAAATTGAAGGGCTTTTGTGAAGATTACTGAATTGATGTTTTCAAATTCTTTGGCATCCTTAGATGAAAGTACTAAGAGTTTTTTTTACTATTACAGTGGTGTTATAGTAAACAAACTGCTTAGGTGTTTTCAAGTTTCAATCCTTCCTGCCTCCAACACAGCAGGTGTGGTTACGTGACACGTGTTCTTCTCAGTTGTGAGGTGATGAGAATATTTTGAAATATGTAAGATTTTTTTAAAAATATTTTTTAACATTTACTTGTTTTTGAGAGACAGTGAGAGACAGAGTGCGAGCAGGGGAGGGACAGACAGAGAGGGAGACACAGAATCCAAAACAGGCTCTGAGCCGTCAGCACAGAGCCCAATGTGGGGCTTAAACTCACGAACCATGAGATCATGACCTGAGCTGAAGTCGGATGCTTAACCAACTGAGACACCCAGGTGCCCCCGAAATATGTAAGATTTTAAATGTTAATTATACATGCACATAATGCCTAGTTAAGTTTTGAATGTATTTCATACTTTGGAAGGAGAAGTAAAGTAAATATCTAATCCTGTTGCTTATTCTATGATTCTATAGAGCATCTTTTTGGCCATTTCCCTAACTGAATCTAAGAGGAGATGTTCTTTAACATTGAACTTATTCTAATTCTGAAATGAGAATTCCAATAGTATGGGATTGTTCTATTCTATTGTGTCTCCAACACTCCATGTTTTCTTCATGTATCTAGCTTATGATAGAAAAGGATAAAAAAAAATACCAAACACACAGAAAACCAAAAGATAGCTTTAGAAAATTATGTACATTTCATCTTTTAAAGGCTTTAACCTTTGGAGTTGGGAAAACTCATTTTTTCTTGTCTCTTAAAGATATATTAAATAGTCACCCTGATTCACTCAATGGACCTTGAACATATTATGCTAAGTGAGATAAGTCAGACAGAGAAGGAGAGGTACTGTATATTATATGTGAAATCTAAACATGTCAAATTGTTAGAAAGCACCATGGTGGTTACCAGAGGATGAGAGATGGCGGGGGGGGGGGGGGGGGTAGGACAGATGTTTAAGAGTACACACTTGCATGGAATACTAAACTAGCACTAGGCATCTAATACCCAGTATAGTGAATATAGATAACAAAATTGTATCATAATCATCAAACTTTCTAAGAGCCTAGAACTTAATGCTTCTAACCACTAAAAAGAAAAAAGATCATTATGTAATGTGATAGGCAGAGGGGATAATTATGACTACAGTGGCAATCATATCACAATATATATCAGATTAATATGTTGTTCACCTCAGATTTGTACAACGTTGTATCTCCAATATATTTCAATTAAAAAATTTAAAATGGAACAAGAAAAAAAAGAAACATCTTTCGTGTAAGAGATATAGCAGAGGCTTCAAAGGGTAAAATAATAAATGCCCAAATGCCCAGTGCAACCATTTAACTGAGATGTAGGCTTTTTTTTTTTTTTTTTTTTTTTTTTACAAACAATGGACCGAAACTATTTCTGCTGACATTATTCCATGGCCCAGCCCAAGATTTAAAATAATTTTGCTGAAAAAAAGAAGTCACATCTGTTTGCTCTGAATTTTCCTTGATAAGGATATACTTCCTAGAAGAAACTGGCATGCTACTGACCTTGTAGGGGTTTATGATTTCACTGACAAGAAAATAGTTACATACATAAAATAATTATTAAATATTAAAACACCTTATTTTAGAATAGGCAATCATTATAAGACATTATTCCAGCCTATTTACTCTAAATGGCGTAAGATTTCATAGAAAGATATATTCAAAGAAAAGCTTCTTGGGGATGATGGTAGTAGTGTTCATGACACAAGTTATAAAAATGATACGGAAGCATTGGGAATATAGCAGCACCCAGGATGCCATGAATCGATGTGCCTGAAAGTTTTCAACAATACCCATTTTGGATTTTGTATCAGAAGAAAGGCTATTTTCGATGGAGAAAAATATCGTTTTATAAAAACAGGCTTTGCAAGTTATAGGTATTTCATAAAATGAGAGACTACGGCCAACTAATTCACACTAAAGATGCTGATTCCTTGGACAAAAGCTTAATGAGTTCCTGTTAGGTACAGGGCAGAGCTAGATCATTGGAGGATATAAAAATGCACCTGCTGGCAAAAGCAGATAATCTAGAGATGAATAAAGGTAGCTAATCATGTTACAAATTAACTTATGATACATGCAAATGAGAGGCCACCGAATCACAAAAGACATGATAAAAATTCCAATGGAGGTATATGTCAAGATTTAACAAAGGTTCTGAGAGCTGCAGTATGTAAGAACCTGATTTAATTATGAAAATCTACCACCTTAACTATTTCCATGAAATTCAAAAGCTATGTTTATAAATACATGGGTGGACTTGGGAACAGAAACTCAGAACTTTAAGAAACTTCTGGTAATGTCGTTTAAGTTCTTAGGATAATGTGCTTTATTTTCACTAAACTATAGAACTGGTTATGATCTCAAGTCCAACCTCAGGTGAGAACACAGACAAATGTTTAGATATAAATAGTTGATTCCAGCTGGATTCAGCTTCCTTTTAAGTAGCCAGTCCCGTGAAAGGTACCTACTTGCTGGGATGAGCACTGAGTCTCACGAGTTACTAATGCTAGATAGATATTTACTGGTGAAACTCATTCCAAAGACAAGTGATATGGCAATTTGGTGGTTTGTGGATGATACTGTGTTTTGAAAAATACCACACTGCATCCAATTCCATTGCTTCTGGTCTATACTCCTTCCTAGCCCACAGAGACTCTGAATTTGAGACGTCCCTGCTGGGCACATAGTTAGACAAGGAGCCAGTTAAAATTCACTGTTGTGGTGGGAAATAGATACACGATTGACTTAAAGTAATAAAGAAGGTAATTTCAAAAACAGAACCAAGGCTAACAAAAAAATATTTTGAAAATGAGGTAAAAAAAAAGTTCATGGTTCAACTAATTGTTGAAAGATTTCAGTTTAGTGAGGAAAAAATGAGAAACAGCTCAGCTTCTCTCACACATAGGCTGTATCTAAACAAACTTGATTATTCATGGAACTATTTTTTTTTATTATTAAGATATTTTTACTATATAGAGAACAGGCATAAAAAACTCTGTTGCATATTGGATCTCACTTTTTGCAGATAGGTAACAGTTAGTTTTAGAAGAAATATGATAATTAAATATAGAATCACATAGTGTTACTCAAAGCAAAAATTTTGCTTATGTAATGCTTCTTGCATCTGCTCATTGAGCCTGATATGTTCTCTATAAAGGTTTGACTATGGAATATATGAATCAGTAAATTTTCTTTCTCTTTATGGTACATATTCAAGCACATTGACTGGCCATATTTTCTTCCTACTGCCTAAATCACTCCCTAGATGTGATTTAGCTGCTTGAATATTTGTATCTAGTTCATTTTCTACTTTACTAAAGCAATGCTTTCCAAGAGTTAAGAAAAAAAAAATGAATTCCTGAAAATAATTAGCATATGACCAGACAGAGATTTACAAAGTTTGTGTTCAACATCTATCTTTGGCATAGTTAGGGGTAGGGGTTGAAAGTTCAAGTCCTAAATAGTAAGTTTAATTGCTGTGTCGTGTATCTTCTTTTCATCTCTTCACTCTCCACCCTTCTCCACCCTGCTCTGGGCTCTGGAGGTTGACCTATAGGTTTCCCATCAATGGGTCTTTCTTGTCTTCAGGCTATGTGTTGGGCACAACCTCTAGGGACACTGGAAGGAACGCAGTAAGCTCACTTCATCTCTTCTACAAAGATCTGTCTCTTCCTGGTGTTTGTTTCATGTCCTCTCTTTGTTGGTCTCTCTCTCAGGGTTTTGCTCCCTCTTGTTATCCCTAAAGGCCTAGTGTGGTAACTGTACCCTGCCATTCCTGTCTCCAGAATATTGCTCTCTTACAGTTTCCTATAATCTTGCCTTCACCTTATAAATAGTCCCTCTACTATACTTTTAGCAAATTTATTACTTCACCACTGACTATCTGATACCACCTTCAACACAAAACTCATACTACTTGGCCAGTGGATTAATGATATTTGTTGTGCACCCAATGGCTTTCAGGTACTGCTGCACTACTTATTTGCAAGATAATCAGAAAATTTATCCCCATTGTGGGACTGGGGAAGAAAAACAAACATTTATTGTTCAAAAGAGTGTAATTCAGGCATGGTTTTTGAAACTACATTAAGGTTTTTGATAAAAACCATAGTCACAGGGTCTCATGTTCTATTTATTTCCAATTTTAAAAGCACTTTGAATACACCCATGTTTCATGGTTCAGCTGAATTCAGGAAAAGTAAATACTTGTATGAGAAAACAACTTGAGTCAAAGAAGCTGTTGGGTAGTTGTGAAGAAAGGGAAATTAATCTCTCTCCCCAAATACAAACATCTGCAATACATCTATACTATATAATTTTGATATGGAGATACTGAACACATGGTCAAAAGAATTCTACACAATGTGATTATGGGGATATTCTTCATTTATCCATTGGTCTGCAAAAGATTTCGAAAAATAGGGCTACCCTTAAACATTCCAGACAGATTTAAAGAATTCTGGAGTTTGCCAAAAATCTAGAAGATATGATACAGTCTGTTGGTCTGATAGGATATTATATACAAGGTAATTAGGTTTGTTATGTTCTATACAAAGAAGACTTTCTGATACTACTCAACTGAAAATCTCAAATTTTTCACTGGATGCCCATTTAATTATATATAGATTTACATGAGTATTACATACATAATATATTTCTTATTTTGAACCTAATGAATTGGAGCATGGTTTTAGTCTAGTTTTCATTATATTGTTATTGTAGAAAAAAATTCACACGGCTTTCTGTTCATAGCACTATTGTTTTTCAGTTAGCAAATGCAGATGTAACTTCTCATGTCCTCTTTTTTAAATGTTTATGTATATTTACTGAGAGAGAGAGAGAGAGAGCAGGAGTGGGGCAGAGAGAGACAGAGAGAGGGAGAGAGAGAATCCCAAGCAGGCTCCTTGCTGTCAGCATGGAGCCCCATGTGGGGTTTGATCTCATAAACTGTAAGACCATGACCTGAGCCAAAATCAAGAGTTGGATGCTTAACCGACTGAGCCACCCAGATGCCCCAACATGTCCTTCTTTTTGAAGGGAATTCAGCTGCATTTTTCTATCGAAAATGGGACTTTAATAGAAATGAAAGATTTTTCTTCTACTATACATCAACATGAGGGCTGATATTGTCCGGAGCTAAAGTAAATGGTAATGATTTCTCTCGGGTGTCTGTAACTTTATACATTCTTAAGTTTTCTTTCTTCTCTGGTATGAAAACAGAGAATATATGTATCTTGTCAATGCCCACTCTGGTAACTATTATACCTAGACCCCTATCCTGCCACCCTGTGAAACTATCCTTCCCGGCCTGAAATTCCCCCTTCCTTTCCACCACTGCATAACCAGCTCCAGTATCTTACTCTATCTTAGTCTGGCAAACCCAACCTGATGTCCCTGCAAACAGAACTTGTCATTTGCTGGTTTCCACATTTCTATTATGCATGTATCATACTGCAACTTTTCTATGTCTGTTTCTGGACCATCCTGTGAGTTATTTGTGGGACTGAACCTTGTCTTTGATGATTAGCAAACTCTTTAGAAAGTCAGTAGTAGGCATGCATGCTAAACTCTTCAACACTATTCTGCTTCTCATTTATGCAGAGAACATAGAATAAAATAACTTTTACTGGGTTTATGAGAACCAGAAATTTAACTTGAGTATAGTTTTTTTTTTCTACAGTGTAAGCTAAGGGAAAGAAACTATGTTTGTGATTGTATCTCCAGGCAAATGTATGTCCATTAAGAATCAGTGAATGTTTGTTAACTAAATAAAGAAGAAATAAAAAACCACAAACTTTTACCATGTATCTTCCTTCATGATATAAAATGCATCAATTTTCCACTAAAAAAACCCCAATTTTTAGGGGGTCCCTGGGTGGCTCAGTGGGTTGAGCATCTGCCTCTTGATTTCAGTTCAGTTCATGATCCCAGGGTCATTAGGATCGAGCCTTGCATCAGGCACTGTGCTGAACATGAAGCCTGTTTAAGATATTTTCTCTCTTTCTCTCTCTCTCCCTCTTCCTCTCTTCCCCTCTTCCCTGCTCTGTCTCTCAGAACTTAAATTAAATTTAATTTACTTAAAAAAAACACATAATTTTTAGCCTTTTGCTGACTCATTATTTCCATTCAAGCTTGTGAGCATTTCCCCATGGATGGGGTTCACTTTCCTTTCAATATATTTCTCATTTTATATCGACTAAAAAGGAAAGGGGTGTGTGTGTGTGTGTGTGTGTGTGTGTGTGTGTGTATGTGTGTGTTGTGTGTACACGCGGTTTATCAGGGAGGAGAAACGCCCCTTCCCTGATCATGCTGAGTTCCGCACAGTCCCTGACAGCAGCTCCACTGACCTCTGTTTCCGGAAGCGGAAGTGGAAGCGGAAGGGCAAGCAGGGCTGTCGCGGCACCCCTGCCGGTCTTCTCCTCTGAAGATGCTGCTCCTCATCACACAGAGCCTCCTAGAGCTCTTGCTGCCCTTCCAGCTAGCGAGCTGCTCTTTTCTCCTGATCTAGGGACTTCCTTTACTGAGTACCTCAGGACCGGAAGGCTAGGCCTGGGACATCGAATTTGTTCTTGAATTTATGAACTGTGCCCGGTGAGAAACTTAAGTGCTCCTGTTCTTCAGTTGCCATTACAGATACGGGCAAAATAATCCTTTTTATCATCCCACAGTCCATAAAATGAACACCAATTCATGGTGTGGGCATAATTAAAGGAAATATTAAATTAATTGGACAGACACCGATGTAAGGTCTCAACAGTAACTGACTGTGGCTAAGTGCATTGCTTTAACTCTCAGATTGTATTTCAAATGACTATTGCTGAGAGAACTCCCAAATATATTCTTGGCCAATATGATTTCTTTTTTCTTTTCTTTTCTCTTCTTTTCTCTTCTTTTTTCTTTTCTTTTCTTTTTTCTTTCTTTCTTTCTTTCTTTCTTTCTTTCTTTCTTTCTTTCTTTCTTTCTTTCTTTTTCTTTCCTTTTTTTTAAATTAAAAATATTTTTTTTTTTTGAGAGAGAGACAGAGCAAAAGTTGGGGGGGAGGCAGAGAGAGAGGGAGACACAGAATCTGAAGCAGGCTCCAGGCTGTCAGCACAGAGCCTAACACGAGGCTCGATATCATGCACTGTGAGATCATGACCTGAGCAGAAGTTGGACACTTAACTGACTGAGCCACCCAGGAGCCCCCATCTTTATTTCTTTCCTTTTTTTTTTTTTTAAGTTCACCGCTCTACTGGGCCTTGACAATTACATTAAAAATGATATTTTGAGCCTCCCCACAATTTTTCCTATGGCCTCACTGAAAAATGTTTGCTTTTTTGCAAGGTTGCAGCGCTTAGAACCAGGACTAAGGATTATGGCCACTAAATTCCAAGTCTTCTTTTATATGTTTGCTTCAAAGCAGGCTTATATTTTCTTAGTATCTTTTATCAGTGTATCAGTCATCAATAAAATAGAAGAGGATAATTCTGACCAAATTAATAGCCATTTTTCCTGACATATCTGATAATGTCCTTTAGAGATAAAGAGTTATATGCACTTAGAATAATCTCTTGAAACTCTTTCTTCAAAAAATATATATATTTTTTGGTGAAGTCTTATGTTATCTTTCCTTTTTAAGAGTCTAGATCGTGTATAATAGAGAACATAAATTCCCTTTCCAGTGACTGCTGTGTTCATGCTTCTCATTTTATTTTATTCATTCTATTTTATGGATTTTGCAAAGCTGACTTTCAGTTAACCTTATGCTCCCTGAGGCTAAACTTTTGATTTAAAATTATCTGAGGCTTTGAACTCTGGATTCCCTGGTGCATACAGACCCATCTTTAGGTGACTCAGAGCTGGAAGCCCAGCTTTCAGAGTTGGCATCGACCCTGGGTGCACTAGGTGGCTGAGAGTTGGACAGCGTTATCCTGAAGCTCAGCGACCTGCTAAGAATTCCTTGTCTAGGGCCAAATAATGCTATAGACACAGCTCCAGTAGTATGCAGTCCATTTCAACCTCTTCGGCATTTGGCCGAGCAATTTATGGAAGACCTCATACCAACACCATAGACTTCTTTTTCCCTTAACCTTCAATGTTGATCATTGAGCCAATTCTGGAATATCCACTTCACCTCCCCCATCAATGCCCTTTGTTCTTATACCAAGCTTAAAAGGTTTGAGAAAGTTCCAGACCTATTGGACCCAGTAGCTCTGTCTCCCTCCCTCAGTAAGTAATTTGTATTCCTATTTCACTGCAAAGACCCACGTCATCTCTGGCAAGTCTGTTTTCCTAATTTGCCCTGAAATCTTTATCACCAGGTTTTACATTTATTCAGAGTGTTCTCCCTATAACTGAATAAGTGATCGTCTCTTATTAACCTCAAACTCAAACTCACGTGCAAATTCAAGTCTGTCTTCCATGTAAACACAATCTAAAGATAGAGGAGCCCATAATTTGAAGTTGAAACACTTGAGTTTGGGACCCGGTTCAACTTCTTGTAAAATTTAGGTGACCAACTTGAAATGTGACCAGCATTACTAGTATTACATGTGTTATAATATTTTTGCCTCTTCCTTTTTATTTTCCCATCAGTGTCTAAATCGTCTATTCACGGAAATCCCAGACATGGCTTTGTGAAACACCGCTTTGATAAACTCCTTGCTCAGAGTCAAACTCCTTGATGTCATGCCTAAGAACTACCTCATATTTACCCAAAGATATGCTTTCACATCATCATTTTTCCTTCAAAATTCTCTGCTTCCCAGATCTGCTATCTCTTGAAACCAATAACAGACTACGATTACTTCCCAATTACATACCACTCTCCTTCTCTTTGCCTTGCTTACTCCAATTATTCAAGCCCAATCTGACTATGATGTCCCATATATCAACCTATTAATTTCATTTAATATCTAGTTGAAAAAAATCACACTAGCTAGGATTGTGCTTTATTCCTTGTCTAGAGGCCTTGTCTAGAGTCCTGAATTGCATTATTATTATGTTAATTATTTTATAGCCCCTTGCTTAACAATTTATGCCAAAGAAAGACTTTATTTTCTTTGTCCTGATTTTCTGATACGTAATATGACGAACATTATATTTTTTCTCTTCATAGGTCTTTATGGGATTTTATAGGTTAACTAAAGCATTCTGATGAGCTTCTTGAATAAAGATTAATAAAGATAAATACAGTAAAACCTTGGTTTGCAAGCATAATTCATTCCAGAAGCATCCTTGTAATCCAAAGCACTTGTATATCGAAGCAAATTTCCCCACAAGAAATGACGGAAACTCAATTCATTCCACCCAAAAATATTCATATAAAAATGATTACAATACTTTAATATAATATAGAATAATAAATAAAAGAAAAAATAAAAGAAAAATAAACAAATTAACCTGCACTAACCTTTGAGAACCTTCATGGCTGGTGTGAGGGAGACAAGTGAGAGGAGGATTATTGTGTAGGATGACTTTCCTTATCACTAACAGAATCACTGCTATCCATTGGCTCAATGGAATCTTTCTCTGCTTGGGGGCCTTTGTATATGCTTGCACAGAGGTTGGCTACAGTACAATACTAATAACCTCTTGTCCTTTACTGTATTTAATGTAACTAGCAATAAGACAGCAGAGGAAAGGGTCCATATCTGCAGGTTAGAATGAAGCAAAGCATTCCTAAGCTTATTCTTGTATGGAAAAGCAAAAGACTGTCCATAAGGGCTCTGAAATGACAAAAAGTGCACTAATGCCAGTTATGGGCACTTTCCAATGTTCTGAAAAATCACTGATTTCTGCCAAACACCATGGCCAGAGACCAGGCATCCAAGCGAGGGAGATGATCACCCACAATCCATCGGGGAGGGGGGAGAAACCATTGGCTCAGTTGTGATCATGTGACATTCAGTGTCACTAGTATTACAAAACATCACTCATTTATCAAGTTAAAATTTATGAGAAATGTTTGCTCATCTTGTGGAACACTCGCAGAACAAGTTACTCACAATCCCAGGTTTTACTGTATTTTTACATTTGCCTGTCAGTTTATTTCCCTGTTTATTAGTGTCATTTATATCCAACTATTTGTGAGAAATTTATTTTTTCTCAGCTTTTAAACATCAATTCATAAATGAAAGGTCAAACTGTGGCCAGTTGCCATTGTGGTGTAGATGGAGTAAAACAAACACATGTAAGTTTATGTGTATTTGTTAAATATACTAAAGAAGAAAGAAAGGAAGGAAGAAAGGAAGAAGGAAAGAAAAAAGGGAAAAATAAAGAAAATAAGAAAAGGAAGGGAAACAAAAAGAAATTCCCTAAGGCAAATGACTGAGAATTTGCTAGCAAGTTTTCACTGAGCTCATTTACTTAAACTCTGATTTAAAGATAGAATATTTTATAATAGAAGCATATATGATCCAGAAACCTAATTGCATCTTTACTCCTGGAAGCAAGTGGATACAGAAATCCCCCTTCATCCATGGTCTTGCTTTCACAGTTTCAGTTACCAGAGGTCAGTCCCAGCCCAGAGACAGATGACCCTCCTGATGTATCATCAGAAGTTCAATAGTTGCCTAATGCTACATCACAACGCTTACATCATTCACCTTAAGATATCTTAGGGGAGAGAGACACTACATTCACATGACTTTTGTTATAGTATATGTTGTTATAATTGCTTTATTTTATTGTAGTTATTATTCTTAATCTCTTACTGTGCTTAATTTGGAAGTTAAACTTTATCATAGATATACATGTACAGCACTTGTACCCCAATGTTTATAGCAGCACTTTCAACAATAGCCAAATTATGGAAAGAGCCTAAATGCCCATCAACTGATGAATGGATAAAGAAATTGTGGTTTATATGTACAATGGAGTACTACGTGGCAATGAGAAAGAATGAAATATGGCCCTTTGTAGCAACGTGGATGGAACTGGAGAGTGTTATGCTAAGTGACATAAGTCATACAGAGAAAGACAGATACCATATGTTTTCACTCTTAGGTGGATCCTGAGAAACTTAACAGAAGACCAGGAGGGAGGGGAAGGGGGAAAAAAAAAGTTAGAGACGGAGGGAGCCAAATCATAAAAGACTCTTAAAAACGGAGAACAAACTGAGGGTTGATAGGGGGTGGGAGGGAGGGGAGGGTGGGAGGTGGGTATTGAGGAGGGCACCTGTTGGGATGAGCACTGGGTGTTGTACGGAAACCAATTTGACAATAAATTTCATATTAAAAAAAAATAAAGAAAAATTAAAAAAAATATATGTACAGGAAAAAAGCATGGTATATATATATGGTTTGGAACTATCGGCAGTTTCAGGCATCCCCTGGGGGTCTTGGAATGTATTTCCCCCATGAATAAGGGGGGCCATTTATACTGTGGTTCTGTTTTAACTCGGTCTTGAAAGAAAGAGTAACCCGCAGGCAAATAACAATATCCAGTTTATAAAATGCTTATATTTTTCCCCAAGATGAAGACCTTTTCTGTGTCTGCCAACAAGTTTTCTTTATCTGGTGACCAGTGAAGGTACCTGACAGTTTTCATAAACTGAAAAGTTATTGGGGGATATTAATTTCAATTTGAAAACCTCTAAATATGATTCAGTTTGTTTGAGCAAAAACAGCTTCACTTTTCTGAGTCCCTACATTCTAGCCCTTGTGTTGATCTTGCTAATGGGTGGCAGTGTGTGGTCTCTTAATCTCTTTGGGTCTCTAGTCATTCTGGAGGTAAATCATTCCTTTTATAAATCCTATATAATAGGCATTCTTAGCCTGGTTGGATCATCAATACTTATAAAAAACCTGATAAAAGGCATGACCTGCCTTCTCAATATATATACTACTTCTTTTTTTTTTTTTTTTTTTTTTTTTTAAGATGCTCATATCTTCTGCTGGATAAGCAGCCATCGTGCAAGAATTCGTGGCAATCAAGCCCCATCACCAACCTGGAACTCAGAATGTGCAAAGGCCCATTGTAGTCTCTCAGCCTGCATAGATAGTACGCTGGCACCTACCCTAAGCTCTGCCACTTGAACCATCTCACCTAGCCCTGGGAGTTTGTAGGTAAAGCTAGTGTCACAAAGAGACAGGGATCACTTTGCATTTATTCTGAACATTCAATGTTCCAGACCCAGTGGTGAAGTATCGTGTCTGTTGGCAGTGGGGTCCTAATCAATGCCTCCTGTGGTGTGATTTTCACTATTGCTTTGGATGTTTAGCTTCCTTTGTTTTTGTAAATGATTTATAGACTCTACAATATCTTTCTAATAAATTCAGTGAAGTATCCAATATCCTTCAAGTAAATTCCTTTTTTTAAAAAAAAAGCAAAGTTAATTTATTTATTTTCAGACAGAGACAGTGTGAGTGGGGGTGGGAGAGACAGAGAATCCCAAGCAGGCTCCGTGCTGCCAGCACAGAGCCCAACACGTGGCTTGAACTCACAAAACCAGAAGATCATGACCTGAGCTGAAACCAAAAGTCTGATGCTTAAGAAACTGAGCAACCCAGGCATTCCCACACCCCCAGTTAATTCCTTTTCTAGGTAAATTCACCAGAACTGATCTCTGTCGTTTGCAAACAAGAGCCCCAATACACATAAAGGTAAGGAAAAATCCAGCCTATAATTTCAGTGTTTTAACGGGCCCCCGTAAGCCCATCCACGGATTCTGCCTCCCCCTCTCAGTCTAATGGTGTTGGTGATTTTGAGGGGCTGTGGAAATGGGGGAGTAGCAGGAAGGGCTGGTTAAGGATGTCTGCTCTAAAGTGCATCCAGTTTATTTTTTTTAAAAAAATTAGGGGTCTGAAAGTTTCTCAGTGCATTAATATAAGAAGAAAAGTCACGAGCTTATGAATACCAATTCTAGAAAGTCAAATTTATTTAGGAAGTATATACTTTTCTTCCCAATTATGTACTTTAAATCTTAGTTCTTGTTCATTTTGAGCTGAGGAACAGGGCAAATCTCTGCTCACTGAACAAAGTTAATCAAGAAAGGTCCTTCATTAATTCTTCTGTAGAGGAAGAGGTTTTATTAGTGAGAGACAGCACAAGCACTTACATACGGGTTATCAGTAGACTCACAGACACGTGAGTCAACACTTCTCCCACACAAGTCTTTTCATAAAGAATTTCAGGAAGTTTTACCATGTTAGTCTCCCTGATATATTCTACAAAGACAAGTTATAAAAATCAACTTCAGAATGTTTATAGAGCGAGAGATGGCCTGCTGTTGAATGTCTAAGTTAACATATAGTCAGCCTACTGCATATCTCAGTGACCAGCTAGACACAAACACTGTATAGATTTTGTTAAAATATAAGTAATTGGCATTTGGGCTAACAAGATGAATAAGTGGTGTGTGTGTGTGTTTGTGTGTGTGTGTGTGTGTGTGTGTGTGTGTGTGTGTGTGTG
Source organism: Neofelis nebulosa (assembly GCF_028018385.1). Classification (NCBI taxonomy): domain Eukaryota; kingdom Metazoa; phylum Chordata; class Mammalia; order Carnivora; family Felidae; genus Neofelis; species Neofelis nebulosa. Next base: position 18,471,172 of record NC_080784.1, read on the forward strand.
AGAAAACTCTCTTCCAAAGTCATCAAACTCTCCTAGCGGAACTTACAGCAGCACTTATGAAGCAATTATTATCATTAAAATTGTGAACAGGGTCAGCTGGGTGGCTCAGTTGGTTGAGCATCCAACTTTGGCTCAGGTCATGATCTCGCGGTCCGTGAGTTCAAGCCCCGCGTCGGGCTCTGGGCTGACAGCTCAGAGCCTGGAGCCTGTTTCAGATTCTGTGTCTCCTTCTCTCTCTGCCCCCCCCCCCCCACTCATGTTCTGTCTCTCTTTCTCTGTCTCTGTCAAAACTAAACATTAAAAAAATAAAAAGTAAATAAAATTGTGAACATAAAAGAAACCAGAAAGTATGGGATCCAGAGAGTAGGTGAGCTGGGCAGGTGTGACATGACTTCAGAAGACGGAGGCAGAGGGAAAACAATTTTCTTGACGCTCTTTTGTGCTTTCTCTTGTGATTATGTAATCTCCTTCTAGATGGGCCCCCCAAAAGTTCAAAAGTAGTCTTTCCTTTCCCCCTTTCAGAAGCCAATTTGCTTGGAAACACAGAGACAAAGTGTCTGCTGGCTACCTTGCTTGTTTATTAAAATGTACGGTCTTCCCTCCACTTATACCTCAGCTACTGGTAGGGAAGGCTAGCAGCACCTTCTGCCTGCACGCACTTCTTGCCCACAGCCGGCTAAGTACCATCAGCAGCGGCAGCCAGACGATGCCGCTGGTGGGAGCCTTAGAATTATTCATTGTGCACAGAATTTATCTTAATGCTGACGGAAGTCTCCAAAGTGAGATCTGTTCCCCAGGCAGGCATTACGTACAGGAAAGCAGACCTTTCCCACTCAGGCTGGGGCTGAGTGATCATCTCCACGACAGAGTGATTCTCCATGAGAATGGAGTCTTTGGCTTCTCTGCTGTCTGGGGAGTTGTTTATGGCCATTTACACTTTTGGTATAATGAGGACACCTGTTTGCTAATAACTGAACTGAGGGTATCACAACACAGGGTATTAAAAACTGACACGGGACTACACTGCAGATCACAAACAGAGACAGATCTTTGCTCTTGGTAGCTTAACAGACCATAGCTTTCCTAAGTAGCTAAATTGTCTTACAGATTTTCTAGTATTTATTGCATTTCACTTTAATAAGCAGTTATTATAGTTGAATAACTAATTATTTTATAGCAGGTGTAACAAATACCATGGAGGTGTCATCAATTAAAGTGTTTTATCGCTGCTTTTTCTGTGTCGCAAGGTAATAATCAAAGGCAGGGCCTAAAGGAAATAAAATGAGTTCCATTAGTGAAGCAAATTAAGATTTCATTTTCAGTGAGACTCGTATGCTTCAATGCTACATGCTTCAATTCAATACTAGCACAGACCAGAAACAATAATTTTACTGAAGTGATTTGTGCTGAATGTGTGAATAAGTAAAAAAAAAAAAAAAAAAAAAAAAGATCTGCTAAGTCCATTCAGGGGCCATCCCTCCTGGAGGAGAGTGGCATTTGGGTTCCTTTTCTCTTTTCGCTGTAAGATTGTATAGAGAAGACAAAGTCTTTCTCAAGTCCTAATTTGTGACTATGGTACGGAGGGTGAGACTGAGAAATTAAGACAGGTTAGAAAAAGGATACCTCGCATACTTCCATGGGTCTATATGGAGGTGATACTTAAAATTAAAGACTAAAATCAGAATGCTAAGGTATTGATTTTTAACATGTCTGCAGCAAGGTATGTCGATTAATATCCTTTTTGAGGAGTCAGGGGTCAGACAAACTGTAATAGGAATTTACTAGTTCTCTCAGGATATTGATAAATATAACTGTTGATGCAAAACATCAAAAGTAAAAGTAACCAAGCAATCAAAGGACTTAACTCCCAAATCACCAACCCCCTTTTTGATGACATATATTTATGTAATCATGTGTATTGAAATATTTATGCATCTGTGTGTATAAATATATAAATAAAGTATATATACACACACATATATACTGTATATATATACATATATATATATATATATATATATATATGTATATATATTTGTTTTTTAGAAGCAGTTAATGGAATCATGGAATATTTGAAATACAGAACTTACAGGAAGTTTTGAGCATCACATTATCACAGTATTTCTCTATTTTTTGTAATAAAAAGATGAGGACAGAGAGTTGAATTGACATGTCCAGTTCCCACAGTTAATGGCCAGGGATAGCACTTCCTTAGTGTATAACACTATTTGCACACAATTAATAATCTTTCTATGTCTCTACTTTAAAATTTCAGCTTAACTCACTCTAAAAAAATAATTTTAGTTTGGCCTCAAACTTAATCTCCACGTTTACCAATATAAAGAGTATCTGCAGCCTCATGTAAAGTAAAAAGCTAATTTAAGTTGCTTTTGAAATTCATTTAGTGCTTAGTATCAATATTCTGACCTCTGTTATCTTGAGAGTCAAATGTGATCATATTCACATAGACTTCCGACTCTAATGAGCTACAAATGCCCACCTGGCCAGGCAGAACCTCAGGACCAGTCTTGTCTCAAGTGATCTCAAGAATCCCCAAAGTGGGGCACTTGGGTGGCTCGGTTGGTGAAGCATCCGACTCCAGCTCAGGTCATCATCTTGTAGTTTGTGAGTTCGAGCCCCGTGTCAGGCTCTGCGCTGACAGCTTGCTCACAGCCTGGAGCCTGCTTCGGATTCTGTCTCCCTTTCTCGTGCCCCTCCCCCTGCTCACACTCTGTCTCTGTCTCTCCCACAAATAAATAAACATTAAAAAAAAAAAAAAAAAAAGAATCCCCAAAGTGGCAATGATTTACTCAGGAACACAGCTGGCAGCATTGGGCAGCCATTACTGTCATGTTGTGAGTAAAAAGGGTAGAATCATGGTATTTTAAAAATGGAAGGGAACTTAGAAATAATTTTGTTCAACTCCCTTGTCTTATAGATAAAAGTAGTCATGTAACAATTTGTCATTTTATACCCAATTTGGAAGCTTGCAATATTCTTCTATAAAATGAAAACATACAATCAAATACGGCACAATTCCTTGCAGGCATACTTGACTCAAGCATCACATTTTCACTCCATTTAACGACTGCAGTGGTGTATACAGTGGTAACTCCCATCCTTGATTTATAACAACTTTGGGTGCACGTTAGACTCCATCCATGAAATTATTGAAACACCTCAAAAATAATTCACATTTTAGTAAAGAACTCCACAAAATTCTTTCATAGTAAGGGAAAATTTCACAATAAAATAAGATGAGATAGATAAAGCAGCTCCTAAAATAATGGGATTCTTGGAGCACTGATAAAATTAGTTGAAGGCCGAATGACTATCTCGATGTGTGAGGAGGAGAGCAAAGATAAGGAAATTTACTTTACGTTTTCATGGGTAAATGCGGTAATATTTCAGTTTCTGAAAATTCTATCACTATGTTAAAATTCATTTCCAACTCATCTGATTGCCTAGTTTCCCTTGTATCATGTTATACCAGCCTTGGATCTTCATGGCTCCCCAGTGAATTTCCAAATCCTTGCCCTTCATAAGAGCCATCTGTTGTATTCGAGTTCGCACTGGATCTGACATAAACATTTACGTGTGAGTTCCTCTTGAGGAGGGATTGTGCCTACTAAGTCCTTGGAACTTGGTACCAACCAATACATAGTTGCTAAGTTTATTTTTCTCAAGGTATCTTCTCTAACAAAGGTTACGTTACAGGGCCAATTTAGCTGAGGCCAGCACACTAATTTTATATAATTAATTAAAATGTTTGAAGTGGTGATCAAAGCATTCATTGGTGGTCACTGACAGCCCTAGACCATAAGAGCTCTTTTCTCAGGGGTTGAAAAATCTCTACTTAAACAAATAAAATGGTCATAGGAACGGAAAATATTTAGACAATATTTTCCCCATGAGCCAAATTCTGATGATGGAGATCCACTAGAATGACTGCGTTGACACAGTTTATATAAGGGCCATCAAGGTACCATTGACTGGAAGCAATTTGGTTATAATTCACTTGAGAATGTTGTGATGCCTGCATTGTCTTCTGAAGTCGACTTATAAAATCAACCAGCATCCTCATAGACATATTTAATAATGCATTCAAGCAGGCATTTTGCCAAATCCCTTTGAGACAGTATTAAATAGAAAGATGTTTTAAACATTCATTTTGATGAAGGGCACGTAGGTAATGACCTTCTTCAATCCACAGAGCTGATACACAATAAAAGCACTGGCTAACAGAATTTATTATAGTAAGATGGAATTCATTTTTGGTACACTGGATATTTAATCTATCTGTGTGTTCTTTATTTCAATTTTAGAGGAGTTTTTTTTTTTTTTTCTAATTGTGAGATTAATACATGCTCACTGTAGAAAATTAGGAAAATACAGAAAAAAAGGGAAAGATAATAATTAACTCAGTTCTAAAAAATAATTACTTACTGTTGCATAAATCCTTTTAAATAAAAAATATACATATATATGTATATAATTTTTCTAACATTTATTCATTTTTGAGACAGAGAGAGACAGAGCGTGAATGGGGGAAGGTCAGAGAGAGAGGGAGACACAGAATCTGAAGCAGGCTCCAGGCTCTGAGCCGTCAGCACAGAGCCCCATGTGGGGCTCGAACCCACGAACCAAGAGATCATGACCTGAGCCCAAGTTGGACACTCAACTGACTGAGCCATCCATCAGGGCACCTGGATGGCTCAGTTGGTTGAGTGTCTGAGTCTATATATGTATAGACTTATATAGACTTATATACAGAGTCTATATATGTATATAGTCTATATATATATATGTATTATATTTTCATACTGGCTTTTATATTTAGTTCTTTAATTTTATTAAAGATTTTTATATTTATTATTATCAAATTAAAATTGAACAGTACATACTATTGTATAATTTAATACTTTTAAATATAATGCATTTAATGGAAGTATTAATTATGTTAAGCAACATAATTAATTTCTCTGACTTTCTATATTTCATCATTTATATAGTTTCCTTGTTGTTATTATGAGTAATTCTTTGATGAGGGGTTTGTTATTATGAATAATTCTTTGATGAACATTTGTGTATTTAAATATTATTAGCTCCTTTTTAATTACATAAAATTTAAGCATACCAGAATATGATTATACCTTGTGTCAAACTGCTAGAAATAAACATTTGTATAAAGGGGTGGGAGAACCGTTAAACACTCTTGACAGAGTCAGATTGTTCTCCATAAAATTTGATCCAGTTTTTTGGATGACATTATCAGTTTAGGAGAACCTGTTTCCTGCTCCTTAATAAATTTTATGGTAACATATGGTATATATGGTAATTCCTCAAAACTTAATAAATTTTATGGTAATATATCATTTAAAATCCAGGTATTTGTATGAGAGAAAGATATTGTTACTGATGTTATACTGCATAAATATTATTTTAATAAGGTTTACTTTCCAAAAGAAGTATTTGTATTTATAGTTTATAGGGAATTGTGGTAGTTCCTTCTTCCCTTTCTAGTTCTCACCCTTTGACTTTTTTTTTTTTTTTTTTTAATTTCCTCTGCTCTTCATGCTAACTGCTTTCAGGGTCCTGAATACGCCATAATTTTTGTTATCTCTGGGCTTCTGAATATTTCTGCATTCTTCTGGCCTATTTTCTCCTGGCCTCCTCCTTGGCCACATTTCATCCTACTCATTGTCTGAGGCATCCTCTGTGTCCCCCTTGGGGTGGGCTAGGTACCCCTTTTCTGGGTTCTTAAACACTGGGTGACACCTCTAATATAGCATCCTCCCCCTCTCTCAGAGATCAAATGCCTGTCCAATTGATTGTGTTCTTTGTGAGATGGTGAAATACCCAAGGACACAGAATTTTATCTGAATGGGACAGAAAAGTACTCAGCACAAACTAGGCTTTTGGTGAATGTTTGCTGACTCCCTTGTGCATTATGTAATTTTTTTTAAGTCACCATGTAGATTAGGGTTTTAAGTCTAGCACTCAAGAATATCTGCAATTTATTTCCAGAAAAGTTCTTGAAATTTGTACAGCCTATCACTAGATTTCCAATAAACTTAAATAAATTTAATAAATTAAATGTTTTCTGTACAATGACGCTTAAGAGCAAGAGCCTTTAGTAAGGCATAAAAATAAACATTACCTAGTCTAACTAGTAAAACATGGTTAGAGAAAAATTTAAATATGTGTATCAATCCCTCTAAAGATGATTATTGAAGAACATTTTAAAAACGTTTTTGTAATTGGATTATCTAAATGACTATCAACAGAACTTTAGTTGTACTGGCATGAAAAGAGGGCCACATGAAGTTGTCAGGGAAAAACGCAAGCTGTAGAACAACATATACAATAAGATTTGATTATGTATGCTGAACATTGTTAGAAAGCATATGATAAAAGCACGAATAGTGTTTACCTCTGAGGAAGTTGATAAATGGAACATGTGCGTTTTTTACAACCAATATTAGTTTTATTATGAATAAGCAAACAATTGTAGCTTATACTTAGAACACAACAATCTACAGTATATTCAGGTTGAATAAATAAAATATTATTGAATAAATAAAAATTATTTACAGATTTAATTTGCTCACTTGAAGAGAATGGTGAGTAAATGTAAAGGTTCCAGGGGGTAGGGGATGCTACAGCTAAACTATTAACAACATGTAAAACATAATATGTGGGTGACAAAGTAAAGGAGCTAAGATTACTTATTTGAAAGTAGGACATATGGGAGTGATTTCACAATAACCATTTTGTGAGTGGTTACTACACATAATGCCCCCACTGGGATGGCAATGAACAGAAATCCCAGACTCATGGAAACTTGGAAAAGGTGTGTGTAATTAGGAATCGGGATCTGTCCATGATCTGGAAGGCAGACCTCTGGACACAGCCCAGGGACAACAGTTGGTCAACACGTGAGCAGATATTCTGAACATGGAACACGTGGGGCAGCAGAGGTGTGGGCCAATCAGAAGGGACACAGGCTGTCACACTGGGGGAGAGTCCTAGAAGCCCATTTATGACAGCATTAACCTTTTAGTTGCTGGACAGAGATCAGCTAGGGGATCACATGGCATAGGTCTGGGCGGTACTCAGTGAGCCATGGGGCTATGTCCTTATAACAATCCTATTTTTCAGGGTTTGTAATGCTTACCCTTACTAGTTTTTCATATTCTAGAATTTGTTATTAGATGGTCTGCTCATGAAGTATGTGTTACATTAAGACACTACATATGTATTAAATGAAAATACTTGTAGATTCCAATGGCTTAAATTGTGGTTTTCTCCTTGGGTTTCTCTGCCTCTTTAACTCCCAGTCATGTAAATATCTTTGTAACTACTCTTTGGACCACTTTTACCCTGAATAAAATGGCCTACTTGGATGTCATTCACCTTAGCTACTTTGGCACGGTTTCTAGAAGTTGGTATTTCTTTATAATAATGACTTCACAAACATGGGGAGTTTAGAGATGTCCTCGGGGCTACTAGTGAGTTTTGCTATTGTAACTTTTTACTTTAAGAACAGCTAAAATGTTTTAAACTATGTTAGTTAACAATGTATTTATTTGGAAATATAGTTCTTGGTGGGCCCTTCACAATAACATCTTAATTTTTCTATAGCATTTCACAAGACACTTGGTATATAATATTTCATTTACTTATTGTAACAATCTTTTGAAATAGATAATATTATTCATATTTTATAAATAAGGAAACTGAGGCTCAGAGAAATCAAACTATTTGCCTAAATGTACATGACTTGTAAGTTGCATAATTACAGCTGAAAATCTGTGACTTTTTTCTACAAATCTAATGTTCTTTCTACAGCATTCCACTATCTTATGAGTTTGCTCTTTTTTTTTTTTTTCATTTTTAGCATTGACTACAAGTAACAGTTATACTTAGTTTGGCTTTCAAAGAAGATGTTTTAAAGGATTTATCAATTTTTAATGGACTAAAACCCTTTTCCTTTCGGGATGTAATAAAAATTCTCAATCACATAAATGTTGATTAGTTGATTTTATAATATTGAATAATAGCCTCCATTGAGAAAAATGTATCAATGCACTCTCATTCCCTTCTTTCACATCCCATTTTCATTAACAAACCTAAAATATGCGATGTGGTATGAATTCCTGTATGTATTTGATAGTCCATTGGGGTTTGTGCTATATATCCCACAACTGTCACCACCCTCTAACCTACAGAAGCTGATGCCTGATGAATTCTAGATTTTTGCATAACAGAAGTCAATGGCCACAAGTCCATTTGGATTTTAATAATTCAGAACAAATTTAGTACAATTAGAGTGGGACAGTTCCATCTTACCTGGCAAAATAAGAAAAAGGTAGACAAACAATTAATTTGGTTAACTCAGGAGTATTTTAAATAAAGACTGAAATTAAAGTCTACTGATTCCATTCATCAGTGTAAGCACTGTATGTCCAAGGGAAAAATCATGTGCAGATGACAAGGATTTGTTTATTTTCTTTCCATTAACAGTAAAATATAGGCACTTTTGCAGCCAAAGAATCATATGCTATATATCTATGGAATATGAAATGTCTATTAGAATATAAAATATCTTGTACTATTGTGATGGCTAATTTTATGTGTCAACTTGATTGGGCCAAGGGAAGCCCAAATAGCTGGTTAAACACTAATTTGGTTCTGTGAGGGTATTTCCAAAAGAGGTCGGCATTTGAACAGGGAGACTGAGTAGAGCAGATATCCACCCCCCCCCCAACCCCCCCCCCCCCGCCCCGCCCCGGCCTGTGAGTGGGTGTCATCCAGCTCACTGAAGGTTGGAACAGGACAAAAAGGTAGAGGAAATTTGGATTTGCTCTCTGCCTGCCTGATTAAACTGAGAATTAGATCTTCTGCCTTCAGCTGTCCTGGTTCTCAGGCTTCCACACTCGGACTGGAGTCTACATGACCCACAATCACCCCTCCAGTTTCCGGGCTCCCAAACCACACTACTGTCTCTCCTGAGTCTTTACCTCGCAGATAGTAGCTTGTTGAGACTTCTAAGCCTCCATAATCAGGTGAGCCAATATCCTACATTAAATCTCTTTCTACATATAGATCATAATAATATATCATTATACTTATAAATTATATATCTAAAAAGAGAATTAATGTAAGAGATGTAATTATATGTTATATATAATTATATGTCTAGAAAGAGGTTTAATATAAGATTTAAAGGTATTTAATATGGCATTAATTAATGCATAATATATATTATATATATATATATCTTATTGGTTATGTTTCTTGAAGAATGCTGCCTAACACAACCATAAATATCCTTATTTGCTGGCTGTGCTGGACTGAATAATAATGCCTCCAAAAATGTCTATGTTTTAATCCCAGAAACTCGAGAATGACCTCATAGAGCAAAAGGGACTTTGCCAATATGATAAAGTTAAGGATCTCCCTATGGAGAGATTATTCTGGTGGGCCCTAAATGTAATTACAGGGTCTTTACAAGAAAGAGGGAAAGGGGGATTTGATTGCAGAAGAGGAAGGTACTATGATGCTGGAAGCAAGATGCTATGCTACTGGCTTTGAAGATGGAAGAGGGGCCACCTGCCAAGGGATGTGCTTGGCTTATAGAAGTGGGAAAAGGTAAGGAAATGGATTGACCCCTAGATCCTCTAGAAGGAACCAAGTCTGCTGACAGTTTGCCCTCAGTCCCATGAGACTGCTTTCGGACTTGACTTTCAAAACTGTAAGATAATGTAACTACATTGTTTTAAGCTACTAAGTTTGTGACAATTTGTTATAGTAGCAGTAGAAAATAACACAGTGGTGGAGCCTAGTCTGGATTTTGTACTCTCCTGATAAAATCCCTATATTCTGTCTTTTAGACATTATACATGGTACATTTGCTCCTGGACATTTTAATCCCATAACACGGAGGAAGGCATATGGAGAGGCCCAGGCATAGACCCAGGGCTTGATGAAAGTCTCACTCAAAGCTGGAAACATTCCAGGGGAAGGTAACTGTGGATCTATGGGTCTGGTTGGGCTCTAGGCAAGCCTGCCTTGCTGAACCAGTGTTCAACAGCCAGTCCTTGGGAGAGAATTGTCCAGCCTGGGTGCTGCCCACTTACATATCAGTACACACAAGCAGATCACGGATGGATAAACCAAGAGAAGAAGTCACATTCTCTGGTAAAATATGCCTATAAAGTACGATCAATTACTGGACTCGTCTGATCAAAGGAGACAGACATGCAGAATAATGAAGCCCAGGAATTGCCCAGAGAAGGAATTTAGCATAATTTAAGAGAGAGTTTTTTGGGTACAATTTTAACAGAGAAGAAATACAAGAAATACAAAAAAAAAAAAAAAAAAAAAAAAAAGTATAACACCTGAGGTTTGGGAACACATGCTTTATTCGCCCTGTGCAGCATCCTTAGCTTTTGCCAAGTCAGAAATGGCAAGAGAATGGTGACCATCAGCCGGCTACTCTCTCGGCAAGCAGGCTGACCACAAAGGAGCTCGATCATTTTAGGGTGGATTTATCAACTCTCACTTCTTTTTTGATGGCTTAAGACTCGGTAAGCTGTTTCGTAAACCAATAAACCTAAACTGCAAGCACAGAGTCTACATTTCTATGTGATAATCGGTTTACCCCTGGGCACTCTGACTTTGTTTGACACACCCGCTGCTTTGCCTTGTTTCCCTCTGAGTCATAATCTACTTGAGATGCTTCTGAAGTAACTCTATTGTAGCCCAACGATTTAGAGAGACTTCAGGATTCAAGGTTTTCACCTTTGACTCCCAGCTGTCTTTTTCCTATGAAAATGGGCTGGGGATAAATTTAACTGATACGGCACTCAATCATTACTCATTTTTGAATCTCCTAAGAAGTGTGGCCAGTCAGCTTATAAAGCTGTAGGGTAAGTTCTGTCTTAGAAGGATCCTTGACCACAGATTCAAATAAACCTCACAGAGGCAGTTTTGTGCATCTTCTATACCTGACAACGTGTTTGAGTCCTAAAAAACCAAGTCATTTTCCAAGAAGATTTTCAGCCCAATGAGTATAGACGTCTATTGGACTCTGCTATCAGTCTGTAGTGTTTGACCGGAAATGGACACAGAGGGAACATAGTCCGTGCTCAAGCCAGATTGCTATTACACATGTAGGAAGGACAAAGCACAAAAGGGTTTGAAGTGCAGTGCCTGTAATGAAGACTTTGTGTAGCCTATGATGGAGGCAGCTCAAGGGCACGCGGGGCACTGTGGAACACCTGGGAGAAGGGCTTTGAAGCACGATGTCAGCACTTCCGTTTGATCTGTACTACATGAGACATCACCTAATACTCTCTGTTCTTTCATTCAATGCCCTGATTTTTGGCTCTTTCTGGATCTCTACCTCTGATCATTATCTCCTGCTTCTTGGCAGAGAGAAGAGGCATTCAGGTGAGAGAAAGCATGGGCAGAAGGGGACTCTCGGTATAAGGATGAGACCGGTTTCTGGGAAAAATTATTTTTCTTAATTAAGAGGCAGATAATTCAGGTTGAACACATGGTGGAGAGGGTGAGGACCTGAGTGGATGTACCATTGTGGATCTCAGGTCTCTGAGTGTTTGGAATTAGTATCAGTGATCATCAAATACGTGCCAAGAATATTACCATTGTTTATAGATTGAATAAATACTATACGTCAATTGTGCTACTAATTTTCAAATATAACAAAATATAAATTCATTTTTAAACACTAGTAAATTCAAATGAACTTAATGCTTTTCTACTTTTCATTTGTTCCTCAACCTACCACATAAAAGTAATAGTACCATCATCTGGACATCTGTAAAATAAAGAGGTTATTTTTTGTTGTTTGTTTTTTACCCTTCAGATTCTGGAAAAACAGGAATAGACAAATTATGACACCTTGAAGGATTAAATGCTTTTTGGATAAATGGAGCCATATTTTTTTCAAGTACATATAGATATTCTGTCCACACAATATAAACCTGCCATTGGATGAATTTTGTTCATTCATGAAAATGAATGCATTAGGGAATTAAACTAGTTTCTTTCTTTCAAAACCAGTTGTCATCAGGTGCATCATTTAAAATGAAAACATAAACATTTCTTTTTTTCCTCTTAGAAAAATAGTAGATATTTAAAATATAGATATAGATAAGAAAAAGGGGGCAATTTCTCACAATTACACCACCCTAGATATTTACTATTAATATATTAATATCTAGGTATATATCCTTCTAGAACCTTTTAAATATACATGCTTATGTATGTTATTAAAACAAAAAAATGTTTTTCTAGGTTGTATTTATAGCCTGTTGTATTTTTTCCTTCATTTACCAACTTAGGATCAACATCTTCCATGAGAAGACATGCTGTTAAAATCCGGAATTCCCTACTAAATAATTTTCTTTAAAAAAAAATTTTTTTTTAATGTTTATTTATTTTTGAGAGAGACAGACAGACAGAGCACGGGCAGGGGAGGGGCAGAAAGAGAGGGAGACACAGAATCAGAAGCAGGCTCCAGGCTCTGAGCTGTCAGCACAGAGCCCCATGTGGGGCTCGAGCCCACAAACCCTGAGATCATGACCTGAGCCGAAGTCAGGCTCTCAACCGACTGAGCCACCCAGGCGCCCCCTCTACTAAATAATTTTCAAATAAATCTGTGATTGAGGTAAATTCCGGTTTCTAGAGACAAGACAATTCTTATGTTTCACTTTGAAATCATGCTTGGAAGGTATGACAAGTTAATGTGACTGCACAGATTTTTTTCCCAACACAGCTTCCTCCCAACTAAATAATTATAATTTCTTTCCTTATGCTACATGTTCTTTTGTGCTTTTTATTCTTTGTCTGTGATTAAAACCTTTTTAATTAGGAGCTAGAGAATTCACTCTAATTTAGGGTTCATATAAAAATCAGTGGCCTGGACTTAACAATTCTAATCTTTCACTACTTATGTTCCTCTACTAGGGTGCTTTTAGGCAATACATAGCTTCCTATTTCTAGAAATAAAAGGTTCTTTAAAAGCCTATTAAAAGGGCCCTATTGATATCAAATAGCACTCTAGTATTACACAGATTTTAGTTTAAATGAGATAGAACCATGTTAACTAAGTTTCCTTTAATAAAAATACAAGCTTGCAAACGCAGATCTGTAACATTTCCACAAGCTGTAACCTCGGGAAGGGCAAACCACATCTTCAGAAGATAAATTTCAGACTGAAAGAATAATGGAAGGGACTCCAAAGAGAATTTAAAAAAAATAATTAAGCGTATTAAAATTATATTTATGGAGCAGCTGACAGGATTATACTTATTGCCTTTGGTAAAATGGCTATTAGTGATTATAAACACTACTTATAATGGCAAATATGTTCTACGTTGACTAGTGACCAGCTATTAACCAATGCAAGAGACAAAATGAGAACTAGAAGCCTTGATATAAAGACTTAGGTAATATCTCTCTAAAAGGGGATTTTCAAAAACCCAAAGTCATTTATTAGAATGAAAATGAATTTGGCAGAAAGTACACTGGCCCACCTGGAAGTCAGAGATCTGAGTTTTATTTGGCCACCGCCACGGATTCACCACGCAATCCCTCATATATCCCATTATCTCCCTGGATGAGAGTTTACTTATCTTTAAAATGAAATGATGGAACTAAGGGCTCACGAATATTCCATCAGCCCTGACATGCTCTGATCAGGGTACTATCATTCTTACCAGTGTCGCAGAGACTGTCACCTGCTCCCTCCAACATCCATTTTTTCCCTTCCTCCTTAGAAACCAATCTTGATACTTTTAACAGGGCATAATTTGTCCTGGAATAAAAGACAACATTTCTCAGTTTTCTTGTAGCATGGTGTGGTCATGTAACAGATCACACCATGGAACTAAGGTCATAGAACTAAAACAATTAATAGAAGCAAACAAACAAACAAACAAAAAATAGAAGCAAATGAGTTGGCATGGGACTTTGGGAAGCTAACTGAAGCTTTTTCCTCCTTTAGGTCCAAGACTCAGATGCGCTGGCTTAAGCCAGAGAATCACCTTGGACATGAACTGACGTTGAGAATGGAAGCCATTGCCTAGATGACAGAACAAGGGCAACATCCTGGGTCTCCCTAATGATACCACAGAGTCACCATATATGTCCTGGTGGCCTGTTCTGTGCTGCTTTTACATGAGAGAGAAGTTCACATCTCTCTTCTTTAGGCAATGACATTTTTTTTTTCTGTTAAAGGCAGCTATATTGAATTCTAATTGATGCAGTCAATAAAATGTGATTACTCGTTGTTGTAAAATAACTACAACTACCAATTATTTTGCACTTAGTAGATGCCAGACACAGTGCTAAGTGTTTTATGGACATTGCTTGATTTGATTTGCACAACGAGAATACTTATGAGTTAGGTATTATTATCTATAATTTACAAATGGGGAAATGGGAGCTTAGAAATATTAAAGAGTATCTACAAGGCCATGTAGCTTATGTGACAGAGCCTAGATTCTAAACCAGATTGGGATGATTCCAAAACTTATTTTCTCAATCAATATCACCAGTTTAATGCAGTCATTATTCCCTGTGGGTCAAAGATGCACAAAGAGCACAATGTTAGCTAGTATTTCAAGAAAGCCTTATACAATTGTCAAGACATAGACAACATTAAATGCAATCTATTTCCTGAACAAAATGAGGAGACAAAGATCCATCATGGTTACTATAACACTGATAATAACCGTCCCCAAACCTTACCTACCTAGGTCATCAAACATTTTACCTTTATGAGGTCAAACATAGAAAGTAACATTATCTAATAGTAAAGATTCTGTTGGGGATTAAATATGACGATGTACAGAAAGTGTGTAGTAGAGTACCAGGTTCACAATAGGTGCTCAATAAATGGTATCTTGTAGCATTATTATTTAAAAGATCCATAGTGATGTTGTGAAAACTTGGGAGAGTCAGAAATATTAGGTTCAAATACAA
Source organism: Neofelis nebulosa (assembly GCF_028018385.1). Classification (NCBI taxonomy): domain Eukaryota; kingdom Metazoa; phylum Chordata; class Mammalia; order Carnivora; family Felidae; genus Neofelis; species Neofelis nebulosa. The sequence goes on from NC_080784.1 coordinate 18,486,187, forward strand.
CCTCTGCAACTTGGTGATTATGTGGATACAGTCCAGTCATTTAATTTTTTGGCATGTAGTTTCCTAAGGAATGGGTTACTTATCTTACAGAATTGTGATCGAGGACAATCGAGGCCTTCCCGATGGCCGACATGTTTCAGAATCCCAGCAAATGGAAACATTAATATTTACTATTGTCCTCACAGGATTTAAATCAACTTATTTGCCAACAGTTCTTTTCTTGGAGGTGGGGGTGTCGCCCAACTCCCATGGGAGAGTGTTTGCTGTGGGTGTGGCTGCACTACAGCAACGTGTGTCTGGAATTAAGAGGCTACTGAGGTTGGCTTCAGCTGGAGGCTGCCGGCTGCAGTACCTCCTGTGGCAAGGCGGCACCCTGGGCCCTTCTGCTGGGCCTGCCTGACTGCTTTGCAATTCAGGTTTGTCTCGTTCAATTTTTGTTTCTGTATATGAGATGGTCTCCTTTCTACCTTTGCACTATAGCCAAGGCCATTCCATCCTCGGTGGGGCAGCGGAAGACTTTGCGGTCCTTGTGGGAAACAGAGCATAACTGCTGTGGGAGAGAAGGACCAGGCCAACTGTGACTGTACACAGAGGGCACTCCATGTGACAGCACGGTCATGTATTTGTTACTCGTTCTCTTGGCAAATCTTCACTTTCTTGAGAAACTTGTTTCATAGAAATCAAATAAGAAAATAATACAGAGTGAAAACAAGGCTTTTCTTAGGTAAATAACACTTAATTCCTTCTGACACTAACAATTTATTTAGAACGCTATTAGAAGTTCTAAAGTTATTAAGTCAAAACCTCGTGCAAAGTTCTAAACTAGTAAAAAAAACAAAAACAAAAACAAAAAAACCATTTTCCCGTCTCCCCTTCCTCCTTTCCCCTCCATGCCAGGTGTTTATCTCAGGTCTAAATATCCATAATACCACTTTTTCCATTTTAAAATTCCCAAATTTGTCCTCCTCGCTGATGGAAAAAAGGGTGACTCTAAACTCCTGCTTCTAGGCTGCTAGGGATTAGATGGAATGCACTGGAAGCCTGGAGAGGACAGGTGACTACTGACTCTACCCTTGCACATCACAGCTCTCCTCTCTCAACCTACTGCCCCAGGAAAGGCATGCTTTGCCTGTGTGGGAGGGAGCTGAGGAAGTCTGAGCCATCCACAACCGACCATCTGAAATCACTTTCCCAGGGAGCCGAAGACGCACATGGCCAGACACTGCTCTGCTTTTCAAAGAGGTGAGTCCTCTCTTGTTTCCTAACTGCCACTTAAAAACTCCAGACAAAAATTAAACTGTTGGTACATGCAACCGAGCCTTAGCATGGAATAACTTCTTTCAAAGAGATAGCAGTTTTTGGGGGTGGGGGTGGGTGGGTTGCTAAATTGTGATGTGAAATCAAGGTCAATTTTCTTTGATAATAAATATGTATAAATCAGAAAGGCTGATAATACTACAACAGGAAAAGAATGTAGAGCATTTGGGGGCTTAATTGTGCTTCCATTCTTTTTTACAACTGTGTACTTTGAAGGAAAACGCCAAGTTCTGTTTAGGTTTTTTGTTGAAAATAATTTCCAAAGACCTACCTTACCTGAGTCTTTCTCCTGCTTTGCTTTTCTATTACCATTAGAATTACCCTGCCGGGTATTAGAATTAGAATTAGAATTAGAATAAGAATTGTGCCCCTGCCGGGATATCACAAACAGCAGTGGTGTTTGCTTACTTCTAGCCCATTGCACATCTTCTTTAACCTAGAATTAACCATGTTTTATTTAAATCATCAGTGAATTAACCAAACTGCAAAAAGAATATTTTAATCTCTGTTCAATGGGTTTTCTCTGATCTAGAAAAAAATATGCTTTATGATGGAACTCATGAAAACTAATACATGGGGCGTCTGAGCGGCTCAGCTTGTTAAGCAACCGACTCTTGATTTTGGCTCAAGTCATGATATCGTGGTTTGTGAGTTCGAGCCCCCCGTCGGGCTCTGAACTGACAGCATGGAGCCTGCTTGGGATTCTCTGTCTCCCTCTGTCTCTGCCTCACTCCCTCTCTCTCTCTCCCTCTCTGTCAAAAAATAAAAATAAAAATAAAAATCAAATCAAATCAAATAAACAAACTTAAAAAAAGAAAACCAATATTTATCTCTGGCTTTCCTCTGCTCTGAATGTTGTGTGACTTTTAAGGCATTCAAAGATTTCTAAGCCAGTTTATACCTTGACTTTTCTTAGAACTCTGTAGTTTCTTTTGTGGTATCTGAAGACTGACCTGGGCATAGAGTTTCTGTGCGCATGCAAAAAGCGTGAGCGCCAAGACCAGAAACCAAAGTCCACACGCCTGTCTTCCCGTGGCAACTTCTGTCCCCCACACTGGGCCCACGTCACAGCCCCTGGGGTTCCAAGTGAGCAAATGGCAGCCTTGCTTTCTTTTTGCTCCTGGGCATGAGTTGGTTGTGGTCACACTCACACAGTCATCCTCACTGGGGTCACCTTTCCCCCTCCGGACCATGTCCCCAGGTCTCCCCGCTTCCTGGCCCCTTCTTTCCCTTCTGCCTCAGTTTCCCAACATGCTCCTGGTCTTTAAAGATCCCAATGGTTATGACTCCCAAGGAAGTCAAATGACTAACATGTACGCTATAATATCTTTCGAGTGAGATGGCAAATATGGGAGAGAGAAGGGTTAAAGATTTACCTTGGACAAAACTCAACTTTGGAATTTTCATACATTTGTTTATATATTAGCTCCTGTCTACATGGGTGAAGGTAAGGGAGAGGAAGGGAGGGGCTGGTGGCCAGGAGAACAGAGGGAGCTCAGAGGCCTGGGATCTGGGCTAGGCTGGGCGGCCAGCTAGCTCCTCCTTCAGACAGACAGTCTCCTCCACTCCCTCCTTCTCAGCTCTGGCCCTTACATCAGAGAGTGTGGAGTAAGCACTTTCTCTCACTGCCGGGGGGGGGGGGGGCATTTACGAAACTGGCTCGTTCTCCACACACCCCACCCCGCCCCCAACAACCCCGCCTATTTTTTTTTTTATTATTATTTTATTTATTTATTTATTTATTTATTTTTTAATATATGAAATTTACTGTCAAATTGGTTTCCATACAACACCCAGTGCTCATCCCAAAAGGTGCCCTCCTCAATACCCATCACCCACCCTGCCCTCCCTCCCACCCCCCATCAACCCTCAGTTTGTTCTCAGTTTTTAACAGTCTCTTATGCTTTGGCTCTCTCCCATTCTAACCTCCTTTTTTTTTTTTTTTTTTTCCCTTCCCCTCCCCCATGGGTTTCTGTTACGTTTCCCAGGATCCACATAAGAGTGAAACCATATGGTATCTGTCTTTCTCTGTATGGCTTATTTCACTTAGCATCACACTCTCCAGTTCCATCCACGTTGCTACAAAAGGCCATATTTCATTCTTTCTCATTGCCACGTAGTATTCCATTGTGTATATAAACCACAATTTCTTTATCCATTCATCAGTTGATGGACATTTAGGCTCTTTCCATAATTTGGCGATTGTTGAGAGTGCTGCTATAAACATTGGGGTACAAGTGCCCCTATGCATCAGTACTCCTGTATCCCTTGGATAAATTCCTAGCAGTGCTATTGCTGGGTCATAGGGTAGGTCTATTTTTAATTTTTTGAGGAACCTCCACACTGCTTTCCAGAGCGGCTGCACCAATTTGCATTCCCACCAACAGTGCAAGAGGGTTCCCGTCTCTCCACATCCTCTCCAGCATCTATAGTCTCCTGATTTCTTCATTTTGGCCACTCTGACTGGCGTCAGGTGGTATCTGAGTGTGGTTTTGATTTGTATTTCCCTGATGAGGAGCGACGTTGAACATCTTTTCATGTGCCTGTTGGCCCCCGCCTATTTTTTTTAATCACAAACTGGAGTGAGGGGAAATACTCATTGTTGGGAAGTTAGCTCTTCTCACAAGGTCAGTTTGTGCCTATTACCCACTGAGAAGAGAACAATTTGAGCAAATGATCACATTTAATTAGAAAAAGAATGAGGCTTAGCTCATAATGACAATGGGCAATTTGAGTAATTAAAATTATTTTAGAAAAGCATTGATTTCTTCTAAATTAAAATATGCCCAGAAGCAATATATATATATATATATATATATATATATATATATATATGTGTGTGTGTGTGTGTGTGTGTATATATATATATATATATATATATTCAGATAACTTTTTTGTTATTCAGTCTTTCTCATTTTAAACCACTTGTGAACTGACTGTTCCATTTATGCGAGAGGATGTTCTATATCTCAGAATAATAATTGAAAATGCCCCCATAAATACTTTAAATTTATGAGGTTCTCACTGGCTAAACTACAATTCCTTTAGTGTAACAGCTGAAGAAAAGCATAGAATTCTAGAGAAAACAGTTCTTGGCTTTAACTTCTTTATGTTCAGCAGCCTTATTATTGTCAAAATTCCCCAAATTAAAATGCAAAACTCCACTTCTTGGCTGGGCTCGGTTACTTAACCTTAATAAAATATAAGAGTCTGTTTCATTAATCGGAAACATACCAGACACAGTGCATGAATTTTATCTTCCACTCTGTCCTTTGTATTTCAGAATGATGATAATAATAATAATAAAAATCCTAGGATTTGGCAGCCAGACAATTGTGTTCTCTTTGCTTCTATCATGTTCCTATGTAAAATGAATTTCTCAGACAGACTAAATGCCTTAAGGGGCAAAAATTCCAATGATCCTCTCCCCTGGAAATCTTTAAAAATAGAATAAACTTTCATTTGTCTGGGTGTGGTTTAAGCGCCGTCTGTCTTTGGCAGAGGGATGGTTTAGTTGACCTACTGATGTTGCTTTAAGCTGCATGATCACTTAGGGGGAGAATTTTCCTTTAATCCTTGCCAGATTTAATTTATCACAACAATGCATGCTCTTACAGATGTAGTAAAACAAAAAAGGGGGTGCAATCTTCTTTTCCACTGTAAAGTAATAAAACAGTTTCTCAAATTTGAGAAACTAAGATTAAATCAAGAAAATGTCTGATTTTTTTCCCCCTCTTCAAACTTCTACTGAAAGATAGTGAAATATGATAAATAGCATGCTATTTAAGACAAGACGTTTTCAAACAACTGGACCAAATCAACAAAACGGAACCATATGCTTCATGAAGACCACCTTCATATTCCTCACAGGAACCTGAAGCTGGGCATCTGGACAGAGGTGGGGGGAGGCACTGACCATGCCAAGGGGTGCTGATGGGCACTGACGGAATGGGGAGTGGGAGAGGGCTGGGGAAAGTGCTTTCACAGATACGGAACCACCAGTGTCAGCCCAGGCCCTTGTTATATGTGTGTCATGTGCCCTCCTGTTGACCGCCCAGACACTCTGTGGACAGCCACAAATTCCCCAGAAGGCCAACCGCACCCCCCTCCCAAACCCTTGCACCTGGAATCATTATATAATGAAAGTTTCCACTTTCCTCAGAAACACCAAGGGAAAAAAATAGTGTTATTATGTCAGTACGTTGCTCATTAACACATATACACACACGGAGGCCTAAGAGTGGGTCAGTTTTTTTAAAACTATTATTTATAGTCAAATTCTAAGTCAAATGTATTCAAGTGTTCACCAATTCCTTCTCTCTCTCTCTCTCTCTCTCTTTTAAACTTTATTTTGAGAGAGAGAGAGAGAGAGAGAGAGAGAGAGAGAGAGAGAGAGAGAGAGAGGCAGAGAGACAGGGAGACAGAATCCCAAGCAGGCTCTGTCCTCAGGGTTTGATCTCAAGAAGGATGAGATCATGACCTGAGCAGAGATCAACAGTCAGACGCTTAACCAACTGAGCCACCCAGGCACCTCTTTTTCTTTCTCTTTCAAGAGAGAAGCCAAAGTTTGTTTTTAACCATCAAGCTTTATTTAGGTATTATTTACTTATCTGAAAATACACCCGTTGTATGTGTGGAGATCAATGTTTTTTAGTGAATTTATAAAACTGTGTAATCATCACTACACCCCAGTTTTAAAATGTTTTCCTGCACTTCAATAAGTTCCTCATGTCCATTTGTAGTCAATCGCCTCTCCGATCCCCAGCCCCAGGCCAAGCACTGACTGCTTTCAGCTCTACAGATATGCTTGTTCTAAAAATTTTATACAAAATTGTTTCTCGGCCTTTTGGCTAAGATCATGTGTAAAAATTTTACACAAATCAAATAATACAACAGGGGGTCTTTTTTTGAATGCTTCTTTCACTTAGATGATTTTGATGTTCACCTGTGTTGTATATGTGTCAGTAGCTGATGCCTTTTTATTGCTGAACAGTATGAACAGTATGCCAATGTATAGATGTACAGCATTGCTTTTGTTATCAGTTCACTAGTTGGTAGACATTTGGGTTTCTGATTTTGGATTACCATGAATACGCTGCTGCGAACATTCAGATGCAAGCCTTTGTGTAGATTTAAGTTTACACTGTTCTTGGGTAGATAGCCAAGAGTGGAATTTTTATTCCAGATGCTAAGTTTATATTTAACTTTTTAAAAGAAACATTGCTTTCCAAAGTGATTGCATCATTTTACATTCCCTTCCGCAATGTATGAGGATTCCAATTGTTCCTTGTCAACACTTGTTATTATCTGAATTTTGATTAGAGCCATTCTAGAGTGCGTGAAGTTATGTCTTACTATGATTTTGCTTTGCATTTACCTAAAGATTTATGATGTTAAGCATCTTTCCAAATGCTTACTGGATATTTTTTATATTTTCTTTGGGCAAATGTCTATTCATATCCTTTACCCATTTTTAAATTGGGTTGTTTGTTTTAAAGTTTTATTTTTTATTTGAGAGGGACAGAAGCAGTATGAGCGGGGAGGGGCAGAGAGAGAGGGAGAAAGGGAATCCCAAGCAGGCTCTGTGCTGCTGACTCAGAGCTTGATGTGGGGCTTGAACCCATGGAACCGTGAGATCATGACCTGAGCCAAGACCGAGTTGGATGCTTGACAGACTGAGCCACCCAGCCACCACAGGGTTGTTTGGTTTTTTTATTATGAGTTGTAGATGTTGTCAACTGAAAGGAAGGCACTCAGGGTAGGTTAGTAAATGCTTTATTCATTGCCTTAGTAAGAACACAGCCCAGGAAACAGTCCTTCGCATTGCTCTGAAGAATAGCTCTGGAGTTATAGGGGATTATATGTCAACAGGGGAATGGGGTTTACACGCCTGCAAACACTTGTCCAAATATTTGTGTGTCACAAGGCATACGGTTTGGTTGATAAAATTAAGGTTTACTGATTTCCACAAAGACATGTGTAAGACCCCTAGGTGATCTTAATAAATTATGTTTCTATCATAATTGATTATTCAAAAATATCATTTGCATGCCTCTGCTTAACTGATTTTCCAGTTCTTCCTGTTATGTTTTTAAGTTTTTATTTTTAATTTCAGTTAGTTAACACACAGTATTATATTAGCTTCAGGTGTACAATACACTAATTTAACCCTTCCATACATCACCCTGCATTCATCACAGGTGCACTACTTAATCCCTATCACCTAGTTCACCCATGCCCCCCACCCACCTCCCTCCCTTCTGTCAGCCTTTGTTCTCTACAGTTAAGAGTCTCTTGGTTTGCCTCTCTCTTTTTTGTTTCCCCTTTCCTTGTTTGTTTTGTTTTTTAAATTCCACAAATGAGTGAAATGATATGGTATCTGTCTTTCTCTGACTGACTTATTTTGTTTAGCAATATAATCTCCAGGTCTGTGTCATTATAAATGACAATATTTCATTCTTTATGGCTGAATTATATTGCATTATATAATGCATTGATAGGCATTCTTCTTTTGTTGTTGTTGTTGTTGAAGTTTCCTTTTTCTTAATAATTTATTTATTTTTTAATTTACATCCAAGTTAGTTAGCATGCAGTGCAACAATGATTTCAGGAGTAGATTCCTTAATGCCCCTTACCCATTTAGCCCATCCCCCCTCTCACAACCCCTCTAGCAACCCTCTGTTTGTTCTCCATATTTAAGGGTCTCTTATGTTTTGTCCCCCTCCCTGTTTTTATATTATTTTTGGTTCCCTTCCCTTATCTTTACCTGTATTGGATCTTAAAGTCCTCATATGAGTGAAGTCATATGATTTTTGTCTTTCCCTGACTGACTAATTTCACTTAGCATAATACATTCTAGTTCCATCCACGTGGTTGCAAATGGCAAGATTTCATTCTTTTTGACTCCCAAGTAATACTCCATTGTATATATATATACACTTCTTCTTTATCCATTCATCCATCGATGGACATTTGGGCTCTTTCCATACTTTGGCTATTGTCGATAGTGCTGCTATAAACATTGGGGTGCATGTGCCCCTTCGAAACAGTGCACCTGTATCCCTTGGATAAATACCTAGTAGTGCAATTACGGGGTTGTAGGGTATTTCTGTTTTTAATTTTTTGAGGAACCTTCATACTGCTTTCCAGAGTGGCTGCACCAGTTTGCATTCCCACCAGCTGTGCAAAACATATTTCTCTGCATCCTTGTCAACATCTGTTGCTGCCTGAGTTGTTAGTGTTAGCCATTCTGTCAGGTATGAGGTGGTATATCTCATTTCCACCACTTCTTCTTTACCTATTCATCAGGTGATGGAAAGTATGGCTGTTTCCATCATTTGGCTATTGCAGATAATGCTGCTATAAACATGTATATCTATCCCTTTGAATTTGCATTTTTGTATTCTTTAGGTAAATACCTGGTAATGCAATGGCTGTATCACAAGGAAGTTCTATTTTTAACTTTTTGAGGAACCTCCACACTGTTTTCCAGAATGGCTGCACCAGTTTGCATTCCCATCAACAGTGCAATAGGGTTCCCCTTTCTCCACATCCTCACCAACATCTGTTGTTTCTTGTGTTGTTGATTTTAGCCATTCTAACAGGTTGGGGTGGTATCTTATTGTGGTTTTGACTTGTATTTCTCAGATGATGAGTGACATTGAGCATCTTTTCATGTATCTGTTAGCCATTTGGCTGTATTCTTTGGGAAAATGTCTATTCGTGACTTCTGCACATTTTTTAATTGGATTATTTGGTTTTGGGTGTTGAGTTTTATAAGCTCTTTACATATTTTAGATAGTAATCCTTTATTGAATATGTCATTTGCAAATATCTTCTCCAATTCTGTAGGCTGCCTTTTAATTTTGTTGATGTTTCCTTCCCTGTGCAGAAGCTTTTTATCTTGATTATGTCCTAATAATTTATTTCGTTTTTGTTTCCCTTGCCTCTGGAGACATATCTAGAAAGAAGTTGGTAAGGCTGATGTCAAAGAGGTTGCTGCCTGTGTTCTCCTATAGGATTTTTATGTTTTCATGTCTCACATTTAGGTATTTAATCCATTTTGAATTTATTTTTGTGTCTGGTGTAAAAAAGTGGCCCAGTTTCATTCTTTTGCATGTAACTGTCCAATTTTCCCGACATCATTTTTTGAGAAGACTTTTTCCCATTGGATATTCTTTCCTTCTTTGTCAAAGAGTTATTGCTATAGGTTCATTTCTGGGTTTTCTATTCTGTTCTATTGATCTAGCTGCCTTTTCCCCCCAATACCGTACTGTTTTGATCACTACAGCTATGTAATATAACTTGAAGTTGGGAATTGTGATGCCTCTAGCTTTGCTTTCTTTTCTTTTTCAAGATGGCTTTGGCTATTTGGGGTCTTTTGGGTTCCATACAAATTTTAGGATTGTTTGTTCTAGCTCTGTGAAAAATGCTGTTGGTATTTTGATAGGTACTGCATTAAATGTGTAGATCTCTTTGGGAAATATAGATATTTGAACAATATTTGTTCTTCCAATCCACGAGCATGGAATGTCTTTCCATTTCTTTGTGTCCTCTTAAATTTCTTTCATCAGTGTTTTATAGTTGTCAGAGTACAGGTCTTTCACCTCTTCGGTTAGGTTTATTCCTTGGTATCTGATTTGTTTTTGGTGCAACTAAAAATGAGTTTGATTCCTTAATTTCTCTTTCTGCTGCTTCATTATTGGTGTATAGAAATGTAACAGATTTCTGTATGTGGATTTTGTATCCTGCAACTTTATTGAATTCCTTTATCAGTGCTAGTAGGTTTTGGTGGAATATTTCAAGTTTTCTATATAGAGTATCATGTCATCGGCAAATAGTGAAAGTTTTACTTCTTCCATACAGATCTGGATGCTTTTTATTTCTTTGTGTTATCTGGTTGCTGTTGCTAGGACTTCCAGTACTGTGTTGAATAATAATGGTGAGAGGAAACATCCTTGTCTTGTTCCCCACTGTAGAGGGAAAGCTCTCAGTTTTTCCCCACTGAGGATGATATTAGCCATGGGTTTTTCATACATGGGCTTTATATGTTGAGGTATGTTCCCTCTAAACTTACTTGGATGAGGGTTTTTTTTTTAATCACAAATCGATGTTGTACTTTGTCAAATGCTTTTTCTGCATCTATTGAAATGGTTATATGGTTCTTATCCTTTCTTGTATTAATGTAGTGTATTATGTTGATTGATTTGTGAATATTGAACCGCTCTTGCAACTCAGAAAGAAATCCCACTTGATCATGGTGAATGATTTTTTAATGTATTGTTGGATCCAGTTTGTTAGTATTTTATTGACAATTTTTGCATCCGTGTTCATCAGGGATATAGCCTGTAGTTCTCTTTGTTAGTAGTCTGTACCTGGTTTTGGTATCAGGGTAATGCTGGCCTCATAGAATGAATTTGGAAGTTTTTCTTCCTTTTCTTTTTGGAATAGTTTGAGAAAAATAGGTATTAACTCTTCTTTAAATGTTTGGTAGAATTCGCCTCTTAAGCCATCTGGCCCTGGAATTTTGTTTGTTTAGAGGTTTTTTGATTACTCATTCAATTTATCTGCTGGTTTATGGTCTGTTCAGGTTTTCTATTTCTTCCTGTTTAAGTTTCATAATTCATATGTTTCTAGTAATTTATACATTTCTTCCAAGTTGTCCAATTTGTTGGTATCTAGTTTTTCAAAGTATTCACTTATAATTGTATTTCTGTGAGTGTTGGTTGTTATTTTTCCTCTTTCATTTGTAATTTTATTTATTTGGGTATTGTCTCTTTTTCGATAAGTATGGCTAGAGGTTTATTAAATTTATTATTTTTTTCAAAGAACCATCTCCTGGTTTCATTGATCTGTTCTATTTTTTGTTTGTTTTTTTTGTTTTAGTTCCAATATGATTTATTTCTGCTCTAATATTTATTATTTCCTTCCTTCTGCTGGCTTTAGGCTTCGTTTATTGTTCTTTTCTTGTTTCCTTAGGTATAAGTTTAGGGCGTTTATTTGAGATTTTTCTTTCTTCTTTAGGTAGTTCTGTGTTGCTATATACTTTCCTCTTAGGACCACTTTTTTTCTGCATCCCAAAGGTTTGGGCCATTGTATTTTTTAAAATTTTCTTCTTTGATTTCCTGTTGATCTATTCATTGTTTACTAGCATGTTGTTTAACCTCCATGTATTTGTGGTCTTTCCAAATTTTTTCTTGTGGGTGACTTCTCATTTATAGCATTGTGATCAGAAAAATTTGAATGGTATGATTTCAAGTTTTTGGTATCAGGGTAATGCTGGCCTCATAGAATGAATTTGGAAGTTTTCCTTCCTTTTCTTTTTGAGGCCTGATTTGTGACCTAATATATGATCTATTCTGGAGAATGTCCCATGAGTACTTGGGAAAAATGTGTATTCTGTTGTTTTAGGATGGAATGTTTTGAATATATCAGGTCCAGTGTGTCATTAAAAGCCATTGTTTCCTTCTTTGTTTTCTGTTTAGATGATCTGTGCATTGATGCAAGTGGAGTGTTAAAGCCCTCTACTATTATTGTATCAGTATCAATTTGTTCCTTTATGTTTATTATTGTTTTATATATTTGGGGGCTGCCATGTTGGGCGAAAAAATATTTACAGTTGTTAGATCTTCTTGTTGGATTGTCCCTTTTATTATGGTGTAATGCCCTCCTTTATTTCTTGTTACAACCTTTGTTTTAAAGTCTAGTTTGTCCAATATAAGTATTGCTTTCTTTTGCATTCATTAGTGTGACGGACATTTCTCCATCCCCTCACTTTCAGTCTGCAGGTGTCTTTCAGTCCAAAATGAGCCTCTTGTAGGCAGCATATAGATGTGTCTTCTTTTTTGTCCATTCTGACACCCTAGGTCTTTTGATTAGAGCATTTAGTCCACTTACATTCAAAGTAATTACTGATTTATATTTACTGTCATTTTATTACTTGTTGTTTCTGAACATTTTCTGTAATCCTTTCTTGTCTTTGTTAGTTTTAGTCTCTCCTTTGCACTCAGTGAGTTCCCTTTAATATTTCTTGCGGGGCTGGTTTAGTGGTCATGAACTCCTTTAGTTTTTGTTTATCTAGGAAACTCTTTATCTCTCCTTCTACTCTGAATGATGGCTTTGCTGGACAGAGTATGCTTGTGTTTTTTCTATTCAGCAGATTCAGATTTTTCCTATTCAGCACTGTAAATATATCAAGACATCCCCTTCTGGCTTGCCATGTTTCTGTTGAGAAATCTCCAGTAAGCCTTATGGGTCTTCCCCTGTAAGTTAAGGATGGCTTTTGCCTTGGTGCTTTTAAGATTTTTTTCTTTTTCACTATATTTTGCAAATTTACTTATAATATGTCTTGGTGTTGACCTGCTTTTGTTGATTTTGATGGGAGTTCTCTGTGCCTCCTGGATCTGGATATCTGTTTCCTTCCCCACATTAGAGAAGTGTTCAGCTATTACATCCTTAAGTAATTTTCTGCCCCCTTTTATTCTCTCTTCTTCTTCTGGGATTGTCATTACGTTTGATAGAGTCACTGACTTCCCTAAGTCTATTCTCATGTTCCATAATTCTTTCTCTCCTTTGTTCAACTTCATTATTCTCCATTATTTTGTCTGCTAGGTCACTAATTTGTTCCTCTGCTTCTTCCAGCCTGCTCTTCATTGTATCAAGCCTGTTTCCAATCTCATTTTTTAAACTCTTTTATTTCTGTGGTAAGGGTATCCCTGATTTCTATCCTTTCTCAAGCCCAGTGAGTATCCTTATGATTGTTGCTTTAAATTCTCCATCAGGCATGTTACCATATCTATTTTGCTTAGATCTCTGGCCATGGCCTAATCTTATCCTCTCATTTGGGATAAATTCCTCCATCTTGGCATTTTGTCTAGGTCTCTGCCTTCATCTGTGTATTAGAAAAGACAGTTATGTTTTCTGCTGTTCAACATAATGTCTTTATGAAGAAGAGCTCACGTAGTGTCCACAGCCTGGCACTTCAGGGAGTGTCTCTGGTGTGTGCTGCCTGCACTCTGCTGTTGTGTTGTGGCTTCTCTGTCCTTCAGGCTGGTCGTCTGCAGAGGCTCTCCTCGCCTGTTGTGGGCAGTGTTTGGTCCTTGGCCTGAGTGTGGTGAGCTTTAACTAGGTGTGCTCTGGTCTGCTTGTGAAGTGATATCTGATACTACTTTCAGGAGAACTAAGGCCCTGCAGAACTCTCTGGTTGGGAGATGTGGTGTGGGCAGGGGTTTGTGCTGGTTTTCTGGGGGAAGGGCCCGCCCCATTGGGATAAAGGCAAACTTGGCAGAGAGGGGTAGTTTCACCACAGCACATGGGGTTGGGGCTTGGTATAAGCAAGTCAGGCAGCCAGTGTAGGTGCTGGCCTGCTTCCTGCAGGTGGCTCTACTTTATGCTGAGGGGTAGGAGAGGGAAATGGCTCCAGTCAGCTCCTTTTTTCCCTTAAGAGGTGTCTCCATGAACACTGCCTCTCAGAGACATGCTCCAAGAAATCAAATAATTTCCCAGCTGTGTACCCCAGGCGTTTTTCACATCATTGTTTCCATGCTGTCTGCTTCCGGGGTTTTTTGCCTGCCTACTTTCCAGGAGCAGCACAGTGCCCTCCGTGCTCTATCTCAGTCAAACTGCTGACTTTTAAAACTCTAGACTTTAAGCCCCACTAGTTGCAAGAACTCACGAAATTTAGCCCCTCTCATTTCCAAGCCAATGGCTTTGGGGAAACTTTCTCCTTGTGCATTCCCCTGCATGCTCCTCTCTCTGTCACTCTTCTCTGTGTCCATGGCTCCCTCCTCTCCACAGTACCCACGATCCATTTCTCCCCTAAACTACATCTCTGCACTTCCTATCATCCTTCATGTGGCCTCTTCTCTCCCGTTAGTCAAGGAGGTTGTTCTGCCAGGCTTCAGGTCTATTTCTGGGGTATTTAGGATGATTTAATAATTATCTAGTTGTATTCATGGGATGAGACAAGCCTCAGGTCCTTCTACTCCACCATCATCTCCCCTCTCCTATAAGCCAGTCCTTCCTGTTATTGGTATCTCCTTCAGGTATCAAGGAGTCACAGAAGGCACGGGGCATGGAAAGGTCACAAAAGGCTGACATCAGTCACCTACTACAGTTTTAGTGTACAATGTTCTTCATAGATTATGGATACAAATCCTTTGTAAGATACATGATTTGAAAATATTTCCTATCAGGCTAGGGCTTGTCTTTTAACTTTAATGGTATCTACTGAAAAACAAAAGTTTTAACATTTTGATGCAGTCCAATTTATCAGTTCTTCTTTTATAGATCATGATTTTAATGTTACATCTAAGAAATCATTGCCTAACACAATTTCAAAAATATTTTAGCTCACATTTCCACTAGAATTTTTACAGATTTATCTCTTACATTTAGGTTTATGATCCGTTTTTCGTTGATTTCTGTGTATGGTGTCCTGTAAAGATTTAAGATTATTATTATTGCTTTCTTTGCATATGAATATCCAATAATTCCATTGCCATTTGTTGAAAAAAATGTCCTTTCCCCATTGAATTTCTTTGGCTCTGTCAAAAATCAATGACCATAAATATTAGGTTTATTTCTGAACTTTCTATACTGTTCCATTGACCTATATGTCAATTTTTATGCTGGTCATACTGCCTTCATTATTGTAGCTTTATAATAAGTTCTGAAGTTTATAATAAGTTGTGAAGTTCCCCTTTGTTCTTTTGTAAGTCATTATCCCTGTACTACTTCTTCCACTGTAGGCAATGGTTTAATTTCTAATCCTAGAAGATTATGAAAGAAGAGATCATCTTCTCCTTTACACTTCTCTCATGTGTTAGGATCTTCTTACTGGCTCTTATGTAAATCAGTTTTTGCAACATAACATACCACCTCAGAACTAGTGGCTTAATAGAACACACATTTATTTAGCCCACAACCCCAGGAGTCAGCAATTTGGGATGTGCTCAGCTGAGCAATTTGTTTTTCTCTGGCTCTTTTTCATGTGTCTGTGGTCAGCTGCCAGCCCCTTTGGTAGTTCTCCTTCCGGAGGTTGACTGGATGGCAGCTGGGGCAGTGGTGGGTAACTGGGTCATGTGTTTCTCACCATCCACCAGGGTAGCCTAAGCTTGTTTCCATGGTGGCAGAGTACCAACAACTCTAGAAGGAAAACTTTTCAATTCTCTGCTAGCGTATCCTCTGTCCCATTGGCCAAAACCAGTAACAAAGCCAAGACTAACAATAATTTGGAAGAGTTTTGCCAAAAGTGAATACAAGGATGTATGAACTAATCGAAGGTACTGCTGGGGTCAATCTACCACAGTTTTTGGCAACATGGTGAAATTACCTGCTTCAAATATGAAGAGAACCAAGTTTCTGAGTATGAACCAATCAAAATTTAGCAAACCAGTTATTTCAAAATAACAGTTTGGGGTCATTGGGACTTATTCTTCCACAGATTTCCAATCCATAGAGCCCACATCTCATCCAGTAGCTAACACCAAAGACTAAGGACATAGGGAAAGAAAATGGTTCCTTATAATTTTCCTTAGGATCACAAAACTTTTAGATTGGGGAAACTAAAAGAGTCCAAAATATTTCCTCAATTAGAACATTTAGGGACCTTCAATTCCAACCCTTCCTATCTTAACATGATTTACTTTTAGAACAGAATAATCTTAGAGATCTTCAGGATCATAAAGACCAAACCTGAAGGTTGTACCTTAGAGCTTCATTGAAAGGGTAGTGCTCTTTACCTGACTAAGTCTAAGCACCAGGGCATCCTGACATTAGGATTCACCACTCCTGTATAAATAATCAAACCACACAAGTGTTTTCCTGTATTTTTTCTGGAAAAAAACATCACAAGCAGCTATCAGCGTTTTGGTAGGAGATGAAGCTTTAATTCCTAATTCATAATAGTCAAAATTAATTCATTTTTATCTTTTTTCTCACTATCTATGTTAGACTCTCTGCTGCCATCACTGTTATGAAAACATTTGGAATATTTTAGCAAATGCATGGGCTTGGAAGTAGATGAGAGGCAGGAAGCTGCACGGTCTGGGCTCAGATTGGTGAGTTAAGATTACCTGCTTCAAGCTGTAAGTATTTGGTGAATAGTTTCAGTATGTTAGAACAGTAGCTATGGATTAAATATATTCTTGAAAAAAAATTTTAATGTTTATTTATTTTTGAGAGAGAGAGAGAGAGAGAGAGAGGGAGGGAGAGAGAGAGAGAGAGAGAGAATGAGTGGGGGAGGGACAGAGAAAGAGAAAGACAGAGAATCCAAAACAGTCTCCAGGCTCTGAGCTGATAGCACAGAGCCCAACATGGGGCTCAAACCCACAAACCGTGAGATCAGGACCTGAGCCGAAGTTGGATGCTTAACAACTGAGCTACCTAGATGCCCCTAAGTATATTCTTTGGGTCAACCAGGAAAACTCACCACCTGTGATATTATATTGAAAACAATAATTTAGCAAATAGCTTTGCAAATATAATCTCTTTGAAAACTGGGGTAAATCTGAGTTGTCTTTATTTCAGAACATTATAGATAAAAGCTGGATCAATATGAGAATTTGGAAAGACTTTTCTGGCTAACCTAACCAATTAAATCAATTCCATCCAGGCAATATAAGTAAAGTTGATTTTCTCCTCCTCAGGCAAGTTTGTTGATTAAAATGATTATTTTAGTATTTTATGGTGGGATTGCAGATGTGGAACTGGACCCTACAAATTTAAGTCATTGCCAGTCCAGATCACTTCAGGTGCCTAGTAAGACTAGTTGCTGTTTTTGTGTTTGTTTGTTTGTTTGTTTGTTTGTTTTTTAAGGTTTATTTATTCATTCTGAGAGAGAGACAGCATGAGTTGGGGAGGGGCAGAGAAAGAGGGAGAAAGAGAATCCCAAGCAAGCTCTGATACAGGGCTCAAACCCACAGACTGTGAGATATGACCTCAGCCGAAACCAAGAGTTGGATGCTTAACTAACTGAGCCACCCAGGCACCCCAGGACTAGTTTCTTAATGTTGGTTGTCCTGGCTGTCATTGTATAAAGAAGCTTCTGAGGAAGTGAAGGCTTGTCCTTCGTCAGAGATAGGTGTAGTTGCTGCCTTGTAGAATGGAGGTTTAATTGAATCACCTGCGGGCTTCAGACTCTGTTTAAATATGTGGATGAAACAAGAAAGATGATGCCTGACAAAGACGAGTGGCTTTGTTAATTAAATTAGCAGTGGAAAATTTACAAGCTTTAATTAGTATAAAATAAGCCACAGAAATAAAGATAGTGATTAAAGCAGACTAATCTGATTAGAATCACAATGTGCGTTGTTACAGGCTAGTTGATGGTAGAGACTCCCCAGCGGAGTCTGGCCAGATGCAGGAACCCACTTGGAGGGAAAGGGTACTTTGCACCCAAGCCTGGAGCTGCCTGTTGGATTGCTAAATCATTTGGGGGGCGGGGGGGGGGGGGATTATGCCAGAAAAACACTGTGAGAAGCGTGGGCACTGGTGAATTGATAAAAGCCTTCTTTCTGGGAGAAAGCCTATAAAATCCATGACCACCCGCAGTGAAGGGAGCTAAAATTAAACTTCAGAACCCTCACTAGCTGAGCAAGATTTCACCCAGCCTCTCAAAACTTCAAACTTATGAAAAGTCTGGAGAGTCAGAAGGTGGTTAAGTTGTCCATACTTTCTTAGTTCACACCCACACAATGAAAGCAGTGTCCATTCGAGACATTTAGACAAAGAATATCCAAGTATCCTGTGTGTTGAGAGAAATGTTAAATTCAATGCAGTACAAATCACAACATTAAATTACCATGTAAATCCTCTCCAATGTTCAGTTTCTTGATCTAACTTCTATCAAATTAATTTTAGTTTATGAGTGTAGGTAGATGGAAACTGTCCATTTCCCTTCCAGCAATTCCCAGTTCTCCCCCTATTTTCTGGTTTGTAAAGCTTCCAATCACCTCAAAGCCGAATGCTAAAACAGGTCACGTGTCTCCATTCTTTTCTATGTGCATATGCGGCATCGTGCATGAGGCTCTCGTAATATTTAGATAGTCATGCACCAACAGAAACCGTGACAGAACTTCACTTTTCAAACAAATCATAACCAAAGTTTTTAGAAGATATTCAATTATATATTAAATAAAATGGCCTGGTTTATATTGACTTAGGCTTCTAATATTTGGTATCAACTATTTTAAGTGTTTATTCCTTCAGTATGGGTTTATTATAAGAATAGATTTTCCTTCGGTGTTGCAAATGCTGAGACATAAGAAGAAATTCATTTTAAGTGGCTCGTCTTATGACAGAAGGTTGTGGCCATTTCAAATCAAATCATTTAAAAAAATAGACATTTTTATTGTTAATTTGATGGCATAGATTTCAGCCATAATTGTGTCACCGTGGTCTACTGAGATGATTTAGTTCAAAATAAACCAACATTCTTCACTATAGAGTTTTCATTAAAAATATCTACTAAAAGAAGAGAATTTTCTTTGGTGCTTATGGCTAGAATACAAAAAGGTGGAGGGAACGACTGCCAAAATATACTTGGATTAAGTTTATTAATTCACTTCGTTATCTGTATCTAATTCATCAATTATAATTCACAATATATAATTGATGGCTATCACAAAAGATGATATGAAGTTCAATTTCAATTGCACTGCTATGCATTTGATAACAGAAATGTTTTTTTCTCAGCCAATG
The DNA here is from genome assembly GCF_028018385.1 of Neofelis nebulosa. Classification (NCBI taxonomy): domain Eukaryota; kingdom Metazoa; phylum Chordata; class Mammalia; order Carnivora; family Felidae; genus Neofelis; species Neofelis nebulosa. Next base: position 18,505,204 of record NC_080784.1, read on the forward strand.
AATGTTTGTTGAGAACCCCAGAAGATGCAGTATTCTGTCCTGTGCGTTGGTATCTTTTTCAAAGAATATATGTGATCTGGTGAATAGATAGGATACTTATCTTTCTTAGATTTTTAATAGAGACACACTGCTAATGTGTATTCAATAAGATATTTAGAGATACAAATAATAGCTAGGTAGGACATTGATTCTTTAAGTTCAGAGTCTGTTCTCCCTTCCTCCCTCTCTTATCAGTCTAAAAGCTCTTAGGTGGGGCTGAGCAAAGCGGGCAGCTGTAAGTAGGTGGCAAAGGCAGTGACACAGGACAGGTGTTGCTTGAGCAGGTCGAGGATGGTGTCTGCACTGACTGGGGTGGGGAGTTGAAGCCCCACTGAGAGGGGTTGGGATAAGCAGTTTTCCTGCACAGGGAAGGACAGGTGGAATGCTTACAGAAGCCCCAGCAATGGGTGGAGAAGACCGACTGGGTGAAGAGTCCACCTGTGGGATGATTATGGCCTGGCCTGTGGCGTTGGGGCTGTGGAGGGTGCAAAGGGCATGTGCATAGCCTGCCAAGGAATACAGAGCCCAAGAGGGAGGAGGAGGCTCCCTGTGTGCGGGCACCGGTGGTGTGAGCCACCACGGGATATGAGGGCTGAGAACAAGGTGAGGAGGGCACCCTGGTGGGAGACAAAGGTGATGGCAGCAGCATCTGTGTGCGGATTGGAGCCCTGCATGCAGACGGCGCCTGTGCAGGGGCGAGGCGACTGTGGAGGGGGTGGTAAGAGAGCATCCACATGGGATTAGTGGTGGGGTGGTTTGCTGGGGGCACTGGTCACCCTGCGGTGACTGAGTGAATAAGAGAGTATAATGAAGATAAAGGGAGACAAGTTTCTCATCGTAAGAAACTGAGAAAGATAAAAAAAAAAAAAAAAGGGAACAAACCCATGGGGTTAATTTGGAATTATGGTATTGGTTTGAACTCATGGTTTTCAGTATATAAGTATAGATAGATATATACCTATATAAATAAATATTGATCAGGATGTACGTGTGTGTGTATATCTATATCATATGTGCATGCACACACACACACACACACATATATTTACTACCTGTATCCAAAGAGAGAGCTTAAGAGCAATGATATTCTTGTGTCACCCAGATGCTGAAACCTAAAATCCATGCTCCAGTACAAGAACTGGGATGCCTTGGAGAAATGGCGGATTCTAGGACGGATCAGGATAATTACATAATAAATGTGAGGTATCTCAGTATGATGGAAGATAAGGAAGTACTCAAAAGAAAGAAGAGGACATTTCAAAAAGACATAGAAATCCAGATGGCCAAACAAGAGACAGGTTTAGCATCAAAACAAATAATAATAGTAAACATGTTCCTTACAGTAGACTACCAACTGCTTAAGGTATAAAAAGTAAGAGGAAAACCATGTGGCAACCATCGTAATAATAATTCAGGCAAGAAACATCAATGGATGCAATGAAGTGGTAGAAAATTTGATGAAGAGTAGAATAGGCTCTTAAATTACCTTCACAAAGGGATGAAGAGTAATTTCTTCGGTAAAGAAATCTGCCACACAAAACTTAACCAAGTGATCAAGGTGAACATTAACACACAGGACAAAGCAAAATTACATAGCGCTTGATAGGATGCAATGAGACCATAGCATCACATTCGCGATATCTCTGCCAAAAACAGATAACCCAAACATAATCATGAGGAAACATCAGACAGCCAGAGTGGAAGATATTTATCTGAACAACTGGCACGTAATTTTCGAAGTTACCAACGTCATGAAAGCCAAGGAAACCCCAAGGAACCGTTTGAGATTGCAGCAGATTCAAGAAACATGGTCACCAGATAGGGTCCTCAATTGGAACCTTTTGCTAAAACACATACTCTTGCCCAGTTGGGGAAGCTTGTATGTGGATTAAATGGTGGTAATAAATTAATATTAAGTTCTTTATTTTGTTTATTTATTAAAAAAAAATTTAATGTTTATTTTTGAGAGAAAGAGAGAGAGAGAGAGGGAAAGAGACAGAGTGTGAGCAAGGAAGGGGCAGAGAGAGAGGAAGACACAGAATCTAAAGCAGGCTCCAGGCTCCGAGTTCTTGCACAGAGCCCGCCTCTGGCCTCGAACGCATGAGCTGTGAGATCATGACCTGAGCTGAAGCTGGACGCTTAACTGACCGAGCCACCCAGACATCCCCTAGGTTCTTTATTTTGATTATTATATTGGGACTTTGCAGGAGAAGATATTACTTGTAGGAAGTACATTCTAAAATAACTGAAGGTAACAGGACACAGAGGCAGCAAAACTATTCTGAATGTTTGACATCATTTCAAATCATTTCATTGAAAAAAAAAGATATCAGGAGTCTAAAACAGTCTGTTTTCCAGAGCTGCCTGTGTTATGACCTGGCTGTTTGAGGGAGGAGCACAAATCACTTCAACTCTTTATGTTTCTATTTCTTCACCTCTTAAATAAGGGAGCCGGACTAAAGCACCTCAAATCTCTTTAGAGATCTAATACCATCAGGTTCTCAGGTGTCAATCAGGAACATTGTACTTAGGGGTTAGGCAAGAAGGGGTAAGTGGTACAAAGCTCTGGAAGAGGAGTCATCCTGGTTGCATTTTGTGAGAGTGGAGATTCGCTGTGTGCCAGAAAGAGGAAGAGGGATTGTGCAGGCAAGGAAAGTGCTCAGGCAAACAGTCTGAGCAGAAGTTACACAACAGGAAGAGACAAGATCTTCTCCTTTTGCTGAAAGGCTTTTGATTCCCCTCCCTCTCTTCATCCCACCTTCCTTCCTCCCTCTAGCAGTTATTAAGCAGTTCCCACATTCAAGGCACTGGGTGAAATACTGTGGAGGGTAGAGGCAGAAAGGGTAGTTTCTGCTCTCAAATTGTCTTCAGTCTGGTAGAAGAGGAAACACACAGATAAAGCAACAGCAACCACAACACCAAAATCCCCCCCAAACTCTGCTTAAACTACACCAAGTTTGCCACTCTGAGGTTCAGAATTGAATTAGCCTCTTTCTTGTTCAACAATCATTCTCCCTCCCCTCCCCCAAAGCATTCTTTCCCCTTATTTGACTGTTTTATAGACTAGGTGACATGTGGCATTGATAGCTGCATGTTTTATCAGGAAAAAAATAAGCCTTGGTCAAGTGAGCAGTACTCTACAGACTATCTGCTTAATGCCTCTAGGAATAAAATGGAATTTATCTCTTTGATTTTTAAACCTCAGAGAAACTCTGCTTCCCTTTTCCTACCACAGGAAAAACTGCAATTTAACAATTGATACATGAAATGATTAATTTTATTAGGGTAAAATTGTGAAATAAAATACAATGTGAATTGGGTTCCTCTTAATATAAGCCATCTTTTTAAGCTGGTAAAATAATAATATGCATTAATTTATATAATATTGTTATAACACCGTACTGTGCATTATATTGTAACGTCAGGGAATTTGTACGTATGCCACTGAAAATCAGTAAGGGACTTAATCCACAAAATCCATATTATTTTCTTTATCAGTCGTTTTGGAAAAGACAGAAAATTATAGTGCTTGAATAAAATATGTTTTTAAAATGAATTTTCCAAATAAAATTTCCCCTAATGTTCATCCTTGTTCATTAAGCCCACATAAAAGGGACCAAAGCAACCATTAAGTGGAGGTTCAATGGCTCTCTGTTTAAAGCGAACACTACGGTTCCAACCCATAATGTGTCTATTGTTTTGGAAAATGCTAATTGTTAAATTGATTGTGATATTCATGTTCTGGCACTCCAGTTGAACACTGCACAATGCCCCATGTGATGATGGAGAAGAGCTTGCTGTTTGATGCACAGTGCTTGGCATGTCCACGTCTATCTCAGTTGTGAAAGGTTGTTTCAGGGCCTTGTTTTTCTAAATGTGAATGGCTCAGACAAGAGAACGGTAACACAAGATACTAAATTATGCTTATTCCTTTCATCAGTGAAGTCGCTCGGATGAATAGACGGGGAGCAAGGAAGCTGCATGTTACATATTTATAATGGATTCTGAGGGTGGCTGAGAAAGCCAACGCAGCATGGTTGAGTGCAGGATGTACTGGGAGTTGGGAACGTGGTTCTGGTCCTGCTCTGGCTCTCTCTGACTATGATATTGGCACGTTACTCTTTGGGATCTTATCTAAGGAGAGAGGATTAGGACAAAATATTTTCTGAGTCCCTTCCAGTGCTTTTAATATGAAATATCACTATGTTAAATTTCTCGCTTGTTACAGCACTTAATATGGAAAAAACTGACAAATAACTTCCAAGTAATTTTTCATCAGATAGATACCAAGTCCCTTTTATGTTCTGAGAACAGTGTCTATACCAAAAGTGTAGGATTAATACGTGTAGCATGTGTTATCAGGAGTGTATAATTTAGCCTAATACTGGCAGACTAATGATAAATTTAGGGCGGTGATATTATAACAAGTCCCATAATATAACTAAATGTAATAATGCACGATCCCAGATTTGATGCTCAAACAGAAAATAAATATTGGTATAGTGAACATTTGTTGGAAAAATTATACTGAATTAATATCAAATTTCCTGAGGGAGATAATTGTATTGTGGTTATTTGAGAGAATATCCTGGTTCTTAGGAGAGACATGCTGACATATTTTGGGTCATGATATCTGCAACCCAGTCCCAAATGATTCAGTAAAATGTATATTTATACACACACGCTTATACATATGTATGAGAGAGGCTGAAAGCAAACACAGCAGAATGTTCACAATCGGTGAAAGTAGTATATGGATATTCCCCACCCCTCTTTTTTTTGAGAGAGAGACAGCAAGAGGGGAGCGGAGGGGCAGAGGGAGAGAGAGAGAGAACCTCAAGCAGGCTCCACGCTCAGTGTGAAGCCTGATGCGGAGCTTGATCCCATGACCCTGGGATCATGACTTGAGCCGAAATCAAGAGCCAGATGCTCAATGGACTGAGCCACCCAGGTACTCTGGGTATTGCTTTATGATTCTTAAATCTTTTCTGAACATAATAGCTAGAAAAAGTAATGTGTGATAAAATGTTACAGGAATGCAAGGATAATTGCCTGCAAGATAATTATAATAGCTAGTCTAATAAAACAGGATGTTAAACCATCTCATTTTATAAGTCTGCAGCCCCACAGATGAAACATATTGGTGACAAGTGTCCAGTGATTGATTGTGAAGAGTAGCTCCATTCTCATCCCCCCCCCCCCCCCCACTGGATGAGGTAAGATGTGGCCCAGATCATGTCCAGCTCATTGGTTTCTTCCAGCTCATAGGCAAGAAGATTATTCTGAGGCACAAGAATGGTTAAGTAACTTGCCCGAGGTCACACAGTAGGTAACAGACCAAGGAGTCAAAATCAGGCTTTGCCAAGTGGTCTCCTACCTTTACCACTTTATAGTGCCTCAAATAATCTTATGTGAACTCAGTTTGGATGTTTCATGTTTTCTTTTTCTTCTTTCTGTCTACTTTTGCAAGTTTAGTTTGGAACAAAAATGTCCAAAGGAGCTCAAACCATGGTTGGATTATTATTAGTGAATTAGACAAATTGAAACTTTGCTGATCGGATTACTTCCAGAACCCTGATCGTTGTGATTTGGCCTGTCATAATGATTGTAAATGGTTATCAGTGATTTATCTGGTCATTGATTTTGAAGACTTTTAGAGCAATAAGATCGAGTATATGTAGCAAATTGGGTCTTTAAATATATTTTTTAATGCATATAAATCTGTTTATCTTATAGGAAATAACATCCAATTCATCATGAGGAGAACTGAGATTAAAATCGGAAGACTGATACTGAGCACACCTTCTCCGAGCTTTTCTGAGCGCGACTCTTCTAGGAATGGTGTCTCAGGAAAGATGCTAGATCAGCTTGAGGCAGGATAAGACTTCATTTTGAGTTTAGGGAGCTGTAAGTATTTTGGAAGATACTCAGGAATAAAGTCATGAAATTTTCTTTTCACGTTCATAAAACTATAAGGCACGGTCACTTAGACAAAGACACTTTGGGGTGAAAATGGTGAATGCTCAAAGCCTTTAGAAAAATTATCTACAAGGGTGCTTAGAAGAGGAGCTGGCATGGGAGGAGAGAGGTTACACTTTAAACTTAAAGGAATATGGTAATCTTTGGATTCTGCAATTTGGAGCAAACTAGTCTTGCATTTTATTCCTCTGATGTTTGTTTCTTTTCACTGTGAAGATTCAGCCTTCAAAGCAGAACCTGACAGGTTGTGCTCTGCTCATCCAGCCTTCTGGGCATCTGTCTTCAGGTGAATTATAGCAGCAAATCTGGGAGTTCACTCCTGTTCTCAGTGCTCGTTCATCTCAACCGAGTGGCAGCAGAGGCCTTAAATGAGCCATACAGAAGTGCGTGCCACAAACATCTTCAACTGGGAGTTTTGAATAATGTTACTTTTAGGTTTTTAGAAAAGTTTTATCCTGTTCATCACGAAGCCTAATGAAAGCCTATTTTGCATTCTGAGAGGAGGAATTGTAATGTGAAAATGTCTCAGAATCCAAATTATTTAAGCAGTAATCCAAAGAAGTTCCTTGTCAGAAGCAATATTATTTTGTACATGCTAGAGAAGAGGAACCCTTGAGCGCTATCCCCCCAGAACTCTTGAACAGTGACTAGTGTATATATATCGTGAAGAGAGTTACGCCATTAATTCTTGATATGTAATGCATTCCTTTCTTTGTATCTGATATTATTTTTAATAGTATTTCTGTCAATTCTCTTGAGATAACAAGTTGTCTACATTGGAGAAATTTTTATTCATTTTGTCTGAAATTTATACCTTTTCCTCGTTTTACTTTCTTTTTTTCAGCTTCACTGAGATGTAATTGATATACAGCACTCTATAAGGTTAAGGTGTACAGCATAATGACTTGACTTACACATGTTGTGAAATGATTCCCACAGTAGGTTTAGTTAACATCCAATATCTCATATAAATACAAAAAAAAAAAAAGGCTTTTTTTCCTTGTGATAAGAACTTTGGGGACTTCCTCTCCCAGAAACTTTCAAATATGCTGTATAGTTGTGTTAACTATAGTCACCATGTTATACATTCCATTCCCAGGACTTGCTTATATTATAACTAGATGTTTCTACCCTTTGACCACCTTCCCCCATCTCCCCCACTCCTTGCCTCTGGTAACCACAAATCTGACTTTTTTTTTTTTTTTCCAGATTCTAGATGTGAGTGAGATCATGAAGTATTTGTCTTTATCTTATGTCACTTAGCATAATGCTCTCAAGGTCCATCCATGTTGTTAAAAATGACAAAATTTCCTTCTTTTTTTTTATGGTTGAATAGATATTTTCCTTTTGCTGTTATCCTGTGACAAATACAGGCCATAATATGAATTAACCATTGGTTGCATTTAATTGATTTATTATATAATGCTTGCTTTACTTTCTGGTTGGTTCATGTATATAAGTACTGTTTCTGTTCAGTTTGGGAGACATGCTGGGGCCTCAACAGAGAGGGGGGGAATTAAAGATATACACAGGATCAGGCTAAAGGAATTCTCCTGTGGAGAGCTGGTGGTCTGTACACGGGGAAGGCTGGTGTTTTATATAACAGTGCCCAGGGAACAGTGGTGACCTTGGTGACAATCCAGGTAGGGTTGCTGTCCCAGGGATCTAATCAGTTGAATAGGACATGGACACAGGAAGTCACCAGACAGGGGTAAAGATGCAGTTACAAAGATGTGATCACCTCAGTTTCAGGGAGTTCTAGCTTTAAGGAAGGTCACAGCCAGAAATTTAAGGGTGGAGGGAGTATGCCTAGTCCCTGAGGTTAGAAGTTTGTTGGTAAAGTCTTAATGCATTTGAGCCTAACCAAAAGGGCTAAATTTCAGGGCAGAACCCCAGCCCCGGTGGCAGAAATAGTAGGCTCTCTCCGGAATGCAAAGGGTCTTCAAGATAAATTCAGACTGTGACCAGGCCTTAGTCTAAGCTGGTGACTGGATTATGGATACTGGGTTGGGTCAGAAAAATAAATTCCATTTTTCTTTGTTGGTAGTCCTGGGGTTCATTGCCAGTTAGGATTTGTTCAGGTGCTTAGTGAGGCTAAATTTTTCAGATACAGGATCAACAGTATTAGGGAAGATTTCAGCGGTCAGGAACCAATAGATTATAAAATTTTTGAAGATGCTTATGTCTGTTTCTATCTCAGTTCCCAAAGCCTGGCACAAGGCGGATGCTCAGAGTAGGTGCTGAGTTGATATTTGTGAATTGTGCAGTCTGGTTCCCAAAGGATATTAAGTAAATAGTTACATCCATGTCAAGATTTGCATGTCTAGATCTGCTTAGAATGATTCTAGGATATATTCAGATGAAAGATCTAGTTTATTTTCCTATTTATGAGAATGATATTTAAAAATATTTCCTTTTAGTGTTTCACTTACTAAACTAAGTTAAAATATTAGCCTTTTTAAAAATGGAATTAAACCTCATACTCATTTCTTTATACCTCTAGATCAGTTATTAAGAATGCAATTGTGGTGAGGCTTGCCACATTGAAAAATTAACATTACGGAGACGATATTTCTGCCAACTTCAGAGTTAAGACATTGCTGTCATTATTAAAGCAGGATATTTTTCATATATATAAATGACGCTTCTGAAAACAATTAGAGGAAGTGCCACTTGAACATTAACAGGGGGGATTTGTCCTATGTCATTCACATTCCCTCAACTTATTTGCCTTAGGAATGTTGCACAGACTTACATCTCTCATACGTTTTGTCCTCAGGGGTAGTATATTTCCTCCCCCCGCCCCCATACAGCAATTCACAATCCAGTGTAACAAAGCATGTATATTTTCCATTGTATTCCATTATTTTTCCTGCCTAGGGGCTCTGTTTCCTTATAAAATTGTGCTTGCTGAAATTTCCTTGGTAATTACTAAGTTCAACATGCTCTTTTTTTCCATATACGAGACCAAAACTCAGAGAGTTCACATAACTTTTTGCCTGTGGCCCAACAGTTGCTAATGCCTACATCCAGATATCCTATTTTCCAAACTATTCATTTTTAAATATCATCTATCTCAAATTTGAAAACCACTGATGAAGTACTTATTTGATTATTTTTTATCACCATCTATAACCAGTGGATTTGTATGATCCCTATTGCAGGCTTCTCCCCTTTTTGAGTACTGTCTACTGTTCTCTAATTAACTCCATTGTCAAGCCACATGACAACATCTAGATATCTGAAATACTCTGTAACAAGTCTTTGTGTTCTCATGAAGGGCAATACTCATATGAAAAAAAAATTTTTAGGGCACCTGGGTGGCTCAGTCAGTTGAGGGTCCAACTTCAGCTCAGGTCATGATCTCATGGTTTGTGGGTTCGAGCTCCGTGTCCTGCATCAGGCTCTGTGCTGACAGCTGGGATCCTGGAGCCTGCCTTAGTTTCTTTGTCTCTCTCTCTCTCTGACCCTTCCCTGCTCATACTGTCTCTCTCTCTCTCTCTCCCTCTTTCTCTCAAAAATAAATATTTTTTTAAAATTTTTTAAAAAGAAAAAAAAACCAGGAAAACATTTTTTAAAGTAGCCAAATATCCAAATGTTTTCTAAATTCCCATGTTTAGGGACACCTGGGTCGCTCAGGTTGGTTGAACACCCGACTTACTGGGCTCAGGTCGTGATCTTGCGGTTTGTGACTTTGAACCTTACATCAGGCTCGCTGCTATCAGCACAGAGCTCACTTTGGATCCTTCCCCCCGCCCCCCCCCCCCCCACCGCCCCTCTTCTGCTTGCGCTCTCTCAAAAATAAGCATTAAAAAAATAAAAATAATAAAACGAATTCCCATATTTATGGCATTCTGTGGAGAAAGTCTCCAGATAAATATCTATAAACCTTAACCTTCAAACAAAAATGTCTTCCATGTGGATATTTCCTCAGTCTATCCATGTTGTTCTGTGTAAGAAACTGAAAGACTAATGTTGCCTCTGCAGAAATACCAACTTAATGTTTTTAAATCCATCTTTCATATTACCTCATCTATTACAATGTAACTACATTTACGTTTATATGGGTATTGTGTTCTTGATGGTATCTTCTGATCTGTATCATCATCAACGTGAACATTAAGCCCATAATTAATATAATACCAGCAAATAGAAAGTAAATATTTGCCAAGCATTATCAATTAATATGTACTCTGGGTCACGAATTTATGTATCTCTCTGTATCTGCCTTTTTTTTCTTTATAGATGACGTTGCATAAACATACTCAAATATTCTGAAAGCTCAGGTTAACTGTATTTAAAATCATATTTTGCATGGCAATACAGGCAGCAATTGGCCTTGTTCAGGCACTTCTTTGAAAGGGATATAGAAGGGTGCCTGGTTGGCTCAGTTGGTTTGGATTTTGGCTCAGGTCATGACCCCAGGGTAGTAAAATTGAACCCTGTGTTGGGCTCCAAGCTGGGTATGGAGCCTGCTTAAGATTTCCTCTCTCCCTCTTCCTCTGCCCCTCCCTTGCTCACCAAATGTGCTCTTTCTCAAAAAAAAAAAAAAAGGATATTGAAATTGTCATTAATTCTCATTTGCATTAGATTCAAGTTTATATCCTGAACAATGCCTCATGCAATTATATTGCCTCAGGATTTTATAAATTACTCCTATAAAAATAAAAAGGAGTTACTTGAAGAGAATTGAACTTAGAGAATACTAAACAATGTTTGCCTTATTAGTTAACTCATGTATATAAAATTAATGTATAAACATTATATGTGTGTTTAATATAACGCTATATGTATATGGCCACTCATTTATGTATACATACTCCTGCCCATATAGTTAGTACCTATTAATTGAGCACTTACTTGATTCCAGGCACGTGGCTAAGACAGGAAATACAGCATGAACAAGACAAACCTGGCATCCATTCTCCTAGATCCTGTCAGGCACAAGAGTGCCCCTAACTTCTCCCTCGGCAGGCATGGCACAAAGACGTCCGTGCCCCTGAGCCTGGATCTCCTCAGGTCGGGGCTCTTTGGCAGGGCTCTTTGACTGGACCAAGAATGGCATGGGAATCAAAACCTATTTGCCATTCCTGACTGTATATTTACATGTATACATAGCAGGCTGTTAAATTAGATGTTTCTATCTAGAGACCCAGGCACAATAGATAACAAGAACCAAAATAAAATTTGCCCTAGACTACCATGATGAAAATTATTAATTCAAGTTTGAACTTTTTATTGGGGGACTGGTTACATGATTTGGGGTCTCTTTCCAGGAGCCCTTCAAGAAGATCAAAAGTAAGGGTTGACTGAGACTGGGAAACGATTTTGTGAGAACAGTTTCTCTGTAGAAATGGTATTAAGAGGGGCGCCTGGGTGGCGCAGTCGGTTAAGCGTCCGACTTCAGCCAGGTCACGATCTCGCCGTCCGTGGGTTCGAGCCCCGCGTCGGGCTCTGGGCTGATGGCTCGGAGCCTGGAGCCTGTTTCCAATTCTGTGTCTCCCTCTCTCTCTGCCCCTCCCCCGTTCATGCTCTGTCTCTCTCTGTCCCAAAAATTAAAAAAAAAAAAAAAAAAAAAAAAAAAGGAAATGGTATTAAGAGCCACAGTGCCCTTAAAGGGTATAGCCCTTTCACCTAAGGCTACGGACGACTTGGCAAGTTTGCAGTTAAAGGACCACAGGGCACTGGTGCCCCAGTCAGGCTCAAGAAAGCTGCACTGGCTTGCGTGGAAGAGAAGAATGCTACGGTTGGGAAGAAAATGCATTCCTCACCAACACACGTCAATAGGGTGTGACTCCAGCATCAGAGGGCATCACACTGAGGACATTTAAAAATGAGTCCTGCCCACGGGGTTTTCCCTCCCGGGTAAGAGGATCCAGTTGGTAACTAGCCGTCCCATCGGGGACAGAAGCTGAAGTGGGACTGAAAGCCACAGGCTCAAGGAGAGACACTGCCATGTCACAGGAGTGGCAGCTGATGGGGCCTGCAGAGGGAACTTCAAAGAACTCACATAAGCACCTACACAGGAAAGTCAGCTTTAAAACACCTGCAAGGTCTAGAGAGCATGACACCTGCCTATGACAGTGGTGGTCATGTAGGAAGTACAGGTATTTCCATCAATTTTATATCTAAGCTCCCCAAACATTAGCTGGTGGAAGCAGAAAGGAAGCTTCTTCTTCCCCACTGCTTGCTACAGGCTTCAGCTGGAGGCAGAACTGAGATTTAAGTTTAAATCAAGTTAGAACTTTGCAATATCTGGGAAAGGAAATTTACATTGCTTGAGCAAATTTGGTAAAGTTATCATAGCCCTTTCTATTATCTCAGAGTGGCCAAAAGGTTTCTAAAGGTCTTCATTGTCACTCAAGGGCAGGAGATGAGCTGCAAATACTGAATGGGCTTAAAGGGATGGAGGGAAGCAAAAATAAAACTGCTTATATAATTCACTCATTCATTTATCCATTCATCCAGTGAATATTTATTAAACACCTTCTATGTGCCAGGCACTGTTTTCAGTGTTAGATACATGCGAGTGAAAAAAAATACTAAAAAAAATAAAAATCTTCTGCTCCACAGAGTTTTGTTTTTAATTTTTTTTAAATGTTTTATTTATTTTTGAGAGAGAGAGACCAAGTGTGCATGGGGGAGGGGCAGAGAGGGAGGGAGCACAGAACCTGAAGCAGGCTCCCAGACGCAGGGCTCAAACTCACAAACCGCGAGATCATGACCTGAGCTGAAATCAGACACTTAACCAACTGAGCCACCCAGGCGCCCCCGCTTCACAGAGTTTCACACTTAGGGAGTGTATGTTTAATGTCAAGGAGACATATACATATAAGCACACAATGATGAACAGGTGTACGAGTGAGTTGCCCAGACATCCTATTTATTTTCTACCTTTTCTTTAAAGTTTTGGTGAAACCTAAAGGTAGTATAGATAAGGAAATCTCATGATTCTGGTCTTCTCTGTTGACACGATTATATGTGAGGCTGTCCTTGAATGAGTTCTATGATCATGTCCATTCATATTGCCGTATTCCTGCATCATGGTTGCTAAGTTAATTACCCAGCTCTCCTAGTCTGCAAAGTTCAACCTTAAAGTACTGCTTTTTTCCCCAACTATGTATATAACTCAGCTTAATTTGGCTTTGGATATTTTGTTATAACACTTCAGGTTTATGCTTAAAATTGTTTCTGGGGCATAAAAATGGGCCACTGTCCTGCTCCTCAGTACACAAGACCATTGAGAAGAAATCTGGACTGTGCTGACAATTTCTGCATGCGTTTCCAGGCAGGGATGAATGAGCAGGATTTGTATAACGCAATTTAATCAGGATCTGGCTCGTCATTTGCTTTGACCACTCCTCTCTCTTCCCCCCCTGACTGCCAAATGCACACGGAGACATAGCTTGCCCAGCAGTTCCTACTGGTGCAGGGCTGGACAAAAAGATCGCTTTGACTCACAATGGGAAGAGAAAAACGTTTATGCTGAATGCTCTGTTGTGGTGTAAAATATCTTAAATGTAGTGTGCAGCTGTCTTTCTGAAAAATTTGCTCTATAATTCTTTCATCTTCACTAATGTGTGGTGGACCTAACTTAAAACCAATGAAGTCCAAATTTTACAGTTGAAACATTTTGATCACTTAGCAGAAGGAAAATGAAGTCCTCTTTTAATTAAAACATTAAAATAATTATTGATCTATATTTAAAATGAAAAATTTATAAAACACATAAAATTTTAAATTCTCCTGATAGACATTTGCTTAAAAACTTTTTGGGCATACCTGGCTGGCTCGGTTGGTAGAGAATGTGACTCTTGATCTCGGGATTGTGAGTTCGAGCCCCACACTGGTCATGGAGCTTACCTAAAAAAATAATGTAAAAAAATCTTTTTGAAAATATCATGCCCAGTTTCTTCTCAAAACAGGGGTACCTGTTGCCTAGTTTCGGGCCCATAGGCTTCTTTAAATGCCATATTGATGTTCCTTAAACTGTCATGTGAATTTTTTTTTTTAAGTTTTAGTTCTCATATGTATAGTAAGAGCCCTTCAATGTTTTTGTCAATGTAATTTAGCCGTTTTGAACAACCAGTTTGGATGAACAGTGTTTGTTATATACTGGGCCACTTCTACTTGTGATATGGATAGATAACATTTTACCGTCAAGTTTGTTCAACAAAACCATTATTGCTTTCTTGCTGTGCGGACACGGCATTGGTTTCTGCGTCTGCTAAAAAATAGTACTTGCCTTTGAGGAGCATATCATCCAATGTGTTGGGACGAAAGAGAAGTATAGATTGTCATTTATACTTTTATAGTGCATAGGATGTAAATTTGTAATTTTAATAAAATGTGTTAAAAGGCGAGGTAAAAATATGTGCAGATTGTTACCTATTTCTTTCTAATTTCTAATTCCTGACTAACTCCTATTAATGACAGGACTGGCACTCTGACACGAGACAATAGGTTATAAGGAAAGGTTACACATAAAATTGATCAGAAAGACTGCAAATGCTGTTGTTGCACGCATGAACTGTGAAGGGTGCTGTTAATCCTGAAGAAGTATGTGTTAATAAACAACGTATATTGAATATACTGATTAAAGCTGTCTGATGAATCCAACAGTGAGTGCTCTAGAGCCATTAAATTGAGCTTTCAGAGAATTATCATCTACTTGAATCTTTTTAATTTATCAAATGCTCCTAATATATTATTTACCACTCACTGGTTTTTGAAGTCACAAGAGTAATGCTAGCTGGACACTTAAAAATACATAACTGGAGATAAATTAGCAAAATAATAAATCATCCAACAATTCATCTTACCTTTCTAACCTTACGTCATAGTTAAGTGTTACTCCCAAGTAAATCTCTGGAGACACTGTGATAGTACAGTGCCTAGTTTCAAAGTACGTATTCATACAAAATTCCCTTTGCCTGCCAGCTGGAGCTAGAATTCTGAGAATTGTACACTTCAAGTACATATTTAAGGAAGAGCAAGTATGTCGACAGGCCGTGATAGAAGATACATAATGAACAGAGTCCACACACTCAAAGCTTAAGTGTTCAGGGAAGTAGAAACTATGTTATGGGACCAGAAGATTTAGGAACATTACAATAGCCACAGATGTGGCTTCATCTAAACATTAACATTTTATAAAATACAAAAATACATATTATTAGTTTTATGAATAAAGTTAAGAAGTTTTTAGATGGGATGAGCCCACAGCGGTTGAAATCAACATCACCTGCAGACCTCTGACGGTCAAAATGATTCTCTGTCCATAGAATGAATAAATTAAATAAAATAAAATTTGCAGTTGTGTGTATGGGTGAGCATTTCAGTATAAATAACATTAAATTAGATGTGGCTATTCTTGTACATATTGCCATTTTTGTCCTGCTCACAATCCATTTGCCATTTCTCCCCCACTCCCAGCTCGCCCCAGGGAAGTAAGATAGAATCAGGGAATCTGAAAGAGTAGTGTGATGTGTGCAGGGAGTTGAGGGCACAGACAGAGCAGGAAGTGAAATGTCGACTGGGTACAAGAAAGAACAGGAGCCCAGGATAAACCACAGCAAGATGCAATCACGCTCTTTTTAGATGTTACATTTCAAGGTTGTTCCTGAGTTTTATTTTTTAGGAACTCCTGTGGTATTTGTTGAATCTGACCATAATTTGGTCCCTGGGGCAAAAGGGCAAATGTTTTGAAAGAGTTTCTATGTAGAGATTTAGGGGGGGGGGGGAAGCATTTTTATTCTTATACAGAGATTTCTAAAGTCAGTAGTTGGTTGACCATCTGAGAATCTCAGTCATTATTGTTGCTTCCCCAATGATGGAGGAAGATATGATGCCGTTTGATGCCTTGTCATTTCAACCTTCTTGCATCCGCTTTCTGTGAGATGTTCCCTAATATAGTTTATTAAATCTGAAGCTGCATACCCATTGAGTAGCTCCTAAATAGTTTTTAGGCAAAGTATATCACAACAGTTCAATAATACTCTTCTTACTTGACTTTAAAATGCCTTCTCTTAGCCTGTTGTTGCAAACAACATTTTATTCTATACAATATTTAGGTGAAGGACCATGGGAAGGAAATGTAGAATTAGTTGTAGAGCTAATGACCATTACTATAGATCTTAGTGTGTTGAAAAGTGGGTGTCCTGGGCAAATTCTACAGGTAGAATTCTGACAGATGGGATCAAATATCTCACATATAAGAAATTACCCCTAGAAATATTCCAGCTTTATTTAGAAAAGTAACTAATTTTTTGTGAAGATGCAGTTCTGTCTCTAATTTTAGTGCATCTAGACAGAGAAACACACACATATGTGTATATATGTATGCATATATAATATATAATCCTATATTTATGTAATCATATTATATATAGTCATTATAAACATATACATATATATATATATATATATATATATATATATATACACAAATAAATTTGTCATCTAAAAAATGTTCTAATGGTAAGACTATGGGAATACCTTTGGAACCTATAAACATCATGCTTTTTGGAGAAAGTGTTCATTTTCTATATCTATTTAAATTATTCTTTTGAAAAGCATTTCATAGGCTTTCTGCATGTGCAGGATGTTAGGTAGAAATCTAAATTATATTCTAGTTTGGTGGGAATATACCTGCCTTTAATACATCACAATTACCTCACAAGAGGTATTTCTGTTTCCTCACTTGTAACCCTGTGATGTAAATTTTGACGCTTCACAAATGGGATCTGATGGTCATGACATCAACAACTGCTATACATCTCCTTGGTTAGGTTACATGCTTAATTAGTCATGTTTCATTTCCTTTCTGGCTTTCACAGAAGTTTCTCTTACATGACATGAGTTTTGGAAGACAGCATCCTCTGAGGACTCCCATTCCCCCATCGTTAGAGAAATTCCTTCTTGAAAGAGGCAAATTAGCACAACGTTGCACCCAGACAGGAAAACGGGGTTCTGGATGTGGAAGGTGACTGCGGACAGAGATTTCAAGATCAAAACTTTCGAAGTATGTTTCTGCCACTTCCCGTGTCACCTACGGGATTGCACTTCGTCTTTCTTTACTTCATTTCACCTGTCAGTTAAAAAGGGCATAATATTTATGTTCATCATGTCTTGCAAGTCTTTCAGTTTTTTGATTTTTTATAATGAACTCTTTGTTCGTATTGAAGCAAGCCCATATTATTAACAAATGATACGGTCACAATGAAAAACTCCCTTCCTATGCAGAGAGCCCAAGGGACAGCTCCCTTTCCTATTTTTCAGCTGTACACCTTTGCAAATGGATGAGCCTTGCGCCACTGCCTAAAGGTCAGAAAGCAAAGGATCTGCTGATTCAGCAGGAAGGATAAAACCCTAGAGTTTCCATCTCCCTACCTAAAATACCTAATCTCTTCTTCTTTGTAGAAATAAAACCTGGGAACACTTAGGGAAGACCAAAATTTTATTTTTGCTGAGACCCCAAAGTTTTGTCCATAATGTCTGTCTTCTGGGACTCTATTATTCTGGTAGCTGCACCAGAGAAATAAGAGTTCAGGTGTAGCTCACCCAGCTCTCAAAGGTTCTTAGAACCACAGTCTTCACCACTGTGCACAACTCAAGGAAGCTTTCTCCTGCAGTTGTTTGTTCATTTAGAATGAGGGAATACACATAAACTCCTGACTCATTGGACTGATGGAGTCCAAATTTTGAAAACACCTTCCCATTTTATTCTTTTTCTTATCTCTCATCTGGTGTTGTCACTCCAATGAAGAATACTAACACTAAAGATCTTTTTTTTTTAATGTTTATTTCTTTCTTTTGAGAGAGAGAGAGCACGGAGAAGGGACAAAGAGGGAGACAGAGAATCCCAAGCAGGCTCCAGGCTGTCAGCGCAGAGCCCGACATGGGGCTCAAATTCATGAACTCCTTGATCAAAACTGAGCAAAAATCAAGAGTAGGACACTTAATCTAATGAGCCATCCCAGGTGCCTTAAACTAAAACTAAACTAAAAACTACAGATCTTAAAGCTAAAGTACTTAATTCTAATTACCATTTTGGAGCTAACAGTTTTTAGGGAGGCAAAACTATCACAAACACTAAAATTAGATTTGGAGACTGTTTCCATTATAATTGTAAATTTTCTTCACATTATTACCAGCCTACTTCTTTCAGTAATAATGAGGAATACTATGGCCATCGCTGTTTAAGTCTATGATTTAAAGTGTGTTTACTATTTCCCATGTAGCATTAAGCACTAAACTAAGAATTTCACCTGCCGAACTTGAATTTCACTTGACAGGCATAAGCAGGTGGCCACTGTTACTGCCCTCATTTTATAGATGAGGTGTAAGAGGTTAAGAAGCATTTACAAGGTCCCATCCCAGTAACTGGCTGAAAGAGCACTGAGACTCAGGTTCGTCTACCTTCAAAACTATCTGTGCCCTCTCCTGATGACCATGCAATGCTCTGTTAAATAGCATGATGCACTACTGGTTAAAGACTTCTCATGTGAATATTTTTTCGCTGATTTAGGGTTACAATAATCCCATAAAATAGACTGTTGATGTAGTAACAATTGCCAATGTAGTCTGTACATTTTATAGCCTGATGAATAAAATAAACCTCTCCTCTTCTACGTGAGCAGGAGAGTGGCTTGTTTGCATAGGTCTCCTCTTGTGCCTGATTCCCCAAAACCGTAGCCTCTATGTTTCTAATCTCTGCAGAATTCCCTAGTCTGCTACTATGGCAGGAAGAAGGCATGGGAAAGATGCAGTCATCGATTATGTGAGAAAAGGGATTGAAATGAGAGACACAACCTGTCAAAATTTCTTCTTAACCACTATGAATGCCTCAACATCGGTCAGATGTTCTTTTGTGTGTTTCTCAAAAGTGTGCTTACTGATTTTCTTTTCCAATACATTTTAATTTTTAAGTGGTACATACATATAATAAAAACTTAAATAGGAAAAAAAAAGACACCTAAAAGGCATGTAACAGGAAAAGTCTGTATTCTCTCTGTTTCACCTCTCCCACTTTCTAGTTTCACTGTCCAGAGTGACATTCAATTCCTTTAGCTCAGTCCACTGGTGGTAAACCTCCGTATCTCTAAAGAATATGCTTAGTAGATTGGTACTTGACTTTTTAACTGCTGATATTACTTTCATCCTATTATAAGAAGCATGATATGAAGTATTTCACAACTTTGGCTAAGTCAACAGAATGTACTATCAGTCACTGATGAACTAAATAATGTCCCAGAAAATTAGCACTTACTTTTGTAATTTTTTTTTAATATATAGTTTTCTTCTCCATTCTGTTTTCTGTCTCTGGAATGACTGTTTTTCAGATTAAATCTCTAATATCCTATATTCTTTCTCAATTTTTTTATCACTGTTATTACATATTCTTAGAACTATTCTGTTCTTTAGCTTCTGAACTTTTCTACTTATTAATTTTTATGTATCAACTTTCAAGCACTATTTTTTGATCTCTAATTATGCCTCTTTAAAAGTAGTGGATTTTATAATTTAGTGGAAGCACTGTCTTCTCTAATCTCTTTGAGGATACGGATTACAGGATTTATTTCCCTTTTGTGTGTGTACATGTGTCTCTGTGTCTGTATATTTGTTATTTGTTTTGCTTTTATATCTCTCAAATTCTGCATTTTCTTTCAATGTCTTGTGATTTTTGTCCATAAACTTATTTTTTTAAATTTTTAATGTTTATTTATTTTTGAGAGAGAAACAGTGCCAGCAGGGGAGGGGCAGAGAGAGAGGGAGACACAGAATCTGAAGCAGGCTCAGGTTCTGAGCTGTCAGCACACAGCCCGATGCGGGGCTCGAACCCGTGAACTGCGAGATCATGACCTGAGCTGAAGTCAGACGCTCAACCAACTGAGCCACCGAGGCTCCCCTAAACTTATTTTCTAAGAGCAAGGCTTGAAAAAATTGTTGATTAGCTCTGTTTTTTTTTTAATTAATTAATTTATTTTGAGAAAGAGAGAGCAGGGGAGGGGCAGAAAGAGAGAGAGAGAGAGAGAGAGAGAGAGAGAGAGAGAGAATCCCAAGCAGGCTCTGCAGTGTCAGTGAGGGGCTTGAATCCATGAACTGTGAGATCATGACCTGAGCTGAAACCAAGAGTTGGACGCTTCACCGAATGAGCCACCCGGGCACCCCAAGAAGCTCTGTTTAGGAGGAGAGGACTTGTCAGTTATTGGCACCACTAGAGCACAGGTCAATTTAGCTTTTCACTAGGTATGTCCAAACATCAGTATCTAGAGGCCTTTCGGAGAGGAATCTGCTGAGAAGTCCTTATCCATCTCCTATGACAGGCAATGCAGGGTGAACAGGGTGCAGGAGGACCAACTTGTGTGCAAGCATTCTGAAGTAAGTCCAGAGAAAAGAGGTGAGAATTCCATAATCCTCCATTTGCATTTCCTTTTTTTCCCCTACTTTATTTTGTTCACCCCAATTCTCTACTGTGTTTTGTGTCCCCCACATCCAGAGATTCTGTTCAAATGATCCACAAAAGAGCACCCAGCCTCCTGAGGGGGTGAGGGTGGATGATTTTCTAGAAAAACAGAAATTAGGGTATTGATCTCACAAAATTGGAAAAACTTAATAATCTGTTTACCATAAAGTAAATATTATTTCTATTTTAAAAACATAATTTATTTTCAATTGCACAAATATTATATTAATCTATTCTCTTTTGACCACATTTGACCAATACAAATAAAATCTTTTTCCTCTACAATCAACTTCAATCTCCTTCTCTCTTCTTAATAATAAAGTATTATTAATTTAATACGTGTGCTTCAGTGACCTATAGTCTGTGTACGAAAACTGATTCTCAATATTTTTATTATAATTTACGTTCACGTTTCTTTATTGTGGTGGTTCTTCAAGTGTTGTGCCCTGATCAGCAGCAGCAGCATCGTATGTGAGGCTGCTACACATGCACATTCATGGGGCTAAAATTAACAACTCGGGAAACAACAGATGTTGGTGAGGATGCAGAGAGGTTGTTACACTGTTGGTGGGAATGCAAACTGGTGCAGCCACTCTGGAGAACAGTAAGGAAGTTCATCAAAAAATTAAAAATAGAGATATCCTACGGCCCAGCAACCGAACTAATAGGTATTTATCCAAAGGACATAAAGATGCTGATTCGAAGGGGCACATGCACCCCAGTGTTTATAGCAGCCCTGTCAACAATAGCCAAAGTATTGGAAGAGCCCAAATGTCCATCGACGGATGAATGGATAAAGAGGAAGTGGTATTTGTATACAACGGAATATTACTTGGTAATCCAAAAGAATGCAATCTTGCCATTTGCAACAATGTGGATGGAACTAGAGTGTATTAGGCTAATCGAAATAAGTCAGACAGAGAAAGACAAATATCATATGATTTCACTCTTCTGTGGAACTTAAGAAACGCAACAGTTGAACATAGGGAAAGGGAAGGAAAAATAAAATTAGAACAGAAAGGGAGGCAAACCATAAGAGACTCTTAAATACAGAGAACAAACTGAGGGTTGCTGGAGAGGAGGTATGTGGGGGGATGGGCTAAATGGGTGATGGGCATTAAGGAGGGCACTTGTTGGGATGAGCACTGGGTGTTATATGTAAGTGATGAACCACTAAATGCTACTTCTGAAACCAATACTATACTATATGTTAACTAACTGGAATTTAAATAATAAAAAAAACAAATGCGCATTCATGGGCTCTACTCCAGACCTACGACTGAATCAGAAGCTCTGGCAATGGGGATTAGCAATCTGACGTGCTCTGAAGTTCAAGAACCACGGATCTTGAGAATTCACAGTGACGATGGGAAGACAGATTATGAAAATTGGTCCAGAAGTCCAGTGTTAGACAATGTTCAGAGATGGCAGAACATGATGTTTCTTGTCTCTTCGAATACTTTTCATGAATACTTTTCATGGTAGGTCAATGAATAATGATAATGGAATTTAGATCATAGAGAACTTAATCCTGGTCTTATTGTTGAATTCAGGGAAGAGAAAATACTTAGATTCCTCCGGCCCTCCCAATCTCCTAAAAACTCTAGGGAAGCAGCAGGGTTATTAGAGATGACAGCAATGGTGACACCCTTTTTCAATGCTTAATAAAAGCTGGACAGAAGCAAACGCTTTCTATCACCATCTCTTACCAAGCAGAGAATAAGATTACATTTCTGGCTCTTTCAGTTTAGTTACACATCAAAATTGTATTTCCCTTTACACACTAGTAAAAACTTCAGGTTAAGAATTTGGAGAATCAGATGCTTGCAGGGACTGGGCTGTTTCTTAAGAAGCTGTGCACCATTGGGAAAATTACTTTTGCTCACTGGTCCTTAATTTTTCCCATGAGCAAAACAGAAATTGGACTGTATGACACTCTGTCATCCCAAGATCCTGAACACTGGTGATACAAGGCAGAAGGAACTTTAAAACGAGAAGATGCCTCCAGGAAATTGGTTCCCGTCACCAAGTCAGAAAAACTCCAGAGCCTGGACATTCTTTATCTCATCTCACTTTGGAGGACCTCATGACTCATGACTTATCCTGCCTTTTCTTTCTTCTTCTACGACCTACCCAAGGCCAGCCTACATCTCTCAGGTGGCACTCAGCTGCACACACCTGCCCCGAGAACACGTGCCAGGAAAGCAGCAGGTAGAGTGGTCCTTACCATGGAGGAGGGGCAGGATTAGCGGGGGGCTCTGCTGTGGCTCCTGATCAGTGAGCAGTGACATGGCTGGGAGGCACTGGCCTGGTCAAAAGAATGTTCTTTCACTTCTAGCCTGTTCTAAGCATGCTCCACAGAATGTACTATGCTGGCTAAGACTAAGAGTGTAGATAACATAGCCTCAAGCACAAGCCTATCTCCTAATTGGAAAATTCCAGGACTGTAGGGGAAAGGTGAGGTGGTGGTGGTGCGCAATCAGGCGACAGGCAGCTTAACACTCACAATTTGATTGAGAAAAATGGAATTATTTTATAGTCCAGTGGGGTCCGAATTGTTATTCTACTCAGATCTTTATTGCTTGGCCCTTGTTAATTTAATAAGCAATCTGTATCCCTAGTACAGAAAACAAATAGGTTTTATAAGAGAGGGTCTAAAACTGAAGTGGCAATAACATAACTGAGAACATAGTTTTATTTATTTTCCTCAGTGGCAGATTGTATTTTCTGTAATTTCTGTGCAAACAAACCAATATGGTATTCTTCTGAAGGGCATAATTGGAATGACAAAACTGTGAAGTCTCCACTGACTGTACTACCGGGGAAATGGACGCGGGGCCACAGTAATTTAATTTTACCAGGAGTTACTATTCGGCTAGATTACCACAAATACGAGGAAACTTCTGCAACACTTCTCACGCACTTTGCCCCCAAATATTGCTTCTGCTTTGGAGAAATTACTTTCCTAAAATAGCACTTAATTAAAAAACATCTGTGTGTACAGTGAACAATAACTACATTAATATGAGTTAACCCTCTAAAGAATAACTCTGGCATCTCTTTCTTTGCAAATGTCTCTGGGCGACGTGCCAGGAAAATACAATAAAATTTACTAGGCTGAAAGTTGTGTCTTTCCTTTCCCTTTCTGTCTATCCATCATCTATGCCATTCTTAAAAAAAAAAAATTCTTAGGATTTTACTCGAAATTTGAGAACCTTGCTTTACAAGGCAGAAAACTGCCTTATATTTTCAGTGTTACAGTTTGTTTCAATGGCACGATATTACAGTCTCTTTGTAAAACCATCATCTTTCTTTGAAGTTGATTCCACACATTTTCAATGATCTATATTTTACACATACTGATGCAAACCCTTCATCACTACACCTCACGGGGCTCTCATCCCCGCCTTGTTGCACTTTGCATGGTCTCTTCCTCTCTCTGAATCATAAGTCACGAGGAGGCAGGGCCATTTCCAAAATCAATTCCTGGCAGAAGAGAAAGGGCCTCCATGCATCAGGAAACCATTTCAAAGGTTAACAGTTTATCCAAGGGCATTAATTAAACTTCTTTCATAAATAAAGGCTCAGTGCTGTCAAAAGGTGGAGTGCATGAGGAGACAATTCCAAGGCTATAGCTTCCTTCACAAAAAAGAAATGAAGCTCTTCTCAGACAAAGCCTATTAAGCACATTCACTTCCAGATTGTTAGATGTAACAAATGAGCGGGAGAGACAGACAGCGGAAGAGCCCTTAATTCAAGGAACAAAGGACACTTTCTATGTTTTCTGGCATTGTGGTCCCGTCTCTGAAAAATTCCAAGAGCACCAAAGAAGGGGATAATTAAGCAATGATTAATACCAAACCAAAGATGACTCTTGAGGTTCATTTGATATCAATTTCCTTCAGGGAGAGTATCTGCTTATTCCTTATAGCACTGATCCCCATCTATAAGATTAAAAATTACACAGCCCTTATTAAACAGTTTAAAAGAAGTGGAGAATTTTCTTCCCTAAGCTTTGACTGATGAGATTCTCTGCCAATTTATAAAATAAGAAAAATGGAAAAATTACAGAATAAACCATCATAGTCACTTTTGTTAGTGAATTTTTATTTTTAGGTTCATTTTCAGCATTGGGCAAAATAACATCAAGGGCAAGGAAATAAACAGCCTGACTTTTGTTGTCACATGGGTACCAAGCCATATCAAGATGAAGTGCAGGCATTAGAAAATTGTAAGTGAATACTGGGCAAACAGAGACCCAGAGCAGCTTATCCACTACTAGGCACGTATTTCTTTGATGTGAGTGAGAGACATTGTTATGGATTACACAGAAAGTAGATAATGTAGAAAGAAAAATCAGTTTAAAATATATTTAATAAAGGGGCACCTGGGTGGCTCAGTAAAACATCCAACTCTTGATTTTGGCTCAGGCCATGACCTCATGGTTCATGAGCTCGAGCCCAGATTTCGAGTCCCCATCGGACTCTGTGCTGGCCGTGCAGAGCCTGCTTGGGATTCTCTCTCTCTGCCCCTACCCCACTTGTTCTCCCTCTTTCTCTCTCTCTCTCTCTCTCTCAAAATAAATAAATGAACTTTAAAAAATATTTAATAAAAGTTCAAAAGATAGTTTAATTTAAGAGGTCTTTTTTTTCTTTTTGTAGAGATTCAACTGAGTTTTAAGTGGAGGCATCATAGCTGCTAAATCTTTCAAAGCTAATTGACACAAAGGGATAAAGTATAATCAATCCCTAAGGTTCAGCTTCAGGTTTTTATTTTTGGTCAGAAGAACTCTTTCCAGGCATCCATTTGCAGTGGCTAGACATTTTCCCTTTCTCTTGAAGACCCAAATAGTTAAGGGCAGAAAAGCAAATAAGGTGGATTATTTTTAAGGTGGACAATGTCAGGGATGGCCAGGCCTGGATACTGGCTAAGTGGATAAAGGCAAGGGAGACGCACCGAACGTCTGACCACTACTAGGTACAGGGGATGGTACCACCCAGAATCTAAAGCACCAGAGGCAGGGTTAGGGCCCAAGGTGCAGAGGAATCAAGAAGAGATGGGGAATACCTCCCAGGACACAGAGACGTGCTTTGTTCCATTCTGAGAGTAGATTTTCTGACTGAGACAGAATTGGCTTAAGAAATCATAACTAGGATACACTAAAGATTCAGCTACTTTATTTTTTCTAAATATTTATTTATTGAGGGTGGGGGAAAGGGAGGGACAGAGAGAGAGAGAGAGAGAGAGAGAGAGAGAGAGAGAGAGAAAATCCTGAGCAGGCTCCACACTGTCAGCCTGGAGACCAACAAATGACTCGACCTCACAAACTGTGAGACTATGACCTGAGCCCAAACCAAGAGCTGGACACTTAGCTAACTGAGCCACCCAGGAACCCCAAGATTCCCCCATTTTAAATCACGTGATATCCAAATCTTCTTCTCATATAAAGAGAGGCTGGTATATTCTATGTAGGGAACCATACTATAATAGCAGGGAGTATCTCATTCAAAACTAATCAGGGAATCAAAACCCAGGGAGAAAGGGAGATTTGGAGCCTTGCAGGGCCCTGGAATTCACAGCCCAGAGACTAGAATTGTGGAGACATGGAAATCAGATGAGGGATCCAAGAATTCCAGAATTGGAATACATGAAAATAAAAATCCCACAAAATAGATGAATCTGACAATTTTCATCAAAAGAAGATACAAATACATAATATTATGAATGAAAAGGGGCCCACACTACAAATAGAAACTAAAAAGATAATGAGAACACTACCAATAACTACGTTCCTATAATTTTGGAATCTGAGATGAAACAGAAAAAATGTAAGGGAGAATATATATACATGCAGACATTATTTCAAGATGGTTAAAAGCTCAAGTAATCCTGTAGGTATTAGAGAAGTTAGTCTGTAAATCTTCAAATAAAACAGCTAAATAAAAATAAAAATAAAAATAAAAATACTGAAATAAAATAGCAGAGCCAGGAGTTTTACAGATGAATTTTACCAAATGTTCAAAATGCAGACTATCTTTTTTTTTAATTTAACAAACTCTTTCTAATGGTCAGAAAAGAGGGAATATCTAACTTACTCCACAAGAGAAGTATAATCCTTATATCAAAAGCCAAATAAGGCATGTAAAAGGATACTACACATCAATTTTACTATTTAAAATATATGTAAAAATCCTAAAAATAATAGAGATTTAAAAAACTAGAAAATCAAATCCAATATATATTTGGAAAGAGAATATACCAAGACAAGATTGGGTTTACCCTAAATATATAAAGAGGAATTATCTTTAAAAAAATGTTCTTCGGTTAGAATATTGTATACTAAGCTGGATCCCCATAACTGCTCTTAAAGGCAAGACTTTTTTCTTCTTTTTTTTGGTAAATTATTGTATTCCTAGTCCTCAAAACAGATCTATACCCATAGCAGATAGATTAATAAACTAATTATTGTGGTTGTTAAAGTGAATGACAAAGGGTGTACATCTCATACAATATACATTGATAAAATACACACCATATGTTATCATATGATATGTATGCATTTTAAGTAAAGTAATGGAAGTATGTGTAACACAAAGAATAAAAGTAACTGAAGACTTAGGCAAAGGTGAACTATGTATAAGAAAGTAAAAAGATAGCTTCTAAAATGGTCCCAAATCCCTCACCTTTTGGTATTCATGCTTCTGTACAGTTCTCTTCCCTAGAATATAAGCTAGACCTAGCGACCTCCATCAAATAAACAGAATACCATATGGTTTCACTCTTATGTGGATCCTGAGAAACTTAACAGAAAC